>NC_072418.2:22892500-23517500 GCF_028858775.2 Pan troglodytes
TAATATTAGCCTTAGCTTGGAGTCACAAGGTTCAAGCTTTAATTTCCATGTGAGAGTTATTTACTTGGTTTTTGAAACTGTTCAAAAAATCCAGGGAAATTACTCAAACACTGTGTTTATATAAGGGATGGAAATTTTAAGGTGCTTACTTTTTTTTTTTTTTGAGATGGAGTCTTGCCCTGTCACCCAGGCTGGAGTGCCATGGTATGATCTCAGCTCACTGCAACCTCTGCTTCCCGGGTTCAAGTCATTCTCCTCCCTCAGCCGCCCAAGCAGCTGAAACTACAAAGTATGCGCCACCATACCCTATTAATTTTTGTATTTTTAGTAGAGATGGAATTTCACTATGTTGGGAAGGCTGGTGTGGAACTCCTGACCTCAAGTGATCTACCTGCCTCGGCCTCCCAAAATGCTGGGATTACAGGCATGAGTCACTGCACCTGGCTAAAGTGCTTGCATTTTATACCTTCATAAGAAAAGCAAATATACCTACTTCTTTCAGACAATATATGTATTATCTTATTATTTCTATTAAAAATAATGTAGTAACAAATTAGTCATATGGGAACACTTGTAGAAGGTACCATGTTTCATCATATATAATTTAGCATTAAATTCAGAAATGAAGACAACAGGATATAGACATGAGATATTTATTCACTGTCACAAATTTACCCAGCAAAAGGAGGTACTGATGTTTTGATGAATTTATGTAACTCATCAATTATCTACAACATTTTCCTGTGGAAATATATTCATTGTCTACAGCCAAAATGAAAGAGAGATTTTTCTTATTTTTTCCCTTGGTAGCTAGCATTCTTAAAGTTAAGGCTTGGAATTCTGTTTGAAATCACTCAGCCATAAAAAACACACCTGAGAAAATTCCTAAACTCACTCTGGGAAAGAAAAAGATAAATGAGAATGATTAACAAATGGAATATATGATTAGATATTAATTTTTTGAAACTCATCTTTTATTTTCTCTGTAAATATTTTCTTACCTTTCAAGCCCTACTAATAAAATGCAAATTTTAGTTAAAAAAACATGTCAGCTGGGTGCAGTGGCTCACGCCTGTAATCCCAGCACTTTGGGAGGCCAAGGCAGGTGGATCACTTAAGACTAGAAGTTTGGGACCAGCCTAGTCCATCTCTACTAAAAATACAAAAACTAGCTGGGCCTAGTGGTGCGCACCTGTAGTCCTAGCTACTTGGGAGGCTGAGGCCATGAGAATCAATTGAACCCAGGAGGTGGAGGTTGCAGTGAGCCGAGATTGAGCCATTGCATTCCAGCCTGTGCAACAGATTGAGACTGTCTCAAAAAAGGAAAAAAAAAAAAAAGGGAGGTCAAAATAAGTGAACAAATCGTTTCAAGGTACAGGTCGAATCACCCACCCCATCCTGCTCATTTACGTGCTCAATAACCACCCTCCCAGGAGACACTGCGATATGCCCCAGTGAGTCCTCCAGGTGCATTTTACTTCCTAAATTTTTACGCCATCTCACTGGGGTCAGTTTTTTTTGTCTTTTGGAGTGTTTTAGTTTTTAGTACTGCTAGAGTGTCACTAGACACTCTAGCAGACATAGCCATGGTGGGTATCTTGGTTTATTCCCAGAAAGTACTAAAACTCAGGCCCAGAAAAAAAAAAACTGAAGGATAGCTGCGGACATATCACCCTACAAAGTTTACAAAGGGTAATCTTGACCCAAAAACATTTTGGTAAATTCTCTGGAAAAATAAAAGAAAAAGAGGAGCCGGGCGCGGTGGCTCACGCCTAATCCCAGCACTTTGGAAGGCCAAGGCGAGTGGATCACGAGGTCAAGAGATTGAGACCATCCTGGCCCACATGGTGAAACCCCGTCTCTGCTTAAAATACAAAAAATTAGCTGGGCGTGGTGGCGCGCGCCTGTAGTCCCAGCTACTGGAAAGGCTGAGGCAGGAGGATCGCTGGAACCCAGGAGACGGAGGTTGCAGTAAATCGAGATCGCGCGACTGCACTCCAGCCTGGCAATAGAGCCAGATTCCGTCTCAAAAAACAAAAACAACAAAAGAAAAGCAGGCACAGATATTTTTTACAATACAGTGTCAGGGGATTATTCTTTGCTTTCTTCTGGGAAATATTTACAAAGAGAAAACAAGTCTTTTCAATAGTGTTATGCAATGCTTTAAAAAAAATGATTAATTGAGGAACATGGGGTACATTTCAGGCCCTGCTTAGGACACATGTGAAAAATGCTAGGGAAAAATCAGTCCCCTGTGGGGTGTGAAAATAATTAAGTGGCAGGCAATTAGACTGAGGATGCTCTAGTCCTCGGATTCCTCCTTCTAAAATAAAAATCTAAACTCAAGTGCAGTTTTTGCCAAATTACTACATTCGGGAAACAAAATTCAGGCTTAAAAAACCATAAACTGCCAATTAAGCTCTGATTACATAACCAGGAAATTTCCACCTTAATTGTACAAATTAAGAAACTACATAACTTTACGTATTGAATTATTGAATATGGTTTTCTTCATCATGCACCTTATCAATGTTTCCTTCAAGCCCCTCCCATGGACCGCAAACTACAAACTATAGCTGGGTGCTCTTGAATGACTGATTAAATTATTTGATATTTTTGCGGTGACTCCCATAATTTATGTATTTATTTTTTTAGACAAAGTCTTAGGCCGGGCGCGGTGGTTCACGCCTGTAATCCCAGCACTTTGGGAGGCCAAGGCGGGCGGATCACGAGGTCAGGAGATGGAGACCATCCTGGTTAACACAGTGAAACCCCGTCTCTACTAAAAATACAAAAAATTAGCCAGGCAAGGTGGCGGGCGCCTGTAGTCCCAGCTACTCGGGAGGCTAAGGCAGGAGAATGGCGTGAACCCCGGGGGGCGGAGCCTGCAGTGAGCCGAGATCGCGCCACTGCACTCCAGCCTGGGCGACAGCGAGACTCCGTCTCAAAAAAAAAAAAAAAAAAAAAAAAAAAGGACAAAGTCTTGCTCTGTCACCCAGGCTGGAATGCAGTGGTGATCTCAGCTCACTGCAGCCTCCGCCTCCTGGGTTCAGGCGATTCTCTCTCCTCTGCCTCCCGAGTAGCTGGGACTAGAGACATTCGCCATCACACTCAGCTAATTTTTCTATTTTCTTTATAGAGATGGGGTTTCCCCATTTTGCCCAGGCTGGTCTTCAACTCCTGACCTCAAGTGATCAGCCCTTCTCAGCCTCCCAAAGTGTTGGGATTACTGGCATTTCGTACCTGGCACCATACTTTTTTTTTTTCTTTGAGACGGAGTCTCCCTCCGTCGCCCAGGCTGGAGTGGTGGCGCAATCTCGGCTCAATGCAAGCTCCGCCTCCCGGATTCCACACATTTTTAATAACAGAAAAGAGAAAACTGTGAACCCCACGGACCAAAGCTCTTCCCATTCATGAACCCACATCCCGAGTCAGGATTCTCCCCTGACGACCCTCCCATGGTCCCTGCAAAATCTGGGAGAAACGCGGCGCTGCCGCTGCAGAGCTGCCTAGAAAGGGCTCCAGGCCATGGCACAGTCACTGCGAGAGGAAGAGACAGGAGGCCCGGCGGCCCGGCTGTCAGCGCAGTCGCCATCTTAAGGCTGAAGGGGGCTGAGGCCAACCTGGGCAAGGAGAACTTGGGGCGCACATTGTGGAGCTGACTGCGAAGAGGCCTGAGTCCCGCCACAGTCACTTCCCACCGGTTCCACCCTCCCCCTCTTCCTTTCTCGGGATGTCGGCCGGGCACTCTCACCATTTCCATGCTTCCAGGGGGTCCTGGGGTTTTAGCTGTGGATCTCCCAATACCTGCAGGTCACAGGGCCACAGAGTCTGGGCCTCCAGGAGAATAGGACACACACCAGTGAAGACGAGACCTGAAGCGCCGGCTGCAGCCAGAGACAAAGGCCGCGCCAAAAGCGGAAAGCCGTCCTCTTCGCTCCAGCTGCGTGCCTGACTGGACGGTTTCCAGCCCAGCGTCTCTGATTGGATAATGCTTTAGGTCCCGCCCCTCAGGCCCTGAGTGACAGAAGATGTGATCAGATGCTGGGCTGAGTGAAGAGAGACAGCCTAAGCTGCAGGCAGGGCTTTACAGGCAGGGCTTCCTTCCCGAGCTGACCCAGGCCCCCCCCAGAGCATGAGAAAATTCTCCTTTGTACTCACTCTCCTTTTGAATGTATTCAAAAGGTGAACAGAAGTATTTTGCTGGCATATTAATAATACATAAAATTTTTGTTCAAGAGAAAATCAACGTTTACTTTGTTAGTAGTGTATTATCAATACTAAAGCTAATTTTTTTTTTTTTTGAGACGGAGTCTCGCTTTGTCACCCAGGCTGGAGTGCAGTGGCGGGGTCTCGCTCACCCGATTTTCCTGCCTTAGCCTCCTGAGTAGCTGGGATTACAGCTACTATTGTTGAAAAACAATAGACAATCACAAAAACAAGTTGACCTTTTTGTGTTCCTTAAGCCCTGTCCTGAAGAGCCCTGTGACTGGGCTTTATGCCAAACAACTCGTTACTAAAGAGCTGTGGTCCCAGACTGCACCGAAGCTTCATGAGACCTCTCCTCGTCTGTGCACGGACGAGTGGCCGACTCTGGAGCCCAGGCTGTTGCTTCCCTGTCTGGTGGTGAATCCTCCACAGTCTGTTGAGTGTGGTGTCTGACTCTGGAGCTCAGGCTATTGCTTCTTGGTCTGGTGGTGAGTCCTTCATAGTCTGGTGAGTGCGGGTGTCCCACTCTGGAACCCATGCTGTTGCTTCCTGGTCTGGTGGAGAATCTTCCAGTCTGGAGAGTGCGGTGTCTGACTCTGGAGCCCAAGGCTGGAAACTTGGGGACCTCCCAAATCCCGGAATGGAAACTCCCCCAGTTCTCCCCCTTGGCGTGCCCTATCTGGTGAGTTTCGGGGGAACTCATGACCCAAGTCATAATAGGAATTTCAAGCCTCATAAAGACATCATGGTTGAAGCAGAGGTGTTTCGTTTCCAGCAAAGCCCAATAGCAAGCTAACAATTGCTCCTCGAAAGGGTTATAAGCTTTGCTGGCCTCTGGCAGTTTCTGGGTCCAAAACCAGAAATGTACCCCTTCCCATCTTGTTTCTGCCTAAGGCTCCAATTAGCATGTTGATCTAGGACAGTTACTTGCAGTTCTACTGGACCATCCCAAATGGGTCATAGATCCAGGGCCAGTTGCACTGCTTGTTTATCTTGTTCCGAAGCCATGATCTCTTTCTCTCCCCAAAGTCATAGCGTTTTCTAGTGGCTGCATGCAGAGGTTGTAAAATGTTACCCAAGTGGGGAATATGATGTCTCCAGAATCCAAACAAGCCAATAAATTTCTGAGCCTCATTTTTAGTGGTAGGGGTTGCAAATTCTAGTATTTTAGTCTTAGCCTTTGGTAAAATGAATTATTTCCCTGCATTTCATAGAATGCAACCAGCCCCTATCTTGACACATTATCTTATAAGCAGTAAGGAAACACCATCCACTCTGGGAGATCCCCTCAGCGTCTCCTTTGCTGATTGGAATTCCCTGCAGCACTTCACACACAAAGGTCTAAATTGCACTAATTTAGATTCCCAATTCTTAGAAAGGCCGGTTCCCCTTGACCATTCCATTGCCAAGGGAGAGAACTGCGGGAGTTTCCATCCGGGGATATGGGAAGTCCTCGAGCCTCCCGCCCTGCCCTTGTTGCTAAAAAGTGGCACACTTTTGTTTTTGAATCCTGTTTGTGACACCAAAAGTGTTCTGTGCGGGAAACGCACGAGGGGGAGAAGGAAAGACACATACACAATACCTTTAAGGGTAAACAAGCTTCATTCCACGTAAATGGCAATGCAGATATAATAAGCAAATTATGTAATAAGCAAATCAATATAATAAGCAGATTGATATAACAAGTAGATTGATATAATAAGCAAATTGCAATGGGAAGAGGAGAAAGGAAAAAATATATATATATTTACACTCACCAGACTATGGAGGATTCACTACCAGAGTGGGAAGCAACAGCCTGGGCTCTAGCATCTGACATTGCACTCACCAGACAATGGAGGCCTCACCACCAGATGGGAAGCGACAGCTTGGGCTCCAGAGTCGGCCACTCATTCCTGCACAGATAAGAAGAGGTCTCATGAAGCTTCAGCCCAGTCTGGTATCCTAGCTCTTTTGTAACTAGTTGTTTCGCATGAGGCCTAGTCACGAGGGCCTTTCATGACCGGGCACGAGGAACATAAAAATGTCAACTTGTTTTTGCGATTGCCTATTGTTTTTCAATAACTAATGTATAGGAATAGATTGAAATAGAGATTTCTCCAAAACAGCACTGAATGAACGCTTGAAGGGGCTCACACAACCTGTTCTGGGACTCGGTGACCATTGTTTGTGTCCATGTTCAATTGAGTTCAAATTTATTATTTAACTTTTCCTCCACAAATTCGCCTGTCTTGATGAATCAGCTCTGTCTAGGCAAAGGGCAAGGTGAACCTCTTGGGCCTTACACAACCTCCACCTCCTGGGTTCAAGCGATTCTTCTGTTTCGGTCTCCAGAGTAGCTGGGACTACAAAGTGCACCACCACAACCTGCTAATTTTTTGTATTTTTAGTAAAGATGGAGTTTCACCATGTTGGCCAGGCTAGTCTTGAACTCCTGACCTCAAGTGATCCACCCATCTAGGCCTCCCAAAGTTCTGGGATTACAGGTGTGAGCCACCGAGGTTATCACTAAATGATATCTTTTTGTCTCCTATAACAATGTGAAATTACTTAAAGGTGGTTTCAAATTGAAAAAAAGAATGCAGATAAAATATAAAAAGTTCAAAAAATTACAAGAGATTACAAAATATACATGTATATCTCGAGAGGTCAAAAATGACAAATTTTGTTTATTTACAAGGTTTTATTTATTTATTTTTATTTTTATTTTTTGAGACAAAATATTGCTCTGTTGCCCACGATGGAGTGCAGTGGTGCGATCTTGGCTCACCGCAACCTCCACCTCACGGGTTCAAGCGATTCTCTTGCCTCAGCTTCCCTAGTAGCTGGGACCACAGGCTCATACCAGGAGGCCTGGCTAATTTTTTTTTATGTTTAGTAGAGACGGGGTTTCACTGTATTAGCCAGGATGGTCTCGATTTCCTGAACTCCTGATCCGACCGCCTCAGCCTTCCAAAGGGCCAGGATTATAGGTGTGAGCCACTGCACCCGGCTTTATAAGGTTTTATTAAAATTGGCTTTAGTGTTGATAATACACTATTAACAAGTAAAAGTTGATTTTCTCTTGAACAAAAATTTTATGTATTATTAATATGACAGCACAATACTTCCGTTCATCTTTTGAATACATTCAAAAAGAGAGACAATGAAAAGAGATAGAATTTTCCCATGCTCTGGAATGGGCCTGGCTCAGCTCAGGTAGGAAGCCCTGTTTGAAAAGGCTGCAGCTAGGCCAGGCCCAGCAGTTCACACCTTTAATCCCAGGAGTTTGGGAGGCCGAGGCGGGTGGATCACCTGAGGTCGGTAGTTCGAGTCCAGGCTGACTAACATGGAGAAACCCCGTCTTTACTAAAAATACAAAAAATTAACCGGGCATGGTGCCACATGCCTGTAATCCCAGCTACTTGGGAGGATGAGATCTATTCTATCTCACAGGGTTTACAATTTCTCTTTTCTCCTATTATAAATTTATGAGGCCAGCGGCTGGGCATGGTGGCTCATGCCTGTAATCCCAGCACTTTGGGAGGCTGAGGTGGGCAGATCACTTGAGGTCAGAAGTTCAAGACCAGCCTGGCCAATATGGTGAAGCCCCATCTCTACTAAAAAAATACAAAAAAATTAGCTGGGCATTGTGGCGTGTGCCTGTAATCCCAGCTACTCAGGAGGCTGAGGCAGGAGAATTGCTTGAACCTGGGAGGCGGAGGTTGCAGTGAGCCGAGATCGTGCCACTGCACTCCAGCCTGGGAGAGACAGAGAAAAACTCCATCTCAAAAACAAAACAAAAAAAATTTATGGGGCCAGGTGCAGTGGCTCACATCTGTAATCCCAGCACTTTAGGTGGTCTAGGCAGGTGGATCACTTGAGGTCAGGAGTTTAAGACCAACCTGGCCAAAATGGGGAAACCCCATCTCTACTAAAAATACAAAAATTAGTTGAGTGTGATGGTGAATGTCTGTAGTCCAGGCTACTCAGGAGGTAGAAGTGAGAGAATAACTTGAACCCAGGAGTGGAGGTTGCAGTGAGCTGAGACCACGCCACTGTACTCCAGCCTGGGCGACAGAGCAAGACTCTGTCTAAAAACAAAAAAAAACAAACAAAAAAACAAAAAAAAGTATAAGTGTCCCTGCCAAAATAGAAATAATTTAATCAAACAGTGATTCAAGAATTGTTGAGCACCCAGCTATAGTTTGTAGTTTGTGGTCCATGGGAGGAGCTTGAAGGAAAGACATTGATAGGGTACATGATGAAGAAAACTATATTCAGTAATTGCTCAGGTATGGTTATGTAGGTTCTTAATTTGTTCAATTAAGGTGGAAAATTCCTGGTTATGTAATCAGAGCTTAACTGACAGTTCATAGTTGCTTAAGCCTGAATTTTGTTTCCCCTAATGTAAAACTTTTTTTTTTTTTTGAGACGGAGTCTCACTGTATAGCCCAGGCTGGAGTGCAATGGCATGATCTTGGCTCACTGCAACCTCCACCTCCCAGGTTCAAGTGATTCTCCTGCCTCAGCCTCCCAAGTAGCTGGAACTACAGGTGCATGCCACCATGCCCGGCTAATTTTTTGTGTGTATTTTTAGTAGAGATGGGGTTTCACCGTGTTAGCCAGGATGGTCTTGATCTTCTGACCTCGTGATTCACCTGCCTCAGCCTCCCAAAATGCTAGGATTACAGGCATGAGCTGCCACACCTGGCCCTACCCCTAATGTAGTAATTAACCAAAAAATGTCCTTGAGTTTAGATTTTTTTATTTTAGAAGTAGGAATTTGAGGACTACAGCCTCCTCAGTTTATTTGCCTGCCACATAATTATTTTCATACCACACAGGGGACTGATTTTCTGTGGCATTTTTCACATATGCCTCAACGGTACCCCATGTTCTTCAGTTAATCATTTTTAAAAAACATTGGCTAACACTATTGAAAAGATTTGTTTTCTGTTTGTAAATATTTCCAGTGAGAAGAAAGGAAAGACTAATCCCCTGACACTGTAAGGAAGGAGACCACCTTTCTCCTTGTCTCAAGCCTCAGAAAAAGAAAAGAGGAAGCAAAAGCTAAAGAAAGTCAGAAATGAGATAAATAGTTAGACAGCTCCTGGCCACTCCCCAGGGCTGGTAGTTAAAAATCAGCCCCTGACCTAACTGCTTGTATTATCCATAGATTTCAGGCATTGTATGAGGAAGCATTGTGAAATTTTCTGTTCTGTTCTGTCCGGATTACCGATGCATACACGCTCAGTTACGTACCCCATGCTTGCTCAATCAATCATGACCCTTTCACATGGACTCCCTTAGAGTTTCTGTCCCTTAAAAGGGACAGAAATTTCTGTCTCAGGGAGCTGGCTTTTGAGATGCAAGTCTCCTGATGCTCCCGGCCAAATAAAGCCTCTTCCTTCTTTAACCTGGTGTCTGAGGAGTTTGTCTGTGGCTCGTTCTGCTACATTTCTTGGTTCCCTGACTGGGAAGTGAGGTGATTAGTGGTTGGTCAAGGCAGTCTTTTAGGTGACTTAGGCCTGTCCTGTGGAGCATCCCCGTAGGGGACTCCAGCCAGCCTGAGAGACGCGGATCCTGAGAGTGCTCCCAGGTAGGCAATTGCCCCGGTGGAATGCCTTGTCAGTGCAGTGCATGGGAGGCCCCTGTGGAGGATCAATGCAGTGGCTGAACACTGGGAAGGAACTGGCAACTTGAGTCTGGACATCTGGAACATGGTAAGACCAGTCTTAGAAACTTGCTCACTCCATTTGAGGGGAAGCATGGCCTGATCACCCACGACGTGCCTTTATCGACATTTTGGTTTTGGTTTTGATTTTGTCTTGGCTTAAATTGCTTGGCACCATGGTTTTGGTTTTGATTTTGATACAGTGTGAATTAGGCAAGTGTGTGACCTTTTACCCTTTCCTTCTTGTAGTGTGAGTTTTGTCTTGTCTCTAGAGAAAAATGGGTCAGACACAAAGTAAGCCTACCCCACTTGGAACTACGCTGAAAAATTTCAAGAAGGGATTTACAGGAGACTATGGGGTTACCATGACACCAGAGAAACTTAGATCTTTATGTGAAATAGATTGGCCAGCATTAGAAGTGGCCAATCAGAAGGAAGCCTGGACAGGTCCCTTGTTTCAAAGGTATTGCACAAGATAACTTGTAAGCCAGGATACCCAGACCAGTTCCCGTACATAGACACTTGGTTACAGCTAGTTTTAGACCCCCCCCACAGTGGCTGAGATGACAGGCAGCAGCAGTGTTAGTGGCAAAGGACAGGTAGCCAAGGAAGAATCCCACTCCACCCATCGAGGGAAGTCGGTTCCTAAAGTTCTGTCTGACCCCATATCAGAAGACTCATGGCAGGAAATGGCACCAGTGATGCCTCCCCCTTATCGAGATGAGAGACTCCCACTTCTGAGCCCACAGCACCTGTGCCTCCACAGGACACACACACCCCTAGAACACCCAGAGTAAACAAGAGAGGATGTGAAGCCATGGGAGAAATCCCTCCCTTGGTGGCTCATTTAGGACCTAAGACTGGAACACAGATGCCCCTGAGGGAGCAGTGATATACTGGAGTAGATGAGGACAGGCATGTGGTAAAAAGTCATGCCTTTGTGTATCAACCTTTCACCTCTGCTGATCTCCTCAATTGGAAGAACAATACCCCATCTTATACTGAAAAGCCTCAAGCTTTGATTTGCTCCAAACTATTATCCAGACTCATAACCCTACTTGGGCTGATTGCCACCAACTGCTCATGTACCTCTTTAACACAGATGGAAGGTGAAGGATGCTCCAGGCAGCAACTAAGTGGCTGGAGGAACATGCTCTGGCCAATTACCGAAATGTCCAAGAGTATGTAAGGTTCCAATTACCAGGAACAGACTCCCAATGGGACCCAAATGAAGGGCCAGACATGAAAAGACTAAAATGATATAGGGAGGCCCTCCTAGAAGGGTTAAAAAAGGGAGCCCAGAAGGCCACAAATGTTAACAAAGTCTCTGAGGTCATTCAAGGAAAAGAAGAGAGTCCAGCACAATTTTATGAGAGACTATGTGAGGCATATCGTATGTATACTCCCTTTGATTCAGATAGCCCTGAAAATCAGCGCATGATTAACGTGGCTTTAGTTAGTCAAAGCGCCGAAGATATTAGAAGAAAGCTTCAGAAACAGACTGGGTTTGCGGGTATGAACACTTCAGTTATTAGAAATAGCCAATCAGGCGTTTGTGAATAGAGATGCGGCGGGTCATAGAGAAAGCCGTAAAGAAAGTGAGCGCCAAGCCCGGTGAAATGCTGACCTGCCAGCCACAGCTGTTAAAGGGGTTCCCCCAAAGGGCTAAGGAATGGGGGACCCTGGGGAAAACACACAGTCTGACTGACCACGTCTGCAGCGTAACCAGTGTGCTTACTGTAAAGAAAGCAGGTCATTTGCAACCTACCAGAACCTAAGACCAGGAGGCGGGTGAGAGAGTTCTTAGGAGCTGTGGGGATCTGCAGGTTATGGATCCCAAACTTTGCAGTACTGGCCAAACCTCTGTACCAAGTCACAAAGGGGGGCATCCAGGAAACTTTTGAATGGGGGTCTCAACAGCAGCAAGCCTTCCGTGAATTAAAAGAGAAACTCATGTCAGCCCCAGCCCTGGGTCTGCCTGACCTGTCAAAGCCATTTACACTATATGTGTCAGAGAGAGAAAAAATGGCAATTGGGGTTTTGATCCAGGCTGTGGGGCCCTGGCTAAGGCTGGTGGCCTACCTATCTAAACAACTGGACAGGGTTTCTAAAGGTTGGCCCCCGTGTTTGAGAGCCTTAGCAGCAACTGCCCTGCTAGCACAAGAAGCAGATAAATTAACTCTTGGGTAAAACCTAAACATAAAACACCTCATGCTGTGGTGACTTTAATGAATACCAAAGGATATCATTGGCTAACGAATGCTAGACTAACCAAGTACCAAAGCTTGCTCTGTAAAAGTCTCTGCATAACCATTGAAGTTTGTAACAGCCTGAACCCCACCACCCTGCTCCCGGTATCAGAGAGCCCTGTTGAGCATAACTATATAGAGGTGTTGCACTCAGTTTGCTCAGGTTAGCAAACCTGACCTATGGGACCAGCCTTGGACATCAGTGAACTTGGAGCTATATGTGGATGGGAGCAGCTTCATCAACCCACAAGGAGAGAGGTGTGCAGGATATGCACCTCTGGATGCTTTTATTGAAGCCAAATCATTGCCTCCAGGGTTCTTCAGCCCAGGAGGCCAAACTCATTGCTTTAACTCGGGCCCTAGAGCTAAGTGAGACTGAACATTTACACTGACTCTCGATATGCCTTTTTAACCCTCCAAGTGCATAAAGCATTATATAAAGAAACAGGCCTATTAAACTCTGGGGGAAAAGATATAAAGTATCAGCAAGAAATCTTGCAATTATTAGAGGCAGTGCGGAAGCCCCAGAAGATGGCAGTCACGCACTGCAGAGGACACCAGTGAACTCCTACTACAGTTGCTTTAGGGAACTCCTGAGTTGACTCGGAGGCTCAAAAGGCAGCATCCACCCCTTACTGGGCATCAATCACAGCCCCCTTTCTCCCTCAAGAACCTAAACTTGTACCTACTTATTCTAAAGGAGAAAAAAACTTTCTCCAAGTGGAAGGGGGACAGGTAATAAAGGAAGGATGGATCCAGTTATCGGATGGGAGAATAGCTGTGCCACAGCTACTTGGAGCAGAGGTTGTACTGGCTGTGCATGAAACTACCCATCTAGGTCAGGAATCA
This sequence comes from Pan troglodytes, assembly GCF_028858775.2. Classification (NCBI taxonomy): domain Eukaryota; kingdom Metazoa; phylum Chordata; class Mammalia; order Primates; family Hominidae; genus Pan; species Pan troglodytes. The sequence continues at coordinate 22,905,464 of NC_072418.2, forward strand.
CTTGAAAAGTTGTTAGGCCGGTATTTTTACATCTCCTATTTATCAGCTCTTGCCAAAACAGTAGCGCAGCGATGTGTTATCTGCCGACAGCACAATGCAAGACAGGGTCCAGCCGTTCTGCCAGGTATACAGACATATGGAGCAGCCCCCTTTGAAGATCTCCAGGTGAACTTCACAGAAATGCCAAAGCGTGGAGGTAATAAGTATTTACTAGTTCTACTCTGTACCTGGTACCTACTCTGGGTGGGTAGAGGCTTATCAAACATGAACTGAGAAAGCTCGTGAGGCAACCTGTGTGCTTCTTCGAGATCTTATTCCCAGGTTTGGACTGCCCTTATGGATCAGCTTGGACAACAGGCCAGCATGTGTGGCTGACTTGGTACAGTAAACATCAAAGGTATTGGAGATCACATGGAAATTGCATGCAGCCTACCAACCGCAGAGTTCGGAAAGGTGGAGTGGATGAATCAGACAATCAAAAACAGTTTAGGGAAAGTATGTCAGGAAACAGGATTAAAGTGGTACTTTTAACCCTGGTACTGTTCAAGATTGATGCAACCCTTCAAAGAGAACAGGATATTCTCCCTATGAAATATTATATCATAGGCCCCTTCCTATATTACAGGGACTCCCAGGCACTCCACAAGAGTTAGGTGAAATTGAGTTACAGTGACAGCTACAGCTACAGGCCTTAGGAAATTTACTCAAACAATTTCAGCCTGTGTAAATGAGAGGCGCCCCATCAGCTTATTCTCCCCAATTCACCCTTTCTCCCCAGGTGATTGAGTGTGGATCAAAGATTGGAACACATCCCCCTTGCGACCACGGTGGAAAGGAGCCCAGACCATCATCTTGACCACCCCCACAGCTGTAAAGGTAGAAGGAATCCCAGCCTGGATCCATCACAGCTGAATAAAACCTGCAGCCTCTGAAACCTGGGAGGTGAGACTGAGCCCAGACAACCCCTGCAAAGTGATTCTGAGAAGTGTTTGTGTCCCTGGGTACTTGAGATTAGGGAGTGGTGATGACTCTTAACGAGCATGCTGCCTTCAAGCATTTGTTTAACAAAGCACATCTTGCACAGCCCTTAATCCATTTAACCCTGAGTGGACACAGCACATGTCTCAGGGAGCACAGGGCTGGGGATAGGGTTACAGATTAAAATGGAGTCTCTTATGTCTACTTTCTATACGGACACATTAACCATCTGATCTCTCTTTCTTTTCCTCACAGAAAAATATTCACAACTCATTCTGTATGATGTAAATATAGCACTCAAAACTGTATGTGTTCTTGTTCTTGCCCTCAATTTTATACTTTATTATCTCGAAAAATGTATATGAACCGATGTGGCGGATCTTATGCTGCTCTTTTTTCTCAGAGTTAGAGAATACATTAGAGAATATTTCTGTGTTGAAAATTATTTTATTGAATAATTTTAGTCATCCTATAAGTCAGAACCAGTTCTCTTTACGCTCGCATTTCACCTTAAGTCAAATTAAAAATTCTGCTCATGGCCATTTAAGTAAAGGTGTGTGTATGTGTGTTTCAGGGACCACTGCAATTTAGGGATGTGGCCACAGAATTCTCTCTGGAGGAGTGGCATTGCCTGGACACTGCACAGCAGAATCTATATAGGGATGTGATATTAGAGAACCACAGAAACCTAGTCTTCCTTGGTGAAGATAACCTGAATATATAATTCATAATATACCCTAAAGATTTTATTTCTCTTTTTTTGCAGAATTGTTTTAGTAATTTATTCTTTTCATAAAAGAGTTTCAGATCCACTTTTTCCAGAAAATCTTCAGAATTTGTTCATTTAGAAAAGAATTTCTTCAAGATGTTTCATCTTAATCCAGACTTTCCACATTCCTGAGTTGAGCTGTATTCTTCACTCTAAATTAGTGGTAATTCCAGAAACTTAGTGGCATAAAATATTGTTGCCCCACCTGAAAATCTAATTGCCACCACCAATTTTTGATTCAGTAGTACCAGATAGTAAAATTAAGAAACCTGCATATTGAAAGTATTCCTCCTTCCTTTTTCTCTTTCTTTCTTTCTTCTTTCTTTCTTTCTTATTTCTTTCTTTCTTCTTTCTTTCTCTCTTTCTCTCTTTCTTTCTTTCTTCTTTCCTTCTGTTTTTTTCTTTTTTTCTTTTTGAAGAGTTTCACTCTTGTTGCCCGGGCTGGAGTGCAATGGTATGATCTCCGCTCACCACAACATCCACTTCCCGGGTTCAAGCAATTCTCTTGCCTCAGCCTCCTGAGTAGCTGGGATTACAGGCCTGTGCCACCATGCCCGGCTAATTTTTTGTATTTTTAGTAGAGATGGGGTTTCTCTATGATGGTAAGGCTGTCTTGAACTCCTGACCTCAGGTTATCCACCACCTCAGCCTCCCAATGTGCTAGGATTACAGGTGTGAGCCACTGCACCTGGCTGAAAGTATTTTCTAAATATTTAGAAATTTCTGTTATGAATTAGTATTTTGGTATTAATTTACTAGAATATTTTATTATATCTGCTCTGCTGAGCACATTTAGTAATGTGCTTGTAATTGGAGAATATGAGCAAGACTCATGTTATTTATTTTTAATAAAACAGGTATTGTTGTCCTAAGCCAGACCTGATCACCTGTCTGGAGCAAGGAAAAAAACCCTTGACTATGAAGAGACATGAGATGATTGCCAAACCCCCAGGTAGGTGTGAGTGAAAATGAATACAAGAGACGACACAGATAAGAGGTCCCAAGGTCAATGAGAAAGCAAGTTTTTAAAATGTGATTCAGGAAGCTGTGTTCCAGAGGAAATAGTTCCTGGGCAGCTGTGTTATTTGTTTATTTATTTATTTAATTTTGCTCCTACAAAGGGGCATCTTCTGTCTTATGATTTTAAATTCTCTAAGGATTCCACTTTTCTTTTGGTGAGCTTCCTTCAAGTTCACAGTGAGAGCCAAAGTCCTCTTCATGGCATGTAAGAGACTGCACAGGTTGGGCACATTGGCTCATGCCTGTAATCTCAGAACTTTGGGAGGCTAAGGCAGTGGATCACCTGAGGTCAGAAATTCGAGATTAGCCTGACCAACATGGTGAAACCTCGTCTTTACTAAAAATACAAAAATTAGCCAGGGGGGTTGTTGGACACCTATAATCACAGCTACTTGGGAGGCTGAGGCCAAAGAATCACTTGAACCCAGAAGACGGAGCTTGCCATGAGCCAAGATCGTGCCATTGCACCCCAGCCTGGGCAACAGAGTGAGACTCCGTCACAAAAAAACAAAACAAGACAAACGAAAAAGAGACTACACAATCTGGCTGCTTTTCCATTGTTTTGCAGATATGCAAATATCTATTTGCATTATTTAGAGAAACTAAAACTATTTTTCATGTTATCTTTTTGCATCAGGTCTGATATGTGTGAGAGTAATAGTTTCTGTTGCATTTTTTTGTTTTTTTTTTCAGCACAATCTATTCTGTTTTTATTACTATAAAGTCTTGAAATATAGTTTGAAATTATGATATTTTTCTGCTTTATTCCTTTTCCTCAAGATTGCTTTGGCTATTCAAAGTTTATTTTAGTTTCATGTAAATTTTAGAATTGTATTTTCCAGTACTGCGAAAAAAATGCCACTGCAATTTTGATAGGAAGTATATTGAATCTATAGATCACTTTGGATAATATGGCACTTTATTAATATTTATTCTTTCAATCCATAGACAAAATATTTTAAAATTTATTTGGATCTTCTTTAATTTTTTCATTTTTTATTGTAAAGATTTTTACCTCCTTGGTCAACTTTTTTCTCAGAAATTTATTACTTAATGCTATAGCAAATAAGATTTTTTTCCCTCTATTTTGTTAGATAGTTTGTTTTAAGTGTATGAAACTGTAGCCAGGCACGGTGGCCAACGCCTGTAATTCCAGCGCTTTGGGAGACTGAGGTGGGTGTATCAACTGAGGTGGGGAGTTCGAGACCAGCCTGACCAACGTGGAGAAACCCTGTCTCTACTAAAAATACAAAAATTAGCTGGGTGTGGTGGTGCATGTCTGTAATCCCAGCTACTCGGGAGGCTGAGGCAGGAGAATCACTTGAACCTGGGAGGTGGAAGTTGCAGTTAGTCAAGATCACACCATTGCACTCCAGGCTGGTCAAAAGAGCAAGACTCCTTCTCAAAAAAAAAAAAAAAAGTGTATGAAACCCTATATATACTTGTACGTTAATTTTGTATTTTGCTAATTTACTGAGTGTATTTATTAGTTTAGACATTTTAATGTACTGTTTATGGTTTTTTATATACACAATTGTATGAACTACAAACAGCAACTTTTTACTTTTTTTATTTCAATAGTTTTTTTTATTTCTTTGACTAATTCTTCTGCCACATACTTCCAGTGCTACATTAAAACAGAAGCATTGGCCAGGCTCTGTGGCTCACAGCTGTAATCCCAGCACTTTGGGAGGCCGAAGCGGGTGGATCACCTGAGGTCAGGAGTTTGAGACCACCCTGACCCATATGATGAAACCCCATCTCTACTAAAAATACAAAAATTAGCTGGGTGTGTTGACATGAGCCTGTAATCCCAGCAACTCCAGAGGCTGAGACAGGAAAATCACTTGAGGCAGGAGGCAGAGGTTGCAGTGAGCCGAGATCACACCAATGCACTTCAGCCTGGGCAACAAGAGCAAAACTGCATCTCACACCTACACACACACACACAAAATAGAAGCATTGACAATGCTCACAATATAGTTTTGTATTGGTGTCTGAATTCAATGCAGCAAATACCTCTTCAAGTTTTCACAAACTGATTTTAGAAGGTAAAGATCTTTTGTTGGCCCTTAGGGTGATGAGATGCTCTCTGAATTTGTAGTGAAGAGGGGTTGTAGCTTGGTCACAAGGCTGCTGGGTCTGCACTAGGGTCCACCTTTAGTTGGCTTGGTACAGAGGCTTGGGTAGTTGTAATTCCCATTTTATTTTTAGACAGACTGAATATCCTTCAGGACTTTGCTCTATAGGGCAGACACTAGGGCATGTTTTTGCAGTCAGGTCTGCATATGCTGGGCCTTAAATCAGGATGTGGATGAGTGTGGCTTTCAGTGAGTACCAGAGAGCATTTCCTCAGGTAACTGTGTGGGTTTCTATATAGGCAGAACTGACCATAAACTGTGGCTCAGGTAACTGAAACTGAGTCATTGAACTGCTTCAGGGACCACAGTAAAGGCCAAGGTCTGCAGGCCTGCCTATGTGGCTGTAAGTGTGTGCCTTCCTCCAGGTCAGGGAATGGCAGGACCTCTGCCAGACTGTGGCTGGGAAAAGTTTGGGATGGTTACAGAGTAAGTTCTGAATTTTCAGTAGGACCAAGTTGGATGAATCTTATCCTGGTCTGTAGCCAAGAACAGGGGTCCTGTAGTTTCCCACCTGAATGAGGGCCTGCCTTCTGAATAAAACTCTTCTCAATCTTAAGCTTTGACAGTGTTTCACAACTCCCTCCCTGGATCTCAAATCTCTCTTAGAGGCACTTATTTTGGAGATGGCGTCTTGCTACATAACCCAGGCTGGTCTCGAAATCCTGGCCTGAAGCAGTGACATAACCTTAATGTACCATGTAGCTGTCATTACATGTGTGAGCCACAATGCCTGATTCTCTTATAAAGGCATTTCTGTCAGGTATGGCTGATGTATATATATATATATATGTGTGTGTGTGTGTGTGTATATGTGTATATATATGTGTGTGTATATATATGTGTGTTGTGTATATATATATGTATATATGTGTATATATACATACACATATATATATTTTTATTGTAAGGGGATATGAAAATAGGGCACTTTTAGTCTTTTCATTTTTTTCTTTTTCTTTTTTTTTTTGATGTGGAGTTTTGCTCTTTTTGCCCAGACTGTAGTGCAATGGCACGATCTTGGCTCACTGCAACCTCCGCCTCCCAGGTTCAAGCAATTCTCCTGCCTCAGCCTCCCAAGTAGCTAGGATTACAGGTGCCTGCCGCCATGCCTGACTAATTTTTTATTATTTTTGGTGGAGATGGGGTTTCACCATGTTGGCCAGGATGGTCTCAATCTCTTGACCTCATGATCCGCACGCCTTGGCCTTCCAAAGTGCTGGGATTACAGGCATGAGCCACTGCACCCAGCTAGTCTTTTTATCTTACTGATGTCACTCTCCTTATACATTTTTACTTTCTATTTTCTACTTCAAGTTTGTCTGTAATTTTAGATTCAGATATTTAAAACAATTTGCTAAAATTTGCATATTATGCCTGCAGTAAATTAGATAATTAGTGGGCACTTCATATTTACTAAAATATTTACTTATAAATTTAATTTTGCTGCTGGCAAAAAGGAATTACAGAATTTTCCTCTACTTTCTTCAGCCTATATCTGAATAATAACATAGTTTATTTCCTAATTGTTTTACATATCAGAGGGTCTAACCCTATTCTGCAAAGTAGATATATATATTTTCTATATTTAACAATGTAAGGCTATTCTTTGCTTCAAAGTTGGATTACAGCAGTTTCATTTTGTGTAAGAATAGCATATATTTAAAACAAATATCTCTAGTTTCTTTTAAATGCTATTTATTAGAAGTTTCTCATTAGAATCTTCTATTTATAATTATACTCCTTATTCTCTGAAATTTTACTGCCACACAATGCATGCCAATGATTCAAAATACTTGCATTTGATGAGTATACAGTAATAGTTAAATATTCCAGTTACCTAGACAATTTTTTTTGTTTTTGTGAGTCGGAGTCACGATCTGTCACCCAGGCTGGAGTACAGTGGTGCGGGCTTGGCTGACTGCAACCTCCACCTCCCGGGTTCAAGCAATTCTCGTGTCTCAGCTTTCCAAGGAGCTAAGATTACAGGCATAAGCCACTGTGCCTGGCCTCAGTGTAGGTTTCTTAACATCAGTTTTTTGTGTCTGTTGGCTTTACTTTCGTATTACAATTTTAGACAATTTGCAATACTGTTTGTACAGTTTAAGTCAATTTGAGGTTTAATTAAGAGATAAATTATGCATGTTTATCACAATCAGATTACATATGTCTGTGTGTTTATTTATAAATGTGACCCCAATTTTAGTTATGGCTTATCCTATATTCTTTCTTAGCCGATTTTCAATGGCAGTTTTATCTTGTCTAAGTGAGTTGTCATGGAGATAGTCTTATTTTTACCATGTGTTTAATGATGAATATATATTTCGTTTTGTGAAACACTTTAGTTATTTGAAGGTAATTTTCAAAAAGATTTATAATTCTGTATTTTTTTCAGTTTTTCTTTAAAAGAATTTTTTTTTTTTGAGTCTTGCTCTGTCGCCCAGGCTGGAGTACAGTGGCGCGATCTTGGCTCACTGCAAGCTCCGCCTCCCATGTTCACGCCATTCTTCTGCCTCAGCCTCCCGAGTAGCTGGGACCACAGGCGCCCACCACCAAGCCCAGCTATTTTTTTGTATTTTTAGTAGAGACGGGGTTTCACCGTGTTAGCCCGGATGGTCTCGATCTCCTGACCTCGTGATCTGCCCGCCTTGGCCTCCCAAAGTGCTGGGATTACAGGCTTGAGCCACCACGCCCGACCAAAAGAAATATTTTAAAAACACATAAAATGTACCGTCTTAAATCTATTGAAGTGTATATTTCATGGCCAGGCATGTTTGTGGCTCTCATCTGTAATCCCAGGATTTTGGGAGGCCAAGACAGAAGGATCCCTGGAGCCTGAAAGCTTGAGACCAGCCTGGGCAACATATGGAGACCTTTCTCTATTAAAAAAAAATTAATAATTGCCAGGCATGGTGGTGTGCACCTGTGGTCCCATCTACTTTGGAGATTGAGGGGGAGTCAAAATTGTGCCTCTACATTCCATCTTGGGTGACAGAGTGAGATCCTGTCTCAAAAAAAAGCTGTTCATTTCAGGAATGTTAAGTATATTCGCATTGTTATGCAAAGACTTCTAGAAACTTTACATCTTGTAAAACTTAAACTCAATACCCATTAAGTAACAACTGCTCATTTTACTCTCTCTCCAGCCCTAGACTGGACAAACCTTCCACTTTCTCTTTTTATGATTTTGACTTCTTAAGATACCTCATATAAATGGAATCATACAGTATCCATTATTTTGTTACTGGATTAATTCAGGTGACATAATATTCTCAAGGTTCATCTTAAAATGTGATACGATTGTTTTTTTTTAAGGTGGGATAATATTTCATCATATGTATATGTTACATTTTTTGATATGTTTATAAATCAAGAGACATCTGGGTTGCTTCAGCCTTTTGTCTTTTGTGAATACTGGCACACTAAACATGGATTTTCAAATATGTCATTATTATTATAGCAAGTGGGGTATTGAAATAGCCTAGTATAATTATATTTCTCTCTATGTGCTTATTCAGTTTTGTTAGTATTTGCTTTATATATTTGAAACCCTAATTTGAAACACACACACACACAAATACACACAAATTTGTGATAAGTTCCCAGTGAATGAATTTATATATTGTTTAATGCCCTTCTGTGTCTTTTTGAAGTTTTGACTTAAAGTACATTTTATAAAATATGACAGTTTTTGACTTAAGATGTAGCTTTTGTAATATTATTTTGACCTCTTCTGCTCTCATTTCATTAATATTTACATGAAATTTCTACTTCCATCTCACCACTTTCAGTCTTTGTCATTAGATCTGAGGTGACTCTTGTAGAAAGGCAAGTTGGATCTTGATTTTCAAATTTTTTTTTTTTGAGATGGAGTCTCACTCTGTCACCCAGGCTGGAGTGCAAGTGGTGCGACCTCGGCTTACTGCAACCTCCACCTTCTAGGTTCAAGTGATTCTCCTGCCTCAGCCTCCTGAGTAGCTGGGATTACAGGCAGGCACCACCACAGTTGACTAACTTTTGTATTTTTTGTAGAGACAGGGTTTTGCCATGTTGGTCAGGCTGGTAAAATTTTTTAATAAAGCTTTTTATTGAAAGTATGTCTCTTGATTGGAAAGATAATTATATATATTTAAATAGTTTTCTGAAAGAGAAAAACAATAATTTGTGTGTGTGTGTGTGTCTGTGTGTGTGTGTGTGTGTGTGTGTGACGGAGTCTCACTCTTTCATCCAGGTTAGAGTGCAATGGTGCAATCTCAGATCACTGCAACCTCTGCCTCCTAGGTCCAAGGGATTCTCCTGTCTCAGCCACCTGAGTAGCTGGGATCACAGGCACCTGCCACCATGCCTGGCTAATTTTTGGTATTTTTAGTACAGATGGATTTATGCCATGTTGGCCAGGCTGGGCTTGAATTCCTGACCTTAAGTGATCCAACTTCCTTGGCTTCCTAAAGTGCTGGGACTACAGGCATAAGCCGCCGCACCTGACCAATGTTACTTTATTAATTGTTTTATTTGATTTTTGTATCTTTGTCTCTCATTTTTTTCTGCCTTTGTGTGTGTGTGTTTCTTTTAAATTTTTGTATTGATATGCTTTCAATTTTCTTCTTATTTTCTTTTGTGTATCTATACAGATATTTTCTTAGTAGTGTCTTGGTGATTACACAAAACCTCTAAAAGATCCAACAATATATTTAAATGAGGTAAAAAATTAACTTCAGTTGAATGCAAAAATTCTTCTTGATTACATCTGCCTTCAACTTTGTTATTGATTTTGCTAATTGTATTATTTATTTATTTATTTATTTATTTTTTGAGACGGAGTCTCGCTCTTTCTCCCAGGCCAGACTGCAGTGGCACTATCTCGGTTCACTGCAAGCTCCGCCTCACGGGTTCACGCCATTCTCCTGCCTCAGCCTCCCGAGTAGCTGGGACTACAGGCTCCCGCCACCACGCCCAACCTCTGCCTCCCAGGTTCCAGTGATTCTAGTGCCTCAGCCTCCTCAGCCTCTAGCTGAGATTACAGGTGTGCACCACCACACTTAGCTAATTTTTGTATTTTTAGTAAAGGCAGGCTTTCACCATGTTGACCAGGCTACCTTTTATTTGTTTGTATATTTCTTTCTTCCTGTCCTTCTTTATTTCTAGAAGCATGTTCGTTTTAAAATATAAATTATGAATATTAAAAACCTTCTTTTCTCTGTCTTTGATTACTATTATGGCTGATTTAAAAATAAGTTTTGGAAGAAGAGAAAACGGCAGGGCGGCGGCGGCTGTAGGTTGTGCGGCGGCAGCGGCTCTTCCCTGGGCGGACGATGGACAGCCAGGGCAGGAAGGTGGTGGTGTGCGACAATGGCACCGGGTTTGTGAAGTGTGGATATGCAGGCTCCAACTTTCCAGAACACATCTTCCCAGCTTTGGTTGGAAGATCTATTATCATGTAATGCCCAACCTTGTTTTTTCCTTTATTCACCTGGCCTTGTTTCTCCCTTAGCTAAGAGAACCAGACAAACTCCATCTTGGCTCTTTCACTGGCAGCCCCTTCCTCAAGGACTTAACTTGTGCAAGGTGACTCCCAGCACATCCAAGAATGCAATTAACTGATTAGATACTGTGGCAAGCTATATCCGCACTCCCCAAGAATTCATCTGATTGATAACGCCCAAAGCCCCGCGTCTATCACCTTGTAATAGTCTTAAAGCCCCTGCACCTGTAACTGTTTACTTTCCTGTAATCATTTATCCTTTTAACTTTTTGACTACTTAACTTCTGTAAAATTGTTCTAACTAGACCCCTCTCCCCTTCCTAAACCAAGGGAGGTATAAAAGTTAATCAAGCCCCTTCCTCTGGGCCGAGAGAACTTTGCACGTTAGCCGTCTCTCGGTCACCGGCTAATAAAGGACTCTTAATTCATCTCAAAGTGTGGCGTTTTCCTAACTCGCTCGGGTACAACAATCAGATCAACCACCAAAGTGGGAAACATTGAAATCAAGGATCTTATGGTTGGTGATGAGGCAAGTGAATTACGATCAGTGTTAGAAGTTAACTACCCTATGGAAAATGGCATAGTACGAAATTGGGATGACACGCAACACCTGTGGGACTACACATTTGGACCAGAGAAACCTAATATAGATACCAGAAATTGTAAAATCTTACTCACAGAACCTCTTATGAACCCAACCGAAAACAGAGAGAAGATGGTAGAGGTAATGTTTGAAACTTACCAGTTTTCCGGTATATATGTAGCCATCCAGGCAGTTCTGACTTTGTACGCTCAAGGTTTATTGACTGGTGTAGTGGTAGACTCTGGAGATGGCGTGACTCACATTTACCCAGTATATGAAGGCTTTTCTCTCCCTCATCTTACCAGGAGACTGGATATTGCTGGGAGGGATATAACTAGATATCTTATCAAGCTACTTCTGTTGCAAGGATACACCTTCAACCACTCTGCTGATTTTGAAACGGTTCTTAAAATTAAAGAAAAACTGTGTTACGTGGGATATAATATTGTGCAAGAGCAGAAACTGGCCTTAGAAACCACAGTATTAGTTGAATCTTATACACTCCCAGATGGATGAATCATCAAAGTTGGGGGAGAGAGATTTGAAACACCAGAAGCTTTATTTCAGCCTCACTTGATCAATGTTGAAGGAGTTGGTGTTGCTGAATTGCTTTTTAACACAATTCAGGCGGCTGACATTGATACCAGATCTGAATTCTACAAACACATTGTGCTTTCTGGAGGGTCTACTATGTATCCTGGCCTGTCATCATGGTTGAACGAGAACTTAAACAGCTTTACTTAGAAAGAGTTTTGAAGGATGATGTGGAAAAACTTCCTAAATTTAAGATCTGCATTGAAGACCCATCCCGCAGAAAGCACATGGTATTCTTGGGCGGTGCAGTTCTAGTGGATATCATGAAAGACAAAGACAATTTTTGGATGACCCGACAGGAGTACCAAGAAAAGGGTGTCCTTGTGCTAAAGAAACTTGGTGTGACTGTTCGATAAACTCCAAAGCTTGTTCCCATCACACCCGTAATGCTTTCTTTTTTCCTTTATTGCCAATCTTTGAACTCATTCAACTCCAGGACATGGAAGAAGCCTTTCTCTGCCCTTTGACTGGAAAGGTCAAGTTTTATTCTGGTGTCTTGGGGGAGCTTTGTTAAATTTTTGTTAATGTGGGTAAATCTGAATTTAATTCAACTGCTTCCCTACATAGACTAGAGGGCTAAGGATTCTGTCTGCTGCTTTGTTTCTTCTAAGTAGGCATTTAGATATTCCTGTAGGCTTCCTATTTTCACTTTACCTCTCTAATGCTGCTAGTCACTAGGTGGTACGCATTTATTAGCATAAGAAAAAAACTTTAACAGGAGCTTTTACATATTACTGGGATTGGGGGTGGTTTGGGATGGGTGGGCAGCTGCTGAACCCTTTAGAGCATTTCCTCTGTAATGTGGTGCTTTCAACTGTACTGCTGCAGCTTTAAGTACCTTAAAGCTTCTCCTGTGAACATCTTAGTGAAATGTTAGGTTCAGAACTAAAGTGTTTTGGGTAGGTTTTTTTGCTGGGGAGGGTAACAGTGGGTGGTCTTCTGATTTTTATTTTTGAGGTTTTCTCACTGGAGTACATAGAGGAACTTTCTTTACAGTATTTTGATTTGGCAGGTTTTCTTCTACTTGTGCTCTGCCTGGAGCTGTTTCCATATGATAAAAAAAGCAAGTGTAGTATTCCATTACTATGTGGCTTAGGGATTTATTTGTTTTTTAAAATCAACCACGTTAGCTGGGACTAGACTCCCTACAATCCTTCAATGGAAAAGTAACATTTAAAAATCCTTTGGGTAATTCAAATTACAGATTTGAAAGTGCTTAAGATCTGGTGTTTTGTTAATGCTTCTGTTTATTCCGGAAGCATTAAGGTAACCCATTGCCAAGTATCATTCTTGCAAATTATTCTCTTACATAACTGACCAGTGTGTAATAAAACAAGCAGGTACTTATAAATAATTACTGGCAGTAGGTTATAATTGGTGGTTTAAAAATAACGTTGGAATACAGGACTTGTTGCCAATTGGGTAATTTTCATTTTTCTTTTCTTTTTTTTTTTTTTGAGACAGAGTCTTGCTCTGTCGCCCAGGCTGGAGTTCAGTGGCATGATCTCAACTCACTGCAAGCTCCACCTCCTGGGTTCACACCATTCTCCTGCCTCAGCCTCCAGGGTAGCTGGGACTACAGGTGCCCGCCAACACGCCCCGCTAATTTTTTGTATATTTAATAGAGACGGGGTTTCACTCTGTTAGCCAGGATGGTCTTATCTCCTGACTGATTGGGTAATTTTCATTAGTTGTTTTATTTGTTTTGATTTGAAACCTAATTTGACTGTTTAAAATGTTGGCCAAAAAAATCAAGATTTAAATTTTTTATTTGTACTGAAAAACTAATCATAACTGTTAATTTTCGGCCATCTTTGAAGCTTGAAAGAAGAGTCTTTGGTATTTTGTAAACATTAGCAGACTTTCCTGTCAGTGTCAGAAAATCCTACTTATGAATCCTGTTGATATTCCTTGGTATCTGAAAAAAATATCAAATAGTACCCATACATGAATTATTTCTAAGCTTGAAAAATAAAAATAAACTACATCACACTAATTACAAAATACAAGTTTCTCTCGCATCCATGTGAAGAGACCAACAAATAGGCTTTGTGTGAGCAACAAGGCTGTTTATTTCACCTGGGTGCAGGTGGGCTGAGTCTGAAAAGAGAGTCAGTGAAGGGAGATAAGGGTGGGGCCGTTTTATAAGATTTGGGTAGATAAAGGGAAATTACAGTCAAAGGGGAGTTGTTCTCTGGTGGGCAGGAGTGGGAGTCACAAGGTGCTCAGTGGGGGAGTTTTTGAGCCAGGATGAGCCAGGAGAAGGAATTTCACAAGGTAATGTCATCACTTAAGGCAAGGACTGGCCATTTTCACTTCTTTTGTGGTGGAATGTCATCAGTTAAGGCAGGAACCGCCCATCTGGATGTGTATGTGCAGGTCACAGGGGATATAATGGCTTAGCTTGGTCTCAGAGGCCTGAGAACAAATTCTGGAAAAAAATATTTCTCTTCATTTTAAAACTTTTTAAACTAATAATGGCTTTGAAAGAAGAGGCTTAATTTGGGGTGACTAAATTCAAAAGAAATTACTGACTTGAGGGTCTCTGTTTGGTAAGAATACATAATTAGCTTAAATAAGCAGTAAAAGGTTAGTTTTAATTATGTAACTTCTGTTAATATTAAGTGTTTTTTGTCTGTTTTACCTCAATTTGAAAATATAAGTTTGCCTGCATGCTGGACATGCCTCAGAACACATGAATAGCCCATACTAGATCTTAGGAACATGGATCTTTGAGTCACTTTAGACTAAGTTCTTATATAAATATCCCCAGCCTTTTGAGAACAGAGCTTGTTAAAGGACGCACATGTAGGGCCAGTACCTACTGGCAATTGTGTTCAGGGAAATGGGATTGACTTGGCCTTTCGTCCTTTGGTCATAATTTTAAAATATGGGAGTAAAAAACAACAAAGAATTGAATGGACTCTTAAAACAATGAAAGAGCATTTATGATTTGTCCCTTGAATGTAGAATTTGTTTTTGATTTCATAATTCTGCTGGGAAATGTGACAGTTAAAATGGTGTATTATGTATATATATTATAATTTAGAAATACCATTTTATAATTTTACTATTCCAAGGTGACATAATGCATTTAAATTTGGGATTTGGGTGGAGTATTATGTTTAACTGGAGTTGTTGTCAAGTATGAATCCCTCAGGAAAAAAAAAATCTGTTTAAAAAAGCAATCTGATTCTTAGCTCTTGAAACTATTGTTACTTAAATTTCCAATAATTAAAAATTAAAAATTTTTAAATTAGAATTGCCAATACTTTGACCTTTGAGAAGGGTTTCTTAGAAATACATTTAGTAATGTCCCCAAGACATTAGTCTTACATTTAAACTTTTTTCTTTAAAACATGGTGTTGGTGGTTAACTTTTACACAGTTCTGAGTACTGCTAATATCTGGAAAGTATCTTGAGATATCAGTGGAAAGCTAAACAGTCTAAATTTAATATGAAATACTTCTTTTTGATTCAGAAAATAAAATCAGATTTTTTTAATGTCAAAAAAATTAAAAAATTAAAAAAACAAAAATAAGTTTTTTTGAAATTATCTGCATAAAGGTTTTTGCTTCATTATTGACATAACTTGAGACAATATAGAAATGAAAATGAACATTTGTTAGTAAAACAGCAATTATCTAGCTCAGTGATTTAATCTCTCACCTAGTCTTTAGAACTTCCATCAAGACAAGAACTCTATTTTTTTCCAAGAGTGTGTGATGTAAAATCATACTCTTGTTTTTTTGTCTTTGTGGCAGAAGTCGGGTATTTGTGGTAATGAAAAAGAATTCTAGGTCTCTTTTTAGAAGAAAGATGGTGATGATGGAAGCAAATATAATGGTACTTGGTACTTAGCCACATTTCAAAGCATGCCAGTACAAAGCTAAATGAAAATTAAGAAAGTCAAATAGGAAATGAGAAAAAAATAGCTACTAGAAACACATAAAATGATAACAATATAATTAACAAACAACTTTCTTTTTTTTTTTTTTTTTTTTGGTTTTAGACAGAGTTTCCCTCTTGTTGCCCATGCTGGAGTGCAATGGCACAATCTTGGCTCACTGCAACCTCTGCCTCCCCAGTTCAAGTAATTCTTTTGTCTCAGCCTCCCCAGTAGCTTGGACTACAGGCACATGCCACCACGCATGGCTAATTTTTGTATTTTTAGTAGAGAGAGGGTTTCATCATATTGATCAGGCTGATCTCAAACTCCTGACCTCAGATGATCCACCCATCTCAGTTTCCCAATGTGCTGGGATTACAGGCATGAGCCACAGCGCCTGGATAACAACTTTATTTCTTTAAGCAATTATTTTAAATATAAGTTAATTAAACTACTTAATAAAATAAAATGAAATGTAATTTTAGGACTTTGGAAGGCCAAGGTAGGCTGATCACTTGATCCCAGGAGTTCAAGACAGGCCTAGGCAACATGGCAAAACTCTGTCTCTATAAAAAATACAAAAAAGCTAGCCTGGTGTGATGGCACATACTTGTAATCCAGGTATTTGAGAGACTGAAATGAGATAATCAGCAGACTTTGAGAGATTCAAGCAGCAGTGAAATGTGCAAATCAGCCTGGTTGACACAGTGAGTTCCATTCTGAAAAATAAATGAGGCTAGGCATAGTGGCTCATGCCTATAATCCCAGCCTTTTGGGAGACTGAGGCAGGCAGATCACTTGACATCAGGACTTAAAGACCAGTCTGGTCATCATGGTGAAACCCCGTCTCTACTAAAAATACAAAAAATTAGCAGGGTGTGGTGGCAGACACCTGTAATCCCAGCTACTCAGGAGGCTAAGCCAGGAGAATTGCTTGAACCCAGGAGCTGGAGTTTGCAGTGAGCAGAGATTGCACCATTCCACTCCAGCCTGGGCAACAAGAGCAAAACTCCGTCGCAAAATAAATAAATACATATGTAGGCCGGGTACAGTGGCTCTTGCCTGTAATCCCAGCACTTTGGGAGGCTGAGGTGGGAGGATCATGAGGTCAGGAGTTCGAGACCAGCCTGGCCAATATGGTGAAACCCCATCTCTACTAAAAATACAAAAGATAGCTGGGTATGGTGGCATGCATCTGTAGTCCCAGATATTCAGGAGGCTGAGGCAGGAGAATCACTTGAACCTGGGAGGTGGAGGTGGCAGTGAGCCAAGATTGTGTCACTGCACACCAGCCTGGGCAACAGAGCAAGACTCTGTCTCTCAAAATAAATAAATAAATAAATAAATAAAAATAAATAAATAATAAAAAAAAGGAAATAGAATGCCTGTGTGGGTTTTTAAAAAGCATACGCTATGCTGCCTACAAGAGATTCATTTAAGCATTGAGTCAAATAGGCTGAAAGTAACAGAATGAAAAAAGTGTACATTCCATGAAAATAGTAACCACGATTGAGTGCAGTGGTCATAATTATATTAGACATAATATGCTTTAGGTCAGGTAGTACCATGAGACAAAGATTGACGTTATATTATGTTAAAGTGAGTTGATTTACCAGGAATCTATAACTATAATATTTATTTATCTATATATATATGTGTATATAACATCAGGGCTCCAAAATATATAAAGCAAATATTGACAAAAGTGAAGCAAGGCATACATAGCAACATAATTGTCGACATCAAAACCCCATTTGCAATAATAAATAGAAAATTTAGATAAAAAATAAGAAACAGAAAACCTAGATACCATTATAGACTATATTAATTATTTTGCATATAGAGGAATACTTGAGAGTGCATAATTTATAAAGAAAAAATGTTTATTTGGCTCACAGCTTGGCAGACCGTATAAGAAGTATGTGCCAGCATCTGCTTCTGGTGAGGATTTCAGGAAGCTTAAAATCATGGTGGAAGGTAAAGAGTAACTGGATATATTATATGGTAAGAGACAGAGCAAGTGTGAGGTGAAGAAGCCAGGTTCTTTTAACGAACCAGCTCTCATTTGAATTAATGGAGTGTAAACTTTTTGGTTACCAAGAGGATGTACCAAGCCATTCATGAAAAATTTGCCCCTATGACCGAAATGTGTCCCACCAGGTCCCACATTCAACATTGAGGATTTATTTTGCAGCATGAGGTTTGGACAACATGGACATCCAAACCATATTATAGACCAACTAGGCTTCACAGACACACACAAAACTCTCCAGTCAAAACCAAGATAATGCACAATATTCTTATTTTCATCTGGTGTATTTTGTTAGGGCACATAGCAGGTTTTATTAAATTTTAAAATACTGACTGGGTACAGTGGCTCTTGCCTATAATCTTAACACTTTAGGAGACCAAGGTAAGAGGATCCACCGGGAATTATGAATATTTTTCAGATGGAAAAGACATGTTGAGTTAGAAGACACCTCTCAAATTTTTTTTTTTTGGAGACGGAGTCTCGCTCTGTTGCCCAGGCTGGAGTGCAGTGCTGTGATCTCAGCTCACTGCAAGCTCCACCTCCTGGGTTCAGGCCATTCTCCTGCCTCAGCCTCCCAAGTAGCTGGGACTACAGGCATCTGCCACCTCACCCGGCTAATTTTTTGTACTTTTAGTAGAGAACTGGGTTTCACCGTGTTAGCCAGGATGGTCTTGATCTCCTGACCTCATGATCCTCCCACCTCGGCCTCCCAAAGTGCTGGGATTACAGGCGGAGCCACCACGCCCGGCCTTCTTTTTTTTTTTTTTTTTAGATGGAGTTTCGCTCTCATTGCCCAGGCTGGAGTGCAGTGGCACGATCTCGGCTCACACGATCTCGGCTCACCGCAACCTCGGCCTCACAGGTTCAAGCAATTCTTCTGCCTCAGCCTCCCAAGTAGCTGGGATTACAGGCATGCACCACCACGCCAGGCTAATTTTGTTTTTTTAGTAGAGAAGGGGTTTCTCCATGCTCTTGAGGCTGATCTCAAACTCCTGACCTCAGGTGATCTGCCTGCCTTGGCCTCCCAAAGTGCTGGGATTACAGGCATGAGCCACCGCGCCCAGCCATACACTGTGTATTTTCTAACAAAAACTGAATTAAAGTAGGAATTAAAAGCAAAAGTCAAACTGGAAAATTCAAAAATATGTATATATAAAACACTTCAATATATTTTTGCTCAGGGGTCAAAAAATTTTATTTTTCAAAAATGTCAATACAACCTACCATTAAAAGATGATACAGGCCGGGTGCGGTGGCTCACGCCTGTAATCCCAGCACTTTGGGAGGCCAAGGCGGGTGGATCACAAGGTCAGGAGATCAAGACCATCCTGGCTAACACGGTGAAACCCCATCTCTACTAAAAATACAAAAAATTAGCCGGGCATGGTGGCAGGCGCCTGTAGTCCCAGCTACTTGGGAGGCTAAGGCAGGAGAATGGCGTGAACCCGGGAGGCGGAGCTTGCGGTGAGCCGAGATTGCACCACTGCACTCCAGCCTGGGCTAGAGTGCAAGACTCCGTCTCAAAAAAAAAAAAAAAAAGATGATACAAAGTTGTTTGTCAGAAATATTTATTTATTTACAGAAATAGCATTGATTATTGATTAGATATATATCGTTATGGTTTAGGGTATGGGATATAGTGTCCAATGTGGCATTATTAGTTTAATTTATAGCTACTTGTGGCAATAGTGAACAGTTTCAAGACATGAATACATAGTTCAAAGAGGGGAGAAATAACTGCACTTTTATTTTCATCTCTGAATTTGATAACCAAAAGGACTTGCATTTTTTAGATAAAAGTTTTTTATTTCCCAAATCTCAAGATCTAAATTCAAAATTTGGAGCTGCACATTTAGGGCCTGAATGGCTGGAGTAGCAACAGGTGTTAGCTGCACATTTGTGAGCACTTTGGCAAGAGGAGGAAGGGGAAAGTGGAGATTCTCATGTCTCTATGTCTACTCAATGCACACATGCTACTCTGATTGGGTTTCTGGGCTAAATAGTTTCTGTATCAGTTTCAGTCTGAAGATACAAGAGTCAGTGAAAGAGGTAAAATGATTGATTGCTGCCCTGTGAAGTTTGTAGAAATGTGGTCTAGCCTCTCTAGAAGTGACTGTAGAGGACTATGAATGCCAACTAGGCAGAGACACAATTCTGCCTGCATATTTAGGGGACAGCATGCACTTTGCTGCACAACTCTGATCTGACTGGAAGCCTGAGAGGGAAAGTCCCCTCTAGAGTAAATTCTGGATGGCACCTTATGTGTTTATATCATGTCTGGTAATTCTAGACAGTGTTTGGAAACAATAATTAAATGAAAAATTTTCTCCACCCCAGAGAAACTCCACAATAATAGAATAGAAAGAAAATGTTTTATTACACAATTGAACTTGAATGTGACATGGATCTTCATCTATCTGCTTAAGAGACTGCAGAGACAGAAAGATGGTCACTATAATTAGTCCACAAGTAGAAGAATTTCCAGCACCATGTCATACATAGTTCATCCTAAATTCACCTGGAGATTGAAGAGGCCATCTGTGTATGCTAATTACTTATATTCAATGACAAAAACTTCTCACATCTTCATAATAGGATGTAGTTTAGCAGCTTGAAGCCAGGTGTCTGCTGAAGGTAGGCTTTCACTCTGCTACAAAAATGGTTGAATAGGGTTCTATCTTTTTGGCTACTTACATTTTAGAGCAGTGGCTCTGTACTCCCTGGCACCGGGCAACAGCACTCCTGCTTGCGTTCTCCTGGTTGCTAGTGTCCTCTCTTGACCTCTACCATCTGCCACTGAGGCGCAACCCACAGCACAGCTCACATTTTATGGGAACCCCATTTGCCACAGCAGCACTCTAGTGTCACATCAGAGAGTGAGGCCTGAGCTGCAGGAGGAGAGCCAGCAGGCCTCCTGGGTAGAATTACACCTTCACAATAATGAGAATGTGAACAGTGTTTCAGCGTAAATTTCTACGTATAGAGATGACAAGGAAAAGATAAAGCTGAATTTTCAGCATGAGTACAGATAGTGATAGCTGCAAAAATTCTCATTGTGACAGCCCAACTTATTCTGACACCATGGGACACTAATAGGGCTTCTGAAACACACACCCAAGGCATTGGAGAGAAAAATGAGATCTTGATCTGAGCAAGATTATTTTCATAGAAAAATGTTATAAAGATCTTAAGAAAAAGCTCAGATTAGATATGATTGATCAAGTCAGTCAAAAAATATTCCCCTAAAAGCAATTTCTCTCTAAACACCCAAAGTGCACAGCTACTCTCAGCATGAGAAACATGAGCTTCAGGAAGAAAGAAGGCAGATTTTCAGAAGAATTTTATAAAGTTTTTTTTCCACCTTTGGTGCTCTCTCATCTCCTAGTCAGTGAACGGACTTCTATATTGAAATACATCTGACAACTTCCAACAACACTTTTTGATGAAGAAATAGAATCTGACTGTTTTCATAGAGTGGAATATATTAGAACTTGTAGGCTGGGCGTGGTGGCTCATGCCTGTAATCCCAGCATTTTGGGAGGCAGAGGCGGGTGGATCATGAGGTCAGGAGTTCAAGACCAGCCTGGCCAAGATGGTGAAACCCCATCTCTACTAAAAATACAAAAAATTAGCCAGGCGCGGTGGCAGGTGCCTGTAGTCCCAGCTACTCAGGAGGCTGAGGAAGGAGAATCATATGAACCCGGAGGGTGGAGGTTGCAGTGAGCTGAGATCGTGCCACTGCACTCCAGCTTGGGTGACAGAGTGAAACTCCATCTCAAAAAAATAAATAAATAAAAGAACTTGTAACATAGCTAACTGAATAGCTATTATTGTTTTTGGGTGGCCACATCACCTGTCTTTATTTTTCCTGTAATAGCAGCATTCCAATTTAGTGCAATAAAAGATACTAAAGTTGTGTTAATTCATAATTATCCCTATTGAATAAAGTAATAAACATGTCACACTAATATCTACTGTAAAAATTTGGTAGTAAATTTTCTTTGGATATTAGGTATAAGTATCTAAGTATGAATAATTTTAATGAACTAGTCATAATGTATGTAGAATTTTTAAAAATTACAACTATAGCCAGGCGTGGTGTCTCACATCTATAATCCCAGCACTTTGGGAGGCCTAAGCGTGCAGATCATGAGGTCAGGAGTTTGAGACCAGCTTGGCCTATATGGTGAACCCTGTCTCTACTAAAAATACAAAAAAAATTTAGCCGGGCATGGTGGAGCCTGCCTGTTGTCCCAGGTACCCAGGAGGCTAAGGCAGAAGAATCGCTTGAACCCAGGAGGCAGAGGTTGCAGTGAGATGAGATTGCAGCACTGTGGTCCAGCCAGGACAAAAAAGTGAGACTCCGTCTAAAAAAAAAAAAAAAAAAAAAAAAAAATTCAACTATACTTCAGTTAAAACACTTTATGTTTCAAAAGTATAAATAACAATATTAAAATAACAACTTAAGCGATTCATTCAAAGTAAGTATTGTGGCTTTACATTTATATTATGTAGAAAATACTGTTTACAGGTCACGCCTGTAATCCCAGTACTTTGGAAGAGTGAGGCAGTTGGACCACCTGAGGTCAGGAGTTCAAGATCAAGCTGGCCAACATGAGACCCCATCTATACTAAAAATACAAAAACTTAGCCAGGCATGGTGGCACATGCCTGTAATGCCAGGTACTTGAGAGGCTAAGGCAGGAGAGTCGCTTGAACCTGAGAGGCAGTGGTTTCAGTGATCCAAGATCATGCCACTGCACTCCAACCTGGATGACATGGTAAGACTCTGTCTCAAAAAAAATAAAATACTGTTTAATGTATATGAATGCAATTTGTCTACAAACCCTACACATAACTATGCTAATTGTTCTGAAGTAATAAATAGAAAGCAAGGTACAACTACAGACTCTACTGTTCAGTTTATGCACTGAACTGTTTTTGCTTTCACAATATAAGTCCTTCAGCCTGCAAATATTGGGTAATTACCTTGGATAATCAGGTTTCTTTCAAAGAAACTTAGTATCTTTCAGTCTTTATCATTCTGTATTGCAAAATTTAATCCTATCTTTGTGCTAAGCATCTGTGTGCTCTTAAAATGAGCTTTTATCTAAACAATCTGTGTCTACTTTAAAGGACTAAAAGTGAAAAAGATAAACTTTTCAGAAGCAAAAAGAAAGCAAAAAATCTGAAGTACTAGATAAAGATAATCTGGAGTCTGAAAAAATGACAAAAGGTTTATGTAACTGTTAATATAATTTACATATATTTCAAAAAAGCAGAGAAAAATACCTACATATAATCAAAATGCCTTAAGAAAAGAGAGAATAGTAAAATAGCTTTTTGATACTTTTTAAAGAGTTTTTGAACTCTTGGACACCTGAATTTTGCACACTATATGCACTTAAGGTGATGCTTATGGGAGAAAAACACAAGAGAGAATGATGTTTAAAAAAATCCATGCATGCAAAAGACCTTTGCAACAGAATAGAGAGACCAGAAATAATGCCACCCTCCTACAACCGTCAGATTTTTGACAAACCTGACAAGAGAAAAGTGGGAAGAATTCTCTCTTTAATAAATGATGCTGGAATAACTACCTAGCACTATGTAGAAGACAGAAACTGGACCCCTTCATTACACCATATACAAAAATCAGCTCAAGATAAATTAAAGACTTAAATGTAAAACCTAAAATTATAAGAAACCCTGCAATATAACCTAAAAAATACTGTTCTAGACATAGAAACTGGCAAAGACTTCATGATGAAGCTTCCAAAAGCAATTGCCACAAAAGCAAAAATTGACAAATGGGACCTATTTAAACTAAAGAGCTTCTTCACAGCAAAGGAAACTATCAACAGAGGAAAGAGACAACCTACAGAATGAAAGAAAATATTTGCAAACTTTGCCTCTGACAAAGGATTAACATCCAGAATTTATTAAGTGCTCAAACAAGTTTACAAGAAAAAAAACAAACAACCTCATTAAAAAGTAGAAAAAAAACATGAACGTATTCTTTTCAAAAGAAGACAAGTGTGCAGTTAACAAGCATGTGAAAAAAATGCTCATCGCTAATTATTAGAGAAATTAAAAGAAAAACCACAATGAGATACCGCATCACACCCATCAGAATGGCTATTTTTTAAATGTCAAAAAATAACAGATGCTGGCAAGGTTGCAGAGAAAAGGGAATGCTTATACTCTGCTGGTGGGAGTGCAAATTAGTTCAACAGCTGTAAAAAGCAGTGTGGTGATTCCTCACAGAATTAAAAACAGAATTATCATTTGACTCAGGAACCTCATAATTGGGTATATACCCAAAGAAATATAAATTATTATAAAGACATATCCACATGCATGTTTATTGCAGCACTATTCACAATAGCAAAGGCATGGACGGGTCCTGAATGGCTATCTATGATAGACTGGATGAGGAAAATGTGGTATGGTCAGATGCGGTGGCTCACGCCTGTAATTGCAGCACTTTGGGAGGCTGAGGCAGGTGGATCACACGGTCAGGCGTTTGAGAGCAGCCTGGCCAACATAATGAAACCCTGTATCTACTAAAAATACAAAAAATTAGCCAGGTGTCGTGGCAGGCACCTGTAATCCCAGCTACTCACGAGGCTGAGGCAAGAGAGTCACTTGAACCCGGGAGGCAGAGGTTGCAGTGAGCCGAGATCACGCCAGTGTACTCCAACCGAGGCAACAGTGTGAGACTTTGTCAAAAAAAAAAAAAAAAAAAAACAAAGAAGAAGAAATTAAAAAAAAAGAAAAACGAACTGGACCTTTAATAACTTCCTCTTTCTGGCTTAATATTAGCCTTAGCTTGGAGTCTCTTGGTTAAAACTTTAATTTCCATGTCAGAGGTATTCACTTGGTGTTGAAACTAACTGAAAAATCCAGTGAAACTACTCAAACAAAGTGTTTACATAAGGGAAGGAAATTTAAAGTGCTCACTTTTTTTTAATGGTTTTTTTTTTGAGATGGAGTCTCTCTCTGTCACCCAGGCTGGAGTGCAATGGCACAATCTCGGCTCACTGCAGCCTCCACCTCCCGTGTTCAAGCCATTCTCCTGCCTCAGTCTTCCAAGTAGCTGGGACTACAGTCATGCGCCACCACACTCGGCTAATTTTTGTAATTTTAGTAGAGACGGGGTTTTGCCATGTTGGGCAGGCTGGTCTCAAACTCCTGACCTTAAGTGATCAAACTGCCTAGGCTTCCCAAAGTGTTGGGATTACAGTCATGAGCCAGTGTACCTGGCTAAGATGCTTACATTTTATTCCTCCATAAGAAAAGCAAATAAATCTACTTCTTTCAGACAATATATGTATTATTTTATTATTTCTATTAAAAATAATGTAGTAAAAATTAGTCATATGAGAAAACTTGTAGAAGATACCATGTTTCATCACATATAATTTAGCATTTAATTCAGAAATCAAGACAACATGATATAGAACTGAGATATTCACTGTCACAAATTTACCCTGCAAAAAGAGGAACTGATGTTTTGACAAGTCTATGTAACTCATCAATTATCTACCACATTTTCCTGTGGAAATATGTTTATTGTCTACAGTCAAAAGAGAAGAGAGATTTTCTTTCTTTCTTTTTTTTTTTTTATGGAGTCTATCTCTGTTGCCCAGGCTGGAGTGCAGTGGTGTGATCTTGGCTCATGGCAACCTCCACCTCCCAGGTTCAAGCAATTCTCTGCCTCAGCCTCCCAAGTAGCTGAGATTACAGGTGCCTGCCATCATGCCTGGATAATTTTTGTATTTTTAGTAGAGACAGGGTTTCACCATCTTGGACAGGCTGGTGTTGAAATCTTGACCTTGTGATGCATCCGCCTCGTCCTCCCAAAGTGCTAGGATTACAGGCATGAGCCACTGCGCACGGCCGATAGCTAGCATTCTTAAAGCTAAGGCTTGGAATTCTGTTTGAAATCACTCAGCCATAGAAAACACCTGGCCGGGCATGGGGGCTCATGCCTGTAATCTCAGCACTTTGGGAGGCTGAGGCAGGCAGATCACGAGGTCAGGAGTTTGAGACCAGCACGACCAACATGGTGAAACCTGTCTCTACTAAAAATTAAAAAATTAGCCGGGCATGGTGGCATGGTACCTGTAATTTCAGCTACTCAAAAGGCTGAGGAAGGAGATTCCCTTGAACCTGGGTGGCAAAACTGAGATCATGCCACTTGTTGGGGTGATCAGACCCAATACGAGGCCATTGTGGCTATGAAGTCCAGTGGAGTCAAAGGAATGAGAAAAGACAGGTTAAGAGTACATAAGGTGGGTCCAGAGGGCCAAAGCTAGTATGGAAACTGCGAGGGCCCCAATCTTTGGAAGCCCACACTATTTATTGGTGATCAAACAAAGAAGCAGGTGGTGAGGATGTGTGGATGTGGGGGTAAACAGGTGACGACATAAGGACGTGAGGGTAGAAAGGTAACAGTGCATCAAGTGTAGCTGTGACGGTTTACCATTTTCTTTGACACATAAAGAGTATGCTCTGCTGCTTGAGATAATGGAGAACATATTTATGAGCCTGGGAGAGCAACCAACAAGTCTGTGCACATTCTAGAGGCCACGAGGGGTTTTATGCCCTGAGCCTTGGATTCCATCCAAGCCATGAGGGGTTTTATGCCCTGGGCTCAGATTTGTGTTTTGTCAGGGCAGCCTTCCACCATTTGGCACAGAGTTTGACGTTCCAAAGGCCATGAGGGATTTTAGACCCTGGACCCAGGACATGTTCCAAGACTCTTTTATATTATGACAGACAAGCCAGTCCTGCCTCAGCTCTTCTACCAACACCACTGCACTTCAGCCTGGTTGACAGAGCTAGACTCCATCTCAAACAAAAACAAACAAACAATCAAACAGAAAAACACCTGAAAATATTCCTAAGGTTACTCTGGGAAAGAAAAAGGTAAATAAGAATTATTAACTAATAGAATAGATGATTAAATACTAATTTTTGTAACTCATCTCTATTATGTCCTTTGTAAATATTTTCTTACTTTTCAGCCCCTACTAATAAAATGCAAATTAGAGTAAAAAAACTGATACAGCTCAGTGCAGTGGCTCATGCCCGTAATCACAACACTTTGGGGGCCAAGGCAGGGAGATCACTTCACACCAGAAGTTTTGGAGCAGCCTGGTCCCTCTCTACTAAAAACACAAAAGCTAGCCAGGCAAAGTGTTGTGCACCTAGCTACTCGGGAGGCCAAGGAATGAGAATCACTTGAACTCAGGAGGGGGAGGTTGCAGTGAGCAGAGATCAAGCCACTGCATTGCAGCCTGTGTAACAGAGTGAAACCGTCAAAAAAAAAACACCAAAAAAAAAAAACAAAAAACAAAAAAAACATGAAAAAACGAAAAAACCTGAGGTCAGAATAAGTGAAGAAATCTTTTCAATGTACAGACCCAATCATCCACCCCATCCTGTTCACTTACATGCTCAATAACCACCCTCCCAGGAGACACTGTGCTATGCCCCAGTGAGTGCCCCAGGTGCATTTTATTTTGTAAGTTTTTATGCCATCTCACTGGGGTCAGTTTTTTTGTCTTTTGGAATTTTTTATTTTTATTACAAAATTTTCACTGTTTTTATTTCACTGTTTTTCTGCCCCCACTCAAGAAAATCCAGGGGGGAGAAATTATTTGTTTTGCCCTCAATACCAGCATTTGATTGGCTGACCAGCAATGTGTATCCAAAAAATGGAAGCTAGGTTGGGTTAAGAAAATCTTCATGTCTCAAGGGGTTAGCTTTAAAAACAGAAAAAGAAAAACAAAAACAAACATGCACCAGGAGATGCCTTTCACCTCCAAGGCTGCCACCTGCTCCCTTGAGAGGCTACACTCCATACATCGGGTGGTCCTATGGGAGAAAATGACCCAAGAGATAATAGTCACTAGACACATAGCCATAGCCATAGTGGGTATCTTGGTTTATCCCCAGAAAGTACTAAAACCCAGGCCCAGAAAAAAAAACTGAAGGATAGCTGAGGACACATCACCCTATGAAGTTTCCAAAGGGTAATCTTAACCTAAAAACATTCTGGTAATTTCTCTGGAAAAATAAAAGCAAAAGAGGGACAGATATTTTTACAATACAGTGTCAGGGGATTATTCTTTGCTTTCTTCTCAGGGAAAATATTTACAAACAGAAAAAAATCTCTTCAATACTGTTATGCCATGCTTTTTATAAAATGATTAATTGAGGAACATGGGGTACACTTGAGGCCCTGCTTGGGGCATATGTGAAAAATGCCAGGAAAAATCAGTCCCCTGTGGGATGTGAAAATAATTAAGTGGCAGGCAATCAGACTGAGGATGCTCTAGTCCCCGGATTCCTACTTCTAAAAAAAAAAATCTAAACTCAAGTGCATTTTTTGGTAAATTTCTACATTAGGGGAAACAAAATTCAAGCTTAAACAACTATAAACTACCACTTAAACTCTGATTAAACAACCAGGGAATTTCCACCTTGATTGTACAAATTAAGAAACTACATAACTGCATCTAACCAATTATTGAATTTGGTTTTCTTCATCATGCACCTTATAAATGTCTTTTCTTCAAGACCCTCCCATGGAGAACAAACTACAAACTATAGCTAGCTGGTCTACAATTCTTGAATCTCTCTTTTTGAGGCTGGGCACGGTGGCTCAAGCCTGTAATCCCAGCACTTTGGGAGGCTGAGGCGGGCAGATCACAAGATCAGGAGATCAAGACCATCCTGGCTAACACGGTGAAACCGCCTCTCTACTAAAAATACAAAAAATTAGCCAGACATGGTAGCAGGAGCCTGTAGTCCCAGCTATTCGGGAGGCTGAGGCAGGAGAATGGTGTGAACCCAGGAGATGGAGCTTGCAGCGAGCTGAGATTGTGCCACTGCACTCCAGCCTGGGTGACAGAGCGAGACTCCGTCTCAAAAAAAAAATTATTTGATATTTTTACAGTGACTCCCCAAAATTTTTTTTTAAGACAGACTGTTGCTCTGTCGCCCAGGCTGGAGTGCAGTGGCATGATCTCAGCTGACAACAACCTCGGCCTCCCGGGTTCAAGCCATTCTCTTTTCTCTGCCTCCCGAGTACCTAGGACTACAGACATTTGCCATCACACCCAGCTAATTTTTGTATTTTTAGTAGAGATGGGGTTTCCCCATTTTGTCCAGGCTGGTCTTCAACTCCTGACCTCAAGTGATCTGCCCCCCTCAGCCTCCCCTAGTCCCCGCACAATCTGGGAGAGATGCCGCACTGCGGGTGCAGAGCCGCCTGGAGAGGGCTCCAGGCCAGGGCATAGTCACTGAGCAGGGAAGAGAAAGGACGGCCGGGGGCCCAGCTGTCAGCACAGCGGCCATCTTATGGCTGAAGGGTACTGAGGCAGAGCTGGGCAAGGAGAACTCGGAAAGCAGATTGTGGAGCTGACTATGGGGAGGCCTGGGTCCTGCCACAGCCATTTTCCTGCCAAGGGAGGCTGTGACTGAGTGGGCTACCCAGCCTGGGAAACTGCTTTTTCCATGGAACTGTGCAACCCACAGTTCAGAAGATTCTTGCCACTGGAGCCTGAGATCTGAACCCTGGAGGTGAGCAATTCTCAACAGCCTCTCTCCTAGAATCTGCTTAAGCCTGCCAAGATCCCAGGGGAGGGGTGTGGGGAAAAGATAGATCAGACTGCTACTGTGTCTATGTAGAAAGAAGTAGACATAAGAGACTCCATTTTGTTCTGTACTAAGAGAAATTCTTCTGCCTTGAGATGCTGTTAATCTGTAACCCTAGCCCCAATACTATGCTTTCTGAGACATGTGCTGTGTTGACTCAAGGTTTAATGGATTTAGGGCTATGCAGGATGAGCTTTGTTAAAAAAGTGCTTAAAGGCAGTATGCTTGTTAAAAGTCATCACCATTCTCTAATCTCAGTACCCAGGGACACAATACACTATGGAAGTTGGCAGGGATCTCTGCCTAGGAAAGTCAGGTATTGTCCAAGGTTTCTCCTCATATAATAGCCTGAGTTATTGCCTCATGGGAAGGGAAAGACCTGACCATCCCCCAGCCTGACCCCCATAAAGGGTCTGTGCTGAGGTGGATTAGTAAAAGAGGAAGGCCTCTTTGCAGTTGAGATAAGAGGAAGGCCATCTGTCTCCTGCTCCTCCCTGGGAATGGAATGTCTTGGTGTAAAACCTGATCATACATTCTATTTACTGAGATAGGAGAAAACTGCCTTGTGGCTGGAGGTGAGATGTGCTGGTGGCAGTACTGCTCCTTAATGCACTGAGATGTTTGTGTAAAGTCAAACATAAATCTGGCCTACGTGCACGTCAACGCACAGTGTCTTTCCTTATTTATGACACAGAGATCTTTTCTCACGTGTTTTCCTGCTGACCCTCTTCTCACCATTACCCTATAGTCCTGCCACATCCCCCTCTCTGAGACGGTAGAGATAGTGATCAATAAATACTGAGGGAACTCAGAGACCAGTGCCAGCGCGAGTCCTCTGTATGTTGAGTGCTGGTCCCCTGGGCCCACTGTTCTTTCTCTATACTTTGTCTCTGTGTCTTATTTCTTTTCTCAGTCTCTCATCCCACTTGATGAGAAACACCCACAGGTTTGGAGGGGCAGGCCACCCCTTCATCTGGTGCCCAATGTGGGTGCTTTTCTTTAGGGTGAAGGTATGCCAGAGCTTGGTCATTGAGGACAAGTTGATGAGAGATTCCCGAGTACGTCTATGGGCAGCCTTGCGGTAAGCTTGTGCGCTCAGAAGAACCTAGGGTAACAATGGGTTAAACTGAAAGTAAATATGCCTCTTATCTCAGCTTTATTAAAATTCTTTTAAGAAGAGGGGGAGTTAGAGTCTCTACAGAAGATCTAATCACACTACTTCAAACAATAGAACAATTCTGCCCATGGTTTCCAGAACAAGGAACTTTAGATCTAAAAGATTGGGAAAAAAATTGGCAAAGAATTAAAACAAGCAAGTAGGGAGGGTAAAATCATCCCACTTACAGTATGGAATGATTGGGCCCTTATTAAAGCAGCTTTAGAACTGTTTCAAACAGGAGAAGATAGTTTCAGTTTCTGATGCCCCTGAAAGCTGTGTAATAGATTGTGAAGAAGAGGCAGGGATAGAATCCTAGAAAGGAACGGAAAGTTCACATTGTAAATATGTAGCAGAGTCTGTAATGGCTCAGTCAATGCAAAATGTTGACTACAATCAATTACAGGAGGTAATATATCCTGAAACATTAGAATTAGAAGAAAAAGGTCCAGAATTAGTGGGGCCATCAGAGTCTAAACCACGATGGCCAACTCCTCTTCCAGCAGTTCAGATGCCTGTAACATTACAACCTCAAATGCAGGTTAGACAAGTACAAACCTGAAGAGAATAACAAATAGAGAAAGATAGGGTCTCTGTCACAGCAATGCCAATCCAAATACAGTATCCACAATATCAGCTGGTAGAAAATAAGACCCAACTGCCAGTAGCCTATCAATACTGGCTGCCAGCCGAACTTCAGTATCGGCCGCCCCTAGAAAATCAGTATGGACAGCCAGGAATGTTTCCAGCACCACAGGGCAGGGCGCTATAGCCGCAGCCTCCCACTATGAGACTTAATCCTATATCACCACCTAGTGGACAGGGTGGTGCATTACATAAAATTATTAAAGCAAGAAAACAAGGAGATACAGAGGCGTGGCAGGTCCCAGTAATATTAGAGCCGATACCACCTGAAGAAGGGGCCCAAGAGGGAGAGCCTCCCCTAGCTGAGGCCAGATATGAGTCCTTTTCTATAAAAATGCTAAAAGATGTGAAAGAGGGAGTAAAAAGTATGGACTCAACTCCCCTTATTTGAGGACATTATTAAATTCCATTGCTCATGGACATAGACTCATTCCTTATGATTGGGAGATTTTGGCCAAATCATCACTCTCACCCTCTATCTTTTACAATTTAAGACTTTGTGGATTGATGGGGCACAAGAACAGGTCCAAAAAAATAGGGCTGCCAATCCTCCAGTTAACATAAATGCAGATCAACTATTAGGAACAGGTCAAAATTGGAGCACTACTAATCAACAAGCAATAATGCAAAATGAGGCCATTGAGCAAGTTAGAGCTATCTGCCTTAGGGCCTGGGAAAAAAATCCAAGACCCAGGAACCACTTGCCCCTCATTCAGTACTATAAGACAAGGCTCTAAAGAGCCCTACGTTCACTCCCGTGCCTAGAGATGTTACTCAAGGAGGTTGGAGAACAGCAAAGAAGAATGTCTGTTCCTTCCTCTGTCATCTCTGACCTCAAGAGACACAAACCTGATACCAGTAGAATCGCTCCTGTACAGGGTGTCTGACAATTCCTATTGAAGGTGGAATGGGGAGCAGATGGGGAGCAGAACCCATTTAATGAAGCACTTTGACTGTCCTTTGGTGGAGGGAGGTGTTTTGCTGGGGGAAAATCCACTCATCTGGGCTGCTTAAATCCCTCAAAACTAGCAGGAGGAAAGGCTAAGTCTGGTGGTCCACAGAGACTGCAGCCACCCCTCCTGCTAGGGTTCTGCTCTGATCTTTGTTATTTCTTTTTTTCTGCTGGGTTTGGGTTTGGCTTGTTCTTGTTGCTCTAGTTCTTTGAGGTGTTATCTTAGATTGTCTACTTATACTCTTTCAGACTTTTTAGTAGGCAGTTGATGCTATGAACTTTCCTTTTAACACCACTATTGCTGTATCCCAGACATTTTGTTAGATTGTGTCATTATTATTGTTCAGCTCAAAGAATTTTTAAATTTCCATCTTGGTTTCATACAACAATCACTCAAAAACAGGTTGATCGTAAATTTTATGTTTTATTTAATTTCCATGTATTTATTTAATTTCCATGTATTTGCATGGTTTGAGGGTTCATTTGGAGTTGATTTTCACTTTTATCCCACTGTAGTCTGAGAGAGTAGTTGATATAATTTTGATTGTTTTAAATTTATTGAGACTTGTTTTGTGACCCATCATATGTCTGTCTTAGAGAATGTTTCATGTGCTGATGAATAAAATGTATATTCTGCAGTTGTTGGGTAGAATGTTCTGTAAATATTTGTCAAGACTGTTTGTTCTAGGTTATAGTTTAAGTCCTTTTTTTATTGTTGTTGTCATTGACTTTGTCTTGATGACTTGTCTAGTGCTGTCAGTAGAGTATTGAAGTTCCCCATTATTATTGTGTTGCCATTTATCTCATTTCTTAGGTCTAGTAGTAATTTTTTAATAAATTGGGAGCTCCAGTGTTAGGGGCATATATATTTAGAATTGTGATATTTTCCTGTTGGACTAGTCCTTTTATCATTATATAATGTCCCACTTTGTCTTTTTCTTTTTTTAAGTGTTTTTGCTTTAAAGTCTTTTTGTCTGATGTAAGAATGGCTACTGTTGCTTGCATTTGGGGTACATTTGCATGGACTATCTTTTCCCAACCCTTTACCTTAACTTCATATGTGTCTTTGTGTGTTGGGTGAGTCTCTGGAAGACAGTAGACTTTTGGTTATTAAATTCTTATCCATTCTGCTATTCTGTATCTTTTAAGTGGAGCATTATGGCCACTAATCACTATCAATTATATCACCATACATTATAATGCCTGTCATTGCAAGGCTTGGAACACATTGTAATCCATTCATCCACATTCAAGTTTGCAGTTATAATAAAAATTTTGGCCTGTTGATCTTCCTGGTGATTAAATAGTCTGTCAAAAGAAAGCAGAGACACATAAACATCAACATGGAAAACAGCGATAATGGTAGTGTGCAAGAGGATTCAGATATCTTCCCAGTATTGTTTACCCCAAACCTCTTTATTCCCAATTAACCATTTGTTTCATTACCATTGGAGCATCCAGGTAGTAAGACCATTTACTACTGACCAAGTGTAGGCATACAAATGACAAATGTTTCTGACTTCCTCCTGAATAGCTCAAAAGACAGCTAACTGGGAGCTAACTGGCTGCTCCGACCCCTTTCTTCATCAGAAATGCTTATGTTTCGTCACTAGAAGTCCAATGCGCTATCCATTGTGCCACAGAGCCACCCAGATATAATAAGCAGGTTGATATAATAAGCAAGTTGCAATGGGAAGAGGAGAAGGGAAAAGTTTGTGAAGTTTACGCTCACCAGACTATGGAAGATTCACCACCAGAGTGGGAAGCAACAACCTGGGCTCCAGAGTCGGCCACCCATTTGTGCACAGATGAGAAGTCTCATGAAGCTTCAGCGCAGTCTGGGACCTTAGCTTATTTGTAACAAGTTGTTTGGCATGAGGCCCAGTCATGAGGGCCCTTTGGAACCGGGCTTAAGGAACACAAAAAGGTTAACTTGTTTTTGCGATTGTCTATTGTTTTTCGAAAATGAATGTATATGAATAGATTGAAATAGAGATTTCTCCAAAACAGCACTGGATGAATGCCTCAAGGGGCTCACAAAACCTATTCTGGGACTTGGTGACCATTGCTTCTGTCCACGTTCAATTGACTTCAAATTTAATATTTAACTTTACCTCCACAAATTCCTCTGTCTTGATGAATCGGCTCTGTCTAGGCAAAGGGCGAAGCGAACCACTTGGGCCTTACACAACCTTTACCTCCTGGATTCAAGCGATTTTCCTGCCTCTCCCTCCGAAGTAGCTGGGACTATAGGAGTGCACCACCACACCCTGCTCATTCTTTGTATTTTTAGTAGAGATGGTGTTTCACCATGTTGGCCAGGCTGGTCTTGAACTTCTGACCCCAAGTGATCTGCCCACTTTGGCCTCCCAAAGTGCTGGGATTAAAGGCGTGAGCCACCATGCCTGTCCCTGAATGATTTCTTTCTATCTCCTATAACAGTGTGAAATCACTTAATGGTTGTTTCAAACTGAAAATAATAAAAAGAATGTACATAAAAATAAAATACAAGAAGTTATAAAAATTAGAAGAGATTACAAAATATATATGCATATCTCGAGGGGTCAAAAATGAGAAATTTTGTTTATTTACAGCGTTTTGTTTATTTATTTATTTAATTTTTTTTGAGATGGAGTCTCACTGTGTTGCACATGCTGGAGTGCAGTGGTGTGATCTTGGATCACCGCAACCTCCACCTCCCTGGTTCAAGCAATTCTCCTGCCTCAGCCTCTGGAGTAGCTGGGACCACAGGTGCATGCCAGGAGGCCTGGCTAATTTTTTTGTATTTTTAGTAGAGACGTGGTTTCACTATGTTAGCCAGGATCGCCTCGATTTCTTTCTATGTCCTATAGCAGTTTGAAATTACTTAAAAGTTGTTTCAAATTGAACAAATAAAAATAATGTGCATAAAAATATAAATATAATATAAATAGTTTAAAAAATTACAAGACATTACAAAATACGTATGTATATCTGGAGTTGTCAAAAATGACAAATTTGATTTATATATAAGGTTTTATTAAAATTAGCTTTAATGGATACTACACTATTACCAAAGTAAAAGTTGATTTTCTCTTGAACAAAAATTTGTTGTATTATTAATATGACAGCAAAATACTTCTGTTCACCTTTTGAATACATTCAACAGGAGAGAGTAAAAAAGAAATAGAATTTTCCCATGCTCTGGGATGTAAGAATTATCCAATCAGGGACGCTGTGCTGGAAACCGTCCAATCAGGCACGCAGCTGTAGCGAACAGCACGGCTTCCGGGTTTGGCGGGGCCTTTGCGTCTCTCTGCAGCCTGAGCTCCAGGTCTCTTCTTCACTGCTCTGTGTCCTCTGCCCCTAGAGGCCCAGCCTCTGTGGCCCTGTGACCTGTAGGTATTAGGAGATCCACAGCTAGGACGCCGGGATCCCGGAAGCCCGGAAATGGTAAGAATGCCGGTCTGACATCCCGAGAGAGGGGGAGGGGCTGGTTGGAACCGGAGGGAAATGTCTTTGGCAAGACTCAGCTCCAGTCAGTCAGCTCCACAATTTGTGCCCCGAGTTCTCCTTACCCAGCTCGGCCTCAGTCCTGTTCAGCCATAAGATGGCGGCTACACAGAAGCCTGGCCCCCTGGGCGTCCTCTCTTCCGTGTGCAATGACTGTGTCCTGGCCTGGAGCCCTCTGTGGGCAGCTCTGCACCCGCAGCGCTGTGTCTCTCCCAGATTGTACAGGAATCATGAGAGGGTCGTCAAGGGAGAATCCTGACTTGGGGTGCAGGTTCATGAATGGGAAGAGCTTTGGTCCGTGGGGTTCACAGTTTCTCTTTTCTCCTATTAAAAATGTATGGGGCCAGGAGTGGTGGTTCATGCCTGTAATCCCAGCACTTTGGGAGGCCGAGGCGGGCGGATCACTTGAGGTAAAGAGTTATTAGAACAAGTAAGTTCCTCTTCAAAGACTCAACTTCTTTGTCATAAGTTGTAAATCAAACTTATCCCTGCTTTCCCCTTCTCCTTTTGTTGCAAATTGCTCGTTTACCCTATTTGGAAAAAGCTGGGGTCTAAACCAACCGGGATCAGCTTAGATTATTGGGTCTGACCCAAGCCAATAGAGGAAGGACACAAAAACAGGAACTGTGTTAGGGTTAATAACCCCTTCCTGGCTGGGCGCGGTGGCTCATGCCTGTAATCCCAGCAATTTGGGAGGCTGAAGCGGGCTGATCACGTGGTCAATGTAAGGCTCTTGTATTGGTTTGAACCATGAGAGCGTGCCAACAGACAACACCAGGCAGTGTGGAGCAACATGCTGTTTTAGTGAGTGCCAGGGTGCAGGCCGGCTGAGGCCTACAATGGCGTCAGCACCAAATGAGGACGAGGCAGGAGTTTTATTGTCTCCAGTAAACAGGAAGTCTCCCAGTCTGATGGGGCTGCTACGTAGTACCCAGACAGCCTCTTTCTCGATCTTCAGGGTTACATGTCTTCTGGCCAGAGTTGATGTCTTCCAGACGGTTCTCTTCCTGCTTCTGCTATCTTGCTGGCACACACTGCTGATGCAGGTAGGCTTGCGCCTTGGGACTGGGCCTGGGAAGGGAGGAGTTACTCATCCCTTCAAGCTTTCAGACCCCGGGGAGATTCTTTCTTTCCTCTCTTTTTGGTTATAGAAAGAAAGGGAAAAGGGGTGACTTTCTCAATAACTACTTCAGGCGCGACATAGGGGGTGGCATTGGAACCTTGGAAAAAGGTGCGTGGCTAGGTTTAGATGGGAGCTGGTTAATTTTTGGGGTATTCTTGAGAGATGGGTTGGTGTCCATCGTGTTGTTGAAGCAGAAGCATCATCTGGATTGTCTGGCAGTTAACTGTAGTTTCGAGAGTTTTAATGGCTATTATTATTAGTGGGATAACACAGGCGAGAAACAGGAGGAACCTAATGATAAAGGTAAGTGTCCCTACCAGCCTTTTAAATCCTCCTAAATGAAAGAACCACCCTCCTAGGAGATTTGTTGGGCCACATCCCTTCCAGGTTTAGACTGGTACATGGGCTACTTTTCTCATGTTTGAAGTGATTTCTAGAACAACTTTTCTGTTATCATCTATGTTAAGACAGCAATTAGGATATTAAACTTACCACAGATTCCACCCTTTCCTGCTAATAAGTAGTCTAGTGCTGGCCTGTTTTGATAAATTGCTGTGCGCATTTGATTTTGTTGTTGTGTGAACATTTCCAAGGCTGAGACCTTTTGGTTAGTGATTATCTTTAGAGCAGCCTGTAATTATTCTATTTAGCATATATATGGGAGTGCGATAACCTCATGAACCATCCTCTGCCTAAATGGCAGGGCCATAATATTCGATGATCCGTTGCAGAGGCCACTTGTCTTCTTGCACAGGGACTCCGAGGGTGTCGCCTGCTGTTAATGTTTTGGAGGAAGGAGTAGCCTTGGAGATGAGCTTGACCCTGGTGTGTTGGATCCAGTGGGGGAGTACTTGGACTCTCACTACAGTTGGCGTGCTGAGTATGACAGTGTAAGGGCCTGTCCACTTTGGTTGTAGCTTTTGGTGAGGGCTGGGTTGGCAGATAAACATGTCTGTGCCTGCAAGGCAGTTATGTTGAGAGGACAAGGAGGTGCTGACAGGGAGAGGCATGGCCTCATTTGCTACTTCACGAATGAAAGACTGTGTCTGGATTAAGTAGGGG
Source organism: Pan troglodytes (assembly GCF_028858775.2). NCBI lineage: Eukaryota > Metazoa > Chordata > Mammalia > Primates > Hominidae > Pan > Pan troglodytes. The sequence goes on from NC_072418.2 coordinate 22,943,049, forward strand.
AGGTAATTCCTGAGTGGCTCGGAGTCTGGTAAGGATGGAGGCCTTAAGACAAAAGTATGGCTATATATGATTTTGAAGGGAGTATAAAAAGAGGGTGCTTTTGGTGTTGTGTGGAGTCTCATGAGGGTGAAAGGGAGATTTCTTGTCCACAACTGACAGGTTTCTAGAGCTAGCTTGGTGAGTTGGGTTTTAAGGACAGAGTTGACTTTTTAAACTTTGCCTGAAGATTGAGGCCTGTAGGGTTGTATGGGGAACCTATTTGATTCTTAAGGATGTAGAGATGCCTTGGGTAATTTGGCTGATAAAGGTGAGCCTGTTATCATACTGGATGGATGTTGGGAGTCTGAAACGGGGAATTATATGCGTGATGAGAGTTTGTGTGATGACATTTGCACCTTCTGAAGTTGTTGGGAATGCTTCTACCTACCCGGAGAAAGTACAGACAAAGACTGGAAGATAGCAGAGCCGTTTATTGGGCAGCATGTGAGTGAAGTTTACTTGCCAATCTTGCCCGGGTACCTTGCCCTGGGCTTGGTGGGTAGGAAAAGGTGGTGGCCAGGGTAAGCCTTGGGGTGACACTAAGTGGCAGATAGAGCAGGACAGGGTGATTTCTTGAACACAGCAGGAAAGGTGAGGACAAGTGAGAATAGGGTGGAGAAATTGAGGGAGAAGTTTGTAACTGACATGGAAAGAGTTGTGGAGACTTTGGAGGATAGGGATTGTTTGAGATTGAGGAAGGATGAAGCACCCTTCCTTGACATACCATGGTCCTTGCTTTTGAAGGTTTTTGGCCTGGAAGTCCTCTTTTTCTTTGGAGGAGTAAAAAGGAGGGAATGAGGACAGGGACAGAGCATGGCTGGGTTTAGATGCAAGCTGTTAGCACAGTGATGTGGGGAGTTTCTATGAATAGAGCATACAGTTGGAGGAGCAGTGGGGCAGAGATGAGACTTAGTACACTGGGGTGAGCTAGCATGTCTTTGATGTTATGGGTTGAATAAACTGTTAGGTTGGCATGGAGAGATAGTTTTAGGCTTTCAAGGGTGAGAACAGCAGCTGCTGTCAAGGCTCAGAGACAGGCAGGTCATCCGAGAACTGTGGCTTCAAGCTGTTTAGAGAGTTAGGCAACATCCTGGAGGGTGGGTCCCTTATACTGGGTTAGAACACCTAGTGCAACTCTACGCTGTTCGTCGGTATAGAGGGAGAAAGGTTTGGTGAGGTCTGGGTCTGGGAGAATGCGGATGGGGGCTGAGTTGAGAGCCTTCTGGAGTAGACAGAAAGGTTGGGTAATAGGCTGTGCAGGGTTTAAAGGCTCATGGAGAGGGCCTTTAGCGGCTTGGTATAACGGATTGGCAAGTAGAGCGAAGGAGGAAACCTAGAGACTAAAATATCCCGCTAGCCCTAGAAAAGAGAATTTCTTGCTAGTTTGTGGAGGCGGGAGGGACTGGAGGAGGGATATGTGGTCGGTTGTGAGCCTTCGGTTTTGTGGGGTAAGAGCTAGGCCTAGATAGGTGACTGAGGGGGTGCATATTTGAGTTTTAGGGGAGACCTGATACCCCCATTCTGCCAAGAAGTTTAAAAGAAAGATAGTATGGGCGTTGCAGTCTCTTTGAGAGGGGCTACACAAGAGCAGATCATTAGCATATTGAAGGAGAGTAGATGGTGTTAGGAATAAGGTACAGAGGTTGCAAGCCAGGGCCTGCCCAAAAAGGTAGGGACTGTCTCTGAAACCCTGAGGTTACTACTTCAAGGGTAGGTGGGCACGGCCTGGTGGGCTCACCTGAGAGGGCATGGCCTGGTGGGCTTACCTGGGTATGCACCAGGTGAAAGGTGGGTGTCGGGGTTTTCCTACGTAAAGGCAAAGAGGTCCTGAGAATCAGGGTGTGAAGGAATAGTGAAAAAAAGCATTATTTAGTTTAGGACAGAAAAATGGGTGATATTGGAGGGAACCACGGAAAGTAAAGTGTATGGATTAGAAACTACTGGACATACTGGGAGTACAGCTTGGTTAATAAGCATAGGGCCTGGACTAAGTGATAAGTTCCATGTGGCTTTTTAACAGGTAGAATCGGTGTGAAAAGGGGAGTTTGTTGGGCGGAGTAGGTGATTGGCGAGGAGGCGAGAAATGATAGGGTTTAGGCCTACAAGAGCTGCTTGGGAGGTTGGATACTGCTTCTGTGATAGGAACTGGGTGGGGTTTTTAAGGGTAATGTGAACGGGGGCGTGGTGTTCTGTCATTGAGGGTGTGGAAGTATCCTAAACAGTGAGGTTAACTATGGATGAGGAATAAGGAAAGGCTGCATGTTTTAAGGTGGGAGGTTGGAGGAGAAGAAGAAAGTTAGAAGCCCCCGAGGGGTCTGGGTAGATGCGTTGGGTACTATGGGGAATGTGGAGGTGGAGAGTAGTGTGGAGTTATGAGAGGATGTCTCTACTTTGGAGGGGAGTTGGGCATGAGGGCAGGACTAAGAAAGAGTGAGTAAGGAAAAGGTGTGCAGGGACCAGAAAAGTGGAGGAGTGGCTCATGGTTTGGGCACTTGTCCATGAATTCCTACAACAGACTGGGAGGACTGGGAAATTAGGTAAAGCAGAGTAGGTTGCCCCAGTATTAATTTTTAAAAACATACTGGCCTACCTGCCACCATCAGTGTTACCCTTGGCTCGGATGAAGATATGGTAGTTGCTGGGATGCCCTTTCCAGGGCACCATCAGTCTTCAGCAGCAAGGCTGGTGAGATCCAAGTAGGAGGTTTTGGCTGGCTCAGGAAGGGATGAGGGCAGTGCTTCTGGGGGCCGCTCACAGTCCGACTTCCAGTGGAGTCCTCCATAGAGGGGGAACGACCTGGTGGGCTTACCTGGGTTTGGGCATTGTCTGGACCAGTGGCCTTCATTGCCACACTTGAAATGTGCAGGTGCAGGTGGATTCCTAGGGCCTTCCATGTGGAGCTGTGGCCCCATGGGCCTGCAGGGCCCCTGATGGAGGAGGCAAGCATTTGAAACTCTGCCTGTTTTTGCCTTTTACTTTCCTCATCATGATTGTTAAAGACTTTGAAGGCTAAATTAAGGTCTTTTTATGGGGTTTGTGGGCTGTTATCAAGCTTCTGGCTTCTGAAGCTTGTGCTGAATATCAGGGGTGGATTGGGAAATGAACTGAAGGTTTAAAATAGCGGTTCCTTCTGAGCTGGTTGAGTCTACGTTGTTATATTTTCTCATGGCTTCAGGTAAACAAGAGGGAGAAAAAGGGCTGGGTTTTCATCAGGACATTGGGTGATTTCTGAAAGTTTTTCACAGTTGACTGCTTTATGGGCACCTTTTGAGTCCTGCAAGGAGACACACAATCATGTGGTCTTGATGGTGGCATCCAGGGTCCCTGTCTTGATAATCCTAGTGGGGGTCCTGGTTGGGGACTGCCTCTGTACCAGTAGCTGGGCAAGAGCCTGGTGATTAATTGTATCAGTATGTGCCTGAGCTAGGGTCCAGATACGGTCTCAGTCTTCTGGGGTAAGCGTTGAAGAGAGGATAATGTAGAGGTCATGCCAAGTTAGTTCATAAGACTGGGTAAGGTACTGAAATTCCCTAAAATAAGAGGTAGGGTCTTTTGGAAATGAACCAAATCTTTTGTTAATTTGAGAGAGATCAGTGAGGGAGAAGGGAACATGAACTCTCACAATACCTTCAGCTCCTGCTACTTCCCAAAGGGGGCACTCTAGCACCGGCACTGAAGTAAGGGTGGGGCATGGGCCAAAGATGGCACCTGAGCGACTATGGATGGTAGAGAAGGAAGAAGTCGGATGTGGTTCCTGCTGACCATTTGAAGGGAAAAGGGGGGTTGAGTTGATAGGCAGTGGAGGATAGATAGGGGTGTAAGGTGGTTGGATGGGTTTACAGGCCTCAAGAGAGGGCAGTGGGGGAGGAGGCTGGGTATAGGCAATACTAGAATTGTCCTGAGGAGGGGATGGTGTAGGAAAAGAAGTGGATAGTGCTGACTGGGAAGATGGCAGCTGAGAATATAAAGAGGAGGCTTGGGGGGTTATAGAACCCGGTTGAGAGGGAGAGGTAGGGGCTGTGAGGGGTGGACAGCAGTCTGCTGGATCCAGTAAGAAAAAAGACATAGGGTTGGGAGGAGAAAGGCGATCAGGTCGGTGAGAATGGAGAAGTATTTGAACAGATGAGCAAGAATTGCAGAGGTCTTGTTGTGATCTGAGTGCAAAAAGGCCTGGACATAAGGCATTTCTGCCCATTTTTCCAGCAGTCAGCAATAATTGCTTTAATCAGTTAAAATTGTAAAGTTGAATGTTCCATTTGTGGGTCATTTGGACCCATTATCCAATTCGTAATGTGGCCAGACTGAATCCCAAAAAAAGACAAGGTGCTTAGGGCAGATATCTTGCCTGAGGCCTAAGGTTTGCAGGTTTTTTACAAGGCAGCCTAGAAGGCTGTCCTTCAGAATGGAAAACTGGGAATTTTCTATAATGGAGGGTAGGCACTAGACAACAGAGAAAAGGAGACCGTCCTGGATAGCCAGATGGAGACAATAAAAGGAGCAGTTTTCACCACTGCCTTTTTCATTCCTGGAACGGGATCAAATGGCTTAGAGGGGTTCCCCTAAGACCAGATGATCAGCTAGTGCCTGAAACATGGCAGAGCCTTCTTGGACCAACCTTGGATTTTTGGACACAAGAACCAAGAGAGGCCATACAGATTTTTCCCTGTTAAGTGGGCTCCCACAGAAAGTTACCAGTAGGTGAGATCAGTGACTGATGTGCATGTACAGAGAGGCGACTGGAGGCTGAGGAGCTTCTTTTGTCCAGCTGCTGTGGCCTGCTCTCCAGGGCAGAGGGGTAGGTCCATGGGGATGCAGACATGAGCCTCTCCTGGGTTTTGGCACCAAAATGTAAGGTTCTTGTATTGGTTTGAACCCTGAGAGCACGCTAACAGACAACATGAGGCAGTGTGGAGACACATGCTGTTTTAATGAGTGCCTGGTTGCAGGTGGGCTGAGGCCTAAAATGGCGCCAGCACCAAATAAGGATGGGTCAGGTGTTTTATGGTCTCCTGTAAATCAGAAGTGGCCCAGTCTGACATGACTGCTATATAGTACCCGGACGGCCTCTTTCTTGATCTTCAGGAGTACGTGTCTTCTGGCCAGGTAGGTGTCTTCTGGCCATATCTCTTTCTACTACTGCTATCTTGCTGGTGCACACTGCTGATGCAAGTAGCCTTGTACCTTGGGACTGGGCCTGAGAAGGGAGTTACTCATCCCTTCAAGCTTTCAGGCCCCAGGGAGAATCTTTCAGTCAAGAGTTCTAGACCAGCCTGGACAACATGGTGAAACCCGTCTCTACTAAAAATGCAAACATTAGTGGGGCGTGGTGGCAAGAGCCTCTAATCCCAGCTACTTAAGAGGCTGAGGCACAAGAATTCCTTGAACCCAGGAGGTGGAGGTTGCAGTGAGCTGAGATCCTGCCATCACACTCCAGCCTATGTGAAAGAGCCAGACTCATTCTCAAAAAAAAAAAAAAAAAAAAAAGAAAGAAAAAAAATAAGCATCTTAAAATTTCCTTTGTTTATTTAAACACTGTGAGTAATTTCACTGGATTTTTCAAACACTTAGTTTCAAACACGAAGTGAATAACTCTGACATGGAAATTAAAGCTTGAACCTAGTGATTCCAAGCTAAGACTAATATTAAGCCTACAACAGGAGGTTTTTGTTCTTGTTGTTTTTGAGACAGAGATTCGCTCTTGTTGCCCAGGCTGGAGTACAATGGCACGATCTTGGCTCACTGCACCTCCCCATTCAAGTGATTCTCCTACCTCAGCCTCAAGAGTAACTGGGATTACAGGCATGTGCCATCACACCCAGCTAATTTGGTATGTTTAGTACAGACAGGGTTTCTCCATGTTAGGCTGGTGTCCAACTCACAACCTCAGGTGATTTGCCTGCCTCGGCCTCCCAAAGTGCTGGGATTACAGGCCTGAGCCACCGCGCCTGGATAACAGTAAGTTATTAAAGGCCCACTGTTTTTTTCTGGGGAGCCTCCCCTGCAGATGTCCCAGCCTGCGCATCCCAGCAATGGAAGGAGCCTTTATCCTGAGAGAAGCTACAGAGTCCTGGAAAGCTGGGGCCCCACAGGGAGACGCAGTTAAGATGAAGAGGAAAGGAAACTGGGAGGGTCTAACTGATAATGAAGTTATTGTTTTGAGGCATTTTTTAGACTTTGTAAAATAACAATGTCAGATTTATGTTAAAAAAAAAAACAAATTCCAAAATGTATTGCAACAGGAGGAAGTATCAACTAACTATAAGGCCTTTATGGCTTGCAAAAATGTAGGCAGAAAAGGGCTTTCTTTCCTAGGGAGGAGCAAACAATATTAGAAAGTAGGTGGGAGGGGAATGGCAAATGGAGGGTGAAAAAGTCAGATTTTAGATCAGAGAATGTCATACCCTGAAATCAGCATGTTCTTAGTAGGGACATAAAATGGGGTTGTATGTTGACACAGACTGAGAGTAGCTCAAAGTTCAGGAGCCTGAGGGAGAAAGATAAACTTAAGTAAAATTTGATTGAGAAATATTTTATTTTAGGCTGAGCTCAATGGCTCACGCCTGTAATCCTAGCACTTTGAGAGGCAGAGGCAGGTGTATCACCTGAAGTCAGGAGTTCGAGACCTGGCTAACATGGTGAAACCCTGTGTCTACCAAAAATACAAAAATTAGCTGGGTGTCATTGCAGGCATCTGTAATGCCAGCTACTTGGGAGGCTGAGGAAGGAGAATTGCTTGAACCCAGAAGGCAGAAGTTGAAGTGAGCCGAGGTTGAGCCACTGCACTCCTGCCTGGGTGACACAGCGAGACTCCATCTCAAAAAAAAAAAAAAAAAGAAAAGAAAATGCTTATTCAAGTGGGATGGCATTTATTAACCAGAAAGTTCTGAAAAAAATTATTAGGAGATACCAGCTCTCTACGGTGCTGAATGAAGTCTACTTAAAATTACTACTAAGGTGATTCTGTTCCAAGATGGCCAAATAGGGACAGCTCTGGTCTGCAGCTCCCAGTGTGATTGACACAGAAGATGGGTGATTTCTGCATTTCTAACTGAGGTACCTGGTTCATCTCACTGGGACTGGTTGGACAGTGGGTGCAGCCCATGGAGGGAGAGCCAAAGCAGAGTGGGGCATTGCCTCACCCAGGAAGCACAAGGGGTCAGGTGATTTCCCTTTCCTAGCCAAGGAAAGCCATACTTTCACCAAAGACAGTGCCTGAAAAAATAGGAAACTTCCACCCAAATACTGTGCTTTTTCAATGGTCCTAGCAAATGGCACACAAAGAGATTATATCCCATGACTTTCTTGGTGGGTCCCATGCCCCCGGACCCTTGTTCACTGCTCGTGCAGCAGTCTGAGATCAACCTGCAAGGCAGCAGCCTGGCAGGGGGAGGGGTGTCTGCCACTGCTGAGGCTTGAGTAGGTAAACAAAGCAGTCAGGAAGCTTGAACTGGGCGGAGTCCACCACAGCTCAGCAAGGCCTCTGTCTCTGTAGACTCCATCTCTGGGGGCGGGCATAGCTAAACCAAAGGCAGCAAAAACTTCTGCAGACTTAAACATCCCTGTCTGACAGCTCTAAAGAGAGCAGTGGTTCTCCCAGCACAGTGTTTGAGCTTGGAGAACATACAGACTGCCTCCTCAAGTGGGTCACTAACCCCCACGTAGCTTAACTGGGAGACATCTCCCAGTAGGGGCTGACTGACAGCTCATACAGCCAGGTACTCCTCTGGGATGAAGCTTCCAGAGGAAGGATCAGGCAGCAACATTTGCTGTTCTGCAATATTTGCTGTTCTGCAGCCTCCGCTGGTGATACCCAGGCAAACAGGGTCTGGAGTGGACCTCCAGCAAACTCCAGTAGACCTGCAGCGGAGGGAGCTGACTGTTAGAAGGAAAACTAACAAACAGAAAGAAATAGCATCAATGTTAACAAAAAGGACATCCACACCAAATCCCATATGTAGGTCACCAACATCAAAGACCAAAAGTAGATTAAGCCACAAAGATGGGGAGAAACCAGATCAGAAAAGCTGAAAATTCTAAAAACCAGAGTGCCTCTTCTCCTCCAAAGGATCGCAGCTCCTCGCCAGCAATGGAACAAAGCTGGATAGAGAATGACTTTGACGAGCTGACAGAAGTAGGCTTCAGAATATTGGTAGTAACAAACTTCTCTGAGCTAAAGGAGGATGTTTGAACCTATCACAAGGAAGCTCAATACCTTGAAAAAAGATTAGACAAATGCCTATCTAGAATAAACAGTGTAGGAAAGAGCTTAAATGACCTGATGGAGCTGAAAACCATGGCACAAGAACTACATGACACATGTACAAGCTTCAATAGCTGATTCAATCAAGTGGAAGAATGGGTTTCAGTGATTGAAGATCAAATTAATTAAAGTGAGAAGAGAAGTTTAGAGAAAAAAAGAGTAAAAAGAAATGAACAAAGCCTCCAAGAAATATGGGACTATGTGAAAAGACCAATTCTACGTTTGATTCATGTACCTGAAAGTGACGGGGAGAATGGAACGAGGTGGAAAACACTCTCCAGGATATTAACCAGGAGAACTTCCCCAACCTAGCAAGGCAGGCCAATATTCAAATTCAGGAAATACAGAGAACACCACAAAGATACTCCTCAAGAAGAGCAACCCCAAGACACAAAATTATCAGGTTCACCAAAATTGAAATGAAGGAAAAAATGCTAAGGGCAGCCAGAGAGAAAGGTCCGGTTACCCACAGACTGAAGCCCAACAGACTAACAGCAGATCTCTTGGCAGAAATGCTACAAGTCAGAAGAGAGTGGGGGCCAATATTCAACATTCTTAAAGAAAAGAATTTTCAACCCAGAATTCATATCCAGCCAAACTAAGATTCATAAGTGAAGGAGAAATAAAATCCTTTACAGACAAGCAAATGCTGAGAGATTTTGTCTCCACCAGGCCTGCCTTACAAGAGCTCCTGAAGGAAGCACTAAACATGGAAAGGAACCACCAGTTCCAGCCACCACAAAAACATGCTAAATTGTAAAGACCATTGATACTAGGAAGAAAGCGCATCAACTAACAAGCAAAATAACCAGCTAACATCATAATGACAGGATCAAATTCACACATAACAATATTAACCTTAAGTGTACATGAGCTAAATGCCCCAATTAAAAGGCACAGACTGGCAAATTGGATAAAGAGTCAAGACCCATCAGTGTGCTATATTCAGGAGACTCATCTCATGTGCAGGGACACACATAGGCTCAAAACAAAGGGATGGAGGAAGATCTACCAAGCAAATGGAAAGGAAAAAAAAAAAAGAAAACAGTGGTTGCAATCCTGGTCTCTGATAAAGCAGACTTTAAACCAACAAAGATCAAAAGAGACAAAGAAGGCCATTACCTAATGGTAAAGGGATCAATTCAGTAAGAAGAGCTAACTATCCTAAATATATATGCACCCAATACAGGAGCACCCAGATTCATAAAGCCAGTCTTTAGAGAAGTACAAAGAGATTTAGACTCCCACACAATAAAAATGGGAGACTTTTTAGACAGATCAATGAGACAGAAGGTTAACAAGGATATCCAGGACTTAAACTCAGCTCTGCACCGAGCAGACCTCATAGACATCTACAGAACTCTCCACCACAAATCAACAGAATATACATTCTTCTCAGCACCCCATCACACTTATTCTAAAATTGACCATATAGTTGGAAGTAAAGTACTCCTCAGCAAATGTAAAATAACAGAAATCACAACAAACAGTCTCGCAGACCACACTGAAATCAAATTAGAACTCAGGATTAAGAAACTTACTCAAAACTGCACAACTACATGGAAACTGAACAACCTGCTCCTGAATGACTACTGGGTAAATAACGAAATGAAGGCAGAAATAAAGATGTTCTTTGAAACCAACGAGAACAAAGACACAATGTACCAAAATCTCTGGGACACATTTAAAGCACTGTGTAGAGGGAAATTTATAGCACTAAGTGCCCACAAGAGGAAGCAGCAAATATCTAAAATCAACACCCTAACATCACAATTAATAGAACTAGAGAAGCAAGAGCAAACACATTCAAAAGCTAGCAGAAGGCAAGAAATAACTAAGATCAGGGCAGAACTGAATGAGATAGAGACACAAACAACCCTTCAAAAAATCAATGAATCCAGGAGCTGGTTTTTTGAAAAGATCAACAAAATGGATAGACCACTAGCAAGACTAATAAAGAAGAAAAGAGAGAAGAATCAAATAGATGCAATAAAAAATGATGAAGGGGATATCACCACCAATCCTGCAGAAATACAAACTACCATCAGAGAATATTATAAACACCTCTATGCAAATAAACTTGAAAATCTAGAAGAAATGGGTAAATTCCTGGACACATACACCCTCCTAAGATTAAACAAGGAAGAAGATGAATCTCTGAGTAGACCAATAACAGGCTCTGAAATTAAGGCAATAATTAATAGCTTACCAACTAAAAAAAGTCCAGGACCAGACAGATTCACAGCTAGTTTCTATGAGGAGGAGCTGGTACCATTCCTTCTGAAACTATTGAATCAATAGAAAAAAAAGGAATCCTCCCTAACTCATTTTATGAGGCCAACAGCATCCTGATACCAAAGCCTGGCAGAGACACAACAAAAAAAGGAGAATTTTAGACCAATATCACTGATGAACATCAGTGCAAAAAACCTCAATAAAATACTGGCAAACTGAATCCAGCAGCACATCAAAAAGCTTATCCACCACAATCAAGTTGGTTTCATTCCTGGAATGCAGGGCTGGTTCAACATACACAAATCAATAAACATAATCCATCACATAAACAGAACCAAAGACAAAAAAACCACATGATTATCTCAATAGATGCAGAAAAGGCCTTTGACAAAATTCAACAACCCTTCATGCTAAAAACTCTCAATAAACTAGGTATTGATGTAACATATCTCAAAATAAAAAGAGGTATTTATGACAAACCCACAGCCAATATCATACTGAATGGGAAAAAAGTGGAAGCATTCCCTCTGAAAACTTGCACAAGACAGGGATGCCCACTGTCACCACTCCTATTCAACATAGTGTTGGAAGTTCTGGCCAGGGCAATCAGGCAAGAGAAAGAAATAAAGGTATTCAATTAGGAAAAGAGGAAGTCAAATTTTCCCTGTTTGCAGATGACAAAATTGTATATTTAGAAAATGCCATCGTCTCAGCCCAAAATCTCCTTAAGCTGATAATCAGCTTCAGCAAAGTCTCAGGATACAAAATCAATGTGCAAAAATCACAAGCATTCCTATACACCAATAACAGACAATCAGAGAGCCAAATCATGAGTGAACTCCCATTCACAATTGCTAGAGAGAATCAAATACCTAGGAATCCAACTTACAAGGGATGTGAAGGACCTCTTCAAGGAGACCTACAAACCACTGCTCAATGAAATAAAAGAGGACATAAACAAATGGAAGAACATTCCATGCTCATTGATAGGAAGAATCAATATGAAAATGGCCATACTGCCCAAGGTAATTTATAGATTCAATGCCATCCTTATCAAGCTACCAATCATTTTCTTCACAGAATTGGAAAAAAACTACTTTAAAGTATATATGGAACCAAAAAAGACCCCGCATTGCCAAGATAATCCTAAGCAAAAACAACAAACATGGAGGCATTATGCTACCTGACTTTATACTATACTACAAGGCTAGAGTAACCAAAACACCATGGTACTGGTGACAAAACAGATATATAGACCATTGGAACAGAACAGAGGCCTCAGAAATAACACCACACACCTACAACTATCTGATCTTTGACAAAGCTGACAAAAACAAGACATGGGGAAAAGATTCCTTATTTAATAAATAGTGTTGGGAAAACTGGCTAGCCATATGTAGAAAGTTGAAACTGGATCCCTTCCTTACACCTTACACAAAAATTAACTCAAGATGGATTAACGACTTAAATATTAGACCTAAAACCATAAAAACCCTAGAAGCCATTCAGGACATAGGCATGTGCAAGGACTTCATGACTAAAACACCAAAAGCAATGGCAACAAAAGCAAAAATAGAGAAATGGGATCTAATTAACTAAAGAGCTTCTGCACAGCAAAAGAACTACCATCAGAGTGAAGAGGCAACTTTCAGAATGAAAAAAAATTTTTGCAATCTACCCATCTGACAAAGAGCTAGTATCCAGAATCTACAAAGAACTTAAACATATTTAGAAGAAAAAAAACCTCATTAAAATTGGGCAAATAATATGAACAGACACTTCTCAAAAGAAGACATTTATGCAGCCAACAGACATATGAAAAAATGCTCATCATTACCGGTCATTAGATAAATGCAAATCAAAACCACAATGAGATACCATCTCACAACAGTTAGAATGGCGATCATTAAAAAGTCAGGAAACAACAGATGCTGGAGAGGTTGTGGAGAAATAGGAATGATTTTAGACTGTTGGTGGAAGTGTAAACTAGTTCAGCTGTTGTGGAAGACAGTGTGGTGATTCCCCAAGGATCTAGAACAAGAAATACCATTTGACCCAGTGATCCCATTACTGGGTATATACCCAAAGGATTATAAATCATGCTACTATAAAGACACGTGCACATGTATGTTTATTGCAGCACTATTCACAATAGCAAAGACTTGCAACCAACTCAAATGTCCGTCAATGATAGACTGGATTAAGAAAATGTGGCACATATACACCATGGAAGACTATGCAGCCATAAAAAAATGAGTTCATGTCCTCTGCAGGGACATAGATGCAGCTGGAAACCATCATTCTGAGCAAACTGTCACAAGAACAGAAAACCAAACACCACATGTTCTCACTCATAGGTGGGAATTGAACAATGAGAACAGTTAGACACAGGGTGGGGAACATCACACCCTGGGGTTTGTCATGGGGTGGGGTGCAGGGGGAGGGATAGCATTAGGAGAAATACCTAATGTAAATGATGAGTTAATGGGTGCAGCAAACCAACATGGCACATGTATACCTATGTAACAAACCTGCACATTGTGCACATGTACCCTAGAACTTAAAGTATAATAATAAAAAATAAAAAAAGTACTACTAAAAATTATGGAACGTAGGAGTTATCTGTACATTGAAGTTTGCATAAAACTGTTTCTTTATGGTTAAATTCAGATTTTATTTACTTTGTTTTGGAGGAATATTTCAACAGTGATGCTGTGTTCTTCTGTGTGCATTAGCACATCATAAAAATGTGTCCAGTGCAGTTAATGGTTAATGATTCACTTGCTTAAATCGCTCTCTGACAGATTTTTTTGCTCTTCAGTTAATTATTTTTCTCTTCATTATTAAGTATCTTTATGCAGCGGATGTGTATAAAACGCTATACTTAATCTGGCAGCTGTCCTTTTTTCTTATTTTTTCTACATATTTTTCTTTGGAAAATGAAGGCTTTTATCTTTGTTTACAGGTGAGAAAAACTTGGAAAACACAGGCTTTTCCACTCACTGGATGTGTTACAAAATATCCTTCTTGGGCCAAAAACATAGACAGTATTGCTGAGCTTGTTAGAAATTCAAAAAATCAGACTTTATGTCGGATCTTCTGGAAAAAAAAAAAGAAAAAAACCTGTATAACAAGGTCTTGAACTTATTGTACCTATCAAAATTTCAGAGGTGTCTTGTAGCTCAATATGTCTTTTTCCATCTGAAAAATATTCACAACTCATTCAGTATGATGTAAATATAGCACTGAAAAGTGTGTATGTTGATGTTCATGCCCTGAATTTTATACTTTGTTAGCTACAATAACATCATATATGAACTGATGTGGATCTTATGCTGCTCTTTTTTCTCAGAGTTAAAGAATACATTAGAGAATATTTCTTTATTGGAGATTATTTTCTTGGATAATTTAATTCTATAAGTAAGAACCAGTTCCTTTTACTTTCCAATTTCACATTAAGTCAAAATAAAAACTCTGCCCATGGCCACTTAGTAAAAATGTGTGTGTGTGTGTGTGTGTGTGTGTTTGTTTCAGGGGCCATTGCAATTTAGAGATGTGCTTATAGAATTATCTCTGGAGGAGTGGCATTGCCTGGATACTTTACAGCAAAATTTACATAGCGATGTGATGTTAGAGAACGACATAAATCTGGTCTTTCTTGGTGAGGGTAACTTTAATACATAATTCATAATATACTCTAAAGGTTTTCTTTCTCTTTTTTGTGGAATGTTTTTTAGTAATGTATTCATTGATCAAAGAGTTTCAGGACCCATTTTCCAGAAAATCTTCAGAAAATTTTCATTTAGAAAAGAATTTGTTCAAGATGTTTTGTGTTAATCAAAACTTTACACATTCCTGAGTTGAGCTATATTCTTCACTCTAAATTAGTGATAATTCCAGAAATTTGGTGGCATAAAATATTGTTGTCCCCACCTGAAAATCTAATTATCAGCAACAAGTTTTGATTCTCTAGTACCAGGTAGTAAAATTAAAAAACCTACAAGTAGGCTGGGCGTGGTGGCTCACACCTATAATCCCAGCACTTCAGGAGGCTGAGGCAGGAAGATCATGAGATCAGGAATTCGAGACCAGTCTGACCAACATGGAGAAATTCCATCTCTGATAAAAATACACAATTAGCCGGGCATGGTGGCACATGACCGAAATCCCAGCTACTCTGGAGACTGAGGCAGGAGAATTGGTTGAACCCAGAAGGCAGAGGTTACACTGAGCCAAGATCATGCCATTGCACTTCAGCCTGGGCAACAAGGGGGAAACTCCATCTCAAAAAGAAAAGAAAAGAAAAGAAACTGATGAATTCAAAGTGTTTTGTGGGAGCCAAGATGGCCAAATAGGAACAGCTCCAGTCTACAGCTCTCAGCATGAGTGACGCAGAGCACGGGTGATTTCTGCATTTCCAACTGAGGTACCAGGTTCATCTCACTGGGTAGTGCCAGAGAGTGGGTGCAGGACACTGGGTGCACTGCCCTGTGTGTGAGCCAAAGCAGGGTAAGGCATCCCCTCACCCAGGAAGTGCAAGGGGTCAGGGAATTTCCTTTCCTAGTCAAAGAAAGGGGTGACAGACAGCACCTGGAAAATCAGGTCACTCCCACCCTAATACTGCGCTTTTCCAATGAGCTTAACAAACGGCACACCAGGAGATTATATCCCACACATGGCTCAGAGGGTCCTACGCCCATGGAGCCTTGCTCATTGCTGGCACAGCAGTCTGAGATCAAACTGCAAGGCAGCAGAGAGGCTGGGGGAGGGGCACCCACCATTGCTCAGGCTTGAGTAGGTAAACAAAGCTGCCAGGAAGCTTGAACTGGATGGAGCCCACCTCAGCTCAAGGAGGCCTGCCTGCCTCTGTAGGCTCCACCTCTGGGGGCAGGGCACAGACAAAAGACAGCAGTAACCTCTGCAGACTTAAATGTCCCTGTCTGACAGCTTTGAAGAGAGTAGTGGTTCTCTCAGCACGCTGCTTGAGATCTGAGAATGGGCAGACTGCCTCCTCAAGTGGGTCCCTGACCCCTGAGTAGCCTAACTGGGAGGCATCTCCCAGTAGGGGTGGACTGACACCTCACACGGCCGGGTACTCCTCTGAGACAAAACTTCCAGAGGAACAATCAGGCAGAAGCATTTGTGGTTCACCAATATCCACTGTTCTGCAACCACTGCTGCTGATACCCAGGCAAACAGGGTCTGGAGTGGACATCCAGTAAACTCCAACAGACCTGCAGCTGAGGGTCCTGTCTGTTAGAAGGGAAACTAACAAACAGGAAGGACATCCACACCAAAAACCCATCTGTACATCACCATCATCAAAGACCAAAGGTAGACAAAATCACAAAGATGGGGAAAAAACAGAGCAGAAAAACTGGAAACTCTAAAAATCAGAGTGCCTCTCCTCCTCCAAAGGAATGCAGCTCCTCACCAGCAATGGAACAAAGCTGAGCGGAGAATGACTTTGACGAGTTGAGAGAGCAAGGCTTCAGAAGATCGAACTACTCCGAGCTAAAGGAGGAAGTTTGAACCAATGGCAAAGAAGTTAAAAAATTTGAAAAAAAATTATACGAATGGATAACTAGAATAACCAATGCAGAGAAGTCCTTAAAGGACCTGATGGATCTGAAAACCATGGCATGAGAACTACATGATGAATGCACAAGCCTCAGTAACCGATGAGATCAACTGGAAGAAAGGGTGTCAGTGATGGAAGATGAAATGAATGAAATGAAGCATGAAGAGAAGTTTAGAGAAAAAAGAATAAAAGGAAATGAACAAAACCTCTAAGAAATATGGGACTATGTGGAAAGACCAAGTCTACGTCTAATTGGTGTACCTGAAATTGACAGGGAGAATGGAACCAAGTTGGAAAACACTCTGCAGGATATTATACAGGAGAACTTCCCCAATCTAGCAAGGCAGGCCAACATTCAAATTCAGGAAATACAGAGAACGTCACAAAGATACTCCTTGAGAAGAGCAACTCCAAGACACATAATTGTCAGATTCACCAAAGTTGAAATGACAGAAAAAATGTTAAGGGCATCCCAAGAGAAAGGTGGGTTACCCACAAAAAGAAGCCCATCAGACTAACAGCTGATCTCTCTGCAGAAACTCTGCAAGCCAGAAGAGAGTGGGGGCCAATATTCAACATTCTTAAAGAAAAGAATTTTCAACCCAGAATTTCATATCCAGCCAAACTAAGTTTCATAAGTGAAGGAGAAATAAAATACTTTACAGACAAGCAAATGCTGAGAGATTTTGTCACCACCAGGCCTGCCCTAAAAGAGCTCCTGAAGGAAGCACTAAACATGGAAAGGAACAACCAGTACCAGCCACTGCAAAAACATGCCGAATTATAAAGACCATCAAGGCTAGGAAGAAACTGCATGAACTAACAAGCAAAATAACCAGCTAACATCATAATGACAGGATCAAATTCACACATAACAATACTAATCTTAAATGCAAATGGGCTAAATGCTCCAATTAAAATGGCAAATTGGATAAAGAGTCAAGACCCATCAGTGTGCTGTATTGAGGAAACCCATCTCATGTGCAGAGACACACATGGGCTTAAAATAAAGGGATGGAGAAGATCTGCCAAGCAAATGGAAAACAAAAAAAGGCAGGGGTTGCAATCCTAGTCTCTGATAAAACAGACTTTAAACCAAAGAAGATCAAAAGAGACAAAGAAGGCCATTACATAATGGTAAAGGGATCAATTCAACAAGAAGAACTAACTGTCCTAAATATATGTGCACCCAATATAGGAGCACCCAGATTCATAAAGCAAGTCCTTAGTGACCTGCAAAGAGACTTAGACTCCCACACAATAATAATGGGAGGCTTTAACACCCCACTGTCAACATTAGACAGATCGAGACAGAAAGTTAACAAGGATATCCAGGAATTGAATGCAGCTCTGCACCAGGCAGACCTAATAGACATCTACAGAACTCTCCACCCCAAATCAACAGAATATACATTCTTTTCAGCACTGCACCACACCTATTCCAAAATTGACCACATAGTTGGAAGTGAAGCACTCCTCAGCAAATGTAAAAGAACAGAAATTATAACAAACTATCTCTCAGACCACAGTGCAATCAAACTAGAGCTCAGGATTAAGAAACTCACTCAAAACCACTCAACTACATGGAAACTGAACAACCTGCTCCTGAATGACTACTGGGTAAATAACGAAATGAAGGCAGAAATAAAGATGTTCTTTGAAACCAACGAGAACAAAGACACAACATACCAGAATCTCTGGGACACATTCAAAGCAGTGTGTAGAGGGAAATTTATAGCACTAAATGCCCACAAGAGAAAGCAGGAAAGATCTAAAATTGACACCCTAACATCACAGTTAAAAGAACTAGAGAAGCAAGAGCAAACACATTCAAAAGCTAACAGAAGGCAAGAAATAACTAAGATCAGAGCAGAATTGAAGGAGATAGAGACACAAAAAACCCTTCAAAAAAATCAATGAATCCCAGAGCTGGTTTTTTGAAAAGATCAACAAAATTGATAGACCGCTAGCAAGACTAATAAAGAAGAAAAGAGAGAAGAATCAAATAGATGCAATAAAAAATGACAAAGGGGATATCACCACTGATCCCACAGAAATACAAACTATCATCAGAGAATACTATGAACACCTCTATGCAAATAAACTAGAAAATCTAGAAGAAATGGATAAATTCCTGGACACGTACTCTCTCCCAAGACTAAATCAGGAAGAAGTTGAATCTCTGAATAGACCAATAACAGGCTCTGAAATTAAGGCAATAATTAATAGCTTACCAACCAAAAAAAGTCCAGAACCAGATGGATTCACAGCTGAATTCTACCAGAGGTACAAGGAGGAGCTGGTACCATTCCTTCTGAAACTATTCCAATCAATAGAAAAAGAGGGAATCCTCCCTAACTCATTTTATGAGGCCAGCATCATTGTGTTACCAAAGCCTGGCAGAGACACAACAAAAAAAGAGAATTTTAGACCAATATTCTTGATGAAAATTGATGCAAAAATCCTCAATAAAATACTGGCAAACTGAATCCAGCAGCACATCAAAAAGCTTATCCTCTGTGATCAAGTGGGCTTCATCCCTGGGATGCAAGGCTGGTTCAACATATGAAAATCAATAAACGTAATCCAGCATATAAACAGAACCAAAGACAAAAACCACAAGATTATCTCAATAGATACAGAAAAGGCCTTTGACAAAATTCAACAATACCTCATGCTAAAAACTCTCAATAAATTAGGTATTGATGGGACGTATCTCAAAATAATAAGAGGTATTTATGACAAACCCAAAGCCAACATCATACTGAATGGACGAAGACTGGAAGCATTCCCTTTGAAAACTGGCACAAGACAGGGATGCCCTCTGTCACCACTCCTATTCAACATAGCGTTGGAAGTTCTGGCCAGGGCACTCAGGCAGGAGAAGGAAATAAAGGGCATTCAATTAGGAAAAGAGGAAGTCAAATTGTCCCTGTTTGCAGGTGACATGACTATATATTTAGAAAACCCCATAGTCTCAGCCCAAAATCTCCTTAATCTGATAAGCAACTTCAGCAAAGTCTCAGGATACAAAATCAATGTGCAAAAATCACAAGCATTCTTATACACCAATAACAGTCAAACAGAGAGCCAAATCATGAGTGAACTCCCATTCACAATTGCTTGAAAGAGAATAAAATACCTAGGGATCCACCTTACAAGGGATGTGAAGGACCTCTTCAAGGAGCACTACAAACCACTGCTCAATGAAATGTAAGAGGGTACAAACAAATGGAAGAATATTCCATGCTCATGGGTAGGAAGAATCAATATCGTGAAAATGGCCATACTGCCCAAGGTAATTTATAGATTCAATGCCATTCCCATCAAGCTACCAATGACTTTCTTCACAGAATTGGAAAAAACTACTTTAAAGTTCATATGGAACCAAAAAAGAGCCCGCATTGCCAAGTCAATCCTAAGCCAAAAGAACAAAGCTGGAGACATTATGCTACCTGACTTCCAACTATACTACAAGGCTACAGTAACCAAAACAGCATGGTACTGGTATCAAAACAGAGAGATATAGACCAATGGAACAGAACAGAGCCCTCAGAAATAATGCCACATATCTGCAACTATCTGATCTTTGACAAACCTGACAAAAACAAGCAATAGGGAAAGGATTCCCTATTTAATAAATGGTGCTGGGAAAACTGGCTAGCCATATGTAGAAAGCTGAAACTGGATCCCTTCCTTACACCTTATACAAAAATTAATTCAAGATGGATTAAAGACTTACACATTAGACCTAAAACCATAAAAAACCCTGGAAGAAAACCTAGGCAATACCATTCGTGACATAGGCATGGGCAAGGACTTCATGTCTAAAACACCAAAAGCAATGGCAACAAAAGCCAAAATTGACAAATGGGATCTAATTAAACTAAAGAGCTTCTGCACAACAAAAGAAACCACCATCAGAGTGGACAGGCAACCTAAAGAATGGGAGAAAATTTTTGCAACCTACTCATCTGACAAAGGGCTAATATCCAGAATCTACAATGAACTCAAACAAATTCACAAGAAAATAACAAACCCCATCAACAAGTGGGCAAAGGATATGAACAGACACTTCTCAAAAGAAGACATTTATGCAGCCAAAAAATACATGAAAAAATGCTCATCATCACTGGCCATCAGAGAAATGTAAATCAAAACCACAGTGAGATACCATCTCACGCCAGTTAGAATGGCAATCATTAAAAAGTCAGGAAACAACAGGTGCTGGAGAGGATGTGGAGAAATAGGAACACTTTTACACTGTTGGTTGGACGGTAAACTAGTTCAACCATTGTGGAAGTCAGTGTGGCAATTCCTCAGGGATCTAGAACTAGAAATACCATTTGACCCAGCAATCCCATTACTGGGTATATACCCAAAGGATTATAAATCATGCTGCTATAAAGACACAGGCACACGTATGTTTATTGTGGCACTATTCACAATAGCAAGGACTTGGAACCAACCGAAATATCCAACAATGGTGGACTGGATTAAGAAAATGTGGCACATATACACCATAGAATACTATGCAGCCATAAAAAATTGTGAGTTCATGTGCTTTGTAGGGACACGGATGAAGCTGGAAACCATCATTCTCAGCGAACTATCACAAGGACCGAAAACCAAACACCGCATATTCTCACTCATAGGTGGGAATTGAACAATGAGGACACATGGACATAGGAAGGGGAACATCACACACTGGGGACTGTTGTGGGGTGGGGGAAGGGAGGAGGGATAGCATTAGGAGATATAACTAATGCTAAATGACAAGTTAATGGGTGCGGCACACCAACATGGCACATGTATACATATGTAACAAACCTGCAAGTTGTGTACATGTACCCTAAAACTTATAGTATAATAATAATAACAATAAAAGTGTTTTCTAAATATTTAGAAATTTTTGTTTTAACTTAGTATTTTTGTATTAATTTACTAGAATATTTTATCACACCCTCTCAGCTGAGCACATTACTAGCTTGTAATTGGAGAATATGAGCAAGATTCATATTATTTATTTATTTTTTTTTTTAATTTTTTTGAGACAGAGTGTCACTTTGTCACCCAGGCTAGAGTGTGGTGGTGTGATCTGGGCTCACTGCAAGCTCCGCCTCCCAGATTCATGCCATTCTCCTGCCTCAGCCTCCCGAGTAGCTGGGACTACAGGTGCCTGCCACCATGTGTGGCTGATTTTTTGTATTTTTTAGTAGGTACAGGGTTTCACCGTGTTAGCCAGGATGGTCTCAATCTCCTGACCTTGTGATCCACCCAACTTGGCCTCCCAAAGTGCTGGGATTACAGGCGTGAGCCTCCACACCCGTTCTCATGTTATTTATTTTTAATAAAATAGGTATTGTTGTCTCCAAGCCAGACCTGATCATCTGTCTGGAGCAAGGAAAAATCCTTTGAGTATGAGGAGACATGAGGTGATTGCCAAATACCCAGGTGGGTGCAAGTGAAAGTGAATACAACAGACGACACAGATAAGAGATCCCAAGGTGAAAGAGAAAGCCAGTACTTAAAATGTGATTTGGGAAGCTGTGTTCCAAAGGAAATAGTTCCTGGGCAGTTGTTTTATAATTTTTCTCTCATAAAGGGACATCTGCTGTCTTATGCTTTCAAATTCTCTTAAGGATTCTACTTTTCTTTCAGTGAGCTTCCTTCAAGTTCACAGTGAAAGCCAAAGTCTTCTTAATGGCATATAAGACACTGCACAATCTGGCTGCTTTTACATTGTTTTGGTGACACAAAATTATCTGCATGATTTTGAGAAACTAAAACTATTCTCAAAGTTCTCTTTTTGCATTTTGAAATGTGTGAGAGTAGTAGTTTCTGTTGAGTTTTTTTCATTATTCTGCACATTCCATTCTATTTTTATTACTATATAGTGTTGAAATATAGTTGGAAAGTATAAGTATGATATCCTTCTGCTCTGTTCTTTTCATCAAGATTGCTTTGGCTAATCAAAGTTTATTTTAGTTTAATGTAAATTTTAGAATTGTATTTTTCATTACTGAAGAAGACACCACTGCAATTTTAATAGGAAGTTTATTGAATCTATAGATCACTTTAGATAATATGGCACTCTAATATTATTTATTCTTTCAATCCATAGACATAAAATACTTTGTAATTTATTTGGAACTTCTCTAATTTCTTTCACTGATTTTTTTTGGTAAAGGTTTTTTACTTCGTTGGTTAATTTTTTTCTCAGAAATTATTTAATGCTATAATAAATAAGATTTTTCTGTCCTCTATTTTTATCACATAGTTTGATTTAAGTGTATAAAACCGTACATATACTTGTATGTTAATTTTATATTTTGTAATTTACTGAGTGTATTTATTAGTTTAGATAGGATTTAATGTACTGTTTATTGGTTTTTAAATATAATATTGTATGATCTACAAGCAAAAACTTTTTAGTTTTCTTAAATTTTAATGGATTTTTTTTATTTCTTTGAGCAAATCTTCTGCCACATACTTCCAGTGTTACACTAAAATAGAAGCATTCACAATGGGCACAATATAATTTTGCATTGGTGTCTGAATTTGATGGAGCAAAGACCTATTCAAGTTTTCATAAACTGATTTCAGAAGGTAAATATCTTCTTCTGTTGGACCCTTAGGGTGATGAGATGCCCCCTGAATTTGTAGTGAAGAAGGGTTGTAGCTTGGTCACCAGGCTGCTGGGTCTGCATTAGGGTCCACCTTTAGTTGGCTTGTTACAGGGGCTTGGGTAGTTATAATTCCCATTTTATTTTTGGACAGACTGAATATCCTTCAGAACTTTGCTCCATAAGGCAGACACTAGGCGTGTTTTTGCAATTGGGTCTGCATATGGTGGGCCTTGTATCAGGATGTGGATGGGTGTGGCTTTCAGTGAGTACCAGAGAGCATTTCCTCAGGTAACCGTGTGGGTTACTATATAGGCAGAACTGACCATAAACTATGGCTCAGGTAACTGAAACTGAGTCACGGAACTGCCTCAGTGACCCCAGTAAAGGCCAAGGTCTGCAGGCCTGGATGCATGACTGTAAATGGGCACCTTCCTCCAGGTCTCTGGAATAGCAGGACCTCTGCCAGACTGTGGCTGGGAGGAGTTTGGGATGGTTACAGCGTAAGTTTAGAATTCTCAGTGGAACCAAGTTGAGTGAACCCTATCCTGGTCTGTAGCTAAAACAGGGGTCCTGTAGTATCCCATGTGAATGAGGGCCTGCCTTCTGAATAGAACACTTCTCAAACATAAGCTTTAACAGCATTTCACAACTGCATCCCTGGATCTCAAATCTCTCTTAGAGGCACTTATTTTGGAGATGGTGTCTTGCTACATAACCCAGGCTGGTCTCAAAATCCTGGCCTGAACTAGTTCTCCAACCTTAATGTACCATGTAGCTGTCATTACAGGTGTAAGCCATAATCCTAGTTCTCTCTTAAAGGCATTTTTGTCAGGGGTGGCTGACTTTTTATGCCATAAGGGAATATGAAAATAGGGCACTTTTAATCTTTTCATCTTACTGATGTCACTGTCCTTTTACATTTTTACTTTTTATTTTCTATTTCAAATTTGTCTATAATTTTGGATTCAGTCATTTAGCACATATGCTAGAATTTGCATGGTATACCTGAAGTAAATGAGATATTAGTAGGCACCCTATATTTACTAAAATAGTTACTTATAAATTTATGTTTGCTCCAGGCAAAAAGGAATTATAGGATTTTCGTCTACTATTTTCAGCCTATATCTAAATAATAACATAGTTCATTTCCTAATATTTGTTTTACATATCAGAGGATCTAACCCTATTCTGCAAAAAATATATATATTTTTCTATATTTAACAATGGAAGGTTATTATTTGCTTTTAAAGTTGGAATACAGCAGTTTCATTTTTTGTAAGAATAGCATATATTTAAAACAAAAAGCAATTCTAGTTTCTTTTAAATGCTAATTTATTAAAAGTTTGTCATTGGAGTCTTCTATTTATAATTATACTGCATATTTTCTGAAATTTTAGTGCCACACAGTGCATGCCAATGATTCAAAATACCTGTATATGATGATTACATAGTAGCAGTTGAATATCACAGTTACCTACACAATTTTTTTTTTTTTGAGAAGGAGTTAGCTCTTTTACCCAGGCTGGAGTGCAATAGTGTGATCTTGGATCACTGCAACCTTCACCTCCTGGGTTCAAGCAATTCTCATGGCTCAGTCTCCCAAGTAGCTGGGATTACAGTGATGTGCCACTATGCCTGGCTAATTTTTGTATTTTTAGTAGATTTTGGGTTTCACCACATTGGCCAGGGTGCTTTTAAACTCCTCACCTCAGGTGATCTGCCCCCCTCTGCCTCCCAAGGTGCTGAGATTACAGGCATGAGCCACTGCACCTGCCTGAAAATTTTTTTTTAATGATACATCAATGTGGCATACCAGATTTTGTGAGTAAATATTTCTCTTATTATTGTTTTGAAGTTCTATGTATCAGGGGAACCCGCCCCCAATATTTCAATGTATGTTCTTTCTATTTTCCATAAGTGTCAGCTGGTTGAGAAATAAAGAGAAAGAGTACAAAGAGAGGAATTTTACAGCTGGGCCACCAGGGGTGATATCACATATTGGCAGGACCATGATGCCCACCTGAACCTTAAAACCAGCAAGTTTTTATTAAGGATTTTAAAAGGGGAGGGAGTGTATGAACAGGGAGTAGGTCACATGCTTCAGGGGGCAAAAAGCAGAACAAAGATCACATGCTTCTAAAACAGGACCAAAGCAAAATCAGAACTCCTGATAAGGGTCTATGTTCAGCAGTGCACGTATTGTCTTGATAAACATCTTAACAGAAAAAAAGGGTTCGAGAGCAGAGAACTGGTCTGACCAAAAATTTACCAGGGTGTAGTTTCCCAATCCTAGTAATCCTGAGGGTACTGCGGGAGACCAGGGCATATCTCAGTCATTATCTCAACCACATAGGACAGACATTCCCAGAGTGGCCATTCATAGACCTCCCCCCAGGAATGAATTCCTTTCCCAGAGTATTAATATCAGTATTCCTTGCTAGGAAAAGAATTTAGTGATATCTTTCCTACTTGCACACCCATTTATAGGCTCTCTGCAAGAAGAAAAATATGGCTCTTTTTGCCCAACCCCACAGGCAGTCAGACCTTATGGTTGTCTTTCCTTGTTCCCTAAAAATCGCTGTTATTCTGTTCTTTTTCAAGGTGCACTGATTGCATATTTTTCAAACATACATGTTTTACAATCAATTTGTACAGTTAACACAATTATCATACTGGTCCTGAGGTGAGGTACATCCTCAGCTTATGAAGATAACAGGATTAAGAGATTAAAATAAAGACAGGCATAAGAAATTATGGAGGTATTATTTGGGAAGTGATAAATGTCCATATTAAAATGAAATCTTCACAATTTATGTTCCTCTGCTGCGACTCCAGCTGGTCCCTCTGTTCGGCATCCCTGACTTCCCACAATATCTCTCCCTTTCTTTTTATATAAATGTACCATTTGCATTTATATAAATGTACCAACATTGCATGCAATGTTCAAGAGTCACTAGCTGATCTCCAAGCCAAAGAACAGATTGTCTTAAATCATTAATTTGTTTAGATAATTTTTGATCAATGCCTTGTTGAGAATTCCACATTTGGGTGGAATTTGCTTGCCAAGGATTAACAAAAATGAGCCGTTCGAATAGATTGGTGTAATGCCACTCCGGCAGTGGTCGCCAGTGCAGTGACTATAAATAGGCCCATGATCACAGTGATTAAAGTGAAAACAAATCTCTTAGATTTTTTGAGAATTCTTTGTAACACTTCATTCATTAAATGTACTGAGAGGGAAGATTCCCAAGGTCTGAGTAAAGTTACCGAATCCAGATTCCTTCTCGAGCTCGAAGCAACATTACACTTCTCCTGGAGTCAAAATGGGAGTTAACACAAGTGTATAAATGACAATTAATGCATTGGACAGTTTGATTGTGTGTCCAAATTTTGATATTTCCCACTAACAGCATGTAAGGAGGCTTAACACAACTTTGTATAGGAATAGTCAGGCTGGAGGTAAACAAAGCAGAACGTTGATACTGAGGGAGAGGAGAGGTGGTGGCAATGCCCAATGTTGTCTGCCATAAAGAAGCAATCCGAGGTGCCCAGGGATGCTGAGGAAGTAGAGGGGCATACCTGGGTCAAGAAGAATTATCATAATGCCAATTGGAGTCCCATAAAGGAGGATCAGCATCAAAAAGAGGAAAAGGGTTCAAAGGGGATTTATCATGGGGTTCAGAGTCATGGATGCAAGGGGCAGTAGTGGGGATAACAGACAGAAAAGTTTCCGCTTCCCGTACTCACATACTCACAGTCCAGACATGGCAATAGCCAATTTCCAAAGTTCTGGGTGTTCCAGGCTCAGAATGGGGAATATCATATGAGGCCTTGGAGGGGTAATGCCCTTATCTTCCCATTTTAAGGGAAAGAATGAGCTGAACTTCCTATGTAAAGTAGAACGATGATCCTCGTCCTCCCAATAAGAAATAAAATAAGTAGCCTCCAGGCATTCCCTTCCACCAGAGGAGCAATTGTTTTTTAAATAGCCCTGTGGTGCCCAGCCTATTACTAAACCATATGTATCATTTTTTAATACTACTGCATGTGAGTTAACACAATCTTCCCAAACTAAAATTTTAGATGGGCCCTCAAAATTTTTAGGACATGGTTTTCCTACAGGTTTATGTTGAAAGTTTGGGGTATCTCCTATTACTCCCCCTTTCATTTGTCTTAAAGGAGAAAGAGAGAGGCCGGAGATCAAATGTCCCTGTTCTCTTGTAGCTAATCTCTCTGGAAGATAAGCAGCCCAGATTTGAGCTTGTAGATGGATACAACCATCTACATGTGCATGTCTGAGGCACAGAGGAGTGTATTTATAACCCATGGTAACATTAAATTCAGTGCTTTCTTCTCCTGGTTGAGCGGGGCAATGGTCATCTGTAGCTCCATGTATCCACACACTATCTATCATTAGTATAGATTTCTGCAGGAGCATTCATCCAGGTGAGAGGTCGAATAAGTGGAAGAAAAGGCACATAAGCCCAATAAGAATAATTTTGTGTAGCAGGTAAATCATTTTGAGGGGAAACTGATGAGACAGAAAGTTTAAGGAGAATTATTAAATAAAACCTATTGTAAGCAAGATCCAGTGCTGAAGGAGGAAGAGAAGAATAGAGGGATGTTATTTTCAGGCTAACAGAAATGGTGAGATTTTTAGGTTTAGGAGAAGTGCGATTAATTAGAGGGGTCTCCGTTGCCATTAGGGAGGATTGAACCAGACCCATTTTGATTTGGCATGCCAGTTTTTGAGAAGTCAGCAGAGATCTCACCAGCTATGAGGGCGGTCTCTGACTTGGATGTCTTTTCCCTGTGGCTTTCTTTGTCACTATTCACACGAAGTTTGAGTCTCTCAGTGGGCACCCAGATAGGGGATTGATCTCCTGGTGAAACACAAGCATACCCTCTTCCCCATGTTATAATTGTTCCAGGTTCCCAGGTATTGGTTTGGGAGTTTTTCCATAACACTGGCTTGCCTTCATTTAGGGAGAATTTTTTGCCTGTATAATGGCATTCAGCTGCAGTCAGAGTTGTCTTTAGGAACATTTAGAAAGTTTAAAGTAAATAATGCTAAATGTAATTGGGAGTGGGGAGTGGTTAAATTATGCTTTTGTTGCTCAGACTGTTTGGACAATTGAGTTTTTAAAGTGCATTTGGCCTGTTCCACCACAGTCTGTCCCTGAGGATTGTAAGGGATTCCGGTAATATGGGAAATTCCCCATTGTTGCATAAATAAATCAAAAGACTTACATATCCAGGGGTGTTGTCTGTTTTTATCTGATATGGAAGCCCCATAACTACAAAGCAAGAATACTTATGTCTTTTAACATGGGCCATGCCTTCCCCTGTTTGGCAAGTAGCCCAGATAAAGCCTGAAAAGGTGCCTACAGAAACATGCATATATGAAAGTCTGCCAAAGGAGCTAACATGAGTCACATGCATTTGCCATAAGTCATTAGGAGTTAGGCCTCTGGGATTAATGCCAGATTCCTGATTTGGAAGTACAAAAACTTGGCACTGAGGGCAGCAGTGGATAATAAGCTTAGCCTCTTTCCAGGTGAGAGCAAATTTATCTTTTAATCCAGTAGCATTGACATGAGTGAGATTGTGGAACTCTGAGCTTCTTGGTTTGCAAAAGAGACCAGTCAACCTTTTGATTACCAGCTGGCATGGGTCCCAGTAAAGTGGTATGAGATCTGATATGTGTAGTATAGAAACGATGTCTACCTTGGCGAACCACCTGTTGTAAAGTTGAAAATAAAAAAGCCAATTCAGAATTATCAATATGTTTGATAGTGGCGATTTCTATATTTTTAGTGGCATGTACAACATAAACAGAATCAGAGACAATATTTAACAGTTTGGGGAAATCCTGTAAGGCAATAATTACAGCAATTAACTCTGCCTTTTGAGCAGATGTGTAAGGCATAGAAATAAGCTTGTCTGCAGGACACACATAACCAGCATTTCCGTTACTGGAGCCATCAGTGAACATTGTAATGGCCTCAGGAATGGGCTAATCTTTGGTCAATTGAGGGACCACCCAATAAGTCATTTTTATAAAATCAAACAATTTTTTTGATAATGATTGACAATAACACAGATAAAATCAGTCAAGTGAATGCCACAGTATGGAATGTTGAAAAGCGGCCTGAAATGTAAGCCGATTTAAAGGAACCACAATAAATTTGGATCAAATCCAGAAATTTTAAGTGATCTACACTGAGCTTGTCCAATTAGGTTGGCTATTTGATGCAGATAAACAAAGTTTTTGACACAGAATGAGGAAGAAAACACCACTCCACTAAATCATTATGTTGAACAATTAGCCCAGTAGGGGAGTGCAATGAAGCAAAAACCAGAAGCTGAAAAGGCTGAGATGGCTGTACCCTAGACAACAGGGCAGTTTGGATTCTTTCTTCCATGAATTACAGTTCCAGTGAAGCCTCAGGGGTCAAAGTCCTGAGACTGTGGAGATTGGAATCTCCACACAGTGTAGAAAACAAGTTAGTGCATATTTTGGAATGCCTAAGGTAGATCTTAAATAATTAATGTTACCCAAAAGTTTTGGGAAATCATTTAAGGTTTTCAAATAATCTCTCTTAATCTGAACTTTTTGAGGTTGAATATATTCTTTATTGACCACCATTCCTAAATATTGAGCAGGAATGGTCTTCTGAATTTTATCTTGAGTGATGTGTAATCCAGCCTCAGTGACACGGTGGCTCAAAAATTGATAACAGTCAATTAATTCTTTATCAGTGGGGGCAGCAATTAATATATCATCAATATAATGAAGAATATAGGCCTGGGGAAATTGAGCTCGAACTGGTGAAAGCACCTGTCCAACATAAAGCTGGCAGATGGTAGGGCTATTCAGCATTCCCTGAGGAAGTACTCTCCATTGATAATGAGCTGCAGGCTCCTGATTATTGATAGATGGTACAGTAAAGGCAAATTTTTCACAATCCAATTTATGTAAAGCAATAAAAATACTTAAAGATCAATAACTATGAGAGGAAATTCTTAGGTATTAAAGCAGGGGCAGGTATGCCAGGTTGGATGGCTCCCATAGGTTTAATTACAGCATTAATGGACCTTAAATCAGTTACCATCCACCACTTGCCTGATTTCTTTTTTACTAGAAACACAGGAGAACTCCAGGGGGAAAGAGAAGATTCCACATTTCCAAGTTGTAACTGTTCAGAAACCAATTGAGTTGAAGCCTCCAGTTTTTTTTAGAGAGTGGCCACTGATCAATCCAAACAGGTGTTTTAGATTTTCATTGTAAAGGAATAGGATTAGGAGGCATGGCAGTGGCCGCCATTAAAAAGGAGAACCTAAACCAGCCCTGTCTTCTTTTACAGTAACTTGAAGAGGTTTAGCAATTCCTTCATGTTTTGGACTGAGACCGAGTCTGGGAACAAACCCCATGTTTTCCATTATATGTTGACTGGGAACACTATAAGAGTTATGCTGAATATTAATTTCAGCTCCCCCTTGTGCCAACAAATCTCTACCCCAAAGATTAATGGGGATTGGCATGATATAAGGCTGAATTGCACCCTTTTGACCATCAGGGCCAGTGCAAGGCAAGATAAATGTGCTCTGGTGAACTTCATCAGCTTTTCCAACACCTACTAGTCCCACGTTAGTGGGATGTTTAAGTCAAGAGGAAGGCCATAAATTAGAAGAAATAATAGAAACGTCAGCCCCAGTATCTACTAGGCCCTCAAACTTTTTTCCTTGAAGGCGTATGGTGCAGGTGGGCCATTGTTTAGAAATTATGTTAATCGAATAAGTGGCTTTTTCACCACCAGAGCCCATCCCAGGGCCCCGTGTCTTATCTCCTTTGTTTAAACAATATTAGGTAGTGAAAGTAATTGAGCAATTGACTCACTGGCCGGAATGGAAACAGGAACCTTGGCAGACACCATAAGTTTAATCTCATCAGAGGAATCAGAATTAATGAGACCAGTATGAACTATGATACCTTTAGCAGAGGTGGATACCCTACATAAAACCAGGCCCACCGAAACTTGAGATAAAGGGCCAGTGACCCCTGTGGGGACAATTAAAGGCAAATAATTAGGTAGTAAATTTAGAGGAATGGTAATACAGAGATCGACTGCCCTGACCCCTACTGTGGAGGTAGACAAGCACTGTACTGAGACAGAAGAAGAGGATGGGACCCATCTGGGTTGGCTGTAGGTAAATTTGTTTGTGCTGGGGGCTACGTTGGGATCACTTGAAGTGGAAATGCAACATTGGTCTGAGTCTGAGGTGTCCCATTTGATATTGGGGTCTGGGACTGGCCCCACTTCCCATTTCCCTGATTCTGTGGCAAGGGATTTGCATCTATATCAGACTTAGAGGGGCAAGTACTTGCCCAATGTTTATCTTTATGACAACATGGGCAAACAATAGTAGGAGAATTTGACTGTGTTTGTTGAGCCGGCTTGGCTGCTTTTAAGTTTTTAACAGGCTCCAAGAAAAGAATAAGTCGAGCCAGTTTGATTGCCATCCTTCATGGCCTGTGCCCACAGAATAGCTTTGTGGGTCTCTGATCCAATGCCTTCCCAAGCTTTAATATATGCAGGCAACACCTCATGATCAGGAAAATTTTATCATTGGATGGAACACATGGCAGTTTTACATTCATGGTTCACATTCTCAAAAGCTAACATATGAAGGAGAATACCTTGAGCATGCTCATGAGAGACAGATTTTTCAACAGCATCTTGTAATTTAGCCAAAAAAATGAGGGTATAATTCTGACCCTGTTTAACACTAGCAAATGAAACAGGAGCTTGGCCTGATGTGTGTAATTTATCCCAAACTCTCATACACAACTTTGTTACTTGTTCCATGGTGAGAGCATCAAAGCCTAATTGAACGCTAGTGTCAGAGTAATTACCAGAGCCTGTGAGCTGAGCCTGAGTAATTAGAATGCCATCAGCCCAATTTAGTTGAGCCTGCAGACGGGCCTCTGACCACCAGGTACAGAATTGTAAATGCTGAGATGCAGTTAGAACAGCTTTTGCCAAAAAGTCCCAGTCTAAAGGAAGCAAAAATGATCTCAGTACAAAGAGTCTGTAATACCATTTTAACATATGGAGAAGTAGGACCATACTGAATACAGGGATCCTTGAATTCTTATAAAAAGGTAAGATTGAGCAGTGCATACCGAAGCACTTGTACCCCTTGAGCATCAGGAGGTTCCAGCATGACCGGATAAGCCTACATCTCTAATCCACTTGTTTCTTTGTTCTGGTGTAATAAGTGTTGCATGAAAGTTTCAAGAACAGGCACATGAGACGGAGTTGGCATAGAAGTGACAGGAAAAGTATGTGCAGATAAGGGAAACTGAGGTTGAGGAGGTCAGACTGGTATGAGAGTGTGAGAAAGGGGCATTGGGGGAGCAGAAGAGGCAGAAGCATACTGGTGATTATTGTCCCAGTCCTGTGCAACTAGAGTGGCAGGAGTGTCCTTGCATGAAGAAGGGTATAGAGAAGCAGGCTGAGTGGATGGCAAGGTGACTGGTTTAGGGACCAAAATGACAGAAGGGTGAGGAGCTGTGGTGGACGGGGGAGGGCCTACAGAATTACAGGTAAATTATAGTTTGGTCCCAGAGCCATTAGGGGTCTCCAGAAGCAAAGCCTGCAAACGTTTGAAGAGGGAAGAGTTAGCATAGATATGGTCCTGGCTGTCCAAGGCCACAGGAGCTACAAGTACCAGCTCTTCATGAAAAGAAATAAGACCATCAGGGGAGATGTTAAGCCAAAGTCACTGGAGTTAGGTATTGAATTCTCAACATTGTCAGGTCAGGGAGGAGTAGGCAAAGGGAGAGGCTGAGCAGATAATGAAGGCCGAGTGGGAGAGGAAAGCTGAGGAAGAGGTAGAGGGTTGCCAGATTTAGAAAACTGTGGTAACTGCAGGGGGTCACGGGATTGGTATGTCATTAGGACACCATGTACCAAGTCCCAATCACCCCAAACAGTGATGGCAACATAATTTCCTGTCAGGACCAGTTCCCAGAATTTTGCACCAACATGATCCCATAGTTCCACATCTAACGTTCCCTTTTCAGGAAACCAAGGACAGTATTCTTCCACTGCCCTGAATAGGGTGACCATATTTTCCTTGGGCACCAGAACTCCACCAAGTTTTAACAGGAGTTTAATATAGCAGAGATAAGCAAAATGTTTAGACTCCATGTAACCCATAGTTACCGCAGACAATACACAGACAACTCACCAATCGTCAGGGAGTCAAACAAGCATTTCTGTGGACTGGACCAATGAACATTTCTCCACACCTACCAAAGGGAATCGGGTACCCACATGCACTTAGGAAAAAGAAAACAACATTGGCACACCAGTTATTGGGGAAACCCACCCCCAATACTTCAACATATGTTCTTTCTATTTTCCATAAGTGTCGGCCGGCTGAGAAATAAAGAGAAAGAGTACAAAGAGAGGAATTTTACAGCTGGGCCACCGGGGTGACATCATATATCAGTAGGACCGTGATGCCCACCTGAGCCTTAAAACCAGCAAGTTTTTATTAAGGATTTTAAAAGGAGAGGGGGTGTATGAACAGGGAGTAGGTCACATGCTTCAAGGGGCAAAAAGCAGAACAAAGATCACATGTTTCTAAGGGAACAGGACAAGGGCAAAATCAGAACTCCTGATAAGGGTCTATGTTCTGTGGTGCACGTATTTTCTTGATAAACATCTTAACAGAAAACAGGATTTGAGAGCAGAGAACCGGTCTGACCAAAAATTTACCAGGGTGTAGTTTCCCAATCCTAGTAATCCTGAGGGTACTGTGGGAGATCAGAGCATATCTCAGTCCTCATCTCAACTGCATAGGACAGACATTCCCAAAGAGGTCATTTATAGACCTCCCCCCAGGAATGAATTCCTTTCCCAGAGTATTAATATCAGTATTCCTTGCTAGTAAAAGAATTTAGTGATATCTTCCCTACTTGCACATCCGTTTATAGGCTCTCTGCAAGAAGAAAAATATGGCTCTTTTTGCCCAACCCCACAGGCAGTCAGACCTTATGGTTGTCTTTCCTTGTTCCCTAAAAATCGCTGTTATTCTGTTCTTTTTCAAGGTGCACTGATTGCATATTTTTCAAACACACATGTTTTACAATCAATTTGTACAGTTAACACAATTATCATACTGGTCCTGAGGTGATGTACATCCTCAGCTTATGAGGATAACAGGATTAAGAGATTAAAATAAAGATAGGCATAAGAAATTATGGAGGTATTATTTGGGAAGTGATAAATGTCCATATTAAAATGAAATCTTCACAGTTTATGTTCCTCTGCTGCGACTCCAGCTGGTCCCTCCATTTGGGGTCCCCGACTTCCCACAACGCTATGTTAGTGAGTTTCTTCAGGGTAGGTTACTTTTTTTGTTTGTTTTGAGATAAAGTCTCGCTCTGTCACCCAGGCTAAAGTTTACTGGCACAATCTCAAATCACTGCAACCTCTGCCTTCCGAGTTCAACCCATTCTTCTGCCTCAGCCTCCCAAGTAGCTGAGAATACAGATGCATGCAAGCCCAGCTAATTTTTGTATTATTATTGTAGCAGGACAAGCTGCAGACAAAACCCTTCAGACACCAAGTTGGAGAAGAAAGGGCTTTATTCGGCCAGGAGCTTTGGCAAGACTCACGTCTCCAACAACTGAGCTCCCCAAGTGAGGAATTCCTGTCCCTTTTAAGGGCTTACAACTCTAATGGGGTCCATGTGAGAGGGCTGTGATCAATTGAGCAAGCAGGGGGTACATGACTGGGGGCTGCATGCACTGGTAATTAGAACAGAACAGAACAAGACAGGGATCTTCACAGTGCTTTTCTTATACAAATAACCGATTAGGTCAGGGGTCGATCTTTAACTACCAGGCCCAGGTTTTGGTGCCAGGCTGTCTGCTTGTGGATTTCATTTCTGCCTTTTAGTTTTTACTTCTTCTTTCTTTGGAAGCAGAAATTGGGCATAAGATAATATGAGGGGTGGTCTCCTCCCTTATTATTAGAGACCGCATTTCACCATATTGGCCAGGCTGGTCTTGAACTCCTGTCCTCGGTGATCTGCCTGCCTTGGCCTCCTAAAGTGCTGGGAGCACAGTCTTAAGCCACTGAGCCCGGCCTCAGTGTAGGTTTCTTAACATCAGTTTATTGTGTTTATTGGGTTTACTTACGTATTATAAATTTAGACAATTTTCAATTTTGCTTGTACTCTTTAAGTCAACTTGAGTTTCAGCTGAAAAATAAATAATGCATGTGTATCACAATCAGATTACATGTGTATGCGTTGTCACACATGTCCATGTGAAGAGACCACCATACAGGCTTTGTGTGAGCAATAAAGCTTTTTAATCACCTGGGTGCAGGCTGGCTGAGTCCGAAAAGAGAGTCAGCAAAGGGAGATAGGGGTGGGGCCATTTTGTAGGATTTGGGTAGGTAATGGAAAATTACAGTCAAAGGGGGTTGTTCTCTGGTGGGCAGGGGTGGGGGTCACAAGGTGCTCAGTGGGGGAGCTTCTGAGCCAGGAGAAGGAATTTCACAAGGTAATCTCATTAGTTAAGGCAGAAACAGGCCATTTTCACTTCTTTTGTGATTCTTCAGTTACTTCAGGCCATCTGGATGTATATGTGCAGGTCACAGGGTATATGATCGCTTAGCTTCAGCTCAGAGGCCTGAGATTCTTGTCTTCTTATATTAATAAGAAAAATAACATAAAATAGTGTTGAAGTGTTGGGGCAGTGAAAATTTTGGTGGGGTGGTATGGAGAGATAATGGGGGATGTTTCTCAGGGCCGCTTCAAGCAGGATTAGGGGTGGCGTGGGAACCTAGAGTGGGAGATATTAAGCTGAAAGAAGATTTTGTAGTAAGGGCAATATCATGGGGCTATTAAAAAGAGCATTTGTCATATAGAATGATTGGTGATGGCCTGGATGCAGTTTTGTATGAATTGAGAAACTAAACCAAAGACACAAGGTCTGAATAAGAGAAGGAGCAAAACAGGTATTAAAGGACTAAGAATTGGGAGGACCCAGGACATCCAATTAGAGAGTGTCCAAGGGGGTTCAGTGTAATTACTTGTTTGGTTGGTGAGTTTTGGGGCTCTATTCTTGACAGAGTCCTTTTTGTTAAGTTGGAGGCTGAGCTTGCTGAGGTGTGTTCTGAAAAGACCATTAATCCATTCTACCTTTCCTGAAGATTGAGGACAGTAAGGGGTATGAGGTTTCAATGAATACCAAGAGCCTGAGAAACTGCTTGGGTGATTTGACTAGTAAAGGCTAGTCCATTATCAGACTGTATAGAGGTGGGAAGGCCAAACTGAGGAATTATGTCTGACAGAAGGGAAGAAATAACAATGGTGGCCTTCTCAGACCCTGTCGGGAAGGCCTCTACCCATCCAGTGAAAGTGTCTACCCAGACCAAGGAGTGTTTTCATTTCCTGACTTGGGGCATGTGAGTAAAGTCACTTTGCCAGTCCTGGGCAGGGGTAAATCCCCGAGCTTGATGTGTAGGGAAGGGAGGGGGCTTGAATAATCCCTGAGGAGTAGTAGAATAGTAGATGGAACACTAAGAAGTGATTTCCTTGGGGATAGATTTCCATGATGGAAAGGAAATGAGAGGTTCTAAGAGGCAGTCTAGTGGCCTGCCTCTAGAGGCTTGTAACCTACATGGAAGAAGTTATGAAATGACTACAGAATGGAATGGGTCTGTGAGGCTGGAATGAGATATTTTCCTTGGTCCAAGAATCATTTGCCTTGTATGGGAAGAGATTGATAGGTGAAAGTTTCAGTGGGGGAGTAGGTGGGAGTGACCAGATAAGAAGGAGAAAAACTGCCATGAGGGATAGAAGTTGGAATGCTAGCTGCTTTTTAGCTACCTTATCAGCATAAGCATTGTCCTAAGCGATGGGATCTGATGCCTTTTGATGGCTGGTTTTTTAGCTACCTTATCAGCATAAGCATTGTCTTAAGCATGGGATCTGATGCCTTTTGGTGGCCTTTGCAGTGAATGACTCCATCTTCCTTTGGAAGTAAAGCCGCCTTGACAAGAGTTTTTATTAAAGAGGCATTAATAATGGAGGACACTTGTATAGTGAGGAAACATTTTTCAGCCTATATAACAGCATGGGGGTGCAGGATATGGAAAGCATGTTTAGAGTCAGTATAAATATTGATGCATAGTCCCTTTGCAAGATTGAGGGCCTGAGTTAAGGCAACGAGTTTGGCTTGCTGAGAGGTAGCACAGAGGGGCAGAGCGGTAGCCTCAATGATAGATATGGAAGATACTATAGCATAGCCTGCCTTTGCTGGTGAGTGGCAATTAGGCCTGGTGGAACTGCCATCAATAAACCAAGTGTGATCAGGGTGAGGAACAGGAAAGAAGGAAATATGAGGAAATGGAGTGAATGTCAGGTGGATCAGAGCGATACAGTCATGTGGGCCAGTTGTGGTATCAGGAATAATGTGGGGGCCAGCCTAAAACAGTAAGGTCAAGTTGTTTGGACAGAAAGGCTACACAATGCAGTCCCAGCTCTTGTGTAAGAATTTTGACCACACAGCCCTGTACTTTGGCTGCATGTAATGAAAAGGGTTGCGATGAGTTAAGGAGAGCTAGTGTGGGAGTAGCTTCTAGGGCTGCTTTTAAGGAATGGAAAGAGGAGTGGTGAAAGGATTTAGGATCTGTGGGGTCAGCTAGGTTTGCTTTTTGAGTTTATACAATGGTTTAGTCAGGATGGTAAAACTAGATATCCAAAGGCAGAAGTACCTAACCAGGACTAGGAAGGAAAGGAGTTGTTGTTTTGTAGAAGGGGTTGGGGTTTGGGAGATTAGCTGGACACAATCGGTAGGGAGAGCACATGTGTTTTCATGAAGAATTATGCCGAGATAGGTAATGGATGAGAAAGAAATTTGGGCTTGACTGAGGTAATGGGAGCTGTCTGTGAAGCCTTGCAGCAGTACAGCCCAGGTAATTTGCTGAGCCTAATGGGTGTCAGCATCAGTCCAAGTGAAAGAGAAGAGAGGCTGGGATGAAGGGTGCAAAGAAATAGTAAAGAAAGCATGTTTGAGATTCAGAACAGAATAATGGGTTATGGAGGGGTTGTGGAGGGAGGTATTGAGGATAGGAAAGTATATGGTTTTGACACCAATGGGTGGATAGGCAAGACAATTGGTTGATAAGGTACAGATCCTGAAATAACCTGTAAGTCTTGTCTGGGTTTTGGACAGGTAAAATGGGGGAATTGTAAGGAGAGTTTATAGGCTTTAAAAGGCCATGCTGTAACAGGCAAGTGATAACGGGCTTTAATCCTTTGGGGTAAGGGTGATTAGGTTTTAATGGGATGGTAAGGGGTGCATGAATTGTCACCAAGGAGGGAGTAGAGGTGTCCTATACTTGTGGATTAAAGTGGGGAGATACAAGGGGAGGATGTGAAGGAGGCTTTGAACTGGGGAAAAGGATGGCAATGAGGTGTGGCTGTAGCCTAGGAATAGTCAGGGAAGCAGATAATTTAGTTAAAATGTCTTGACCTAATAAGAGAGCTGGGCAGGTGGGGATAATTAAAAAGGAGTGTGTAAAAGAATGTTGTCCAAGCTGACATCAGAGTTGGGGAGTTTTAAGGGGTTTAGAAGCCTGGCTGTCAATATCCACAACAGTTATGGAGGCAAGAGAAACACGCCCTTGAAAAGAAGGTAATGTGGGGTGGGTGGCCTCCGTATTGATTAAGAAGGGTATGGACTCACTTTCCACTGTAAGAGTTACCTAAAGCATCTGTGATGGTCCAGGAGGCTTCTGAGGTGATTAGGCAGTGTCAGTCTTCAGCCGCTAAGCCAAGAATATCTGGGAAGGAGTCAGTCAGAGAGCCTTGGGCTAGAGTTCCAGGGGCTCTAGGAGTGGCTGCCAGGCGAGCTGGACAGTCTGATTCCCAGTGGGGTCCCGCACAGATGGGACATGGCTTAGGAGGAATCCCGGGCTGCAGGCATTCCTTGGCCCAGTGGCCAGATTTCTGGCACTTGAAGCAAGATCCTGAGGGAGGCGGTCCTGTAGGAATGCCTGACCACTGTGGCTTAGGCATTTTGAAGTTCTTGTGTGCTGGAGGTGTGGCTGGGTTTTGTCTCACAGCAGAGGCAAGTAATTTTAACTCTTCTCTATTTTTGTACACCTTGAAGGCAAGGTTAATTAAGTCCTATTGTGGGGTTTGAGGGCAAGAATCTAATTTTTGGAGCTTTTCTAATGTTGGGAGTGGGTTGGGTAATAAAATACATATTGAGAATAAGACGGCCTTCTGCCCTTTCTGGGTCTAGGGTGGTAAACCATCTAAGGTTGTTGCCAAATGGGCCATGAACTGGGTTGAGTTTCTATATTTAATGAAAAAGAGCCTAAATGCTAACTGATTTGGGAAAGGTCAGATAAAGAAAAAGGAATATTAACCTTGGCTATGGCTTCAGCTCCAGCCACCTTTTTAAGAGGAAATTGTTGGGCAGGTGGGGGAGGGCTAGTCATGGAACGAAACTGTAAGCCAGACCGGGTGTGAGGAGGGGAGGTGATAAAAGGATTATAGGGTGGGGGAACGGAGGTTGATGAAGAACTGGGACCTGGCTTGGCCTGGCGAGGAACAGCCTGGGGAGGAGAGGACAGATGGGTCTGTAGAAAAGGAAGATTGAAAAGACTCAGTGATGCTTGGGGTTGGGACTGAAGGGACAGGTGGGAGGGAAAGAAGGAGGATTTGGGATGAGTCGCATTGGGAATGGAGATTAGGGAGGGACCAATGTGTAAAAGAATGCCTGGACATCAGGCATCTCACACCATTTGTCTTTTTTGACAAAAATCATCCAGGTCTTGTGAAATGGAGGAATCAAAAGTGCCATTTTCTGGCTATTTAGAACCATTATAGAGTTTGTATTGGGGCCAAGCGGTGTTGCAGAAGAAAATAAGATGCTTAGGTTTTAGGTCAGGTGAGAGTTGAAGAGGTTTTAAGTTTTTAAGAACACAGGCTAAGGGAGAAGATGCAGGAATGGAGGGCAGAATGTTGCCCATAGTGAAGGAGGTAAGTTTAAAGAGAAAGGTAGAGACATGGAGAAGAGGGTGGTAAGCAGCCCTGGGCTGCAATGTGGGTGAGCATCCAAAGCAGGCGTCCCCGCAATTAACTTGCCACCAAGGGAATGTGGGTGAATGACCAAGGCAGATGTCCCCACGGTGATCAGATGCCAATGAAATGTGGGTGAATAATCAGGCAGGCGTCCCCACAGTGATTAAACACCAAGGGAAAACTGTCTTCCTGAGTCTAAGACTGGTGCCGGAGTTTTGGGTCCACGGATAAAATGTGTCTCCTTTGTCTCTACTAGAGAGGAAAAAGAACTGGAGTTGGAAGGACAGGGAGATTGAAGGGTAGCAAGAGAGGCTGGAGGAGAGAGTGAAAAGACCGCTTACCTGATTTGAAATTGGTGAGATGTTCCTTGGACTGGTTGGTCTGAGGACCCGAGGTCATAGGTAGATTTCCTCACGGAGTGAGGGGGGGACAGGCCTCCCGAAGGAGTACCCCTGTCCTGGGTCTTTGGCACCAAATGTCATGCGTGTCCATGTGAAGAGCCCACCAAACAGGCTTCGTGTGAACAATAAAGCTTTTTAATTACCTGGGTGCAGGCAGGCTGAGTCCAAAAAGAGAGTGAAGGGAAATAGGGGTGGGGCCATTTTATAAGATTTGGGTAGGTAATGGAAAATTACCATCAAAGGGGGTTGTTCTCTGGTGGGCAGGGGCGGGGGTCACAAGATGCTCAGTGGGGGAGCTTCTGAGCCAGGAGAAGGAATTTCATGAGGTAATGTCATCAGTTAAGGCAGGAACAGGCCATTTTCACTTCTTTTGTGATTCTTCAGTTTCTTCAGGCCATCTGGATGTATACGTGAAAGCCACAGGGGATATGATCGCTTAGCTTGGGCTCAGAGGCCTGACATGCATGTTTATCTATAAATACGATGCCAATTTTACTTATGGCTTATCTCGTATTCTTTGTTAGCTGATTTTCGATGGTAGTTTTATCTTGTCTAAATGAGTAGTCGTGGAGATAGTCTTATTATCACGATGTGTTTAATGATGAATATATATTTTTTTTGTGAGAGAAACACTTTTGTGATTTGAAGTTAATTTTTAAAAAGATTTACAATTCTGTATTTTTGTCAGTTTTTCCTTGAAAACGTTGTTTTAAAAACACATAACATAAAATTTACCATCTTAAATTTATTGAAGTGTATATTTCACAGCCAGCTGTGGTTGTGGCTCTCATCCCAGAATTTTGGGAGGTCAAGACAGGAGGATATCTGGAGCTGAAAAGTTTGAGACCAGCCTGGGGAATACATGGAGACCCCTCTCTATAAAAAAAACTTAATAATAGCCAGGCATGGTGGTGTGCAGCTGTGGTCCCAGCTACATGGGAGATTGAGGGGGAGTCAAAACTGTGCCTCTACACTCCAGCTTGGGTGACAGAGTGAGACCCTGTCTCAAAAAAAAAAAAAAATGCTGTTCACTTCAGGCATGTTAAGTATATTCACATTGTTATGCAAAAGACTTCTAGAAACTTTACATCTTGCAAAACTAAAACTCAGTAACCATTAAGTAACAACATCTCATTTTACCCTCTCTCCAGCTTTTGGCAGACAAAACTTCCGCTTTTTGTTTTTATGATTTTGACTACTTAAGATATCTCATATAAGTGGAATCATACAGTATCCATAATTTTGTTACTGGATTAATTCAACTGACATAATATTCTCAATGTTCATCTTAAAATGTGACAAGATTGTTCTTTTTAAGGTGGAATAATATTCCATCGTATGTATATGTTACATTTTTTGATACGTTTATAAATCAAGGAACATCTAGGTTGCTTCAGCCTTTTGGCTTTTGTGAATACTGGTATAATAAAGATGAATTTTCAAATATGCCTCCCAGGTCCAGTGTTGCATTTTTTTTTTCTCCCTCAGACGGAGTATTGCTTTGTCGCCTAGGCTTGAGTGCAGTGGTGTGATCTCGGTTAACTGCAACTTCTGCCTCCTGGGTTCAACCGATTCTCCTGCTTCAGCCTTTCGAGTAGCTGGGGTTATAGATACCCACCACCACACCCAGCTAATTATTTGTACTTTTAGTAGAGATGGGGCCAGGCTGGTCTCAAACTCCTGACCTCAGGTGATCTGCCCCCTCAGCCTCCTAAATTACTAGGATTATAGGCTTGAGCCACTGTGCCTGGCCTTCGTTACAAATTTTGGATATAGATTTATAAATGAGGAACATTTATAACTTTTTAAAATAATGGCTGCATCTTTGTTTTCCACCAACATTCAACATGGATTTCATTTTTATTGTATCATCAACAGATTTGGTGTTTTAAAAAAATTTATCATGGCCATATTAATGGGTATGAGGTGATTTTGTTTGTCATTGTGGTTTTCTTTTCATTTCTTTACAAATTAGTAATTTTTTGTGTCCTTTCAAGTGCTTTTTCTCATTTGTGTACTTTTCTAATGAAAATGTTGTTTGCCCATTTCTAAATCAAGTTATTCAACCTTATTTTTTAGTTTTAAGAGTTGTTTATATATTTTGAATATTAACTTCTTTCACGTTTAATTTGCAAATGTTTTCACCTATTTTCTAAGGGATGTCATTACTCTTGAATTGTTTTTTGGTATGAAGAAATTTTGAAGCCTATTGTAGTTAAACTTTTCTGTTATTTCATTTGCTGCTCATGTATTTAATTTTGTATCTAAGAAAATAGTGCCAAGGCCAATGTCATGTCTTTTTCCTGTAGTTTTTCTAAAAGATTTGTTAGTTTTTGTATGTCTCAGCATTTTATTTAAAATATATTTTTGTATCATTCTAGGAAATAATCCAACTTTATTTTATCAGTGCTGATATTCAGTTTTCAAAATCATTTTTTTGAAGAGATTATTTCTATTTTGTGCTCATGGCAACTTTGTGGAAGATCATTTGATCATATACAGAAGGATTCATTTCTGAACTCTCCATTCTGTTCTTTCATCTGTTCATCTTTGTTTCTGTATCACATTGTTTATATTCTTTAGCCTTTAACTGTAGGTTGTATTGACATCTTTGAAAAATAACATTTTTTGACCGCTGAGCAAGAATATGTTGAAGAGTGTGTTTCATATTCACATGGTTTTGAATTTGCCAGTTTGACTTTTGCTTTTAATTCCTAGTTTCATTCAGCTTTTGTTGGAAAACACACAGTGTATAATTTTAGTGTTTTTAAAGTGATTTGTTGTTGTTGTTTTGAGACAAGATCTTACTGTCACCAGGTTGCAGTGCTGTGGCATAACTTTGGCTCACTGTAGCCTCAGTCTCCTGGGCTCGAGTGATGCTTTCACCTCACTTTTCTGAGTGGCTAGAACTACAGTCATGCACTACCATGTCTGGCTAATTGTTTGCTTGTTTGTAGTGTTAGGATCTCACTATGTTGTCCAGGCTGGTCTCATACTTTTGGCACCAATGGATCATCTTACCTTGGTCTCTCAAAGTGTTAGGATTATAGGCAAGAGCCACTGCACCCAGTCAGTATTTTAAAATTTAATAAAACTTGCTATGTGTCCTAACGGAATACACCAGATGCAAATAGAAATATTGTGTATTACCTTGGTTTTGACTGGAGAGTTTTGTGTGTGTCTGTGAAGCCTAGTTGGTTTGTAATATGGTTTGGATGTCCATGTTCTCCAAACCTCATGCTGCAAAATAAATCCTCAATGTTGGTTGTGAGACCTGGTGGGACATGTTTTTGTATGGGGGCATATTTCTCATGAATGGCTTGGTACATCCTCTTGGTAATCAAAAAGTTTACACTCCATTAATTCAAATGAGAGCTGGTTCATTAAAAGAACCTGGCTTCTTCACCTCACACTTGCTCTGTCTCTTACCATATAATATGTCCAGTTACTTTTTACCTTCTACCATGATTTTAAGCTTCTTGATATCCTCACCAGAAGCAGATGCTGGCACACACTTCTTATACAGTCTACCAAATTGTGAGCCAAATAAACCTTTTCCTTTATAAATTATGTACTCCCATGTGTTCCTCTATATGCAAAATAACTAATATAGTCTATAATGTTGTCTCAGTTTTCTGTTTCTTATTTTTATCTGAATTTTCTATTTATTACTTCAAATGGGGTC
Organism: Pan troglodytes; assembly: GCF_028858775.2. NCBI lineage: Eukaryota > Metazoa > Chordata > Mammalia > Primates > Hominidae > Pan > Pan troglodytes. Next base: position 22,987,003 of record NC_072418.2, read on the forward strand.
TTGATGTCTGCAATTATTATGTCGCTATGTATGTCTTGCTTCACTTTTGTCAATATTTGCTTTATATATTTTAAAGCCCTTATGTTATATACACATATACATATGGATAAATACTATAAATTCCTGCTAAATCAACTCACTTTATCATAATATAATATCAATCATTGTCTCATGGTAGTACTTAAAGCATATTCTGTCCAATATAATTATGACCACCTCACTCACTTGTGGTTACTATATTCATGGAATATACATTTTTTTATTCTGTTACTTTCAGCCTATTTGACTCAATGATTAAATTAGTCTCTTGTGGGCAGCATACTGTATGCTTTATAAAAAACCACTCAGGCATTCTATATCTTTTTCTTTATATAATTTTATTGATTTATATATATATATACACACACACATATATATACACAAGTGTGTATATATATATATATATATATGTGTGTGTGTGTATATGTATTTTTTTCCAGATGGAGTTTCCCTCTTGTTGCTTAGACTGGAGTGCAATGGTGTGACCCCAGTTCACTGCAACCTCTGCCTCTCAGGTTCAAGCAATTTTCCTGCCTCAGCCTCCCAAGTAGCTGGGAGTACAGGCATCTGCAACCACACCCAGGTAATTTTTTCTATTTTAAGTAGAAATGGGGTTTGACCATGATGGCCAGGCTGGTCTTGAACTCCTGACCTCAGGTGGTCTACCTGCCTCGGCATCCCAAAGTGCTGGTATTACAGGCATGAGCCACCACATCCGGCCTTGTGTATTTTGGAGATAGTGTCTCACTCTGTCAACCAGGCTGATTTGCTCGGTTCACTGCTGCCTGAATCTCCCAAACTCAGATGATCCTCTCATATCAGCCTCTCAAGTAGCTGCATTACAAGTATGTAACATCACACCCAGCCAACTTTTTTTTTTTGTATTCTTTGTCGAGACAGATTATTGCCATGTTGCCGATTCTGGTCTTGAACTGCTGGGATCAAGTGATCAGCCTATCTTGGCCTTCCAAAGTCCTGAGATTATATTTCATTTTATTAAGTAGTTTAATATGTTTATATTTAAAATGATTCCTTAAAGAAATGAAGTTGTTATTTCCAGTTATATTGTTATTGTTTTGTGTGTTTCTAGTAGTATATTTTTCTCATTTCCTTTTTTACTCTCTTTAATTTTGTACTGGCATGCTTTGATTATTTTTTGTTTTCTTTTAGATACTTTCTTTAAACAGAATCTTTGCAATCATCTTGAAAACTGTAGATTACATACATCTTACAGTTAAAGCAATATATTTTAATCTCATGACAACTTCAATTGAATACAAAAACTATGCCTCTATATTTTCCAGTTTGTTGTTGATTTTAAAATTATTCTATATGGTGTATCTATTAACATATTTTTGCAGATTTCCATATTGTTTTTTATATTCTATAAAAGTACTTTAAAGGTTTTGTGTACCATCATTTTGTTAGTTTGTTTTGTTTTGTTTTGAAATGAGTCTTGCCCTATTGCTTAGGATGGATTGTATAGATGTGATCTTAGCTCACTGAAACCTCGGCCTCCCAGGTTCAACAATTATCCTGCCTCTGCCTCCCTAGTAGCTGGGATTACAGATGCCTGCCACCAAGCCTGGCTAATTTCTTGTATTTTTTTTAGTAAAGATAGGCTTTCACCATGTTAGCCAGGCTGGTCTTGAACTCCTGACCTCAGGTGATCCACCTGCCTCAGCCTCTCAAAGTGCTGGGCTTACAGGTGTCAGCCACAGCACCCAGCTGGAAATTACTTTTTATCTCACTATTCATAGCATTTCATATCAATACAAAGATTGACACATCTAGATATAAATATACATAGGAAGATAAATACTCACAGAGAATTCTATAAATATTTCTATCTAAACATTTATGTATACAAAACATGTTCCCCAAAAGACATTTTTAATCTTTTAGCATGCACTAAAGATGCTGATGTAGAATTACTTCTTTTTTCTTTTGCTAAATAACATGTCAGAATGGAACATAGTTATACAATTTTGTTTATGTAAGTATCAACAAAGCTCTATCTTCAAGGGCAGGCCACAGAAATAAGCTGAAAAGAAAGTCATGTAACACATCTGTCCAGGACAGTATTTCAGCGCTCTGCATGTCTCCTCATTCTGTGCATGTTGTGTTCACGCCCACCATTTGGGGCCTGTCTCGACAAAGCCACAGTCACCATTTAGATAATTTGATGATTGTATACACCTGGGCTGAGCTACTTGGCTGGTTGGGATCACCTGGGCTGTGCAAACTGGCTGATTGCAATCACCTGGTTTCTGCTAATTTGCTTAATTTATCTCAGCTTCAGGGGTAGAATACGGAGATGTCATCTGACCTACTTTATTTCTGAGGTTTTTTTTAAGGGTCATATGCAGAAATAAACATTTCATAGACATACCCATGTGACTCATTTTGTGTGTATATGTTTATCGAGCCACCTATTTTGTATCTATATGTACAGAAAGAAGCCTATAAAATAAACTTGATCTGAGACTATTTCCATTTTCTTTACCTACAGGTTAGGTAAATCAATAAGCTACTGAGCTCAGTGAAGATTTATTCAAACCAAGCCACACACCATATTACATTTTTTAATAAATGTAAAAATATCTTTAATAACCTGGAACCTGGGTGTTTTTAATTCTCATCCCATTAAACCAGCCCCATGAGCTTCTGTTTGTCTATCTAGGAACCGCCAGAAATGCTTGACATCAGTGGGCTGAGCCTTCCTCACAAAGCAGATTTGACCTGGCAAATAAGAGCCACCTGTGGCACTTCAGTGAATGTTCACTATCACCCATTTGAAATGTGGCCAAGTACCATGTACCATTATATTTGCTTCCATCATCATCATCTATCTTCTAAAAAGAGACCTAGACTTCTTTTTCATTACCATAAATACCTGACTTCTGCCTCAAAGACAAAAAGACAAGAGTGTGATTTTACATCACACACTCTTGGAAATAAATACAGTTCTTGTCTTGATGGAAGTTCTAAAGAGAAAGAATAAGTATTCTTATATTTAGGTTAGGACCTTTGGACAGGGGCTGGTTCATCTCTGACCCTACATACAACAATAAAAGAAAAGTCAATCCTGACATGGCAGTAAATAACCCCAAAGGCCTTAGTAAGTATCCATCTTCCAGAAGTGCACAACAAAGCCCAGTGCTTCCTTTGAATGTATTAAGTGCAGCAGGATGTATATCAGAGCATTCCTCAGTTTCTGTACTATTCTAGATATAGTATTCTATAGGGAAAATATTTTTATACATGTATGAAAGGTTTCTGTATTACTGTTTGTAGCAATAGCTATCAATACTTCCACATTCAATGTCTTTATTCTGTATGAATATATATAAAGATTGTTCCAGCTTCATATATGTATATTTATACATATTAGGTATGTATATGAATATACATACTTGGTAGATACCTAAACACAAACATATGAATGCGTCTTTGTAAATATTAATGTATACATATAATATTCTCCCACTTTTTAAATTATAGAGCATATACTAAGGATGCAGATGTAGAATTAATTGCCTTCTGTTTTGCTCAATAGCATGTCAGAATAAAACATAGCCATACAGTGTTGTTTATAGAAACATAAAGATTCAGCTTCAGGTTTCAGGCCTTGTAAAGCTGTGTGGTATATACTGTCCAGGTGAGCAAATAAGGCCCTGCATTTCTTTTTGGTGTGCATGGGCTATTTACATTTACCATTTTGGGCATACCTGAATGAATCTGTAGCCACTATTTAGATAATTAGCTGATTGGGATCACCTGGACTGAGCTAATTGGCTAATTGAATTCACCTGGACTGATCAGTTGGTTGATTGGAATCACCTGGGCTGAGCTAATTCACTGATTAAAATCACCTGGACTGAGTGAATGGTGGTTCAGAATCACTTGCGCTAAACTAATGGGCTCATCAGTTGAGCTAACTGGCTGATTGGTATCACCTAGAATAAGATAGTTGGCTGTTAGAAATCACCTGGGCTAATCAGCCGGGCTGAGCTAATTTGCTGATTGGATTCTCCTGGGATGTGCTAATGGGCTGCTTGGAATCCCCTAATTGGCTGATTTAAATTATCTAAGCTGAGTTAATTGATTCGGAAAAGTTGAACACTGAGCTGGGCCGGTGGCTCATGTCTGTAATCCCAGCAATTTGGGAGGCCGAGTCGGGCAGATCATTTGATGTCAGGAATTTGAGACCAGTCTGGCCAATACAGTGAAACCCTATCTCTACTAAAAATACATAAATTAGCCAGGCTTGGTTGTGGGTGCCTGTAATACCAGGTACTGGGGAGGCTGAGGCAGCAGAATCGCTTTAACCAGGGATGTGGAGGTTGCAGTGAGCCAAGATTGTGCCATTGCACTCCAGCCTGAGCAAGAGTGAAACTCTGTCTCAAAAAAAGAAAAAATATCTATCTATCTATCTATCTATCTATCATCTATCTGTCTACTGTCAGAGGATGATAACTTGAAGTATTTTAGAGATGTTAAGAATCTGAAATTATTTTTACTTTTAGTTTTTATAAATGTTTCTTAAGCATTTTTAATTTCCAAAAAACTTGTAAATAAATGTTGTCAGTTTAATTTTTCTGAAGAATTTAAATAGAGTCAAATTATACATATCAAAAAATCTATTTTTCTGGTAGTAGATCAGCTTAATTTTCAGAACAAATGTGTTAAACTTCACGAAATTTTATGCTGACCAATTTGATCAGTAGCCTCTTTCATACAACTGGGAGAGATGACACCAAGATGTAGCATTCATGTTGGGTGAGAGACTAAATGACTACCAGTAGCTAGATAATTTCTGTTTTACTAATAAATGTTTATTTTCATTTCTATATTGTCTCAAGTTATGTTAACAATAAAGTAATAACCTTTATCCAGGAAATTTTGAAAACTTATTTTTTAATCAGCCATAACAGTAAGCAAAGACAGAGAAATGAAGGTTTTTACCAGTCATAATTTATATATTAAAATTAAAATACTTCTAGAAATAAAGAAGGAAAGGAAGAAAGAAATATACAAACAAATGAAAAGCAGCCTGGTCAACATGGTGAAAGCCTGCCTCTACTAAAAATACAAAAATTAGCCTGGTGTGGTGGCACACACTTGTAATCTCAGCTACTCAGGAGGCTTAGGCATGAGAATCACTTGAACCTGGTAGGCAGAGTTTACAGTGAGCTGAGATTGCACCACTGCACTCCAGCAGCTTGGGTGACAGAATGAGACTCCATCTCAAACAAAACAAAACAACAACAAAATAAAAGAGAAGGAAGGAAGTTGATTACTCACAATAGCTAAGGTATGAAATCAACCTAAGTGTTCACCAATAGGTGAATGGAGAAAGAAAATATGGTATATATACACAATGAAATGCTATTCAGCCCTTAAAAATAAGAAAGTCTTGTTATTTGCAACAACATTCATGAACCTGAAAGATATTATATTAAGTAAAATAAGTCAGCACAGAAAAAAAACAAAATCCTGGTTTTTTTTTTTGAGATGGAGTTTTGCTTTTGTCACCCAAGCTGGAGTGCAGTGGCACCATCTCCACTCACTGCAACCTCCAGCTCCCAGGTTCAAGAGATCCTCCTGCCTCAGCCTCCTCAGGACCTGGGATTACAGGCATGTGCCACCACACCCAGCAAATTTTTATATTTTTGGTAGAGATAGGATTTCCCCCATGTTGGCCAGGCTAGTCTCAAACTCCTGACCTCAATTGATCCACCCACCTCAGCCCCTCCAAGTGTTGGGATTACAGGCATCAGCCCCTGTGCCCAGCCCACATAATCCTATTTCTATGTAAAGTGTAAAAAAAAAAAAAATTAAACTCATAGAAGCAGACGGTACAATAATAAAACAAACAAAAAATCCCCTATAAGGTTTTTTGTCCGGTTAAGAGAGCTTCTTCATGATTTCTCAGGGGTTATATTTTCTTTTATTTTCCACATTTTCCTGTTCTTCAGCCAATGGATGAAAAAAGATACAGAGAAGACACATTTACCTTTTATCCGCTTCACTTCCATTCACTATTATTCAGTGTGGATACAGATGAGAGTAGCAGTTTTCTGGTAGGACAGCCACTTCTCTGCAATAAGCAAAAAACTGAAAAAAAATTAGCATATGCATCAATAACCGTTCTAGTAAAATAAAGATTAATTGTGTTGATTTCTATTGAGTTCCTGTAATATTTGATCAAAAGCTAGCAAAAGCACAGTAGAAAAGGAAAATTGTTCTAAATAAGAATATTGTGAATGGTTATTTTGTCAATATAAGTAAAAATATGACCTCACACTAATAGTCTCACCTATAGTTGTACAACATCAAATGCTAATTTTTATTTAAAATTTTATTTCATATAAGTATTCAATTTATATCACCTGCCTTTGCTATTTCAATGCCTTCTTCACTTTATATCAGTGAAAAACAGGCCAGCAGGTCCCAGGAAAGCACGTCGTGCTATTGCTACTTTAACAATAAACAGATCAAGCATGGTGGCTCATGCCTGTAATCCAGCACTTTGAGAGGCCGAGGTGGGTAGATCACAGGGTCAGGAGTTCGAGACCAGCCTGGCCAATACGGTGAAACACCGTCTCTACTAAAAATACAAAAATTCCCAGGTGTGGTGGCTCATGCCTGTAATCCCAGCACTTTGGGAGGCTGAGGCTGGTGGATTGCTTGAGGTCATCAGTTCAAGACCAGCCTGGGCAACATGGCTAAACCCCTTCTCTACTAAAAACACAAAAAATTAGCTGTGCATGGTGGTGGGTGCCTGTAATCCCAGCTACGCAGGAGGTTGAGGCAGGAGAATCTCTTGAACCTGTGAGGCCAAGGTTGCAGTGAGCCAGGATCATGCCACTGTACTCCACCCTAGGCAACAAAGTAAGACTCCTCTCAAAACAATAAAATCAGCTGGGCATGGTGGCGGGTGCCTGTAGTCCCAGCTACTAGGGAGGCTGAGGCAGGAGAATCGCTTAAACCCGAAAGCCAGAGGTTGCAGTGATCTGAGATCATAACACTGCACTCCAGCCTGGGTGACATAGCCAGACTGTCTCAAAAAACAAAAAACAAAAAACAAAAACTGATCATGAATAGTACTTTTTTGGTTGCTACACACGTGTCAAACACTGTTATTTGGCTTAAGGTACTGGGTTTTTTTTTTCTTTTTTTCTTTTTCTTTTTCTTTTTTGAGATGGAGTTTTGCTCTTGTTGCCCAGGCTGGAGTACAATGGCACAATCTCATCTCACTGCAGCCTCTGCCCACAAGGTTCACACAACTCTTCTGCCTCAGCCTCCCCAGTAGCTGGGATTACAGGCACCTGCAACCACACCTGGCTAATTTCTTATATTTTTAGTAGAGATGGGGTTTCACCATGTTGGTCAGGCTGGTCTCGAACTCCAGACCTCAGGTGATCCACCCGCCTTGGCCTCCCAAAATGCTGACATTACAGGCGCGAGCCACCACATTCAGCCTGGTTTTCTTTTTTTTTTTTTTTTTTTGAGACAGAGTCTCATCTGTCGCCCATGCTGGAGTGCAATGGCATGATCTCGGCTCACTGCAATCTCTGCCTCCTGGGTTCAAGTGATTCTTCTGCCTCAGCCTCCCAAGTAGCTGGGACTACAGGTGCATGCCACCACGCCCGGCTAATTTTTGTATTTTTGGTAGAGATGGGGTTTCACCATGTTGGCCAGGCTGGTCTCGAACTCCTGACCTCTTGATCCACCCACCTCAGCCTCCCAAAGTGCTGGGATTACAGGCATGAGCCACTGCGCCCAGCCCTATTTTTTTTCTAAATTTACTGGTAATATAAAATTCTTCGCTAAGAAGACATGATCTTATTCAAATGTTTTATGAGATTTCATTGATGTCCGAATTATCTGGAATATTAAAATTTTTCATGAACTCAAATCAAGTACTATACATAATCTTTTAGTAAAAGCTTTTCTGAGGCAGAGTAAGATTTATAACATTTTATTATCATATGGAAGAAGTGTATTAACCATGTTTTCAGTAATCACTCTGAACACAGCATTCTCAGTTCACAGTGTAAAAAGTGAAGTAGAGGTTCCTCTTCAAAGACTTTTCTACCTAATTATGAATAGTAACTTCTCTTAGAAGCAAAGTTTATTCAAAGACCTGTGCTAACATTCTTAAATATCTGCTAAGCACAATTAAAAAATCAATGTACTTTATGTTCTTAGCTCCCACAATTTAGCCTAAATATTTGCCCTGACATGCTTATACTAATCCAAGCAAGCATTAGGTCATAGCCCGTTCCTCCTCTTTATTTGAAGGTGTTTTTACCTTTCTCAGCATCCACAAGTTACTTCCTCCTTCCTTTGTTCTCCTCTGCCTTTGTCTCTTTTAAAAAGTTCTAAGTTGCTAAACAATTGGGACAAATACAGAATGTGAGGTCCCATTCCAGCCAATGAAAACCGGACACAGCAGTAGGGTGGACACGTCAAGTTATAAATGACTCTGTCTCCTCTGTTCAGTGTACTCGTGGCAAAACTGCTTTCTGCAAAAAGTAAAAATGGCCTTGCTAAGAAAAATTAAATTTATTTTCAAGTGCTATTTCTTTACAGCACCAGAGAACAAACATTTCTAAAACCATTATGGACCCTGAGTAATTCAGGGGGAATTGGTATCTCTGTAAAGAGACAGTAAGGAAATGCTGAGTGGAGGTACCACACTGCACATCAATGCTTTCCACATGCACCCATTAGAGTCTTAATTTAATTGGGCTGTTATTTGCATAGCTAGATAATTACCAACTTTAGTCATACTATTTTTTAGCAACTAATGGCATCTGTTACCCATTAATTTTATACATTTGTTTTGAAAAACAAATCTTTTGTTAATTCACTCTAAATTGAGATGACATTTACAATCTTCAGTTTTTCAGTGTTAAAGCAAATCAGAGAAGAGCAATGTGTGTATACAGTGCGCATTTTCCTGCCTACCAAAATTATTCTGGCTGGGAAAAGTGGCTCATGCCTGTAATCCCAGCACTCTGGGAGGCTGAGGTGGATCACCTGAGGTCAGGAGTTCAAGACAAGCCTGGCTAACATGATGAAATCCCATCTCTACTAAAACTACAAAAATTATCCGGGCATAATGGCGGGTGCCTGTTATCCCAGCTACTCAGGAGGCTGAGGCGGAAGAATCACTTGAACCAGGGAGGCGGAGGTTGCAGTGAGCTGAGCACGTGCCATTGCAGTGCAGCGTGAGTGACAGAGTGAGAATCCTTCTAAAAAAAAAAAAATTCTTTCTTCAATTACTTGGAAACCCTGGGAAGCCCCTATAAAATACTCCCTTTGAATACTTTAGCCAGGATTTCAGATTTCAAAAGGTCAAAAACAATCATTGAGCAAAGCTTAAATCTTGCCTTTGTTTCTTGTTAGTCATCTGGCCATTTCTGTAAGTACGGCAATTATGCGAAGCCATTGAAAAAATGTGGTCTTGGTAAATTTTATTCCATTTCAAATGTTTTCTCTAATGTTACCTTGGTCATGTGAATCTAAAAGAAACTATCTACATAACTAATCATGGATTCAAAAAATATTCATATTAATGTGTTTACAGTTTAATCTTGTATTACAGTATAGTAGAATCCTCTATAATTAGAAGTTAATTATTTATAAATTCATTGTTTTTAAGGTTTTTCAAATACGAAAACAGACAATTAGGTAAACTTTTTGAAGTAAGTTCAATTTTAGGACATTACCCACTAGTCTTCATGGCATTTCTGTAATAAATAGTGTAAACCTGTGTCACCAGAATGGTGCAGACATGCTGATTGAATTAGAATGAGTTCAGCCTTGTTGGTAGACTATTGGTATCCCAGAGGCTGATCATTCATTACAGCTTACTAAATACTGTTCCATAATGCCAGAGAGCACTTTTACTCAGGTTTCCCTTTTCCTCCCATTAATGTGCACCTGTTGTGGTCTCCTGTTTCTCTTAAGCTACCCCAGATGAGAGGTGATTATTTCTTGAATGAATGAGATTCCCTTTTTTTTCCTCTGCCATAGAATCCTCTTATGTTCCTTACTGGAAGCAACATGGAGGAGGCAGAAATGATGGCAAGATACAAACATGTTTCCTGCCATGTGGCCACCATAAGCAGCTTACAACATGTTCTACCTAGAAGTCACTTACTTTCAGGACAGCAGGGGTGTTTTTCTGTGATGTGTCTCTTTCTCTTAAAAGCACCTCTGATTAAGTTTAGCACAATCAGGATAATCTCCATTTTGATAAACACAGAGTCTACGGATGAGTAACCTAATTTCATAAGTGATTTCCCACCACAGTCACACATTTTTTTTACACTCAAGAGGAAAGTATGACACAGCACGTGTGCAACAGACTGGTAATCCAGGGTATTATCTTAGAATGTTGCCTACCCACCTAAATAAATGTTTAAAATCATCTTTTGCTGGGCACGGTGGCTCATGATTCTACTACCAGCACCGTGGGAGGCTGAAGCAGGCAGATCATGAGGCCAGGAGTTTGGGACCAGCCTGGCCAACATGATGAAACCCTGTCTCTACTAAAAATACAAAAATTAGTCAGACATGGTGGTGCATGCCTGTAATCCCAGCTACTTAGGAGGCTGAGGCAGGAGAATTGCTTGAACCCAGGAGGTGGAGGTTGCCATGAGCTGAAATCACGCCACTGCTCTCCAGCCTGGAAGACAGAGCAACACTCCATCATGGAAAAAAAAAAAAGTCTTTCTGCTGCTTTTGTTATCTACATAAACAAAGATACCAACTGGATATAATAATTAACTACTTTTTAGTTTTATTGATTACAAATAACTATTTTTCTGGCTTAAATTATTTTTTATGCACCATTTATACATTCACACACACATAGAACAATAAAAATATATCCAATTATTCAATTTTGGTTGAATGTTCATTCAAATAAGTGTTAAAAATGATTTTTTTTTTCCTGTTTTAAGAGGGCTTTTATTATTGTACTCAAGAGAGTTGTTTCTGGAGACAAAGTTGCCTGTGCTTTAATAGGCAGCCTCTGGGGAGAATCCGAATCACAGGCCAGAACATTTTATATTAATAAATTCAATACAAAGCAGAAAGTATAGATTTGCTTTCACCATTTTAAAAGTGTTTAGTTTTGTTAATCACCTAAATAACATAATTTGTTTTGTTGCAGTAATTGCTTTTATTCTGAAAATATGTACAAACCTATACTCACACAAAAACACTCAATTCATAATTTTCTTACACCTCAGGTTTATCTTCAGAGTAATATGTGTATATTTAACTCGATGTAAATTAAAAGTCTCTGTGTTTGCAGGCAGAGACCACATGTTCAAGGAAAACTATATTACAAGTATTTATAATTTTTCAGGACTCAGAAATGTATGGATTTTATTTTTATTTTTATTTTATTTTATTTTTTTGAGATGGAGACTCACTCTGTCAGCCAGGCTGGAGTGCAGTGGCATGATCTCAGCTCACTGCAACCTCTGCCTCCTGGGCTCAAACGATTCTCCTGCCTCAGCCTCCTGGCATGTGCCACCATGCCTAATTTTTGTGTTTTTAGTAGAGACAAGGTTTCACCACGTTGGCCAGGCTGGCCTTGAACTCCTAACCTCAAGCATTCCACCTGTCTCGGCCTCCCAAAGTGCTGGAATTACAGATGTGAGCCACTGTGCCTGGCCGTATTTTATTTACATTTTTGTATAATTATTATGACCATAGAAATAATCCTGTAGTCAATAACAATTTAATTGTACATTTTAAAATGAATAAAAGCATATAATTACACTATTGGTAATACAAAAGATAAATGCTAGAGGTGATGGATACCTTATTTACCATAATGTAATTACTACATATTGTAGGCCTGAGTCAAAAGATGCCATATAAGGCATAAATATATACACATATTATATACCCACGAATACAAATAAAAATTTTAAATAATAAAGTCAAAATTTAATCTATGGGAACAATATTCTTTAACTCATTTGCAGTTTAAAGCCACTGACAGTGATTACTAAAGATGTTACTTTACAATGTATGAAATAGTATATTCCTACAATATTGTACCTACACCCTTGAGTAAAGTGGGATACAGTTAGTGGCACAATAATGGTTCATTAAACGCACGGTAGTCTTACCATGGTAAAAATAAAATAAAATTAAGTTCACAAATAATCTAACAAACTTTTTTTTTTTGAGACAGAGTTTTGCTCTTGTTGCCCAGACTGGAGTGCAATGGCACAATCTTGCCCCACTGCAACCTCTGCCTCCCAGGTTCAAGTGTTTCTCCTGCCTCAGCCTCCTGAGTAGCTGAGATTACAGGCATGCACCACCACCATGCCTGGCTAATTTTTTTGTATTTTTAGTAGAGACTGGGTTTCTCCATGTTGTTCAGGCTGGTCTCGAACTCCTGACCTCAGGTGATCTGCCCACCTTGGCCTCCCAAAGTGCTGAAATTACAGGCATGAGCCATCAAGCCCGGCCCTATCAGTTTTAAAATGTACTGCATTTTATTACATAAAAGTACAAGTAGTAAAGTAATATACTCATTTATTTTAATATACTTTTAATTATTTCTTTGTGTCACTATAATAAAGTATTGCTCTGAACATTTACGTTATACATTACTTGATAGAATTTTACTACAGCCTCTCCACTTGTATTTTCATTATGCGTCTTACATTTTAATGTTCTTACTATTTTATGGAAAAAGTCATAATGTCCAAATAATGTAAAAAAATCGAATATCTCTGATGCAGAAGCCACTGATCACATGCTTTCTCACATGTGAATAGAAATAAAATAACAGCATAATTTGAAAGCTGTATTACATCATTATTCAGCTTTCAAAAAATTTTATTCAAGGAAACAAGTATACTTTCAACGTAATTACAATGCTTCCAAAAATCTACTCCTTTTAAAGTTAAATAGAAATCATTTACCTAAAAACTGCAGTTGTGGATTAGTTTTTATACTCAATGCTCTGATTTAGTGTAATGTCTGAAGTGTCGGGGACTTAGTTATTCTACTGTAAACCCTGATATTTATATACAATCTATTTTGAATTAAATATTTTTTCATAGTTACTGCATCTGCAAAATTATATTTTAGCATAAACTGTTGTTTTCTAAGCTGTAGTTTCTGGAAAAAAAAAAGTGCTTCTAAACTTAATACATTTGTAGGACTCATCTCCAATATAAATTCCCTGGTGTTGAACAAAGCTTGAGCAACTGCTTTAGGATTTTCCTCCAGTACAAAATGTGTGCAATAAGATCTGTGATACTAGTAAATGTACTATGTAACTCCCTTTATATTTGTAATGCTTGTCTTCACAATAAATACTCTTCTTCACTTTAAAGGCTTATACTTTCTGAAAGTTTTTTTTGACAGTAATTGCCATTTTAATGCTTTTATTAAAAGGAAGATTTTTATGTTGAGTTAGATGTGAGTAGGAATTAATAAGCTTTCCATATTCCTTCTATTTGTACAATTTTTCTCAAGGATACTAGCTTTTCTGTGAGATAAGGTGTAAGAACTGATTAAAAGTTTTGCCACATTCTTCACACTTGTAGGAGTTTTGCCAGTATGAATTATCCTACCTACAATCAAGTGTTGCAACCATATAAAGGCTTTGTCACATTTTATATATTTCTAGGGTTTCACACTAGTATAATTATTGTTATGTGTAGAGAAGTTGGAGGTGTTCGTAAAAGCAATGTCACATTTTTTAGCTTTGCGGATTTCCTCTTCAGCATGAATTATCGCCGTGTCTCTTAAGAATTGAGAACTTGTGGCCGGGCGTCGTGGCTCACGCCTATAATCCCAGCACTTTAGGAGGCCAAGGCGGGTGGATCACCTGAGGTCAGGAGTTCGAGACCAGCCTGGCAAACATGGCGAAGTCGCATCTCTACTAAAAATAAAAAAATTAGCTGGGTATGTTGGAGGACACCTGTAAAAAAATTAGCTGGGCATGTTGGAGGACACCTGTAATCCCAGCTACTCAGGAAGCTGAGGTAGGAGAATGGCTTAAACCCAGGAGGCAGAGGTTGCAGTGAGCCGAGATCATGGCACTGTACTCCAGCTTGGATGACAAGCATGAAACTTCATCTCAAAAAAAAAAAAAAAAAATTGAAAACTTGTTATAGGATTTGCCACATTCCTAAAACTTGTAGGATTTTTGTCCAGCATGAATTATGTGTAAGAAGGGTTCAGAACTTCCTAAAAGCGTTGTCACATTCTTTATATTTGTAGGGTTTATGTTCCATATAAATTCTCATATTTAGTAAAAGTTGATAGCTGGTTAAAGGCTTTCCCACATTCATCAAACTCACAGGGTTCTCTCCAGTACGAATTATCTTATGTCTAGTAAGGGCAGAGGTGTCCTTAAAGGCTTTGCTGCATTTTCTTATTTGTTGGGTTTCTTTCCCGCATGAATTATCTAATGTCTACTAAGGTTTGAGGATGAAAGAAAGGCTTTGCCACATTTATCACACTTGTACAGTTTCCCTCCAATATGAATTTTCTTATGTGAAAAAAGCATAGTGGGATAGCTTAAAGCTTTGCCACATTCTTCACATTTATAGTTTCTCTCCAGTATGAATTACCTTATGTGTAGTAAGGGTAGAGGGGCACTTAAAGCCTTTGCCACATTCTTCACATTTGTAGGGTTTCTCTCCAGTATGAATTCTCTTATGTCTAGTAAGGATAAAGGAGCGCTTAAAAGCCTTGCCACATCGTTCACATTTGTAGGGTTTCTCTCCAGTATGAATTCTCTTATGTGCAGTAAGGTGTGAGGACGAGTTGAAGGCTTTGCCACATTCTTCACATTTGTAGGGTTTCTCTCCAGTATGAATTCTCTTATGTGTAGTAAGGATAGAGAAGCACTTAAAGGCCTTACCACATTCTTCACACTTGAAGGGTTGCTGTCCAGTATGGATTATCTTATGTGTAGTAAGGGAAGAGGAGTACTTAAAGGCTTCGCCACATTCTTCACATTTGTAGGGTTTCTCTCCAGTATGAATTCTCTTATGTGTAGTAAGGTGTGAGGACCAGTTGAAGGCTTTGCCACATTCTTCACATTTGTAGGGTTTCTCTCCACTATGAATTATCTTATGTGTAGTAAGGGATGAGAAGTACTTAAAGGCTCTGCCACATTCTTCACATTTGTAGGGTTTCTCTCCAGTATGAATTCTTTTATGTGTAGTAAGGACAGAGGGGTGCTTAAAGGCTTTGCCACATTCTTCACATTTGTAGGGTTTCTCTCCGCTATGAATTATCTTATGCGCAGTAAGGATAGAGGAGCGCTTAAAGGCCTTGCCACATTCTTCACATTTGTAGGGTTTCTCTCCAGTATGAATTATCTTATGTGTAGTAAGGTTAGAGGAGCGCTTAAAGGCCTTGCCACATTCTTCACATTTGTAGGGTTTCTCTCCACTATGAATTATCTTATGTGCAGTAAGGTATGAAAACCGGCTAAAGGCTTTGCCACAGTCTTCACATTTGTACCGTTTCTCTCCAGTATGAATTATCTTATGTGTAGTAAGGTGTGAGGACCAGTTGAAGGCTTTGCCACATTCTTCACATTTGAAGGGTTTCTCCCCAGTATGAATTTTCTTATGTGTAGTAAGGGTTGAAGACTGGTTAAAAGCTTTGCCACATTCTATACATTTGAAAGGGTTTTTTCCAGTATGTCTTATCTTATGTCTGTTTGAATTTGAAAATTTATGAATGACTTTCACATATTTATCACACTGAAATATTTTGCTTTGAGTAGTTGTCAAATATTGGTTAAGTCCATTATAACCTCTTTTGTGCACCTTACACTCATCTACACTTTCACAGCCCTTTTTAAACTGTAAATTGTCATGTCCATAGTTTTCATATCTTCTCAGTGTCACTTTTTGGAAAGAATCTTTTATGCTCTGCTCTGGCCAAAGATCTCGGGCAAAATGAGAACACGTAACTGAAAGAAACAATAAAAGCACATTACTTCAATTGCTAGACTCAGATAAATATACTTTACAGATCTAACCTATATAATTATACAAACTACATAAGCAAGATGACACAGCAAAATACCACAAGCTGTAATTTCTTCCTGGATACATAAATATAACAAAAGTGGACTGCCCAAAGTACGTTTGTAAAAAATTTATAAGTGAGTTAAGTGTATGAAGGGCCGCAGGTGAGCACAATGCAAAGAGCCACATAGAATAAAAAGAAAATTCTGTTACTTATACCCAACAGAGCATTTCCTGCTCTCCAGTATAATATTGTGCCTTTAAAAGTAAATTTCCAGTCGGACGCAGTCGCTCATGCCTGTAATCTCAGAACTCTGGGAAGGTGACACATGGATGGATCATGAGAAATTCGCCCCCATGACCCAAACATATCCCACCAGGTCCCACATCTAACAGTGAGAAGTTATATTGCAGCATGAGGTTTGAAGAACATAGACATCCAAACCATATTATAGACCACCTAGGATTCACAGCCACACATAAAACTCTCCAGTCAAAAACAAGATAAGACACAGTATTCCTATTTGCATCTGGTGTATTCTGTTAGGACACATATGAAGTTTTATTAAATTAAAAATACTGACTATGTGCTGTAGCTCTTGGCTATAATCCTAACACTTTGGGAGATCCATTGGGGCCAAAAGTTTGAGACCAGCCTGGGCAACATAGTGAGATCCTAATACTACAAACAAGCAAACAATTATCCAGACATGGTAGTGCATATCTACAGTCCTAGATATTCAAAAAACTGAGGAGAAAGGATCACTTGAGTCCAGGAGGCTGAGGCTACAATGAGCCACAATTCTGCCACTGCACTGCAGCCTGGGTGACAGTAAGATCTTGTCTCAAAACAACAACAACCAATCATTTTTAAAACACTAAAATTACACACTGTGTGTTTTCTACAAAAACTGAATGAAACGAGGAATTAAAAGCAAAAGTCAAACTGGCAAATTCAAAAATAAGTGAATATGAAACACGCTCTACAACATATTCTTGCTCAGGGGGCAAAAAATTTTATTTTTCAAAGTTGTCAATACAACCTACAGTTAAAACCTACAGTAACATGGCCAGGCATGGTGGCTCATGCCTGTAATCCCAGCACTTTTGGAGGCCGAGGCAGGTGGATCACGAGGTCAGGAGATTGAGACCATCCTGGCTAATATAGTGAAACCCCATCTCTACTAAAAATACAAAAAATTAGCCGGGCATGGTAGCAGGCGCCTGTAGTCCCAGCTATTTCAGAGGCTGAGGCAGGAGAATGGCGTGAACCTGGGAGGCGGAGCTTGCAGTAAGCTGAGATTGCGTCACTGCACTCCAGCCAGGGTGACACAGCGAGATTCCATCTCAAAAAAAAAACAAAAAAAACCACCTACAGTAACATAAACAATGTGACACTGACACAAAGATAAACAAATGAAAGAACAGAATAGAGAACTCAGAAATGAACCCTTCTGTATATGATCAGATGATCTTCCACAAAGTTGCCATGCATACAAAATAGAAATAATCTCTTCAAAAAATGATGTTGAAAACTGAATATCAACACTGATAAAGTTTATTTCCTTGAATGATACAATAATACATTTTAAACAAAATGCTTAAACATAAAAATACACAAGTGAGGAAAAGCATTTGAAAGAACATACAAAATCATTAATTTATAGAGAAATAAAAAAACACACAATGACAAAATCAACTTACACCCATTAAGTGCAATAAAAATAAAACCCATGTTGATTGCTGGTGGAAAACAAAGACACAGCCATTATTTTAAAATGTTGTAAATGTTCCTCATTTATAAATCTCTATCCAAAATATGTAACACAGGCCAGGTGCAGTGGCTCAAGCCTGTAATCCTAGCAGTTTGGGAGGCTGAGGTGGGCAGATAACCTGAGGTCAGGTGTTTGTGACCAGCCTGGCCAACACACCATTTCTACTAAAAATAAAAGATTAGCTTGGCGATGTGACATGCACCTGTAATCCCAGCTACTTGGGAGGCTGAGATAGGAGAATCGCTTAAACCCAGAAGGCAGAGGTTGCAGTGAGCCGAAATCGTGCCACTGTACTTTAAGCCTGGGCAACAGAGTGAGACTCCATCTCAAAAAAAAAGGAAAACAACAGCAACAACAAAAATATGCAACACAGGACCTGGAAGATGTAATTGAAAATCCATGTGTATTGTACCAGTATTCACAAAAGCCAAAAGGCTGAAGCAACCCAGATGTCTCTTGATTTATAAACATATCAAAAAATGTGACATATACATATGATGAAGTATTATTCCACCTTAGAAAAAACAATCTTGTCAATTTTAAGATGAACTTTGAGAATATTATGTCACCTGAACTAATCCAGTGACAAAATTTTGGATACTGTATGATTCCACATATATGAGATATCTTAAGTAGTCAAAATCATAAAATCAGAAAGTGGAAGGTTTGTCTGTCAAGGGCTGGAGAGAGGGTAAAATGAGCAGTTGTTACTTAATGGTCAATGACTTTTAGTTTTACAAGATGAAAAGTTTCCAAAAGTCTTTTGCATAACAATGTGAATATACTTAACACGACTGAAATGAACAGCTTTTTTTTTGAGACACGGTCTCACTCTGTCACCCAAGCTGGAGTGTAGTGGTACAATTTTGACTTCCCTTAAATCTCCCAAGTAGCTGGGGCCACAGCTGCACATCACTATGGCTGGCTATTATTATTATTATTTTTTATAGAGAGATGTCACCATATGTTGCCCTGGCTGGTCTCAAACTGTTGGGCTCCATGGATCCTCCAGTCTTGGCCTCCCAAAATCCTGGGATTACAAATAAGAGCCTCCACCAAGCCTGGCCCTGAAATGCACACTTCAATAGATTTAAGGTGGTAAATTTTATATTACGTGTTTTTAAGACAATTTTTTTAAAGAAAAACTGAAAAAAAAAAACCCAGAATTATGTATCTTTTTGAAAATCACTTTCAAATCGTAGAAGTGTCTCTCACAAAAGCAAATATATATTCATCGTTAAACACATGGTGATAATAAGACTATCTCCATAAGTACTCACTTAGACAAGATAAAACTACCATCAAAAATCAGCTAAGAAAGAATATAAGCCATAACTAAAATTGGGGTCATATTTATAGATAAATACACATACAAATGTAATCTGATTATGATAGATATGCATAATTTATCTCTTAATTAAACCTTAAATTGACTTAAAGTGTACAAAAAGAATTGCAAATTGTCTAAAATTATAATACATAAGTAAAACCAAAACACCCAATAAACTAATGTTAAGAAACCTACACTGAGGCCAGACGCAGTAGATCACATCTGTAATCCCAGCACTTTGTGAGACCAAAGTGTGCAAATCCCGAGGTCAGCAGTTCCAGACCAGATTGGCCAATATAGTGAAACCCCATCTCTGCTAAAAATACAAAAATTAGCTGAGCATGGTGGCTCATGCCTGTAGTCCCAGCTACCCAGGAGGTCAAGGCAGAAGAATCACTTGAACCTCGGAGGGGTTCAAAACTTCAAAACAACAATAAGAGAAATGTTTACTCATAAAATCTTGTATGCAACATTGAAGTACAATTAAAAAAAAATTGTCAGGCCGGGCACAGTGGCTCACAACTGTTATCTCAACACTTTGGGAGGCCAAGATGAGCAGATCACCTGAGGTCAGGAGTTCAAGACCAGCCTGGCTGAAGTGGTGAAGCCCCATCTCTACTAAAAATACAAAAATTAGCTGGGGACGGTGACACACGCCTGTAATCCCAGCTCTCATATCTCAGCTTGGGAGACTGAGGTATGAGAATAGCTTGAACCCAGGAAGTGGAGGTTGCAGTGAGCCAAGATCATACCACTACACTCCAGCCTGGGTGACAGAGTGTGACTCCATCTCAAAAAAAAAAAAAAAAAAAAAAATTCTAGATAACTGCAATATTTAACTGTTGGTGTGTACTCACAAAATGCAAGCATTCTGAATCATTAGCATGCACTGTGTGGCAGTAAAATTTCAGAGATTATGCAGTATAATTATAAATACAAGATTCTAATGAGAAAATAAATTAGCCTTTAAAAGAAACTAGTTGCTTTTAATGTCTTAAATATATGGTATTCTTACACAAAATGAAACTGCTGTAATCAAACATTGGAAGCAAAGAGTACCCTTACATTGTTAAATAAGAAATATATATTTTGTAGAATGGGGTTAGACCCTCTGATATGTAAAACAAATATTAGGAAATAAACTATTTTATTATGGAGATATAGGCTGAAAAAAGTAGATGAACATCCTATAATTCCTTTTTACCTGCAGCAAACTTAAATTTATAAATAACTATTTTAGTAACTATGGGTGCCTACTAATTATGTAATTCAGGCATATCATGCAAATTCTAGCATATTGTCTTCAATATCTGAATCTAAAATTACAAACAAATCTGAAAGAGACCATAGAAAGTAAAAATATATAGGGAGAGTGACATCAGTAAAATGAAAAGATTAAAAGTGCCCTATTTTCAAATTCCCTTACAGCAAAACAAGTCAGCCATCGCTGACAAAAATACCTTTATGAGAGAACCAGGATTATGACTCACACCTGTAATGACAGCTCCATGGAACATTAAGGTTGGAAAATTGCTTCAGGCCAGGATTTTGAGACCAGCCTGGGTCTCAAAGACCAGATCAAAGATGTAGCAAGATGCCATTTCCAAAATAAGTGCCTCTAAGGGAGATTTGAGATCCAGGGAGGCAGTTGTGAAATGCTGTTAAAGCGTAAGGTTGAGAAGTGTTCTATTCAGAAGGCAGGCCCTCATTCACCTGGGAAACTACAGTACCCCGTTCATGGCTACAGACCAGGATAGGGTTTACCCAAGTTGGTCCCACAGAGAATTCTGAACTTACTCTGTAACCAGCTCAAACTCCCAGCCACAGTCTGGCAGAGGTCCTGCCATTCCAGAGGCCTGGATGAAGGCACCCATTTACAGGAATGTAGGCAGGCCTGCAGACTTTGGCCTTTACTGGGGTCCCTGAAGCGGTTCAATGACTCAGTTTCGGTTACCTGAGCCACAGTTTATGGTCAGTTCTGCCTACACAGAAACCCACACAATTGGGCCGGGCGGGGTGCCTCATGCCTGTAATTCCAGTACTTTGGGAGGCCGAGGCAGGCAGATCATCTGAGGTCAGGAGTTTGAGACCACCCTTGCCAACATGGTGAAACCCAGTCTCTACCAAAAAATACAAAAAATTAGCTAGGTGTTGTGGCGAGCACCAGTAATCCCAGCTACCCAGCAGGCTGAGGCAAGAGAACCGCTTGAACCCAGGAGGCGAAGGTTGCAGTGAGCCGAAATCACGCCATTGCACTTTAGCCTGGGCAACATGAGTGAAACCCCATCTCAAAAAAAATAAAATAAAATAAAATAAAGAAATCCATTGCAATTGAAGAAAAATAAGTAAAAGTTGCTGTTTGTGGATCATACATCTTACATTTTAAAAACCATAAACAGTACATTAAAACCTGTCTAAACTAATGAATACACTGAGTAAATTAGCAAAATATAAAATTAACACACAAGTACATGTATTGTTTCATACGCTTAAAACAAACTATCTGATAAAATAGAGGAAGAAAAAATCTTATTTAATATAGCATTAAATAATAAATTTCTGAGAAAAAAATTAACCAAGAAGGTAAGAAAATGTTTACAATAAAAAAATGAAAAAATTAGAAGATCCAAATAAATTTTAAAATATTTTATGTCTAGGGATTGAAAGAATAAATATTATTAAAGTTTCATATTATCCAAAGTGATCTATAGATTGCATAAACGTCCTGTCAAAATTGCAGTGTTTTTTTTTACAGAAATGAAAATACAATTCTAAAATTTACATGAAAATAAACTCTGAATAGCCAAAGCAATCTTGAAAAAAAAAAAGAACAAAGCAGAAGGATATCATACGTATAATTTCAAACTATATTTCAAGACTATAATAGTAATAAAAATAGAAAGGACTACATAGAAAAATAAACAAAAAAATTGAACAGAAACTACTACTCTCACACATCAGACCTGATGCAAAAAGAGAAATAATTCTCAAAATCATGCAGATATTTGTGTGTCCCCAAAACAATGAAAAAGCAGCCAGACTGTGCAGTCTTTTATATGCCATGAAGAGGACTCTGGCTCTCACTGTGAACTTGAAGGGAGCTCACCGAAAGAAAAGTAGAATTTTTACAGAATTTAAAACCATAAGCAGAAGATGCCCCTTTATAAGAGCAAAATTTAAAAAAGAAAAAAAAAAAAAAAACAGCTCCCAGGAACTATTTTCTTTGGAGCACAGCTTCCCAAATCACACTTTAAGGACTGGCTTTCTCTTTGACTTTGGGACCTCTTATCTGTTTCGTCTGCTGCATTCATTTTCACTCGCACCTACCTGAGGGGTTGGCTACCATCTCATGTTTCTTCATGGTCAAAGGTTTTTTTCCTTGCTCCAGACAGGTGATGAGGTCTGGCTTAGAGACAACAATACCTGTTTTATTAAAAATAAATAACATGAATCTTGCTCATATTCTCCAATTACAAACTAGTAATGTGCTCGCAAAGACAATGTAATAAAATATTATAGTAAATTAATACCAAAATACAAATTTATAACAGAAATTTCTAAATATTTAGAAAATACTTTAAATTTGCCAGGTGCAGTGACTCACGCCTGTAATCCCAGCACTTTGGGAGGCCAAGGTGGGTGAATCACGAGGTCATGAGTTAGAGACCAGCCTGGCCAGCATGGTGAAACCCCATCTCTACTAAAAATACAAAAATTAGCCAAACACGGTGACTTGCCCCTGTAGTCCCAGATACTCGGGAGGCTGAGGCAGAAGAATTGCTTCAACCTGGGAGGTGCATGTTTCAGTAAGCTGAGATCACACCACTGCACTCCAGCCTGGGTGACAGAGTGAGACTCTGTCCCCCCAAAAAAAAACAAAAAAAAAAAAAAAGAAAGAAAATACTTTCAATTTGTAGGTTTCTTAATTTTCCTTCCTGGTACTACTGAATCAAAAATTGGTGGTGGCATTTAGATTTTCAGGTGGAAGCTACAATAGTTTATGTCAGCGAATTTCTGGAATTACCACTAATTTGGAGTGAAGATTACAGCTCACCTCAGAAATATGGAAAATTTGGATTAAGATGAAACATCTTGAAGAAATTTTTTTCTTTTCTTTTTTTTTCCCCTTGAGACAAAATCTTGCTCTGTTGCCTGGGCTGGAGTGCAATGGCATTATTTTGACTCACTGCAACCTCCGCCTCCTGGGTTCAAGGTATTCTCCTGCCTCACCTTCCCAATTAGCTGGGATTACAGGCATGTGCCACCATGCCCGGCTAATTTCTTGTACTTTTAGTAGAAATGGGGTTTCACCATGTTGGCCAGGCTGGTCTTGAACTCCTGGCCTCAGGTAATACCCCCACCTCGGCCTCCCAAAGTGCTGGGATTACAGGCATGAGGCACCGAAGAAATTATTTTCTAAATGAACAAATTCTGAAGATTTTCTTGAAAAAGTGGATCTGAAACTCTTTTATAAAAGAATTACTAAAAAAATTCTACAAGAGAGAGAAATAAAGCCTTTTGTGTATATTATGAATTATGTATTAAAGTTTTTCTCACCAAGGAAGACCAGGTTTCTGTAGTTCTCTAACATCACATTCCTATATAAATTCCGCTGTGCAGTGTCCAGGCAATGCCACTCCTCCAGAGAGAATTCTATGGCCACGTCTCTAAATTGCAATGGTCCCTGAAACACACACACAACATACGTTTTTACCAAGTGGCCATGGGTGGAATTTTTAATTTGACTTAAGTTCAAATGAGAGAGTAAAGACAAATGGTTCTGACTTATAGGACTGACTAAAATTATCCAATAAAATAACTTTCAACACAGAAATATTCTCTAAAGTATTCTCTGAGAAAAAAGAACAGCGTAAGATCCACAACATCAGTTCATGTATTTTTCTAGATAGTAAAGTGTAAAATTAAGGGTATGAACACGAACATGTACATTTTTGAGTGCTATGTTTACATCATATGGAATGAGCTGTGAATATTTTTCAGATGACAAAGACATGTTGAGTTAGAAGGCACCTCTAAAATTTAAATATATACAATAAGTTGAAGACCTTGTTATGCAGGGTTTTTTTCCAGAAGATCTGGAATAAAGTCTGATTTTTTGAATTTCTAACAAGCTCACCAATAATGTCAATGTTTTTGGCCCAAGAAGGATATTTTGTCAAACATCCAGTAAGTGGAAAAGCCTGTTTTTCCCAGTTTTTCTGGCCTGTAAACAAAGATAAGAGTCTTCATTTTCCAAAGAAAAATATGTAGAAAAAATTAAAAGGACAACTGCCAGATTAAATGTGGTGGTTTATTCACATCAGCTGCATAAAGATACTTAATAATGAAGAGAAAAATAATCAGCTACATAGTGAAAAATATCTGTCACAGAGCTATTTAAGCAAGTGAATCATTAACCATTAACTTCACTAGAAGAAATTTTTATGTTGTGCTAATGCACATAGAAGAACACAGCATCACTGTTGAAATATTCCTCTTTTTAAAAAGTAAATAAAATCTGATTCAATCATAAAGAACCATCAGTTTTATGCAAACCTCAAAATACAGATAACTCCTATGTTCTGTAATTTTTAGTAGTAATTTTAAATAGACTTCGTTTAGCACCCTAAAGAGCAGGTGTGTCCTAATAAGTTTTTTCAGAACTTTCTGGGTAATAAATGGCATCCCATTTAAATAAGCATTTTTTTTTTTTTTTTGAGGCAAAGTCTCACTCTTGTCCCCCAGGCTGGAGCGCAATGGCGTGATCTTGGCTCAGTGCAACCTCCGCCTCCTGTGTTCAAGTGGGTCTCCTGCCTCAGCTTCCCGAGTAGCTGGGATTACAGGTGCCTGCCACCACACCCGGCTAGTTTTTGTATTTTTAGTAGAGACACAGTTCCACCACATTGGCC
Organism: Pan troglodytes; assembly: GCF_028858775.2. Taxonomy (NCBI): domain Eukaryota; kingdom Metazoa; phylum Chordata; class Mammalia; order Primates; family Hominidae; genus Pan; species Pan troglodytes. Next base: position 23,012,105 of record NC_072418.2, read on the forward strand.
AGGCTGGTCTCAATCTCCTGACCTCAGGTGATCTGCCCACCTCGACCTTTCAAGGTGCTGGAATTACAGGCATGAGCCATTGCGCCCGATCTAAATAAGGAATTTCTTTTCTTTTCTTTTTTTTTTTGATATGGAAAATCACTCTGTTGCCCAGGCTGGAGTGCAGTGGCGCAACCTCGGCTCACTGCAACCTCTGCTTCCCAGGTTCAAGCTATTCTGCTGCCTCAGCCTCCTGAGGAGCTGGGATTGCAGGCGCCCACTGCCACGCCCGCCTATTTTTTTGCATTTTTAGTAGAGACGGGGTTTCACTCTGTCAGCCAGGATGGTCTCAATCTCCTGACCTTGGGATCTGCCCGCTTCGGCCTCCCAAAGTGCTGGGATTACAGGCGTGAACCAGTGCATCCGGCCAATAAGCAATTTCTTAATCCTGTTCGGCATACAGCTAATGGAACACACTAATGGAGCCTCAACATTACATGTTCTCTATCTTTACTAAGGACCACAGTTTTCCCCAATAAAACATGAGAAGTTATGATGTAGAGAATGAAGAAAAGGCTCTGGGATACAGCACAGAAACATTTTTCAGACACCTTTGACTATTATAAGAATTTTAAGAAGTACTTAAACCAAACTCCTTAGGGAGGAGAAACGCAAGTAGAGAAGTAAAGGTTTGTGAGTACTAAACGCATGGCATTCCAGAAGGCAGAGTGGACACAGCTTTTCAGCTGAGGCATGTTTACCTAAAGAAAAGCCTTTTTTTGTTGTTCTCCTATCTCCTCCTTCACTGGAATTCCTTCTCAGATGAGATTCTTTGGACAAATTACACCTGAATCTTGAGAATATGCCTTTAAAGGTGTCAGTACCACAAGTATACCTGCTAGCATGACATCAACTGGCACAAAAAGACAGAAAAATCCACCCATTTCTGTCCTTTAAAACAGAAGAGGTTCAGGAAAAATGAGCTGCTCCATAAAGATGAAAATATAAGTCTCTCCTTTCCTGTCCTCAGGGGCCCTCCCCTACCACAGACACCATCCATTTCTGCTACAGTAATGGAAATATGTGCCACTGACCTGTCCCTACCAAACCCAAACAGAACAGACCCTGTGGCCACCCTTTAGTGCAAAGGTGGAACTTAACGCTCATGAATGTATTTTGAAGCCTTCATACCTGATTCTGGCCTCACCTTACAGTCACATGAGGCCCTTCATTAAAACAGCATGGATTCTTCCACCCAGAACAATAAACAGAAGCTGTGGGGAGGGCACAAGAGATTTCTGCAAATTGGCCATGTGATCCTAATGAGAAGCCTGGGCTGATAACCACTAAGCTAAGCATTGCCTCTCAAGCTTTAACGAGCTTATAATTCACTTGGTAATTTTAGCTCCACTTTATGTAATGTGATTCTGCAGGTTTGAAAAGGGTCCATGAATGGGTGTTTCAAAAACAAGTCCCCTGTCAATGCTGATGTTGCTCCCCATTGGCTCATTATTACTATTAGTCAGAGAAGCAGGCACAGCACACGGTCCCTTACACTTAGCACTCTTGTCACAACCAAATACTTCTCATACAAACAAGGACAACCCATCTCCATCCTAAAGTTTTATATTATTTGATGGCTCTTTAAAGTTTACAGAGGAAACAAGGCAGCAATGTCTGAATAAGTCTGTTTTTAAAAAACAACAGGTACACATGTACTAACGCACTGTTTGCTAAACAGGTACTATGTGCACAATAGTATGATACAGAGCACTGTACTGGGTATAACATATTAGGTGATTTAATTCTCGTAACACCTGGGTAGTTGGTACTAAGGGTTTAATAGTTTTCAAGATTTAGTTAAAGGGCCCAGCATTTTTATTTCTTCTTCTGTTTCTCTGTCATCAATTTTTTAAAATTGCACAGAATAAAAGCTAAATATAGACAGATGAAAGATATAGAAAGAAAGAGGTTAATGTAGTTTAGACAAAATTTTATTCTGTTTATATTTACTTTTTTGTGACTTATGGAGCAACTACTGGATCTGCAGGAATAGAAAACAAGTTTCTAAATAAATGTCTCCGCAAGCACTGGTTTTAATAGAACATTAAAAAACTAGGACCCTAAAATACATACTTTATTTATCCCATTTATCTGTTTTGTGGTTTCAGGAAATTGTGAGCACCAGCTCTAGAAAGGCAGCAGGATTTACCAGCCAAAACTCTGATCTCTTCTAATCAGTTATCTGAAGCAAGACTACAAGATAGGGTCAGACCTAAATAAGGCCTCCAAAAAGGGTGAATCTGAACAGGTCTGGGTCAGGGTCAGGGTGAGGACCCTATGTAAAATTCTGCTCTCTATGTCACTGCAGTACTACCAGTTTTGTTCTTTCTAAGCTTACCTAAAAAAAAAAAAAAGAAAAGAAAACTTAAATCTCAGAGTTTCTGTAATTTTAGTATTTTCTAGCCACTGCCCTGTCAACTTTGTACTACATTCTAATACACAATTTAAACAAATCCTTTAAGGTTTTCTAGGGTAATTTTTTTTTTTTTTTGAGATGCAGTCTCGCTCTGTCACACAGGCTGGTGTGCAGTGGTGCCATCTCTGCTCACTGCAGCCTCTGCCTCCAGGGTTCAAGTGATTCTTCTCTCTCAGCCTCCTGAGTAGCTGGAACTACAGGTGCATGCCACCACGCCCAGCTAATTTTTGTATTATTAGTAGAGACAGCATTTCACCATATTAGCCAGGCTGGTCCCAAACTCCTGACCTTGTGATCCACCTGCCTCGGCCCCACAAAGTGCTGGGATTACAGGCATGAGCAACCACGCCCAGCTTTTCTAGGGTAATTTTATTAGAAAATAAATATGTACATGTAGCAAGGTAAAAGAAATAGAAATTATATGGCCAGGAGTGGTGGCTGATGCCCATAATCCCAGCACTTTGGGAGGATGATGTGGGTGGATCACGACCTCAGGATTTCGAGACCAGCTTGACCAGATGGTGAAACCCCGTCTCTACTAAATATACAAAAATTTAAAAAAAGATATATATAAATTAGCTGGGCACGGTGGCTGGCACCTGTAATCCCAGCTACTCAGGAGCCTGAAGCAGGAGAATCGCTTGAACCAGGGCAGCAGAGGGCAGCAGTGAGCCAAGATCACACCACTGCACTCCAGCCTGGGTGACAGAGACTCCGTCTCAAAAAAAAAAAAAAGAACCTATAATAACAATTCTTCTGTTCATAAATATGCCTTCAGATGTAGACATCAGAAGTCTCAAAAATATAAAGAAAGTGGCCTAAATCAAGCCCAAGATTTTGGACACATCTATGTATTGTACCAACCATATGATGCATAATTCAATTATTTATCCAGTTGCTAGTCTAGACTAAAAGCTTCTGGATTGTAGGAACAAAGACTGCTTCATAGTTTTTTTTAAACGGCCATATAAAATGGAAGCAACTAGTTTATCCATTTGGGTCTCCAGATCTTTTCCTTCTTTACCATCCAAGTACTAGGAAACTGGAGAAACTCTCATCTGGGTACCAACCAAAGACACCTCTTGTATGAGTTGATGAACAAACACAGGATGACTCATTTCCCTTACACTGAGACAGAAGCAGAATTAACCACTCTTATCAGCCTAACACAATTCTGCTCTGAACATCCTCAAATGCCTCAAAGACACCTAGGTGATTGTGAGGGAATTCCCAGTGACCCTGGGCTGATGGCCCAATGATAAGCCAGGCTGGAGAGACTTAGGCTGAAGACCAATGCAACAGAATAGAGAGCCCAGAAATAATGCCACCCTCCTATAACCATCAGATTTTTGACAAAGCTGACAAGAGAAATGTGGGAAGAATTCTCTCTTTAATAAATGGTGCTGGAATAACTACCTAGCACTATGTAGAAGACTGAAACCAGCTCACTTCATTACAGCATATACAAAAATCAACTGAAGATAAACACTTAAATGTAAGCTTAAAATTATAAGAAACACTGCATGAAAACCTAGGAAATACCATTCTAGACACAGAAACTGGCAAAGAATTCATGATGAAGCTACCAAAAGCAACTGCAACAGAAGCAAAAATTGACAAATGGGACCTATTTAAACTGAAGCGCTTCTTCACAGCAAAGGAAACTATCAACAGAGGAAAGAGACAACCTACAGAATAAAAGAAAATATTTGCAAACTTTGCCTCTGACAAAGGTCTAATATCCAGAATTTATTAGAAACTTAAACAAGTTTAAAAGAAAAAACCAAACGACCTCATTAAAAAGTAGGCAAAAAAGATGAACACATGCTTTTCAAAAGAAAATATACATGTGGCTAAGTACATGAAAAAAATGCTCATCGCCAATCACTAGAGAAATTAAAAGAAAAACAACAACGAGATATCACTTCACACCCATCAGAATGGCTATTTTCAAAAAGTCAAAAAATAACAGATGCTGGCAAGGTTGCAGAGAAAACGGAATGCTTATACTCTGCTGGTGGGAGTGTAACTTAGTTTAACAACTGTAAAAAGCAGTGTGGCGGTTCCTCACAGAACTAGTAACAGAATTATCATTTGACCCAGAAATCTCATAATTGGGTATATACCCAAAGAAATATAAATTATTATATTATAAAGACACATCCACATGCATGTTCACTGCAGCACTATTCACAATAGCAAAGATAAGGACAGGCCCTAAATGCCTATCAGTGGTAGACTGGGTAAAGAAAATATGGTATGGTCAGATGTAGTGGCTCATGTCTGTAATTCCAGCACTTTGGGAGGCCGAGGCAGGTGGACTCCCTGAGCTTAGAAGTTTGAGATCAGCCTGGGCAACAATGCAAAATCCTGTCTCCACGGAAAATACAAAAAAAAAAAATTGGCCAGGTGTGGTAATGCCCGCGTGTAGTCCAAGCTACTTGGGAAGATGAGGTAGGAGAGAATTCCTTGAGCCTGGGAGGCTGAGGCTAAAGTAAGCCAATATCACACCATGGCACTCTAGCCTGGGCCATAAGGGAGACTCTGTCTCCAAAAATAAAATGAAATAAAAGATTCAGTCAAAATAAAATATGGTATATAAACCTCATGGAATACTCTGTGGCCATTAAAAAAAAAATCATGTCCTTTGCAATAACATCAATGAAGCTGGAGACCATCATTCTTAGAAAACAAATGCAGAGGCCTGGCGCAGTGGCTCATGCCTGTAATCCCACCACTTTGGGAGGCCAATGTAGGTTGATCACTTGAGGTCAGGAGTTCGAGACCAGCCTGCCCAACATGGAGAAACCCCATCTCTACTAAAAATACAGAATTAGCTGGGCGTGGTGCCATGTGCCTGTAATCCCAGCTACTCAGGAGGCTGAGGCAGGAGAATCACTTGAAACTGGGAGACGTAGGTTGTGGTGAGCCGAGATCACACCATTGCACTCCAGCCTGGGCAACAAAAGTGAAACTCCGTCTCCAAAAAAAAAGAAAGAAAGAAAAAGAAAATACCGTAGAAACAGAAAACCAAATGCATGTTTTTATTTATAAGTAACAGCTAAATAATAAGAACACACAAACACAAAGAGGAGAACAACAGACGCTGCGGCCTAGTTGAGGGTGGAGGGTGGAAGACTAAGAGAATCAGAAAACATACCTGTTTGGTGCTATGCTTAATACCTCAGTGACAAAATAATCTGCACGCAAAACCCCCATGCACCAAAACAAACTCACGTGTACCCCGAAACAAAAATAAAAGCTAAAAGAAAAAATTAAATCCCTGGGTGGGAGAGATTGCAATGTAGGTGAGAGGACTGATTTTTGCTACAGATAGTTGTCCTGGTGCAGCTGTACTCTGATTTATTACTGTGTGCACGCAGACATATGAGATTATGAACAGCTGATTCAAAATGCTAGGTTGGTGGAGAAAACAGGTTGCTGCTGCAGATTTAGTGTCTGGGGGTGGGGATACGCCAGGAGACTTGTAGAGACTTGTGGGTTCTTGGCAAGAAACACTAGGATCAAAAACGCCGTGGTGAAGTTCCTGAGGGTGGTGCCTACTCCTGGGAGGAGGGTGGACATGTCAATGTCTAGTGTGTGTGTTTGTGAGTGGGTGGGAATCCTGTGGTGGCAGCTGTGGGAAAAGGGGGTCTGTCATCAGAGCTCCTTTCTTCTAAGTTTTCAGTCCTCTGTCACCCTGGGAGAATACCTGGAATCACAGGACAATGGGCAGTGTGACAGCCTGTGACCAGACAGCAGAGCTCCCATTCCCAAACACCTAGAGTTTTATTCCAGGCCAGACTTCTGTGATATCTTTTTCCTGGCACCAAATCTGTAGAGTTTGCTGAACATTAAACAATTCTCCAACACCAACTCATCATCTAACATTTGAATTCTGACACCACCGAGAGTCAACACAGACCCTGATTCAGGGCTCAGTCCCACAACACTGTCCTCACTGCAGATGCCAATCACAAACCCCATGGGCCCATCTATGCTTCTGAGCTACTGTTTAAAAACTGGGGAGTCCCATAACCTCCCTGAAGTTCAATAATTTGGTAGAGCTACTCACAGAACTCAGCAAACCACTGCAGTGATGTTTAACAGTTTAATATATAAGATGCAGCCCAGGAAAAGCCAAATGGAAGAAATGCACAGAACAAATAAAAGAGATGGGGAAAGATGAAACACATAGATAATCCTGGAAAATATTTGTGATTAATAAAATTCTCCATCTTTTGTGTACTCCAGGAACAGTTTATGGAAAGAAACACTGTTCCCATTATGACTTAGTGCTCTCTTTTCTTATCTATCACACAGGCAGACACACACACTGCACATTTTCTCCTTTTTCTCATTAAAAAAATCAGCTGAATTTGTCTTCAGCGCTCAAAATAAAATATTTCTTCACTTTGTCACCCAGGCTGGAGTGCAGTGGTGCAATCTCAGCTCACTGCAACCTCTGCCTCCCAGGTTCAAGCAATTCTCCTGCTTCACCCTCCCAAGTAGCTGGGATTATAGGCACCCACCAACACACCTGGCTAATTTTTTTTTTTTTGAAATGGAATTTCACTCTTGTTGCCCAGGCTAGAGTGCACTGGTGTGATCTCGGCTCACCACAAACTTTCAAGCCATTTCCCAGGTTCAAGCCATTCTCCTGCCTCAGCCTCATGAGTAGCTGGGATTACAGGCATGCACCACAATACCTGATTTTTTTTTTTTTTTTTTTTTCTGTAGTAGAGATGGGGTTTCTCCATGTTGGTCAGGCTGGTCTCGAACTCCCGACCTCAGGTGATCTGCCCACCTCAGCCTCCCAATAATTTTTGTATTTTAGTAAAGACAGGATTTCACCATGTTGGCCAGGCTGGTCTTGAACACCTGACCTCAGGTGATCCGCCTGTCTCAGCCTTCCAAAGTGCTGGGATTACAGGTGTGAGCCACCACACTTAGCCTAAAATAAAATATTCCTTAATCAAACTCTTCTTAAGCTTATCTCCCTCCCTCAGGCTCCTGAACTTTGTGTTACCCTCAGTCTGAGTCAGCATACAACCCTATTTTATGTCCCTCCTAAGAACATGCTGATTTCAGGGTAAGACATCCTCTGATCTAAAATCTGACTTTTTCACTCTCCATTTGCCATTCACCTCCCACCTCCTTTCTAATCTTGTTTGCTCCTCCCTAAAAAAGAAAGCCCTTTTCTGCCTACATCTTTGCAAGCCATAAAGATCTTAAATTAGTTGGAATTTTCTGCTGTTGCAATTTTTTTTGGAATTCATTTTTTTAACATAAATTAATATTTTTTATTTTACAAAGTGTAGAAAGTGCCACCAAACATAACAACTTCATCATCAATAAGACCCTCTAAGTTTCCTTTCATCTTAACCTCAACTGCATCTGCCTGTGGGGCCCCAGCTTTCCAGGGCTCTGTAGCTTCTCTCAGGATAAAGCCTCCTTCTATGGCTGGGGTGAGCAGGCTGGGACATCTGCAGGGGAGGCTCCCCAGAAAAAAACTGAGTCTTTAATAACATCCTGTCGCAGGCTTAATATCAGCCTTAGCTTGGAGTCACTAGGTTCAAGCTTTGATTTCCATGTCAGAGTTATTCACTTGGTTTTTGAAACTAAGTGTTAGAAAAATCCAGGGAAATTACTCAAACACAGTGTTTACATAAGAAGGAAGTGCTTACTTTTTTTTTTTTTTTTTGAGACAGAGTCACCCTGTGGCCCAGGCTGGAGTTCAATGGCATGATCTTGGCTCACTGCAACCTGCGCCTCCCGGGTTCAAGACCTTCTTGTGCCTCAGCCTCCCATGTTGTTGGGAATACAGGCGTATGCCACCACACCCGGCTAATTTTTGTATTTTTAGTAGAGATGGGGTTTCATCACGTTGGGCAGGCTGGTCTCAAACTCCTGACCTCAAGTGATCCACTCACCTCGGCCTCCCAAAGTGCTGAGATGACAGGCGTGAGCCACTGCACCTGGCTAAGGTGCTTGCATTTGATACCTCCATAAGAAAAGTAAATATATCTACTTCTTTCAGAAAATATATGTATTATTTTATTATTTATCTTAAAAATAAGTAGGCCTGGTGCGGCAAATCATGCTTGTAATCCCAGCACTTTGGAGGGCCGAGGCACGTAGATCACGATGTCAGAAGATCACGACCATTTTGGCCAACATGTTGAAACCCCCTCTCTACTTAAAATACAAAAGAATTAGCTGGGTATGGTGGCACGTGCCTGTAATCCCAGCTACTCAGGAGGCTGAGGCAGGTGAATTGCTTGAACCCAGGAGGTGGAGGCTGCAGTGAGCCGAGATCACGCCACTGCACTCCAACCTGTTGACAGAGCGAGACTCTGTTTCAAAAAAATCAGTAAATAAAATAATGTAGTAAAAAATTAGTCATATGGGAACACTTCTAGAAGGTACCATGTTTCATCGCATATAATTTAGCATTTAACTCAGAACTCAACAGGATATAGAACTGAGATATTCACTGTCACAAATTTCCCCTGCAAAAAGAGGAACTAATGTGTTGACGAATCTATGTAACTCATCAATTATCTACCACATTTTCCTGTGGAAATATATTCATTGTCTACAGCCAAAATGGAAGAGAGATTTTCCCTATTTTTTTCCTTGGTAACTAGCATTCCTGGCTAACATACTGAAACCCCATCTCTACTAAAAATACAAAAATTAGCTGGGCGTGGTGTCGCGTGCCCATAGCCCCAACTACTCCAGAGGCTGAAGCAGAAGAATGCTTGAACCTGAGAGGCGGAGGTTGCAGTGAGCCGAGATCTGACACTGCACTCCAGCTCTGGCGACAGAGCGAGACTCCGTCTCAAAAAAAATAATAATAATAAATTGAGGAACATGGGGTACACTTGAGGCCTTGCTTGAGACACGTGGAAAATGCCAGGGAAAATCAGTCCGCTGTGGGGTGTGAAAATAATTAAGTGGCAGGCAATTAGACTGAAGAAGCCCTAGTCCCTGGATTTCTACCTCAAAAAAAAAAAAAAAAAAAAATCTAAGCTCATGTGCATTTTTTCGGAAATTACTACATTAGGGGAAACAAAATTCAGGCTTAAGCAACTATAAACTGCCAATTAAACTGTAATTACATAACCAGGATTTTTTTTTTTTTTTGAGACGGAGTCTCACTGTCGCCCAGGCTGGAGTGCAGTGGCAAGATCTCAGCTCACTGCAACATCCACCTCCGGAGTTCAAGCGATTCTCTCACTTCTGCCTCCCGAGAAACTGTGATGACAGACATTTGTCATCACAGCCAGCTAATTTTTGCATTTTTAGTAGACATGGGGTTTCCCCATTTGGGCCAGGCTTATCTTAAAGTCCTGACCTCAAGTTATCCGCCTGCCTCGGCCTCCCAAAGTGCTGGGATTACAGGCGTGAACGACTGCGCCCGGCCCCGTAAATTTTGAATAGCAGAAAACAGAAACTGGGAACCCCACGGACCAAAGCTCTTCCCATTCATGAACCTGCACCCCGAGTCAGGATTCTCCCCTGACGACCCTCTGGTGGTCCCTGCACATTCTGGGAGAGACGGGAGGCTGCGGTTGCAGAGCTGCCCACGGAGCGCTCCAGGCCAGAGCACAGTCACTACGCAGGGAAGACACAGGACGCCAGGGGGCCCGGCTGAGAGCGTAGCCGCCAAATTATGGCTGAATGGGACTGAGGCCGAGCTGGGCAAGGAGAACTCAGGGTGCAGATTGTGGAGCTGACTGCGCAGAGGCCTGAGTCCCGCCACAGCCACTTCCCACCGGTTCCAACCAGCATATCCCCCTCTCTCGGGATGTCGGAACGGCACTCTCACCATTTCTAGGCTTCCAGGGGCTCCCGGGCGTCTTAGCTGTGGATCTCCCAATACCTGCAGGACACAGGGTCACAGAGGCTGGGCCTCTAGGAGCAGAGGACACACAGCAGTGAAGACAAAACCTGGAGCTCCGGCTTCAGAGACAAAGGCCCCGCAAAACCCGGAAGCCTTCCGCCTCACTCTGGCTGCGTGCCTGATTGGACGGCTTCCAGCCCAGCGTCCCTGATTGGATAATGCTTAAAGCCCCGCCCCCTCAGGCCCTGAGTGACAGAAGATATGATCAGATGCTGGGTTAAGTGAACAAAGAGTGACAGTCTAAGCAGCTGGCTTTTCAAGCTGTGCTTCCTCCCTGAGCTGAGCCAGGCCCACCCCAGAGCATGGGAACATTTTATCTCTTGTTTACTCTCTTTCTTGTTGAATGTATTAAAAAGGTGAACAGAAGTATTTTGCTGTCATTAATAATACATAAAATTTTTGTTCAACAGAAAATCAACTTTTACTTTGGTAATGGTGTATTATCTATTAAAGCTAATTTTAATAAAACCTTATAAATAAATTTGTCATTTTTGAGCACTCCAGATTTACATATATATTTTGTATATCTCGTAATTTAAAAAATCTATTTATATTTTATTTTTATCCACATTCTTTTTATTTTTTCAATTTGAAACAATCTTTAAGTAATTTCCAACAGCTATAGGAGATAGAAATCATTTAGAGGCAGGCACGGATAGTTCACGCTGGTAATTCCAACACTTTGGGAGGCCAAGGTGAGCAGATCACTTGAGGTCAGGAGTTCAAGACAAGCCTAGCCAACATGGTGAAACCCCATCTCTAATAATAACTAATAATATAAATATAATAATAACTAATACTATAAAAAGTTACCTGGGTGTGGGGGTGCACATCTGTAGTCCCAGCTACACCGGAGGCTGAGGCAGGAGAATCACTTGAAGCCAGGAGGCGGAGGTTGTGTAACAGCCCAAGGGGTTTATTTTACCCTTTGCCTAGACAGAGCCGATTCATCAAGACAGGGGAATTTGTGGAGGAAAAGTCACATATTAAATTTGAACTCAATTGAATGTGGACACAAACAATTGTCACCAAGTCCCAGAACAGGTTGTGTGAGCCCCGGAGGTGTTCATCCAGCGCTGTATCGAAGAAATCTCTATTTCAATCTATTCCTATATATTAGTTGTTGAAAAACAATAGACAATCACAAAAAAGGTTGACCTTTTTGTGTTCCTTGAGGCAAGTCGTGAAGGGCTCTCATCACTGGGCCTTATGCCAAACAACTCATTACAAAAGAGCTAGGGTCCCAGACCGCCCTGAAGCTTCATGAGACCTCTCCTTGTCTGTGTACCGATGGATGGGTGGCTGACTCTAGAGCTGTGGCTGTTGCCTCCCTCTCTGGTGGTGAATCCCCCATAGTCTGGTGAGGGTAAATATATATATATCTCTCTCTCTCTTTTCCCATCTCCTCTTCTTATTAAGATTGGCTTATTACATCAATCTGCTTATTATATTTATTTGCTTATTATATCATTTGCTTATTATATTATTACTTTATTATGTCTGCATTGCCATTTACGTGGGATAAAAGTTGTTTACCCTTAATGGTATTGTGTGTGTGTCTTTGTTTCTCCCCTCTCACATTTGCCTCACAGAACATTTTTGGCATCACAAATAGGATTTGAAAACAAAAGTGTGCGCCTTTTTGACTAGAAGGACAGGGCTGGAGGGCTCAGGGACTTCCCATATCCTGGGATGGGAACTCCCCCAGTTCTCCCTCTTGGTGATTAAATGGTCAAGGGGAACTGGTCTTTGTGGGAATTGGGAATCTAAATTAGTGCAGTTTAAACCTTTGACTGTGTGTGAAGTGCTGCGGGGGATTCCAGTCAGCAAAGGAGATGCTGAGGGATCTCCCAGAGTGGATGGTGTTTGCTTACTGGTTATAAGTTAATGTATCGTGATAGGGGCTGGTTGCTACAAGATAAATGTAAGCGGAAAAGGAAAATGCTAATCTGACTTCCAGACTGGCCCTGGCCCAATGCCAGTCAATGTCTTGACTGATAAAGCTCAAAGCTATCAGCCTATCGCTGAAAAAAGCAGCTGTCCAGGTGGCCCAGTCAGGATAAAACTGAAGAACTAGTCAGCCGGGGCTTGGAGCAGGTAAAAACCCAGTTCCTATTTCAAAAATGGGAAATTAACCCTAGTAAAATTCAAGGACCTGCACAAAGTGTAAAATTTCTTGGCATTTTATGGAATGCAAATAAATAGTCCATTTTACCAAAGGCTAAGGCTAAAATACTAGATTTTGCAACCCCTACCACTAATGTACTGGCTTGTTTGGATTCTGGAGACATCATATTCCCCACTTGGGTAACATTTTACAACCTCAACATGCAGCCACTAGAAAACGCTATGACTTTCACTGGGGAGAGAAAGACAGCATGGCCTTTGAATAAGCTAAACAAGCAGTGCAACTGGCCCTGGATCTATGGCCCATACGGGATGGGCCAGTAGAACTGCAAGTAACTGTCCTAGATCAACATGCTAATTGGAGCCTTGGGCAGAAACAAGATGGGAAGAGGGTACTTTTTGGAATTTGGACCCAAAAACCACCAGAGGGAGGAAAAGCTTATACCTCTTTCAAGAAGCAACTGTTAGCTTGCTATTGGGCTTTGCTGGAAATAGAACACCTCTGCTTCAACCATGATGTTTTTATGAGACCTGAAATTCCTATTATGACTTGAGACATGAGTTCCCCCAAAACCCACCAGATAGGGCACACCCAAGAAAGTAGCATCATATAATGGAAATGGCACATACAAAACCAGCCTAAGCCAAAACCAAAGGGGGTATCACTTTCACATGAGGATGGACAAAACTTGCCAGCTCAGGAAACACTGAACGAGTCCTGCAGATAGACAGGGAAACACCCCCCTCCCCAACCGCCCATCAAATGGGATCAGAAACATGCTTGGTTTACTGATGGATCCACCAAATACATTGGTGGGACCCAATGCTGGAAGGCTGTGGCTTATAATCCTCTTAAAAACATAAGCATTTCTGATGAAGGAAGGAGTGGGAGCATTCAGTTAGCTGAACTGGTAGCTATCCTCTGAGCTATTCAGGAGACCAGAGGGATTTGCCACTAGTATATGAACTCTTGCTCAGTAGCAAATGGTCTTACCACCTGGGTGCCCCAGTGGCAATGAAACAAATGGCTAATTGGGAATAAAGAGGTTTGGCGAGAACAATGCTGGTAAGGTATCTGAATCCTGGTGCATAACACATACCACTGTGTTCCATATTGTTTGTTGTTGTTGTTGTTGTTGTTTTCCTAGCCCTGTCACCAAACTGAAGTGCAGTGGTGCAATCTCAGCTCACTGCAACCTCTGCCGCCCGAGTTCATGCCATTCTCCTGCCTCAGCCTACCAAGTAGCTGGGATTACAGGCACGGGCTGCCACGCCCAGCTAATTTTTTTTTTTTTTTTAGACTCAGTCTCACTCTGTCGCTAGAATGGAGTGCAGTGGCGTGATCTGGGCTCACCGCAACATCCACGTCCCATGTTCAAGTGATTCTCCTGACTCAGCCTCCCGAGTAGCTTGGAATACAGGTGCACACCACCATGCCCAGCTAATTTTTGTATTTTTAGTAAAGACGGGGTTCATCATGTTGGCCAGGATGGTCTCAATCTCTTGACCTCATGATCCACCCACCTCTGCCTCCCAAAGTGCTGGGATTACAGGCATGAACCACTGCGCCCGGCCCCGTTTTCCATGTTGATGTTCATGCATCTCTGCTTTCTCTTGACAGACTATTGAATCAGCAGGAAGATCAACAGGCAAAAATTTCCACCATAACTGCGATCTTGAATGTGGGTAAATGGATTACAACATGTTCAAGCCTTGCAATGAGAGGCATTATAGTGTATGGTGGTATAACTGACAGCGATTACCACGGAGAGTTAAAGGTCATTTTATACAATAACACTCCAGATTATTTTGCTATAAAACCACAGATGCTCGTTGCTCAGTTGTTAGTGGTACCTTGTGAACAATTAACCCCTGAGGAAATCTTTGTCCAACAGAGTCTACATACAGAACTGGGGGATTCAGATCCCCTGGTACAAGTAGCTTAAATCCTGGAGTCAAAATATGGGTACAGCGTCCATCAGATCCCAACCCTAAGGCTGGTGACCTTGTAGCTATGAAAGCAGAAAAGGAAGGCATGGTACAGTTTCCTAAAGATGAAAAACAATATAATTTCCCCTCTGTTTTTGTTATTACAGGGAATAACCTATCTACTAATGGTCAGCACCTGTGTCTTTGTGTCTGAGGCCAAGAATAAATTCATCAACTGGGTAGCCACTGCTGCAACAGAAGCCAACCACAATCAATGTTGGCTATACGTCGAGTTGCAGGAGGACGCCAAAAATGGCTACCTTGGAGAATCATCCCTGACAACATTTCTGAATGGCTATATTGTTACCAATGGGGCTGCAACAACAGCACTTGCAATCCAACCTGGGCTTCCTTTGACCACACTAAGCAATCTATCTTTGCCAGGTCAGACAAAAGGTGAACTCCTCCCTCACCTTGCATCAAAAGCCTTGGTATTCTGCCCAATATTCCTGGAATGGTATATACTACAAACCTGCTGTGCTGGTGGCTGGATTCCATACAGCCTCTGCTTTGTCTGGAGGCCTTAAATGGCTCCTCTAATGTTACTCTGGGGTTTCTCCAGTCACTTGTCAACACATACTCCAAATCAACAACATTATGCCCAATGAAACACAATCTCTTTCCTATTTTAATAAGAGATTAGTACACTATGATTACAGTAGCTCCATTGCTGTCCCCTGGGGGACCCTCTGGGTAGGCAGATCCTATGGGTGGCGATACGTGCCCCCACTTTGGATGGGGAGATGCACTTGGGGGTGGACATTAATTCCATTCACTATCTGGGATAATACTCCCCTCTCCAGTAATCTAGATGCTTAGAAACATTGCTAGTTACAAATGCGCTGGACTCCCTGGTGGTGGTACCCTATCACAGTATTCTCCCCTGCCACTGGTACAATCTTGCTTCACCAACAAATTATAATACTTAGCTTACCTGTAGAAAACGCTCTTAATGCCAGTAGCACTGGACTTATGTTGTTACCAGATGAATTTGCTCAGCTGCGTACTGTTGTGTTGCAAAATCAAATGGCATTAGATATGCTTACCACAGCCCAAGGAGGGGTTTGCGCCTTACTGCATACTGAATGTTGTGTGTATATTCCTGGCAAGTCTCACAATATTACTCTGTTTGCAATGCCATGTTGGGTCTAATTTTTATTAATTGTGCTTCTAATTCTCCTGTGCTTACCCTGTATCTGTAATCTATATCAACTATACCTTCCCGATGTATCTGTGAGGGTATTTTAATACAATTGAGTATCCAATTGAGGCCAAATGTAGTGGAAAAGTTAAATATTAAATTTGAACTCAATTGAATGTGGACACAAACAATGGTCACCAAGTCTCAGAACAGATTATGTGAGCCCCTTTAGGCATTCATCCGGCGCTGTTTCAGAGAAATTTCTACTTCAATCTATTCCTATACATTAGTTATTGAAAAACAATAGCCAATCACAAAAACAGGTTAACCTTTTTACAGGTGTGAGCCACCATGCCTGGCCTTGGATGGGGTTTTTGTGGGTACTTTTTTGTTGTTGATGCTGTTGTTCCTTTCTGTTTGTTTTTCTTTCAATGGTCAGGTCTGTCTTCTGTAGAGCTGCTGCAGTTTGCTGGGGGTTCACTTCAGGCCCTATTCATCCGGTTCACTCCCGTGCCTGGAGATGTCACTCAAGGAGGTTGGAGAAGAGCAAAGAAGGGTCTGCTCCTTCCTCTGTGATCTCTGACCTCAAGAGGCACCAACCTGATGCCAGTAGGATCACTCCTATATAGGGTGTCTGACAACCCCTGTTGAAGTGTCACCAGTTGGGTGGCATGGGGAGCAGAACCCATTTAATGAAGCACTTTGACTGTTCCTTGGTGGAGGGGGGTGTTTTGCTGGGGGGAAACCCACTCATCTGGGCTGCTCAAATTCCTCAGAACTAGCAGGAGGAAAGGCTAAGTCTGCTGGTCCACAGAGACTGCAGCCTCCCCTCCCCCTAGGGTTTAGGCCCAGGGAGATCAGAGTTATGTCCCTGAGCCCCTGGCTGGAGATGTTGGAGTTCCTGCAGGGAGGCCCTGACCAGTGAGGAGAGATGGGTCAGGGTCAGGCCTGAAGAGACATTCTGGCCACAGTCTGCCACAGCCCATGTGTTGGGCTGTGGGGGACACCTCTTGAGACCAAGCTGTCCAGTTTCCCTGGATCTAGCAGAGGAAAAGTGAGGCCAGGAGCTATAGAGATGGCTGCTTCCCTTTCCCCATCCAGGGACCTTAGCCTGTTAGGCAGTTTCGAGTCCCAGTGCTGGCTGCTGTCCCTCCCTCAAGGTGCTCAAACAGCTTAGACAGCAGCCAACTGCAACGGTGATGCTGGTCGCCCCTCCTGTGGGAACTCGGCAGGCTTAAGTAGATTCTAGCTGAGAAGCTGTTCATAATCTATCTGCTCAGCTCCAGGGTTGTGTCAGGCATAATAAGTTCCTCTTCAAAGGGTAACTTCCTTGTTGTTTGTTCTCAAAATCAACTTCCTTATACCTTCCCGCTCCTAGCTACCTGCTCTGTAAACATCTCTTCTCCCCAGTCACAATCCGTACCCCACATCTCTTCCTTATTTGGAAGAAGTCCTCCTCACTCCTAGTTACCTGCTCTGTAAACAACCTTCCTGCCAGTCTCGATTTAAAATAGCCATCGAGTTAGCTTAGATTGTGCGGTCTGACTCCAGCCAATGGGGGCAGGACACAGAAGTAGGGACTGTGTTAGGGATAAAAACTCCTTCCCTCCCTTGTATGCTGTGCTCTCACAACAGCCAGAGACATGACGGGCACCCTTCTGCAGAAGTAAATGTGCCTTGCCTTGCTGAGAAATTCCTTGTTTTCTTTGCGACTCTGAGCTCTTGTTTCCAACAGTTGGGACTTAGGCTCCAGTGGCGTGGGTTCATGAGTGGAATCTTCTAATCTGTGGGTTGCATAGTTCCATGGAAAAAGCACAGTTTCCCAGGATGGGTAGCAGGCTCACTCACCGCCTCCCTTGGCTATGGGGCGAGGGCTCCCCAGGCCCATGTGGGTGTCAGGTGGGCTGCCACACCACACTGCTCTTCCTCTCCATGGATCACGCCATCCACCTAGTCAGTTCTGATGAGAGGACCTGGATACCTCAGGTTATGGTGCAGGATTCACATACTATTATGGTTCTTTTCTATGGGATGCTGCTTCTAGTCAGCCATCTTGGCCCTGCCACCACCAATTTTTCTTTGAAAGGCTAATAGAATTCAGCTGTGAATCCACCTGGTTCTGAACATTTTTTTTGGTTGGCAATTTTTTGAAATTATTTCAATCTCACTTCTTGTTATTAGTCTGTTCAGAGTTGTTGTTTTTTAACCTAGGAGGGTTGTACATTTCCAGGAATTTATTCATCTCCTTTAGGTTTTCTAATTTGTGCACATAAAGGTGTTCACAGTAGCCCTGAATGATCTTTTGTATTTCTCTGGCATTGGTTGCAATATCTTCTGTTTCATTTCTAATTGAGCTTATTTGGATCTTATCTCTTCTTGGTTAATGCTGTTAATGGTCTATCAATTTTGTGTATCTTTTCTAAGAGCCAGCTTTTCATTGCATTTATCATTTGGATTTTT
The DNA here is from genome assembly GCF_028858775.2 of Pan troglodytes. NCBI lineage: Eukaryota > Metazoa > Chordata > Mammalia > Primates > Hominidae > Pan > Pan troglodytes. The sequence continues at coordinate 23,030,189 of NC_072418.2, forward strand.
TGTTGTTGTTGTTGTTTCAGTTTCATTTAGCTCTGCTCTGATCTTTGTTACTTCTTTTCTTCTGCTGGGTTTGGGTTTTCTTGTTTCTCTAGTTCCTTGAGGTGTTATCTTACATTGTCAACTTATGCTCTTTCAGACTTTTTCACAGAGGAATTTGATGCTATGAACTTTCCTTTCAGCACCACTTCTACTGTATCCCAGACATTTTGATCAGTTGTGCCATTATTAATGTTCAGTTCAAAGAATTTTTAAGTTTTAATCTTGATTTCATCCAATTATCATTCAGAAACAGATTGATCATAAATTTAATTTTTTGTTTAATTTCCTTGTATTTATTTAATTTCTAAAATGTATTTAATTTTCATATATTTGCATGGTTTTGATAGTTCATTTAGAGTTGATTTTCAATTTTATTCCACTGCAGTCTGAGAGTAGTTGATATAATTTTCATTGTCTTAAATTTATTGAGACTTGTTTTGTGGCCTATCATATGTCTATCTTGGAGAATGTTCCATGTGCTGATGAATAAAATGTATATTCTGCAGGTGTTGGGTAGAATGTTCTGTAAATATTTGTCAAGTCCATTTGTTCTAGAGTATAGTTTAAGTCCATCGTGTTTTTTTGTTGTTGTTGTTGACTTTCTGTCTTGATGACTTGTCTAGTGCTGTCAGTAGAGTATTGAAGTTCCCCATTATTATTGTGTTGCCATTTATCTCATTTCTTAGGTCTTGTAGTAATTGCTTTAGAATTTGGGAGCTCCAGTGTTAGGTGCATATATATTTAGGATTGTTACATTTTCCTGTTGACTAGTACTTTTATCATTATATAATGTCCCTCTTTGTGTTTTTTATTTTTTACCTGTTTTTGCTTTAAAGCCTGTTTTGTCTGATGTAAGAATGGCTACTACTGCTTGCTTTTGAGGTACATTTGCATGGAATATCTTTTTCCAACCCTTTACCTTAAGTTTATGTGAGTCCTTATGTGTTGGTTGAGTCTCTTGAAGACAGCAGATATTTTGTGGGTAAACTCTTACCTATTCTGCCATTCTGTATGTTTTAAGTGGAGCATTTAGGCCATTTACATTCAACATTAGTATTGAGGTGTGAAGGACTATTCTATTCATTGTGCCAGTAGTTTCCTGAATACCTTTTATATTGTGTTATTGTTTTATAGGCCTTGTGAGATTTATGCCTTAAGGAGGTTCTATTTCAGTGTATTTTGAGGTTTTGTTTCAAGATATAGAACCCTTTTTATCAGTTCTTATAGTGGTGGCTTGGTAGTGGTGAATTCTCTCAGTATTTGTTCGTCTGGAGAAGACTGTATCTTTCCTTCATTTATGAAGCTTAGTTTCACTGAATACAAAATTTGGGCTGATACTTGTCTTGTTTAAGGAGGCTAAACATAGGACCCCAATCCCTTCTAGCTTGAAGGGATTCTGTTGAGAAATCTGCTGGTAATCTGATGTGTTTTTCTTTGTAGGTTACCTGATGCTTTTGTCTCACAGCTCTTAAAAATCTTTCCTTTATATTGACTTCAGATAACCTGATGACTGTGTGCCTAGGTGATGATCTTGTGTGATGAATTTCCTTGGAGTTCTTTGAACTTCTTGTATTTGGATGTCTAGATCTCTAGCAAGGCCAGGACAGTTTTCCTCAATTACTTCCTCAAATAAGTTTTCCAAACCTTTAGGTTTCACTTCTTCCCTGGGAACACCAATTATTCTTAGGTTAGGTTGTTTACATAATTCCAAGCTTCTTGGAGGTTTGGTTCATTTTTTAAATTATTTTTTTGTCTTTGTTAGATTGGGTTAATTCAAAAGCCTTGTCTTTGAGCTCTAAAGTTCTTTCTTTTACTTGTTTGGATCTATTTTTGTAATTTTCTACTATGTTTTGCATTTCTCTAAGTATGCCTTTCATTTCCAGAAGTTGTGATTTTTTTTATTTATGCTATCTATTTCTCTGGTAACTGTTTTCATCCATATCCTGTATTTAAAAAAAATTCTTTCAGTTAGTATTTATCTTTCTCTGGTGCTTCTTTAAGTGGCTTAATAATGGACCTTGTGAATTCTTTTTCTGGCAATCCAGAGATTTCTTCTTGGTTTGCATCCATTGCTAGGGAGCTAGTGTGGTCTTTCAAAGGTGTTAAGAAATCCTTGCTTTGTTGTTACCAGATTGTTTTTTTGGTTCCTTCTCATTTGGGTTTTCTATGTCAGAGGAAAGATGTGAGGCTCAAGGGGTGCTGTTCAATTCTTTTGTTTCATGGGGTGTTCCCTTGATGTGATGGTCTCCCCTTTTCACTTGGGATGGGGCTTCTTGAGAGCCAGAGTGCAGGGATTGTTATTGCTCTTCTGGGTTTAACCACCCAGTGGAGCTACTGGTCTCTGGGCTGATACTGGGGAGTGTCTGCAAAGAGTCCTGTGATGTGATCTGTCTTCAGGTTTCTCAGCCATGGATTCTACCACCTGCTCTGGTAGAAGCAGCAGGGGAGTAAAGTGGACTTTGTGAGGGTCGTTGGTTGCAGTTCTGTTTAGTGCACTGGTGTTTTTTTTTTTTTTTTTTTTTAATGCTAGTTGTTCTAGCAGTGAAGTTGTCACGTGGAAAGACTGAGGAGGACTTCTGGTTAGCCAGGATGTTACAGGTGATGGAATTAGCTGTTGTTTTCTCCTTTATTGGAGTGGGGGTTTTTTGTTTGTTTCTTTGTTTGTTTTTTGAGACAGTTTTGCTCTCGTTGCCCAGGCTGGAGTGCAATGGTGTGATCTCGGCTCACCACAACCTCTGCCTCCCAGGTTCAATGGATTCTCCTGCCTCAGCCTCCCAAGAAGCTGAGATTACAGGCATGCAAGACCAGGCCTGTCCAATTTTGTACTTTTAGTAGAAACTGGATGCAGTTTCTCTATGTTGGTCAGGGGGGTCTGGAGCTCCTGACCTCACGTGATCCGCCTGCCTCAGCCTCCCAAAATGCTGGGATTACAGGTGTGAGCCACACCACCTGGATGGGGTTGTTCTTTGGTGAGTTGCTGCAATGGCTTGAGTTGGTTGACCTCCAACCTGGAGGTGGGATTTTCAATAGAGTATCAGCTGTCGTAGTATGGGGGGGATGCAAGCTTGCCTTCAGGTCACCTGGATAAGTATTCAGGTTTCTCAGGCAATGGGTGGGAACATAGAGCTCCCAAGAGAGTATGTCTTTTGTCTTCAGCTACCAGGGTGGGTAGAGTAAGACCATCAGGTGAGGGCAGGGTTAGACATGTCTGAGCTCAGACCCTCCTTGGGTGGGGCTTGCTGCAGCTGCTGTGGGGTTGGGAGTATGGTTCTCAGGCCAATGGAGTTATGTTTCCAGGGGGATTATGGCTGCCTCTGCTGTATCATACAGGTCAGGATGGAAGTGAAGGAAAGCCAGCAGTGACAGGCCTCACTCAGCTCCCATTGAAGCCAGCAAGGCCAGTTTCACTCACGCCCTACCCCACCAACAGCACCAAGTTTATATCCAGTCGGTGAGCAGTACTGAGATCTTGCCCCAGGCTATAAGCCTCCCCATTGAGAAAGCAACCTGGGCTTTCAGGCCCCACCCCTCACCACCTGCCATGGCTTCTGTGCCCATATCTGTGCTTCCCATTCACTGTCCCCATGCCGATTTTGCCAACGAACATTGACACTAGGTCAAAATTCTTACAGAATTTAGCTGGAAGTTTCCTTCTCCTTGTGGCCCTTCCCCAATTACACTGGCAGCCCTTCCCAAGGACCCCTGTGAGATAAAATCAGAAATGGCTTCCCTGAGGACCAAGAGTGCCTATTGCGCTATTCCCACTGCTTCTTCTGCTTTCATATTTTGCTTGACTCTCTAAGTTCATTTCAGCCCTAGGTAAGGCTAAATCCTTCTCTGGTGATCTGGATTTTCAGGTTTTGAGTATGTGTGTTTAGAGGTGAATGTTCCTTCTCTTACACTTTTGGCACTTGCTGTTTTTCAGTTGTCTCGCAGAGGTTGCAGTGGCAAGCCACTTCTTTCAAAGAGTCTGTGCATTCTCTTGGTTTTCCTGGTATGTTCCTATGGTAGTTCTTGGAGCAAAAGTTCATGATGAGAGTCTCCACATGCTGTTCTGTCCATCCAAGTGGGAGATAGAAGTTAGTTCTGTCTCCTAGCCACCTTTTTTTTTCTTTTGCCTTCTGAGAGAGAAATATTGATTGACTCTTCATCACAGATACAAAAAAAAAAAAAAAAAGATCAGTGAGCATTCTTTCTTTATTGTTTTAAACAGCAATCTACTTTTTCTTCAGGCTACTGATTTAATTTCTCATTATACATTTATTTATTTATTTATCTGTTTCTTACTGCCTGTGCTCACCAGTAGACCAACTGCAAAAAATTCAACTACAGAAATATAAGGTAAGTATTTCATAAATGATTCTCATTAACTATAAATCCACAAAAATTTCATGTTCACATTCATCTGACTGGCCTCATTTGGCCTTCTACAGAATGTTTGAAGTTTGATTAAAAATAATCTACCGATAAATATTTATTGATAGAACACTGAAAGGTGAAGTCTACTGGTGAAAATGTTGTTCCTTCATTACCAGAAATGAAGTAGATACATTTATTTCTTGACTTACTATTATGCTTCATTAGTGTGTGTTTATTTTTATTCAGTACCATGCTATTTGCTTTCTGTAGCTGGTTTTTGAGACAAATTTCACTCTGTTGCCCAGGGTGGAGTGCAGTTGCTTCATCATGGCTCACTGCAGCCTCATCCTCACAGGATCTAGGGATCCTCCCACCTCAGCATCTCAAGTAGCAGAGACTATGGGTTTGTGCCATTACACTCTGCTAATTTTTGTATTTTTTGCAGAGATGGTGTTTTGTTATGTTGCTCAGGCTGGTCTAGAACTCCTGGGCTCAAGCAACCCAACTTGGCCTCCCATAGTGCCAGGATCACAGGTGTGAGACACTGCATCTGGCCTTACTGTAGCTTTGTAATATATTCAGAGACCAGGTAGTGTGATGCCTATAGCTTTGTTGTTTTTCCTCAATATTGCTTAGGTTATTCTTGGTCTTTCATGAATTGATAAAGATTTGATAATTACTTTTTAAATTCTGAGAAAAATATAATTGGAATTTTTATAAGGATTGCATTAAATCTATAGATCACTTTGGGTAGTATGGACATTTTCACAATATTAATTCTTTCAATTCATGAACATGGTGTATTTTTCAATTTTTTAGTGCCTTCAATTTATTTAATTAATGTTTTAAGAGTTTTTAGTGAATAGATCTTTTGCCTCTTTGAATAAATTTATTTCTGTGTATTTTATTCTTTTTGATGCTTTTGTAAATGAGATTACTAATCTCAATGCCTGTCTACACATCTATTCAATTTCAACAGATTTAGAGATGAAACCAAATACATGTGAAAATGCAGGAGAGGAAAGAAATTCAAAGTTTTATAGTTTTGTAAAATACAGGTGCCCAATTTAGCATCCTGTGTCATGCCCTGTGGTGACAAGTATCGCATTAAGCTTAAACTTAAGCTCAAATTGACTTCTTATTTGGGATAACCCAAAGATAGAGAAACTCATCATCCTGATTTTACACAGGTGGAGACTGCTGCTTAGAATAAATGAATATACAGAATCACATGGCTGGTACATGGTAACCTGGAACTTCTAGAACAAACCATCTGAGCCTGAACTTGAAATGAGCTGGGCAGCTTCTTACCATCTGTCTATGAAAAGGCCAGAGATACCAGAGGGTGCCCTTTGAGCCTTTGGTGAATAAGTGAAAACTTCAAATGTTGATACTCAGGAGGAAGGAGTTAGATTGACCCAACACTTGATGGAACACTTATTTTTAACTTAATGCAGCCATAAAAGTGTTTATAACACTTGGGGCTTTGAGTTCTTCAATTAAGGCAGAATTTCTATAGAGTATACTTTTCCCTATAAAATGTATTTAGCCATTGATAACTCTATGTAGCTCTGTGAAATATGTGCTTATTAGACAGATCAGGTGTTTTGGCTATGAATAAGATGAATAATTGTGTTTGTAATAAAATATATTTATAAATAATTTTGATTCTGAATATTTAAAAACTATTAACTACTGTTTGAATAAGTCTTTGTCCAAAATATATATATATACATTTTATATAATATATAGAATATATGTATATATATAAAATACACACATAGATAATCATATGTAATATAGATGGTAATATAACTGTACCTTCTGTGGCTATTATGAGCTTCACTGGTCACCAGCTCTACGATATGGGGCATCAGGTACTCAAGAGTGGCAGCAAGAAACATAAGCATGGAAGAGTCCAGGCACTGGGCACAGCAGATCTCCCACAAGAGGTGTCCAAACATATCATGGAGAACTGCAGCTCTGCTCTTGCTAAGAAGGTGAGTCTACTTTTATTTATTTATTTATTTATTTTCAGACGAAGTCTTGCTCTGTCGCCCAGGCTGGAGTGCAGTGGAGCTATCTTGGCTCACTGCAAGCTCCACCTCCCGGGTTCTAGTGATTCTCCTGCCTAAGCCTCCCGAGTAGCTCGGACTACAGGTGTGTGCCGCCACTCTCAGCTAATTTTTTTGTATTTTTAGTATAGACGGGGTTTCACCATGTTGGCCAGGCTGGTCTCGATATCCTGATCTGGTGATCTGCCTCCCTCGGTCTCCCAAAGTGTTCAGATTACAGGCGTGAGCCACTGCGCCTGGCCTCTCTTTTTTTTTTTTGTGACCGAGTTTCGCTCTTGTTGCCCAGGCTGGAATGCAATGGTGCGATCTTGGCTCACCTCAACATCCGCCTCCCAGGTTCAAGCGATTCTTCTGCCTCAGCCGCCCAAGTAGCTGGGTAGGCTGGTCTTGAACTCCCAACCTCAGGTGATCTGCCGGCCTCGGCCTCCCAACCTGCTGAGATTACAGGTGTAAGCCACCGCGCCCTGCTTTTTTTTTTTTTTTTTTTTAGACAGAATCTCACTCTGTCGCCCAGGCTGGAGTGATGTGGCACCAGCTCAGCTCACTCCAACCTCTGCCTCCTGGGTTCAAGCGATTCTCCTGGCTCAGTCTCCTGAGTAGCTGGGTAGCTGGGATTACAGGCGTGTGCCACCACACTCAGCTAATTTTTGTATTTTTAGTTGAGACGAGTTTTCACCATGTTGGTCAGGCTAGTCTAGGACTCTCAACCTCAGGTGATTCACCTGCCTCCCAAAGTGCTGGGAATACAGGCATGAGCCACCGCACCTGGCTCACCAAGACCTTTAAATGCCACTGGTGTCAACTTGGCCATGATAAAGCCTGGGCCTAGAAATGCCCATGATTAAAATCTGGTCACTCTAATGACTGAACCCTCTTTTTAAAGAAACTGTAGCTATTCAGTTGACTTTTTGTTGTAGACAAAAATGTGTCATCAATAGAATATTTTGCCCTGTCTAGAGGACACCGCTACAGATTATCAGACTCTAGCCAGTACTCTTTGAGTGCTTTTACAACTTTTTGTAAGTTTTAGGTCACTGAAAGACATTCACAATGTCTTGTCCAGTAGAGTGTCAATTGTTTCTTCTCTTACAATACAATAATATGAGTCTCTCTCCATTAACATATTTATTTAATTATTTCCAATTTATATTGCTTTTGCTGTACATTTGATTTTTTTTTTTTTTGAGATGGAGTCTCTGTTACCCAGGTTGGAGTATAGCGGCACGATCTCAGCTCACTGCAACCTCCACCTCCTGGGTTTAAGTGATTCTTCTGCCTCAGCCTCCTGAGTAGCTGGGACAACAGGTGCCCACCACCAGGCCTGGCTAATTTTTGTATTTTTAGTAGAGACCAGGTTTCACCATATTGGTCAGGGTGGTCTCGAACTCCTGACCTCGTGATCTGCCCGCCTTGGCATTTAGCATGAATGACTCCATTTTGGTTTGGTTTGGTCTGTTTGAGCCTAGTGAACAAGCTCAGTCCAGAATGATGGCCTCCAATAATTTTGTTTAAAAAATTTCCCCCTTTTGATTAAGTTTTCACATAGGTCAGAGTGTGACCAAAACTCAGGGTCTTAGTGTCACTCTCAGTTTCCATTATTTTTGGTTTCCGTTCTTATCAGGTCATTCATGGGTTATGGTGTTCTCATGGTCAAATACATTTTCTAGTTTTCATCATTCCAGTTAAAGAGAGACCACTTGACATTCTAGAGATGACTGCATGCAAAGATTTATAACTTTTGAGAGAATAGAGTGCAGTAGGGAGACTATTATTTTGACTATCAGGAAAATAATATCAAGAGTTAGAAGTATGCTTTTTTTTTTTTTTGAGACGAAGTCTGTCTTGTCACCCAGGCTGGAGTGCAATGGCACAATCTTGGCTCACTGCAACCTCTGCCTCCTGGGTTCAGGTGATTCTCCTGCCTCAGCCACCCAAGTAGCTGGGATTACAGGCATGTGTCACCACACCTGGTTAATTTTTGTATTTTTAGTAGAGATGAGGTTTCACCATGTTGGCCAGGCTGGTCTCGAATTTCTGACCTCAGGTGATCCACCTGCCTCGGCTTCCCAAAGTGCTGGCATTACAGGTGTGAGACACCATGCCAGGCCTGAAGTATGCTTTTTAACCAAGGACCCCATGAACCAACCAATAGATCAAATAATTAGCTAGTTAAATGGTCTACTCATTTCAACCAAGCAGTCTGTTCATTAATTTCCTACAACTGAATCTCTGTAATACTCGATGTATTTCTCCATGTGCAACTACAAATACTAGCAACTGCACAGATACTTCTCTGTTTATCCAGTAAGTAAACTAGATAAATTCTTTTATTTAACACAACTTTAGTAAAAAAAAAAAAAGTCTTCCAATGACTTTTTATAAAGGTCAACACATTTTTTCCACTCTAAGTGCATCTATCATCAGTTGCAATTACAAAAGTAATCTAGTGAATTTAGTTAGCTTTGCTCAGTACTATTGTATCCGTAATGCCTTATTTAACAGTTTTACAATTTTTCTAGTGAAATAAGTATCTTTGTAATTGGAGACCTTTTCAAAAAGCTTTCATGAAGAAAAAAAAGTCTTAGTATCCTTTTAGCTACCGTTATAACATCAACCTTCTTGCATCAGAAAGCTTTTATACTACCAGAAAACATGCATTAAAAATGACAATTGCCAGGTGTGCAATTTTCTGTCCAGTGCTCACGTCTGTAATCCCAGTACTTTGGGAGGCTGAGGCATGAGGATCACCTGAGGGCAGGAGTTCGAGACCAGACTGACTAACATGGTAAAACCAAGTCTCTACTAAAAACACAAAATTTACCTGGGCATAGTGGCAGCCGACTGTAATCCTAGCTACATGGGAGGCTGCAGCAGGAGTTGCTTGAACCTGGAAGGCAGACGTTGCAGTGAGCCAAGATTGCGCCATTGCACTCCAGCCTGGGCAACAAGAGTGAAACTCAGTCTCAGGAAAAAAAAAAAAAAAAGCACACCTGTAATCCCAGCACTTTGGGAGGCCGAGGCAGATGGATCGCAAGGTCAGGAGTTCGAGACCAGCCTGGCCAATATGGTGAAACCCCATCTCTACTGAAAATACAAAAATTAGCTGGGCATGATGGCACGTGCTGTAGTCCCAGCTACTCGGGAGGCTGAGTTAGAAGAATCGCTTGAACCCGGGAGGCCAAGGTTGCAGTAAGCCGAGATCTTGCCACTGCACTCCAGCCTGGGCCACAGAGTGAGACTTTGTCTCAAAAAAAAAAAAAAAAAAAAGACGATTTGTGTGTAAATGTTTAAACGATGGCCCTGAGGTAGCAGAAACTTACATAAACTTTTAATTATCTTCTGATAATTATAAGTTCGACAAAAAAAAATCAGTCTTAAACTAGTATAGTAATTTAGAAGTCACTACACACACACACGCACATACACATTCAATTTATATTTAATATAGATTAATATAGATTACTTATCTTTTCTGTGATGAGTAGTGAAATGCAGAGTTTTTAATAATGGAAACTTCAAGAACTCAGGAATAGGAACCGTATGCGGTGGCCCACGCCTGTAATCCCAGCACTTTGGGAGACTGAAGGTGGATCATGAGGTCAGGAGTTCGAGACCAGCTTGGCCAACATGGTGAAACCCATTTCTACTAAAATTACAAAAATTAGTCTGGCATGGTCGTGGCCATCTGTCATCCCAGCTACTTGGGAGGCTGAGGCAGGGAAATGGCTTGAACCTGGGAGGTGAAGGTTGGAGTGAGCCGAGATCATGCCATTGCACTCCAGCCTGGGTGACAAGAGTGAAACTCCGTCTCAAAAAAAAAAAAAATTAATTAAAAAAAAAGAACTCAGGAAATATCAAGTGGCTGCCTATGTTCTCCATGAGTCCACACTGAACATTAAGTTTATGTCTTCTTAAACACTAGGTTACTTTCCCCAATTTAGGTGCACAGCACTGATACCTGAGAGGTTATCATAGGTCATTTGACTTGGACCACAGAGTTGATTTAAAAAGCATATCTAAAACATTTCCGTACTGGCTGATGTAACTAAAAATGTGGCAGAGTACTTTTGTAATAGTCAATTAATTTTTGTCTTGTCTGGGCTTGCAGGTGTTTTTGTTTGTTTGTGTTTGTTTTTGTTTTTTGTTTTGTTTTGTTTTGTTTTCTGTTTTGTTTTGTTTTGTTTTCTTTTTGAGATGGAGTTTCTCTCTTGTTGCCTGGGCTGGAAATGTGATCTCGGCTCACTGCAACCTCCACCTCACGGGTTCAAGCGAGATTGTGCCACTGCACTCCAGCCTGGGTGACACAGCAAGACTCCATCTCAAAAAATAAAAACAAAAATTTAAAAATAAAAGAAATTAAAAGCTAATTTTCACAAAACTTTATAAATAAATCCAACAAATATATCATTTTGACCACTCTAGATTTCCATACATAGTTTATAATCTCTTTTAATTACTTTTTTTTTTTTTGATAGGGAGTTTCACTCTTGTTGCCCAGGCTGGAGTGCAATGGTGCAATCTCGGCTCACTGCAACCTCTGCCTCCCGGGTTCAAGATATTCTCCTGCCTCAGCCTCCCGAGTAGCTGGGATTACAGGAATGTGCCACTATGTCCCGCTAATTTTGTATTTTTAGTAGAGATGGGGTTTCTCCATGTTAGTAAGGCTGGTCTCCAAATCCCGACCTCAGGTGATCCACCCGCCTCGGCCTCCCAAAATGCTGGGATTATAGGCGTGAGCCACCACGCCCGGCCTTCTTTTAATTACTTTTTAAATTTTCTCTACTTTATTTTTTTCTACGTTCTTTTTATTTTCTCAATTTGAGACAACCTTTAAGTAATATCAAACTAGACAAAATATTTTTAACTTTCTTCATTGAAAGCATATTTTTGCTTTTGTTTGCACATTCTCTATGCAAAATTGTTTTTCTTAGATCCAGTAGTTTTAATTATATATATTACATGAACTCTTTAAAACCTAATTTTTAGTGAAATCTCTAGTAAGTAATCTTGAACTGTTTGATATCAGTATTTGTAGACAACCATTTTATATTTTTAATAGAAGATGTTTTTTCAAATTCTCTGTTAACTAGCAGATCTAAATATGTTTAGCTTTTCTCTATCACATAAAAATAAGATTCTTGTTGGGGATAGTGGCTGACGCTTGTAATCCCAGCATTTTGAAAGGCCAAGACACAAAGACTGCTTAAGCCCAGGAATTGGAGGCAAGCCTGGGCAACATGGCAAAACCCCATGTCTACAAAAAATACAAAATTAGCTCAGCATCGTTACCTGCACCTGTAGTACCAGCTACCCAGGAGGCTGAGGTAGGAGAATTGCCTGAGCCCAGGAGATCGAGAGTGCAATGAGCCGTGATGAAGTCACTTCACTCCATCCTGGATGACAGAGACCCTTTTTTAAAAAATTAAATGCCAAAGCATATAAACTTAATCTTATGGGACTTCGGGGGTGGGGGTTTGTTTTTATTATTCTCTCAACAGCTTTGTGGCTACAGGTGGTGTCTGACTGCATGAAAAAGTTTTTTACGGGTGATTGCAGAGATTTTAGGGCACCCATATCCCAAGCAGTGTACACAGTACCCAGTGTGTAGTCTTTTTTTTAATTTTTGTTTTTTGAGACAGAGTCTCGCTCTGTCTCCCAGGCTGGAGTGCAGTGGCGCGGTCTCGGCTCACTGCAAGCTCCGCCTCCCGGGTTCACGCCATTCTCCTGCCTCAGCCTCCTGAATAGCTGGGACTACAGGTGCCCGCCACCACGCCTGGCTAATTTTTTGTTTGTTTGTTTGTTTGTTTAGTAGAGGTGGGGTTTCACCTTGTTAGCAAGGATGGTCTCGATCTCCTGACCTCATGATCTGCCCGCCTCGGCCTCCCAAAGTGCTGGGATTACAGGCGTGAGCCACAGGGCCTGGCACCGATGTGTAGTCTTTTATCCCTTTTCCCCGTACCGTTGTTTCCCAAGTCTCTAGAGTCCATTATATAATTTTTTTTTTTTTTTTTTGAGACTCAGTTTTGCTCCTGCTGCCTAGGCTGGAGTGCAATGGTGCGATCTTGCCTCACTGCAACCTCCACTTCCCGGGTTCAAGCGATTATCTTGCCTCAGCCTCCCAAGCAGCTGGGATTACAGGCATGTGCCACCATGCCCGGCTAACTTTGTATTTTTAGTAGAGACGGGGTTTCTCCATGTTGGTCAGGCTAGTCTCGAACTCCCCACCTCGGTGATCCACATGCCTCGGCCTCCCAAAGTGGTGGGATTATAGGCGTGAGCCACCCCACCCCACCCATTATATAATTCTTAAGCCTTTACATCTTCATAGCTTAGCATACATCCTCATAGCAATTTTGCAATGGCAAATTCTGCTGCTATAAACATGCATGTGCAAGTGCCTTTTTCATACAATGACTTATTTTTCTCTGTGTAGATACCCAGTAGTGGGATTGCTGGATCAAATGGAAGTTCTACCTTTAATTCATTTAGAAATCTCCAGACTGTTTTTGATAGTAGTTGTACTAGTTTATGTTCCCACCATCAGTGTAAAAGTGATCCCGTTGTACTACATCAATACCAACGTCTGTTATTTTTTGATTTTTTCATTATGGCCATTCTTGCAGGAGTAAGATGATACCACATTGTGGTTTGTTTTTCAGTTCTCTGATCATTAGTGATGTTGAGTATTTTTTTAAAACGTTTTTTAACCATTTGTATGTCTTCTTTTGAGAACTGTTTACTCATGTGCTAAGCCCACTTCTTTATAGGATAGTTTGTTTTTTTCTTGCTGGTTTGTTTGAGTTTCTTGTAGAAACTTTGTCAGTCCCTTGTCAGATGCATAGTTTGCGAATATTTTCTCCCACTTTGTGTGTTGTTTGTTTATTCTTCAGATTATTACTATTTTTTTTCTGAGCAGAAGCTTTTTAGTTTAATTAAGTCACATTTATTGATCTTTGTTTTTGTTGCATTTGGTTTTGGGGTTTTCGTCATGAAATCTCTGCCTAAGCCAATGTCTAGAAGAGTTTTTGCTATATTATCTTGTATAGTTTCAAGTTTTCCATTTAAGTCTTTGATCCACTTTGGGTTGACTTTTGTATAAAGAGAGCAATGAAGATCCAGTTTTATTCTTCTAGATGTGGCTCGCTAATTATCTCAGCAGCATTTGTTGAATAGGGTGTCTTTTCTCTACTTCATGTTTTTGTTTAGTTTGTAGCAGATCAGTTGGCTGAAAGTATTTGGCTTTATTTCTTTATTCACTATTCTGTTCCATTGGTCTATTTGCCTATTTTTATACCAGTACCATGCTGCTTAGGTAACTATAGTCTTCTAGCATAGTTTGAAATCAGATAATGTGATGTCTCCAGATTTGTTCTTTTTGCTTAGTCTTGTTTTGGCTATGCGGGATCTTTTATTTTTCTGTATGAATTTTAGGATTGTTTTTTCTAATTCTGTGAGGAATGATGGTGGTATTTTGACGAGAACGGCATAAATTTGTAGATTGCTTCTGGCACTATGATCATTTTCACAATATTGACTCTACTCATCCATGAGCATGGGATGTGTTTCCATTTGTTTGTATCATCTTTGATTTCTTTCAGCGTTGTTTTGTAGTACTCCTTGTAGAGGTCTTTCACCTCTTGGGTTAAGTATATTCCTAAGTATATTTTTTCTGCAGCTGGTGTAAAGGGTTTGAGTTCTTGACTTGATTCTCAGCTCAGTCACTTGGTGTATAGCAGTGATATTGATTTGTGTACATTGATTTTGTATCCTGAAAGTTTACTAAATTTATTTCTCAAATCTAGGAGCTTTTTGAATAAGTCTTTAGGGTTTTCTAGGTATACAGTTATATCATCAACAAGCAGTGACAGTTTGACTTCCTCTTTACCAATTTGGATGCCCTTTATTCCTTTTTTTTTTTTTTTTTGATGGAGTCTTGCTCTGTCACCAGTCTGGAGTGCAGTGGCTCAATCTGGGCTCACTGCAACCTCCACCTTCCGGGTTCAAGCGATTCTCCTGCCTCAGCCTCCCGAGTAGCTAAGACTACAGGCATGCACCACCATGCCCAGCTGATTTTTGTTTTTAGTAGAGACGAAATTTCATCATGTTGGCCAGGATGGTCTCGATCTTTTGACCTCACCATCCACCTGCCTTGGCCTCCCAAAGCACTGGGATTACTGGCATGAGCCACCGCTCACTTATACTTTGACTTGCTACATCTTTATTCTGTATGAATATTAACAGAATTATAGATAGATCTGGATATAGATATATGTAAGTACATAAACACACACATACAGGATTATATTAGTTTGTATATGTAAATATTTATGCATACAAAAGATGTTCATCAATAGACATTTCTAATTTTCCAGCCTAACCTGAGGACATAGATGAAGACTTACTTTTCACCTATATGGCTTTATACCATCTCAGACTGGAACACAGCCATAAAGTGTTATGTATAAACATGAACAAACTTCATGTTTATGAGCATGGCCTGTGAAGTAACACATTCGTAGTGTGATGTAAGGCTTTATGTCTGGCTTAGCATTTTAGATCTTTACTTTTCTTCTCAGGGTATGCCTGTGTTATTCACATCCATCATTTTGAGCCTGCCTTGATGTCTACACTTTTCCAGTTTAGCTAATCAGTTGGTTATATTTACCTGATCTGACCTAATTGGATTTTTGCAATCACGCAGGCTGAGCTAATTTGCTTATTTAACTTATCTGGGATGCAGGGGTAGAAATGAAGATGACCTTTGTCCTAAATGGGACATATGCACAAATAACCTTGACCTATACACACGTATGTGACTCATTCTTTGTGTACATGTTTATCTATCAACCTATCTTATATCCATATTTACATTTACAGAAAAAAGGCACTGAAATAATCTTGGTAAAAGGTCATTTCCATTTTCTTTACTTCCAGGTGACATAAATCCAATCAGATGATTAGCTCAGTAAAGATTTATAAAATCCAAGCCAAAAGCCACACTTTTTTTTTTCATAAATGTGAAAATGTCCTTGTTACCTGGCACCCCGGTCTTTTTATTTGTGAATCTCAATAAATCAGCCTAGTGGGTTTCTGTCCAGTTAAAAAAAAAAAAAAAAAAAGCAGGAATGCTTGACATCAGTAAGACTATCCTTACTCAGAAAGAAGTTTTGGCCTGGCCAATAAGGGCCACAATTGGCACTTCTGTGAATGTTCACTATGGTCTGGTTGAAATGTGTTCTGGTACCATGAACAATTAATTATATTTGCCTTCAGTATGATGGTCTATCTTCCAGAAAGAGTGCTAGACTCTATCCATTACCATAATGACACTACTTCAGCCACAGAGATGAAGAGACCAAATTGTACTTTTACATTACATACTCATAAAAATGAAGTTGATCCCATGTCTTAAAGAAAGCCCAGATGAGAAAAAATAAGCATTTCACAATTTAGGTGAGAACCTTAGGACTGGGGCTGGTTCACCTCTGGCCATATGTGCAACATGAAGGGAAGGGTCAACCTTGACATGGCAGTGAATGACTCCCATTGGTTAGTGCATGTTCATTTTCCAGGAGTGAGCAAAAAAGACCAGTGCTTCCTTCGTACGTGTTAAATGCAGCAGGATGTATGCCAGAACATTCTTCTATTCGTGTACTCTTCTAGATCTAGTTTACAGGGCAAATAGATTTATACATGTATAGAAGTTACTTTGTTGGGGATGGGGACAGAGTCTTGCTGTGTCACCCAGGCTAGAGTGCAGTGGCAGAATCTTGGCTCACTGCAACCTCTGCCTCCCGGGTTCAAGTGACTCTCCTACCTCAGCTTCTGGAGTAGCTGGGACTACAGGCAAGTGCCACCACACCAGGCTAATTTTTGTATTTTTAGTAGAGACAGAGTTTCACCATATTGGCCAGGCTGGTCTCGAACTCCTGACCTCATGATGCATGCACCTCAGCCTCGCAAAGTGCTGGGATTACAGGCATGAGTCACCATTCCTGGGCAGGTAAATAGATTTTTAAAACTTACATAAAGGATTATATGAGTATATTTATGTAAATATTTATGTATACAAGAAATGTTCCGCAATAGACCATTTTCAATCACTTGGCATATACTAATTATACAGACATATACTTACTTTCAATCCCTTTTGCTCAGTAGCATTTAAGAACCAAACATAGCCATATAATATTGTTTGTATAAACATAAAAAAAAATTCACCTTCAGTAGCATAGGCCTCAGAAATAAGCTGACAGCAAAGTCACGTTATACGGGCTGTTAAGTTTGGCACTTCAGGGCCCTGCATTCCTTCTCAATGTATGTATGTGCTTTTCACATCCAGTAGCTTGGTTGGGCCTGCTTTGATAAACCTGCAGTCACTATTCAGATAATTGGCTGATTGCATCTAACTAGGCTAAGAAAATTGGATGAATGGAATCACCTTGGGCTAATCTAATTGGCTAATTAGATTCACCTTTACAGATATAATTGGCTAACTGGTATCACTTGGGCTCATTTAATTGGCTGATTGGAATTTCATTGGGCTAACCTAATTGGCTAATTGGATTCACCTGTACTGATATAATTGACTAATTGGTATCACTTGGGCTCATTTAATTGGCTGATTGGAATCACCTGGGCTGAGCTAACTGGCTGAGTAGAATCACATGGGCTGAGTTCATTGACTGCGTCTGGAGGAGAATGAGTAAGGTAATGACCTCTTACATATTTTTCTTTTGGGGCTTTTTTTCAAGACATACTCACAAATAGACATTAATTAGACATATGATATAAGCTTTTGTGTTTGTATCTGTTTTCCTATATACATGTCTTATATCTGTTTCTAAATCTACAGAAGAAAGTGTCCGGCTGGATGCGGTGGCTCATGCCTGTAATCCCAGCACTTTGGAAGGCCGATGTGGGTTGATCACTTCAGGTCAGGAGTTTGAGACCACCCTGACCCACATGGTGAAACCCCATCTCTACTAAAAATACAAAAATTAGCCAGGCACAGTGGCAGGCACCTGTAGTCCCAGCTACTTGGGAGGCTGAGGCAGGAGAATTGCTTGAACCTGGGAGGCGGAGGTTGCAGTGAGCAGAGATAATTGCACCACTGCACTCCAGCCTGGTGACAGAGTGAGAGTCTGACTCAAAAAAACAAAGACAAAACAAAACAAAAAACCAATGGTTACTTTGTATAAGTTAAATGCCAATGGATTTAGGTAAGAGCATACATCCATTTGAGTAGTATTCTAGGTATATTTCATAGAGCAGAAAATTTTATACCTCTATGGAATTATCTTTGTATATTACTAATGATATCAACAATCAACAGTTTCACCTTCTACATCATTATTTTTTGTGAATATAGATACAAACCTGGATACATCTGCATATAGTTAGACAGATAAATACACACATACAGAGTTATATAAGTACACTTATGTAAATGTCTATTAATATAGAAGATGCTCAGCAAATGACATTTTTAATACCTTAGTATATACTAAGAATGCAGATGTGGACTTACTAGTATACTTTATGGCACAATAGAAATCCAAAATGGAACATAACCATACAATGATGTTTACAGATACATAAACAAAGATACACATTCAAAGGCAAGGTCTTGGAAATAAGCTGATAATACAGCAATGTAATCCTTTATGACCAGATTAGCATGTCTGGGCCCTGCTTTTTTTCTCAGTGTAGAAAAGTGCTATTTACTTCCACCATTTTGACTTAATGAATCTATAGTCACTATTTAGATTGTTGTCTGATTTGATCCACCTGTACAGAACTATTCGCCTAATTGGAATCAACTAACATGAGCTAATTGGTTAATTAGATACTTCTGAACTGAGCTAATTGACTGATTGGAGTCACAGTTTCAACTAACTGGCTGATTGGATTCTCTAGAACATAGCTAATTTCCTGATTAAAAGCACATGAGCTAGTGAAGCACTGGGGCTGACAACTGTAATCCCAGCACTGTGGGAGGCCGAGGTGGGTGGAACACCTGAGGTCAGGAGTTCAAGACCAGCCTGACCAAAATGGAGAAACCTTGTCTCTACTAAAAATACAAAATTAGCTGGGTGTGGTGGCACATGCCTGTAATCCCAGCTACATCGGAGGCTGAGGCAAGAGAATCACTTGAACCCAGGAGGCAGAGGTTGCAGTGAGCTGAGATTGTACCATTGCACTCCAGCCTGGGCAACAAGAGCAAAACACTGTCTCAAAAAAAAAAGAAAGAATAAGAATTATACAATGAACTCCATAGGCTTGGGGAAAAGAATGAGATGGGATAAAGGGATAAAAGACTACACATTGAGTACAGTGCACACTGCTTGGGATATGGGTGCACTAAAATCTCAGAAATCACCACTGAAAAACTTTTTTATGTAATCAAACACCACCTGTAGCCACAAAGCTGTTGAGATAATAATAAAAACAAGCCCCAGCCCCCAAATTCCAATAAGTTCAAGTTTATCTGCTTTGGCATTTAATTTTTTAAAAAAGAGTCTCTGTCATTGAGGATTGAGTGAAGTGCCTTTATCATGGCTCACTGCACTCTCAATCTCCTGGGCTCAGGCAATTCTCCTACCTCAGCCTCCTGGGTAGCTGGTACTACAGGTGCAGGTAACGATGCTGAGCTAATTTTTGTATTTTTTGTAGACATGGGGTTTTTCCATGTTGCCCAGGCTTGCCTCCAATTCCTGGGCTTAAGCAATCTTTGTGTCTTGGCCTTTCAAAATGCTGGGATTACAAGCATGAGCCACCATGCCTGACCAGAATCTTATTTTTATATGATATAGAAAAGCTAATCATATTTAGATCTGCTAGTTAACAGAGAATTTGAAAAAAAACTTCTACTAAAAATATAAAATGGTTTTTGTCTACAAATACTGATGCCAAACACTCCAAAATTACTTCCTAGGGATTTCACTAAAAATTAGGTTTTTAAGAGTTAATGTAATTAATATATATAATTAAAACTACTAGATCTAAGAAAAACAATTCTGCATAAAGAGTGTGTAAAAAAAGCAAAAATTTGCTTTTCATGAAGAAAGTTAAATATATTGGGGTCAAATGCCCCAATTAAAAGACACAGACTGGCAATTTGGATAAAGAGTAAAGACCCATTGGTGTGCTGTATTCAGGAGATGCATCTCATGTGCAGAGACACACATAGGCTCAAAATAAAGGGATGGAGCAAGATCTACCAAGCAAATGAAAAGCAAAAAAAAGGGGTTGCAATCCTGGTCTCTGATAAAACAGACTTTGAACCAACAAAGATCAAAAGAGACAAAGAAGGCCATTACATAATGGTAAAGAGATCAATTCAACAAGAAGAGCTAACTATCCTAAATATATATGCACTCAATACAGGAGCACCCAGATTCATAAAGCAAGTCCTTAGAGACCTACAAAGAGACTTATACTCCCACACAATAATAATGGGAGACTTTATCATCCCACTGTCAATATTAGACAGATCAATGAGACAGAAAATTAACAAGGATATCCAGGACTTGAACTCAGCTCTGGACCAAGCAGACCTCATAGACATCTACAGAACTCTCCACCCCAAATCAAGAGAATATACATTCTTCTCAGCACCACATTGCATTTATTCTAAAATTGACCACGTAATTGGAAGTAAAACACTCTTCAGCAAATGTAAAAGAACAGAAATCACGACAAACTGTCTCTCAGACCACAGTGCAATCAAATTAGAACTCAGGATTAAGAAATTCACTCAAAACCACACAACTACATGGAAACTGAACAACTTGCTCCTGAATGACTACTGGGTAAATAACTAATGAAGGCAGAAATAAAGATGTTCTTTGAAATCAGTGAGAACAAAGACACAATGTATCAGAATCTCTGGGACACATTTAAAGCAGTGTGTACAGAGAAATTTATGGCATTAAACACCCACAAAACAAAGCAGGAAAGATCTAAAATCGACACCCTAACATCACAATTAAAAGAATAGAGAAGCAAGAGCAAACAAATTCAAAAGCTAGCAGAAGACAAGAAATAACTAAGATCAGAGCAGAAATGAAGGAGATAGAGACAAAAAAAAAAAACCTTTAAAAAATCAATGAATCCTGGAGGTGATTTTTTGAAATGATCAGCAAAATAAGACCACTAGCTAGACTAATAAAGAAGAAAAGAGAGAAGAATCAAATAGATGAAATAAAAAATGATAAAAGGGATATCACCACTGATCCCATAGAAATTCAAACTGTCATCAGAGAATGCTATAAACACCTCTACACAAATAAACTACAAAATTTAGAAGAAATGGATAAATTCCTGGACACTTACATTCTCCCAAGTCTAAACTAGGAATGAGTTGGATCTCTGAATAGACCAATAACAGGTTCTGAAATTGAGGCAATAATTAATAGCCTACCTACCAAAAAAGTCCAGGACCAGACAGATTCACAGCCGAATTCTTCCAGAAGCACAAAGAGGAGCTGGTACCATTTCTTCTGAAACTATTTCCATCAATAGAAGAAGAGGGATTCTTCCCTAACTCATTTTATGATGTGAGCATCATCCTGATGCCAAAGCCTGACAGAGACACAACAAAAAAAGAGAATTTTAGGTCAATATCCCTGATGAACATCGATGTGAAAATCCTCAGTAAAATACTGGCAAGCCTAATCCAGCAGCACATCAAAAAGCTTATCCACCACAATCAAGTTGGCTTCATCTCTGGGATGCAAGGCTGGTTCAACATATGTAAATCAATAAAGGTAATCCATCACATAAACAGAACCAATGAAAAAAACCACATGATTATCTCAGTAGATGCAGAAAAGTCCTTCAAAAATATTCAACAATGCTTCAAGCTAAAAACTCTCAATAAACTAGGCATTGATGGAACATATCTCAAAATAATAAGAACTATTTATGACAAACCTACAGCGGATATCATACTGAATGGGCAAAAACTGGAAGCATTCCCTTTGAAAACAGGCAAAAGACAATGATTATTTTGCTCTCCACTCCTATTCAACATAGTATTAGAAGTCCTGGCCAGGGCAATCGGCAAGAGAAAGAAATAAAAGGTATTCAATAAGGAAAAGAGGAAGTCAAATTGTCTCTGTTTGCAGATGACACTGTATATTTAGAAAACCCCATCATCTCAGGCTAAAACCTGCTGAAGCTGATATGCAACTTCAGCAGTCTCAGGATACAAAATCAATGTGCAAAAATCACAAGCATTCCTATACAACAAAAACAGACAAACAGAGAGCCAAATCATGAGTGAACTCCCATTCACAATTACTACAAAGAGAATAAAATACCTAGGACTCCAGCTTTCAAAGGATGTGAAGAACCTCTTCAAGGAGAACTACAAACTGCTGCTCAATGAAATAACAGAGGACACAAACAAATGGAAGATCATTCCATGCTCATGGATAGGAAGAATCAATATTGTGAAAATGGCCATACTGCCTAAGGTAATTTATAGATTCAATGCTATCCCCATCAAGCTACCAATGACTTTCTTCACAGAATTGGAAAAACTACATTAAATTTCATATGGAACCAAAAAAGAGCTTGCATAGCCAAGAAAATCCTAAGCAAAAAGAACAAAGCTGGAGGCATCACACTACTTGACTTCAAACTATACTATAAGGCTACAGTAATCAAGATGACATGGTACTGGTACTAAAACAGAGATATAGACCAATGGAACAGAACAGAGACCTCAGAAATAGCACCACACATCTACAACCACCTGATCTTTATGAACCTGACAAAAACAAGCAATGGGGAAAGGATTCCCTATTTAATAAATGGTGCTGGGAAAACTGGCTAGCCATATGTAGAAAGCTGAAACTGGATCCCTTCCTTACACCTTACACAAAAATTAACTGAAAATGGATTAAAGACTTAAATGTAAGAGCTAACACTGTAAAAACTCTAGAAGAAAACCTAGGCAATACCATTCAGGACACAGGCATGGGCAAAGGCTTCGTAACTAAAACACCAAAAGCAATGGCAACAAAAGCAAAAATAGACAAATGGGATCTAAGTAAACTAAAGAGCTTCTGCATAGTGAAAGAAACTATCATCAGAGTGAACAGGCAACCTACAGAATGGGAGAAAAATTTTGCAATCTACCCATCTGACAAATGGCTAATATCCCGAATCTACAAAGAACTTAAACAAATTTACAAGAAAAAAACAAACAACCTCATCAAAAAGTGGGCAAAGGATATGAACAGACACTCCTCTAAAGAAGACATTTATGCAGCCAACAGATATATGAAAAACTGCTCATCATCACTGGTCATTAGAGAAATGCAAATCAAAACCACAATGAGATACCATCTCATGCCAGTTAGAATGGTGATAATTAAAAAGTCAAGAAACAACAGATATTGGAGAGGATGGGGAGAAATAAGAATGCTTTTACACTGTAGGTGGGAGTGTAAATTAGTTCAACCACTCTGGAAGACAGTGTAGTGATTCCTCAAGGATTTAAGACTAGCCACACCATTTAACTCAGCAATCCCATTACTGGGTATATACCCAAAGGATTATAAATCATGCTACTATAAAGACACAGCACACACATGTTTATTTTGGCACTATGCAATATACCAAAGACTTGGAACCAACCCAAATGTCCATCAATAATAGACTGGATAAAGAAAATGTGGCACATACACACCATGGAATACTACGCAGCCATAAAAAAGAATGAGTTCATGTCCTTTGCAGTGACATGGATAAAGCTGTAAACCATCACTCTAAGCAAACTATCACAAGGACAGAAAACCACACACCGCATGTTCTCACTCATAGGTGGGAGTTGAACTATGAGAACACATGGACACAGGGTGGGGAACATCAAACACTGGAGCCTGTCAGGGGGTGGGGGACTGGGGGAGGGATAGCATTAGGAGAAATACCTAATGTAAATGACGAGTTGATGGGTGCAGCAAACCAACATGGCCCATGTATACCTATGTAACAAATCTAGAACTTAAGTACCCTAGAACTTAAAGTATTATAAAAAAGAGAAAAATGCATTGCAAAACCAAAAAAAAAAAAAAAAAGAAAGAAAGAAAACTACCAAGCCAAACACTCAATCTGGATGAGTAGAGAATAAAAAAATATTTACAGAAACTAAGAAGTTTCTCCTCAAACTTTCTTAGGATGTTACTGGATGATTTTCTTAAGCAAAATGAGGAGGCTAAGAATGTGGAAGACATGGGATCCAAAGAAAGGCGGATCCAGGGTGACCGAGAGAAGCAGGAGTACCAGGATGCAGCTTTGGAGCAGGCCTGGAAGTAGCACTCCAGACAGAATGAAGAAAACAGAGGCTCCAACAGGGAGACATTTTGCAAAAAAATGGTGTTTCATAGATTTCATATGATCCCTAGGAAGATAGAACTACTTAAAAACATATTAAAGACAATATGAAGAAATAAGAAGAGAATTAGAAACTCCAGAAAAATCCA
Organism: Pan troglodytes; assembly: GCF_028858775.2. NCBI lineage: Eukaryota > Metazoa > Chordata > Mammalia > Primates > Hominidae > Pan > Pan troglodytes. Next base: position 23,054,157 of record NC_072418.2, read on the forward strand.
AATAGCTATACAAAACCCACAAAATTAATCCTAAACAAGGACTTGTTTCTACAGCAAATAGTACTTGGAAGAGGAATAACAAACAAAACATGATTCACTTCCTGCTTTCATAATAAACCATAGATAAAGGACAGAAGACAGGTATCATCTTGGAAAGGAATGCAAATATTATCAACCCTGACAGTTTGCAAGGTTGAGATTTAAAAAATATTATCTCTGCAAATAAGGTCAGGTGATCTTTGAAACATTAGTAAATTAGAGAATAAACTTTATCTCAACTAGAGAAGAGGTATTTCCTATAGTTGCTGTAAAAAGAAATATAATGGTGAACATTTATTTAAAGTTACAAAAGTAATTAATAGAAAAACAAAAAAAGTAGGCAAAGAATCATACTGGCAGGAGTATTAAGGGAAGGCTTGGGATGATATAAGGAAGTTAAATCTTTGTCAGAATAGCGAGTCAGTAAATGCTATTTCAAATTAATCAAGGAATATAGTGCAATAACAGATTATTTAAAGGTGGATGATAATCAGAAATATAAGTTTAGAAATCTTTTTTTTGTGTGTGGGAGTGGGGACAGAATCTTGCTCTATCCCCCAGGCTGGAGTGCCTTGGCATAATCTTGGCTTACTACAAATTCTGCCCCCCAGGCTCAAGCGTTTCTCTCACCTCAGCCTCCTGAGTAGCTGGGATTACAGGCATGCACCATCACACCCAGCTAATTTTCAAATTTTTTGTAGAGGTGGGTTTCACCATGTTGACCAGGCTGGTCTCAAACTCCTGACCTCAAGTGACCTGCCTTCCAAAGTGCCGGGATTACAGGAACGAGCCACCATGCCCAGCCTAGAAATAGTTTTAAGAGTTAAATAGTGTTACTGATATAGTTTGGATATTTGTCCCTTCCAAATCTCATGTTGAAATGTAATCCCCAGTATTGGCGGTGAGGCCTGGTGGGAGGTGTTTCACCTTCTGCCGAGTAAAGCTCCCTGAGGCCTCACCAGAAGCTGAGCAGATGCTGGCACCACATTTCTTGTGCAGGCGGCAGAACCAGGAGTCAATTAAACCTCTTTTCTTTATAAATTATCCAGCCTCAGATATTTCTCTGTAGCAATGCAGAAAAGGCCAAACACAGTTACCCTGTACAAAAAGAGGTTAGAGACTGTTAGGCATGGGGCAGGAAGTTTATTTTTCATTTTAATCTCTCTATTTGATTTAATTTTCCAAAACATATGAATAGATACATTTGATCAAAAACTTAAATACAAGCACTTTCTAAGAGTTGGAGTTAAAGTAACTGATACCCATTTGTTTCCGTGGCTGGTCTTGTGTAATGAAGACAGACAGCATTTGCCAGCAGGATCGCAGAGAGACTTTACGGGCCTACCTGGGAATCAGGTAATCACCAGGCCACATTTGACTCTGAGATAAGTTTTCTCCAAGATTTGTAAGCTCCAAAACCCACAATATCATTTCAGGCTATCCTCAAATTATTTCACTGATACAAAAATTAGGTAATAATTCACATTTGTATGTAAAGGTAGGAGTGGGTGATGTAAAAGACTTACCAGAAATGAGTTTATTGCTGAAAAATTTTGCAGCAGTTGAGAAATTTCTGACCTCTTCTTATTGAGTGGCCTTGTCTCATGCTTTAATATTTCTCATAGGCCATAGTTGGCAAATTTAATGCCCTAGGGCAAACTTCAAGAACTCTAGAGTTATTGTAAACTAGCTATTGCAAGCATACGACTGCTCTGGTCATTCAAAGTAATCCTGTCTTCAGTTAGAGCAAATAGGAGAAAAATGATGTTTTACTGAATGCTTAGCCTGTTTGTAATTATCATCAAACTTGTAAGACACAAGGTTATAATAGCCTTCTATTTTGTAAACAAAAGTGAGGACAAATAATTAGTCATAGGATAGAAATACAATCAATTTTCTGTAACACTGAAGTTTGTGTACATTCTAGTATCTTGCTCTTCACTCTCTATAAAGCTCCTTCACAACTAAATCAAACCAAACAAACAGGGCAGCTGGACTGGTTTTCTGGTGGTGGCGGTGGGTGGGGGGTGAGTTCTCTGGCATGGAAGCTTTCAGGCATAAGCTCCAAGACCATTCTTTTTCAGGTTGTTTTAGAGAAGGTTCAAGGACAAGTGGGTTGGAATTGGGCTCTGGGACCTCTCCTAACAATGGGATTGTATTTATGATATCTCAAGAGTACGTTCAAAGAAAAATTCTTTGGATCGTCCATGTAGGATGTGAGGTGATAAACTCAAAGTCATACTCCCATTTGATAAAAACAAACAAGCAAAACAAACAAAAAACAACTTAACTTGAACCCACGTTTTGTAGGTCTCAGCCTTGAGTCTTCATATTAACTTGTGCTAACTTCCAGAGCAGATAAGTTGCTCCCAAGCACATTGGGGCTGTTAGTTCTGTTATAGGAAGAGGGACTTAGAAATTCTAACGAAAAGCAGTGCTGGGATCGAAAGAATCAACTCAGGAAATCTCAGAAATTATTTATCTCTTGATTTGTCATTGCCTAGGCTGTCTTTGCACATAGCTAAAAGGAACCTGAAGAGGAGCCATCTCACAAATGACAGCCAGAGGAGAGACTTGGAATTTGGCATGAGCTTTGATGGAGATATTCTGCAATTTATGGTTTTGGCAAGTGGAGACTAAAGGTAAAATAAATACGTTACAGCTTTTGAGAACAAATATTTTTTCATAAGTTTCCTCTGGCAGTTAATTTGTCTTTGACAGATTACTCTCAAAGTAATGGAGATGAATAGAAATTACTTCATCCAGAATGGCCTTATTATGATGCATAATCCTTTTAATGTCTCATTTTATAGGGCCTAGAATCTTTAGGATTTGGCAACAGAGACCTAATCAGGACTGTCTCTCCTTTTTTTGGAAAAAAACAAACAATCAAACATAGTAAGTCTTTTTTTTTAAAGTCAAAGTGCCATCAAACCTGTGGTCTAATTATCTTCATAAGCAAAGAGACACCTGTTTGCATAGGGATGAGAGTATTGCAAGAATTAATATGTTTTCCAATTTTTAAATAAAATGAACTAATGGAACCCAACATCTCATTAATGGTCAGAGTTAGGGCCATATATAAGATTAGATTCCACCAAATTCTGGCTCATATACGGTTACCTAAATGACTATTTCTTTGTATTTTCCAAACTAGACAAGGTCATTGAGTTGTCATCTCAATAGGCAATTAAATATCTAAGGTCAATGCTTCACTGTTTTTTTGGAAGATAGATTTTAGTTTGCCATAAAGTGTCAAAGAGAAACCAGCTGGATCTGAGTAATCTTAGATACATGTGGCCCATGCTGGATGTACTCTCGAAGCTTTCTTGAAGAGTAAGAAATTTTCCTAAGATTTTTATGGGCTTTTAAAATGTTTTAATGACATCCCTACCTCTTCAACAACCTTCTGTTTTCCAAGTTACTTCCAGTATAACAGGCATTTCTATTTGGTGGTTTCCAGGTAGGAAAAATGATAGACTTAATTTCTCTTGCTCTTGGCAACTATTCTCTTTCCACAGAACTCTGGCCAGCTGGTTTACACCAACCTTCTTTTGTTTCCTGATATTTCCACCACCTGCTGGTTGCGCTTATATTCTCTGGTTGACACTATAGGTACTATTAGTTTGAAGATGTTAAGTGTTTGAAGCTTCTGATTTTACTTTATTTCTGTATATTATTTACCCTTAGGACTCATGATTCTACGAAGTGGAAAGGAATAAAGATATTTTGATAGACTCCATGAATTCAAGCAGTGATCCCAAATCTCATAGCTTATATCAGTGAGGCTTCTTACACACATGTCAATTTTCTGACCTTTGTAGAATCAACTAGCTGCCTTTTAGCTTACACTCTTTAAGAATATGATTTTTAAAATCTTTTTTTATTATTATACTTTAAGTTCTAGGGTACATGTGCCCAATGTGCAGGTTTCTTACATAGGCATACATGTGCCAGGTTGGTTTGCTGCACTCATCAATTCATCATTTACATTATGTACTTCTCCTAATGCTATCCCTCCCCCAACCCCCCACCTCCCAACAGGCACCAGTGAGTGATGTTTCCCTCCCTGTTCCATGTGGTCTCATTGTTTAACTCCCCTTATGAGTGAGAACATATGGTGTTTGGTTTTCTATCCTTGTGATAGTTTGCTGAGAATGATGGTTTCCAGCTTCATCCATATCCCTGCAAAGGACATGAACTCATGCTTTTTTATGGCTGCACAGTATTCCATGGTGTATATGTACCACATCTTCTTTATCCAGCCTATTATTGATGGACATTTGGGTTGGTTCTAAGTATTTGCTATTGTGAATAGTGCCACAATAAACATATATGTGCATGTGTCTTTATAGTAGCACGATTTATAATCCTTTTGGTATATACCCAGTAATGGATGGCTGGGTCAAATCATATTTCTAGTTCTAGATCCTCGTGGATCTAGAACTTATATACATATATATAATTACTTTCAATCTCTTTTGCTCAGTAGCATTTCAGAATTGAACATAGACATACAATATTATAAACATAAAAAATCCTTAATCTTCAGTAGCATAGGCCTCAGAAATAAGCTGACACTAAGTCAGGTTATTCATGCAGTTCAGGTTTGCACTTCACGGCCCTGCATTCCTTCTCAATGTTTGTATGTGCTTTTCACATCCACTAGTTTGGGCCTGTTTTGATAAACCTGTAGTCACTATTTAGATAATTGGCTCATTAGATCTAACTAGGCTAAGAAAATTGGCTGAATGGAATCATCTTGTGTTAATCTAATTGGCTAATTAGATTCACCATTCTTGGGAGAAAAGCTGAGTGTTGGGAGAGAAGCTGAGGCAGGGCTTGCATGTCTGACATAATGTAAAAAGTCTTGGAACATGTCCGGGGTCCAGGGTCTAAAACCCCCTGTGGTCTTTGGAACACCAAGCTCTGTGCTAAAGGATGGAAGGCTACCCTGACACACCATAATCTAAGCCCAGGGCATAAACTCCTTCGTGGCTTGGATAGAATCCAGAGGGCTCATGGCTCTGGAATGTGTCTAGATGTGCTGGCTCCTTGCTCTCCCAGGATTGATTGTATCTTGAGTTAAAAGAACCTCTGCTGCATTATCTCAAGTAGCAGAGCATATGCTAAACAACCACAGCTGTAGATCATGCACTTACCCTTTCGACCCCCACATTCTTTCGACCCCCACCTGTTTCTTTGTTTGATCACCAATAAATAGTGTGGGTTCCCAGAGCTCCGGGCCTTCACAGCCTCCATACACTAGCGATGGCCCCCTGGTCCCACCTTTCTCTCTCAAACTGTCTTTTTCTCAATCCTTTGACTCTGCTGGACTCTGTCACCCCCACGACCTGGTGTTGGGTCTGATCACCCCAACATTCCTGGCTGCCCAATGTGGGGCAACAGAGACCCCGGTGAAGAAACACTACAGTGTGTGAAAGTGGATGACGCGCATTGGGAGATATACCTAATGCTGGATGACGAGTTGGTGGGTGCAGTGCACCAGCATGGCACATGTATACATATGTAACTAACCTGCACGATGTGCACATGTACCCTAAAACTTAAAGTATAATAAAAATAAAAATAAAAATAAAAAAAAAAAAGAAAGTGGATGACGCATCTTCAAAGGACACCCAAGGACGACTAAAAGAAGCTCGGTAGGAAAGCAGAGTGCTCGGAAGAACCAGGATAACAATGGCACAAAGTGAAAGCGAACATTCTGCTTACTTGAATTTCTTAAGGAATTTATTATGAAGAGGGTGAGGCATGGGGTAAGACCCAGTGGAATCTGAGGCTTGTTTATTCAGAAAGCACCTCAACAAACCGAGGCATATATGGCACAGCCAGTGCCCTTACAAATGTACAACAATTGTTTCCTTGCACAGCAGGCAGTGCTGCCATAGACCTCTGCAGCACAATTCCAGTCTCCTTACTTCCAGGGGAGCAACCAAAGAAGGTCCCTATGGGAGTTAGGGGACCCTTACCCTCAGGAACAGTTCATCTATTACTTGGAAGGTCTAGTCTAAATTTGAAAGGTGTCACTGTGCATACAGGAATAATTGATTGTGATTGTAGCAGAGAAATTCAATTAGTTACTAGTTCCTCAACTCCATGGTCTGCTTCCCCAGGAGAAAGAATTGCTCAGTTGTGGCTGTTACCTTACATAAAACTAGGAAGCAGCACAGTGAAAAGAACAGGAGGCTTTGGTAGTACTAATTCAGCAAGAAAGGCTGTATATTGGGTTATTCAAGTGTTTGACAAAAGACCTATTTGCACAGTAACTATTCAGGGAAAGGATTTTGAAGGACTAGTGGATACTGGAGCTGGTGTCCCTATTATTGCTTTATATCAATGGCCCCAGCACTGGCCCAAACTAAAGGCTTCCATGGGTATCACTGGCATAGGAACAGCCTAGGAAGTTTTTCAGAGTTCCTTGATTTTACCATGTCAAGGGACATCTGGTCAGGAAGGGACAATTCAGCATATTATTACACCTATTCCAGTCAATTTATGGGGTAGAGACTTATTGCAACAATGGGGTACCCACCAAATATCTGAAGATCTATCATGAGCCACAGCATCTAGTGGGCCCACCTGTACAGTACAAATTGAAGGTTTGAGAAGCCTTGATTTGCTTTCTCTGTGCCTTCTGTTAGAAGGGGCCTGTTTCTCATTATCAGTGGAAAGTTTTACCTCACTGTAATTAACCAAAGAGGCAGAAGCTGAGTTAACAAATGCTTCAGCAATGGCATGCCTCCCAGTTACAACCACAAAAATTTTGCTTCTGTTTCGCTAGGTTTACTAACGTGGGATCGAGGGTATGCTTGTGTTTTTGCAGGAGATGAATGAACCATGTGGATGCAACCCCTATAACATGGGACAGAGCAAGAAAACAGCACAGGAAGCTGAGAAACTACTGGAATGCCAGGGTTTTACCTATGGATGCTTAACAGACCAATGCTTTCTGACTGAGCTCCTCTCTACCCTGAATACAAGAGTCCCTAATAGTTAGGTAGGATTATCATCACCCCTATTCAGCATGAAGAAGTTACAGAAGATGGACCTTCATCCTTCTGCAACCCCTAGGATTAAGGGTCCTCTTGTAAAAGGGAAAAGGGAGATATGTGGGAAGAATTCAAACCAGAGCAACTCCATTTTGAATAAGAGCTAAGTAAGTAGAGCTAAGTAAGTAGAGCTAGAGATAAGTAAGTAGAGATAGAGATAGAGAGATAGAGAGAGAGAGATAAACAGAGATAAATAGAGAGATAGAGATAAATAGAGATAGATGAAGACTAGCAATATAAGATCAGTGCCCTAAAGAGGTACAAAAGCAAAGACTAGCAATATAAGGTCAGTGCCCTAAAGAGGTACAAAAGTAGAGGCTAGCAAAGACTAGCAGAGATTTGCAGGGACAGACAGGAACATTCTGAATTATGGAAATTAGCTATGGCTCAAAGTCCAAGCAAAATCTGAGAGGGCAAATATACAAGGAATAGAGGGGAGGAAGGTAAGGATAAAAATGCTCTTTCTTTTCTCTCCAACAGGACCTTTTGGATTCAAAGTTGTGCTAGCAATAGGAAATGTTACTCTTGATATAAATATATGCCTTATTACTTGCCCCGAATGTCACTTGTTTACCTACATTAATTCAACCTTTGATAAAAATCAAACTATCTTGATAATTAAAGCCAGGGAAGGAGTTTGGATCCCTGTACCTCTACATAGACCATGGGAGACATCACCATCTATTTATATTGTAACTGAGACCCTTATAAAACTATTATCCCATTCTAAAAGATTTATACTTGAAGGCCATTGGAGGCTCTACATTTGTGGATTTTGTTCTGGTGGTTGTGTGCTTGTGCTGTCTTCTTTTAGTCTGCAGATGCGAAAGCTGCCTCTGAAGATGAAGCCACCTCTGAGAGAAAGCTGACATCAAGAACAAGCAATGATAGCTGTGGTGGTTTTATGAAAAAGAAAAGGGGGGCATGTTGGGAGAAAAGCTGAGTGTTGGGAGAGAAGCTGAGGCAGGGCTTGCATGTCTGACATAATGTAAAAGAGTCTTGGAACATGTCTGGGGTCCAGGGTATAAAAACTTCTGTGGCCTTTGGAACACCAAGCTCTGTGCTAAAGGGTGGAAGGCTACACCGACGCACCATAATCTAAGCCCAGGGCATAAAATCCCTCATGGCTTGAATAGAATCCAGGGCTCGTGGCCCTGGAATGTGTCTAGACTTGCTGGCTCCTTGCTCCTTGCTCTTCCAGGATTGATTGTATCTTGAGTTAAAAGAACCTGCTCTCCATTATCTCAAGTAACAGAGCATATGCTAAACCATCACAGCTGTAGATCATGCACTTGCCCTTTCGACCCCACATTCTCACCACCTGTTTCTTTGTTGGATTACCAATAAATAGCACGGCATCCCAGAGCTCGGGGCCTTCGCAGCCTCCATACACTAGCAATGGCCCCCTGGTCCCACTTTTCTCTCTCAAACTTTTTCTCAATCCTTTGACTCCACTGGACTTTGTCACCCCCACAACCTGGTGTTGGGTCTGATCACACCAACACACCCATACTGATATAATTGGCTAATTGGTATCACCTGGGCTCATTTAATTGGCTGATTAGAATCACCTTGGGCTAATCTAATTGGCTAATTGTATTCACCTTTATGATATAATTGACTAATTGGTATCACATGGGCTCATTTAATTGGCTGATTGTAATCACCTGGGCTGAGCTAACTGGCTGACTAGGGTCACATGGGCTGAGTTCATTGACTGTGTCTTGAGGAGAATGAGTAAGGTAATAACCTTTTACATACTTTTCTTTTGGGGCTTTTTGTCAAGACATACTCACAAATAGGCATTAATTAGACATATGTATATAAGCCTTTGTGTTTGTTTATGTTTTCCTATATACATGTCTTTTTTTTTTTTTTTAAATAGAGTTTCATTCTTGCTGCCCAGGCTGGAGTGCAATGGCATGATCTCAGCTCACTGCAACCTCTGCCTCCTGGGTTCAAGTGATTCTCCTGCCTCAGCCTCCTGAGTAACCAGGATTACAGGCATGTGCCACAATGCCCACCTAATTTTTTTGTACTTTTAGTAGAGACGAGGTTTCTCCATGTTGGCCAGGCTGGTCTTGAACTCCCTATCTCAAATGATCTGCCTGCCTCGGCCTCCCAAAGTGCTGGGATTACAGGTGTGAGCCACCATGCCCGGCCATATGTGTCTTATATCTGTTTCCAAATCTACAGAAGAAAGTGTCTGGCCAGGCACGGTGGCTCATGCCTGTAATCCCAGTACTTTGGAAGGCTGAAGTGGGCTGATCACCAGAGGTCAGGAGTTTGAGACCAGATTGACCAACATGGTGAAACCCTGCCTCTAGTAAAAATACAAAAATTAGCCAGACCTGTTGGCAGGCACCTGTAGTCGCAGCTACTCGGGAGGCTGAGGCAGTTGAATCACTGGAACCCGGGAGGCGGAGATTGCAGTGAACCGAGATCGTAGCACCACTGCACTCCAGCCTGGTGAGAGAGCAAGACTCCATCAAAAAAAAAAAAAAACTATGCTTACTTTGTATAATTTAAATGATGATAGATTTAGGTAATAGCATACATCCATTTGAGTAGCATTCTAGGTATATTTCATACGGCAGAAAATTTTATACCTCTATGGAATTATCTTTGTATATTACTATTGATATCAATTACAATCAACACTTTCACCTTCTACATCTTTATTTTTTGTGAATATAGGTACAAACCTGGATACATCTGGATATAGGTAGATAAACACACACGTACAGAATTATATAATTATAATTACATAAATGTTTATTAATATACAAGATTTCAGCAAATGACATTTTTAATACCTTAGTATATACTAAGAATGCAGATGTGGACTTACTAGTCTACTTTATGGCACAATAGAAATCCATAATGGAACACAGACATACAATGATGTTTACATAAACAAAGCTTCACTGTCAAAGGCAAGGTCTTGGAAACAAGCTGACAATACAGCAATGTAATGCTTTATGACCAGATTAGAGTCTTTGGGCCCCGCTTTTCTTAGTGTAGAAAAATGCTGTTTAAATCTGCCATTCTGATCTAATGAATCTACAGTCACTATTTAGATTATTGGCTGATTTGATCCACCTGTGCAGAACTATGTGTCTTATTGAAATCAACTAACCTGAGCTAATTGGTTAATTAGATACTTCTGAACTGACTCATTGGAATCACAGTTCTAACTAACTGGCTGATTGGATTCTCTAGAATTTCTCTAGCAAATTTCCTGATCAAAATCACATGAGCTAGCCAGGCGAGGTGGCTCATGCCTGTAATCCCAGCACTTTGGGAGGCCGAGGCAGGTGGATCACCTGAGCTCGGGAGTGCAAGACCAGCCTGCACAACATGGAGAAACCTTGTCTCTACTAAAAATACAAAATTAGCTGGGTGTGGTGGCACATGCCTGTAATCCCAGCTACTTGGGAGGCTGAGGCAGGGGAATCCCTTGAACCCGGGAGGTGGAGGTTGCAGTGAGCCGAGATCATGCCATTGCATTCCAGCCTGGACTACAGAGTGAGAGACTCCGTCAAAAAAATAAAATAAAATTACATGAGCTGAGCTTTCTGATTAGGATCACTGAGGCTGAGTTAATTGGCCAATTAGAGTCACCTGGGCTGATCTCATTGACTGATTGAAATTGTTAAGGCTGAGCTAATTGGCTGTTTGAAGTCACCTGGGCTGAGTGAATTACTGATTGGAATCACCTGGATTGAGTCGATTGGCTAAATGTAATCACCTGGGGTGAGCAAATTTACTGATTGTAATTGCCAAGGCTGACATAATTGGCCTAATGGAATCACTTGCGCTGAGCTAATTGGCTAATAGGAATCGCCTGGGCTCAGCTAATTGGCTGATTGAAAACAGCTGACTTGAGCTCATTGGCTTATTAAATTTGCCTCATGAAATCGCATTCATCTATCTTGAGGAGCATGAGTACGGACATAACCCCTGACTTACTTTACATTTGTGAGATTTTATAAAACATAGTCACAAATTCAGGTTATATACATATGTCTCTATATGTTTCTATGACCCTGGGTCTTCGTATTTTTTTTTTTCTTTTTGAGACAGAGTCTCATTTTGTCACCCAGGCCGGAGTGAAGTGGTGTGATCGTGGTTCACTGAAACTTCCACCTCCCAGGTTGAAGCAATTCTCGTGCCTCAGCCTACCTAGTATCTGGGATTGCAGGTGTGTACTACCATGCTCAACTAAGTTTTGTATTTTTAGTAGAGACAGGATTTTGCCATGTTGGCTCAGCTGGTCTCACCATGCCCAGCTAATTTTTGTATTTTTAGTAGAGATGGGGTGTCGCTATGTTGGCTTGGCTGGTCTTGAACTCCTGGCTTCAAGTGAAGGACCTCCCTTGGCCTCCCAAACTGCTGGAATTACAGGCATGAGCCACTACACCTGGCTGTATGTGTTTCTCTAGCTACATATGTTATATCTGTATCTAAATCCAAAGAAAAAAGCATCTGAAAACACCCTGAAATTTGCTTTCAGTATAGCAGTCCATCTTAAAGTCAGAGACCTCTTGTTTAATTTTCTTACCCAAAATGTTACTACTTGAGCAAACACAACAATATGATAAGATTCTATTTCTGCCAGGCACTGTGGCTCACACCTGTAATCCCAGCAGTTTGGGAGGCTGAGGCAGGCAGATCACCTGAGGTCAGGGGTTCAAGACCAGGCTGACCCACATGGAGAAACTCCGTCTCTACTAAAAATACAAATTTAGCCAGGCGTGTTGTTGGGTGCCTGTAATCCCAGCTACTCGGGAGGCTGAGGCACGAGAATCACTTGAACCTGGGAGGTAGAGGTTGTAGTGAGTCAAGATGTTGCCATTGCACTCCAGCCTCCGCAACAAGAGTGAAACTCTGTAAAAAAAAAAAAAAAAAAAAAAAAAAAAAAAAAAAAAAAGCCGGAAACAGTATCTCATGACTGTAATCCTAGCACTTTGGGAGGCTGAAGTGGGCAGATCACAAGGTCAGAAATTGGAGACCAGCCTGACCAACATGGTAAAACCCCATCTCTGCTAAAAATACAAGAATTAGCCAGGCGTGGTGGCGTATGTGGTTTTAAACTCAGCTACCCAGGAGGCTGAGGCAGAAGAACTGCTTGAGCCTGGAAGGCGGAGGTTACAGTGAGCCAAGATCGTGCCACTGCACTCCAGCCTGGGCGACAGAGTGAGACTCTGTCTCAAAAAAAAAAAAAAAAAAAAGAAAGAGAAGAAGATTCTATTTCTATGTCACATATTTGAAAATAAGAGCTCTAAAGTTGAGGGAAGCTTTAAAGAGAATTATTTCTCATTTGCAAATTTGGATTAAGGCTTTCAAGCTAAGGCTAGTTTATCCATATTTTCCCATTCACCAGAATTAAAAAGGCCATTTTTGACTTGGCAATAAATGACTCGATGGCCTTAGTGCACTTTTGCTAACAGATTGTGAGCAACAAAAACCAATTCTTTCTTTGAAAACATCAAATGCAGCAAGATGCAGGTCAGAGCACACCTCCATTTGTGTACTCTTATGGATAAAATTTAAGGGGCAAATAAGATTTTGCAGTTATTGAAGTTTTTCTTTACATTGCTGTAAGTACAAATACCTATTTATCCTTTTACCTCCTATATCTTTACTCTGTATTCATATGGAAAAAATGATAGCTAGATCTGTATATAGACATACATGGGTAGACAGATAAACACACACATATACAATTATGTGGGTTTGACTACGTAGATATTTATTTGTACAAAAGATATTAATAAACAAACTTTTTTTTTTTTTGAGATGGAGTCTCCCTGTGTCGCCCACCCTGGAGGGCAGTGGTGCGATCTCGGCTCACTGCAAGCTCCGCCTCCCAGGTTCACGCCATTCTCCTGCCTCAGCCTCCCGAGTAGCTGGCACTACAGGCTCCCGCCACTATGCCCGGCTAATTTTTATGTATTTTTAGTACAGACGGGGTTTCACTGTGTTAGCCAGGATGGTCTCGATCTCCTGACCTCGTGATCCGTCCGCGTCAGCCTCCCAAAGTGCTGGGATTACAGGTGTGAGCCACCGTGCCCGGCCTTAACAAACATTTTAAGTTCCCCAGCCTACATTGAGGATGCAGATATAAACTTACTCTCACCTATATGGATCCATACCATCTCAGATTGGAACACAGCCATACAATGTTATGTTTAAACATGAACAAACCTTCACGTTTAGGTGCATGACCCAGGAAGTATGTTTTTGATAAAGCCATGTAAGACTCTAGTTCCAGCTTAGCATTTCAGGGCCCTGCTTCCTTTCTCACCGTATGCCAATGTGATTCACATTTGCCATTTGGGTCCTGCCTGGATGCCTTCACTTTCCCAATTTAGCTAATTGACTTATATCCATCTACGCTGATCTAAGTGGCTCATTAAACTCACCTGGTGTGAAGAAGTTGGGAAGAAAAACGGCGTCTGACCTACTTATTCTCAGGCTTCTCTGCAGGACATATGCAATAATGGAAATTACATTGACATACCTGTGTTACCCATTTTCTGTGTATATGTTTATCTAGCCACCTATCTTATATCTATATATATATATCTGTGTGCATAAAAAAGACCACAAAGAAGAATAGGTCAGAGGTGATTTTTATTTTATTTTCCATTCAGGCCAGGTAAATCCAATCAGCCATTACCTCAGTGAAGATTTATCAACTCCAAGCCACCACCAAATCACGTTTTGCTAAATGTGAAAATATCCTCATTACTGGCCACCAAGGTGTTTTAAATTCAGTGTCTATTCAAAATAGCCCATGGGGTTCTGTCCATCCAGCTAGGAACCTTCAGACATGCCAGTGGCCCTAACCTTTTTCACAAGGAGCTCTGGCCTGACCAATAAGAACCACCTTTGGTGCTTCAGTGTAGTGTCACTATCACTTGTTTGAAATGCAGCCAAGTAACATGTACCATTATATTTGCTTTCAGTATGACAGTCTACTAATAAGAAACCTAGGCTTTTGGTGGGGCATGGTGGCTCATGCCTGTAATCCCAGCACTTTGAGAGGCTGAAGCAGGCAGATCACCTGAGTTCGAGAGTTCCAGATCAGCCTGACCACCATGGTGAAACCCCGTCTCTACTAAAAATACAAAAGTATCCGGGCGTGATGGTGCACGCCTGTAATCCCATCTACCTGGGAGGCTGAGGCAGGAGAATCACTTGAACCTGGAAGGCGGAGGTTGCAGTGAGCTGAAATCGTGCCATTGCACTGCAGCCTGGGCCACACATAAGCAAAACTCCATCTCAGAAAAAAAGAAAAAAAGAAAAAAAAAGAAACCTAGGCTTTCTGTCCATTACCATAAAGTCCCTATTTTAGCCACAAAGGCAAAAGGACAACAGTGTACTTTCACATTGCACACTCATGGAAATAAACAAGAGCCCCTGTCTTGATGAAAGTCTTAATGAAAAAGAATAAACATTCTCAAATTTTGGTGAGAAACTTTAGACTGAGGCTGGTTCAACTTTTGCCCTGTGTGCAACAGAAAGAGAAGGGTAAACATTGATATGGCAATGAATGACTTCCATCACCTTAGTGCATTTTTATCTCCCAGAAGCAAGAAACAAACAAACAAAAAAAGCTGCTGCTTTCATATATGTTAAATGAGGCATGATGTATGTTAGAGCATATTTTTATTTGTGTAATATTTGTGATATTGTTTATAGGGCAGATAAACTTATACATATATGGAAGTTACTTTTGTTTTTGTTTTTCAGACAGAGTCTTGCTCTGTCTGCCAGGCTGGAGTGCAGTGGCACAATCGTGGATCAATGCAAACTCTGCCTCCAAGATTCAAATGATTCTCTGACCTCAGCCTCCCAAGTAGCTGAGATTACAGGCGCTCACCACCCCGCCCGGCTAATTTTTGTATTTTTAATAGAGACAGGGTTTCACCATGTTGGCCAGGTTGGTCTCGAACTCCTGAGCTGAGGTGATCCACCCACCTTGGCCTCCCAGTGTGCTGGAATTACAGGCACGAGCCACTGCACCCGGCTGGAAGTTACTCTTTATCTTACTATTTGTAGCAATGCATATCAATACGAAGATTGACATATCTAGATATAAATATACATAGGAAGACAAACACATAATTATATAAATATTTATATGTAAATACTTATATATACAAAATACATTCCCCAAAAGACATTTTTAATCTTCTGGCATGCACTAAACATGCTGATGTAGAATTACTTCTTTTTTCTTTTGCTAAGTAACATGTCAGAATGGAACGTAGCCATACAATGTTGTTTATGTAAATATCAACAAAGCTTTAACTTCAAGGGCAAGGCTGCAGAAATAAGCTGAAAATAAAGCCATGTAACCCATCTGTCCAGGTTAGTATTTCAGTGCCCTGCATGTCTCCTCAGTGTGTGCATGTTCTGTTCACATCCACCATTTGGGGCCTGCCTTAATAAAGCCACGGTCTCTACTTAGGTAATTGGATGATTGGATCCACCTCATCTGAGCTAATTCGCTGGTTGGAATCACCTGGGCTGTGCAAATTGGCTGATTACAACCACCTGGGTTCTGCTAATTTGCTTATTTAATTTACCTCGGCTTCAGGGGTAGAATATGGAGATGTCATCTGATCTGCTTTACTTCTGAGCCTTTTTGTTTGTGAGATCTATGCACAAACATGACGTAGACATATCCATGTGACTCATTTTGTGTGTATATGTTTATCTAGCCATCTATTTTATATCTATATGTACAGAAATAAGCCTGTAAAATAAACTTGGTCAGAGGTTATTTTCATTTCTTAACCTACAGTTAGGTAAATTCAATCAGCTACTTACCTCAGTGAAGATTTATTCAAACCAAGCCACACGCCACATCACATTTTTTTCCACAAGTGTAAAACTGTTCTTAATAACCTGGCACCTGGGTGTTTTTAATTCTGGTCTCATTAAACCAGCCCAGTGAGGTTTTGTTCATCTATCTAGGAACCACCAAAAATGCTTGACATTAGTGGGCTGAGCCTTCCTCACAAAGAAGATTTGACGTGGTAAATAAAAGCCACCTGTGGCACTTTGGTGAATGTTCACTATCACCCATTTGAAATGTGGCCAAGTACCATGTACCATTATATTTGCTTCCATCATCACCATCTTTCTTCTAAAAAGAGACCTAGACTTCTTTTTCATTACCATAAATACCCGACTTCAGTCACAAAGACAAAAAAGACAAGGGTGTGATTTTACATCACAAAGTGCTGGGATTACAAGTGTGAGCCACCGCACCCAGCAAAAGTATAATCTTTCATAAAAAATTAATGGATTTTAATAAAAACAAGCATATGCATCAATAATGCTTGTGGTAAAATAAAGATTCATTTTGTTGATTTCTACTGAGCTCCCGAATATTTGATCAAAAGCTAGCAAATATACAGCAGAACAGGAATATTATTCTAAATAAGAATATCGTGAATGATTATTTTGTCAATGTAAGTAAAAATATGACCTCACGCTAATAGTCTCGCCTATAGTTGTACAACATCAAATGCTATGTTTTATTTAAAATTGTATTTCATATAAGTATTCAATTTATATCACCCTCCTTTGCTATTTCAATGCCTTCTCCACTTTATATCAGTGGAAAACAGGCCAGCAGGTCCCAGGAAAGCACGTGGTGCTATTGCTGCTTTAACAATGATCGTGAAGAGCACTTGTTTGGGTGCTACTAACGTGTCAAACACTGTTATTTGGCTTAAAGTACTGGTTTTCTATTTTTTTATAAATGTACCAGTAATACAAATTTGTTAGCTAAGAAGACTTTATCTTATTCAAATATGTTTTATGGGATTTCATTGACATTTAAGTGTCTGAATTATCTGGAACGTTGAAATTCTCCATAAACCCAAATTGAGTACTATAATCATTTACTAAAAGCTTTTCTGAGGCAGAGTAAGATTTATAACACTTTATTATAATATGGAAGAAGTGTATTAACCATGTTTTCAGTAATCACTCTGAACACAGCATTCTCAGTTCCCAGTATGCATCCTGAGTCACTCAGGGGAAACTGGTTTCTCTGTGAAGAGGCAGAAGAAAATGCTGAGTGGAGGCACCACACTGCACAGCAATGCTTTCCACATGCACCTATGAGGATCTTCATTTAATTGGGCTGATATTTGCATGGCTAGATACTTACTGAATTTAGTCATACTGGTTTTTAGCAGCTAATGGCTTCTGTTACCCATTAATTTTATACATTGGCTTTTTTGAAAAACAAGTCATTTGTTAATTTACTCGAAATTGAGACTACATTTACAACTTCATTTTTCAGTGTTAAAGCAAATCAGAGAAGAGCAACGTGTGTATATAGTGTGCATTTTCCTGCCTATCAAAATTCTTCCTTCATTGCCTTGGAAACCCTAGGCAGCCACCAATAAAATACTCCCTTTGAATACTTTAGCAAGGATTTTAGATTTCAAAAGGTCAAAAACAATCATTGAGCAAAGCCAAAATCTTGTCTTTGTTTCTTGCTAATTATCTGGCCATTTCCAAAAGCATGGAAATTACGCCAAGCCATTGAAAAGATGTGGTTTTGATTAATTTTATCCCATTTGGAATGTTTTCTCTAATTGTTACTTTTGTCATGTTAATCTAAAACAAACTATCTACATAACTAATCATGCATTCAAGAAATATTCATGTTAAGGTGTTTACAGTTTAATATTATATTACAGTATAGTAGAATCCTCTATAATTAGAAGTTACTTATTTATAAATTCATTGTTTTTAAGGTTTTTCAAAAGTGAAAACAAAGAATTAGGAATGCTTTTTGAAATAAGTTCAATTCTAGGACATTACCCACTGGTCTTCATGGTATTTCTGTAATGAATACTGTAAACCTGGGTCACCAGAATGGTGCAGACATGCTGATTGAAATAGAATGAGTTCAGCCTTGTTGGTAGACTATTGGTATCCCAGAGGCTGATCATTCACTACAGATGACTAAATATTGTTCCATAATGCCAGTGAACACTTTTACCCAGGTTACCCTTTTCCTCCCATTAATTTGGTCCTGTTGTGGTCTCCTCTTTCTCTTAAGCTATCCCACATGAGA
The DNA here is from genome assembly GCF_028858775.2 of Pan troglodytes. Taxonomy (NCBI): domain Eukaryota; kingdom Metazoa; phylum Chordata; class Mammalia; order Primates; family Hominidae; genus Pan; species Pan troglodytes. The sequence continues at coordinate 23,072,382 of NC_072418.2, forward strand.
GGTGATTATTTCTTGCATGAATGAGATTCCCTTTTCTTCCCCCTCTGCCATAGGATCCTCTTATTCTCCCTACTGGAAGCAACATCCAGGAGGCAGGAATGATGACAATATACAAACATGTTTCCTGCCATGTGACCACCATAAGCAGCTTACAACATGGCCCACCTAGAAGTCACTGACTTTCAGGCCAGCAGGGGTGATTTTCTGTGATGTGTCTCTTTCCCTTAAAAGCACCTATGATTAAGATTAGCACAATCTCACTCATAGGTGGGAATTGAACAATGAGATCACATGGACACAGGAAGGGGAATATCACACTCTGGGGACTGTGGTGGGGAAGGGGGAGGGGGGAGGGATAGCATTGGGAGATATACCTAATGCTAGATGACGAGTTAGTGGGTGCAGCGCACCAGCATGGCACATGTATACATATGTAACTAACCTGCACAACGTGCACATGTACCCTAAAACTTAAAGTATAATAATAAAAAAAAAAGATTAGCACAATCAGGATAATCTCCATTTTGATAACACAAAGTCAACACATGAGTAACCTAATTTCATGAGTAATTTCCCACCAGTCACACATCTTTTTACACTCAAGAGGAAAGTATTACACAGCAGGTGCAACAGACTGGGAATCCAGGGTATCATCTTAGAATGTTGCCTACCCAACTGAATAAGCTTTTAAAATATTCTTTCTGCTGTTTTTGTTATCTACATAAACAAAGCTATCATCTGCAAATAATAATTAACTCCTTTTCAGTTTTATTCATCACAAATATTAACTAACATCTTCTTTCTGGCTTATTTTTCCTTTATGTACTATTTTACACATTCACACACACATAGAACAATAAAAATCTATCCAATTAGTCAATTTTAGTTAAATTTTCATTAAAATAAATGTTAGAAATAATTGTTTTCTGTTTGAAGAGGGCTTTTATTGTTGTACTCAAGAGTGTTATTTCTGGAGAGAAAGTTGCCTGTGCTTTAATAGGCAGATTCTGGGGAGAATCCAAACCATAAGTCATAAAATTTTACATTAATAAATTCAAGACAAAGCAGAAAGTATAGATTTGCTTTCAGCATTTTCATGGTGTTTAGTTTTCTATTAGTCACCTAATTAATTTGTTTTGTTCCAATAATTGCACTTTTCTTCTAAAAATATGTACAAACTCATACACAAACACACTCACTTTATAATTTTCTTACATCTAAGGTTTATCTTCAGAGTAATATATGTATACTTAACTCTATGTAAATTAAAAGTCTATATGTTTGCATGCAGAGAGACCACATGTTCAAAGAAAACTATATAACAAATATTTATTAATAATTTTTCAGGACTCAGAAATGTATGAATTTTATTTCTATTTCTGTTTATTTTATTTATTTATTTTTTGAGATGGAGTCTCTTCTGTCACTGAGGCTGGAGTGCAGTGGTGCAATCTCAGCTCATTGCAACCTCCATCTCCTGGGTTCAAGCGATTCTCCTGCCTCAACCTCCAGGCATGCGCTGCTAATTTTTATATTTTTATATTTTTAATAGAGATGGGTTTTCACCATGATGGCCAGCCTGGTCTTGAACTCCTGACCTTAGGCAATCCACCTGTCTTGGCCTCTTAATGTTCTGGGATTACAGGCATGAACCCCTGCTCCTGGCTGTATTCTATTTATATTTCTGTATAATTTTTATTATGACCATAAAAATAACCCTGTAATCCGTAAGAATTTAATTGTACATTTTACAATAAATAATAAATAAAGTGTATAATTACACTGTTTGTAATACAAAGAATAAATGCTAGAGATGATGGATGCTCTATTTACCCTAATGTAATTACTACGTATTGTATGCTTGAATACAAATATGCCATATAAGGCATAAATATATACACATACTGTATACACACAAATACTAATAATAAATTTCAATAAGAAAAAAGAATAAAAATTTAACCTATGAGAACAGTATTCTTCAACTCATTTGCAGTTTAAAGCCACTGGCAAAGTGATTACTAGAGATGTTATTCCACTATGCACCAAATAGTATATTGCTACCATCTTTTACCTACACCCTTGAGTAAGGCGGGATACGCTAAATTTAGTGGCATAATAATGCTTCATTCAGTGCACAGTAGTCTTAACATGGTAAAAAAATAAATTAAGTTCACACATAATCTAACAATTTTTAAATGTACTGCATTTTATTACATAAAAGTACAACCAATAAAATCTACTAATTTATTTTAATATATTTTTAACTATAATTAATAATTTCTCTCACTATAATATAGAAAAGTATTATTCTGAACATCTACCATATGCATTACTTAATATAGGTTAACTACAAAGAGCCTCTCCACTTATATTTTCATCATGCATCTTTCATTTTAATGTCCTTACTCTTTTATAGAAAAGGTCATAAATATGCCCAATTAATAAAAAAGAATCTCTAATATCTCGATGCAGCAACAATTGATCACATGCTTTCACACGTGAATACGATAGGAATAAAATAACAGCACAAAGTAATTTGAAAGCTGTATTACATCATTATTCACTTTTCAAAAAATTTTTTTCAAGGAAACAAGTATACTTTCAATGTAATTACAATGCTTCAAAAAATCTACTCCTTTTATAGTTACATACAAATAATTTATCTAACAACTTTAGTTGTGGATTAGTTTTTATACTCAACACTCTAATTAAGCGTAATGTCTGAAGTGTCAGTGCCTTAGTTATTCTAGTGTAAATTCTCTGATATTTACATAGAATCAATTTTGAATTAAGTATTTTTTCTTATTTACTGCAACGGCAAAAATATACTTTAGTATAAACTCTCTGGTGTTTTACAAGCTGTAGTTTTTGTAAAAAAAAAATGTCTTTCCAAATTCATTACATTTGCAGGACTTTTCTCCAATATAAAATCCCTGATGTTGAACAAAGCTTGAGCATCTGCTTAGGGATTATCCTCTAGTATAAAATGATTGCAATAAGATCTGTGATACAAGTAAAGGTACCACAACCTCCTTTATATTTGTAATGGTTGTCTTCAGAATAAATTTTTTTTCACTTTAAAGGTTTATATTTTCTGAAAGATTTTTTGACAGTAATTGCACTTTTAATTAATTATGAATTATGCACTTTTATTAATTATGAATCTTCTTATGTTGAGTAAGATGTGAGTAGGCATTAATGGTTTTTCCATATTCTTTATATTTGTACAATTTTTCTCAAAGATACTAGCTTTACTATGAAATAAGGTGTAAGCACTCATGAAAAGTTTTGCCACATTCTTCACACTTGTAGGAGTTTTGGCATTATGAATTATCTTATGTATAATCAAGTGTGGCAACCATATAAAGGCTTTTTCACATTTTATGTATTTCTAGAGTTTCATACCAGTATAATTTTTTTTATGTATAGAAAAGTTGGAGGTGTTGCTAAAAGCACTTTCACATCTTTCAGGTTTGTAGAGCTCCTCTTCAGCATGAATTATCACCATGTCTCTTAAGAATTGAGAACTTGTGGCTGGGCATGGTGGCTCACGCCTGCAGTCCCAGCACTTTAGGAGGCTTAGGTGGGTGGATCACCTGAGGTCAGGAGTTTGAGACCAGCTTGGGAAATATGGTGAAACTCCATCTCTACTAAAAATACAAAAATTAGCTGGGTGTGGTGGTGGGCACCTGTAATCCCACCTACTTGGGAGGCTGAGGCAGGAGAATGGCTTGAACCCAGGAGGCGGAGGTTGCAGTGAGCCGAGATTGTGCCATTGCACTCCAGCCTGGGTGACAAGACTGAAACTCTGTCTCAAAAAAAAAATAAAAATGAGAACTTGTTATAGGCTTTGCCACATTTTTCACACTTGTAGGTTTCTGTCCAGTATAAATTATGTGTAATGAGGGTTGAGAACTTCCTTAAAAAGCTTTGTCACATTCTTGGTTTCTGTCCAATATGAATTATCTTATGTTTATTAATGTCTGAGGATCAGTTAAAAGCTTTGCCACATTCTTCACATTTGTACGGTTTCTCTGCAGTAGAAATTCTCTTATGTATAGTAAGGTGTGAGGACCAGCTGAAGCCTTTGCCACATTCTTCACATTTGTAGGGTTTCTCTCCTGTATGAATTATCTCATGTTTACTAAGGGTTGATGATTAAATAAAGGCTTTGCTACATTTATCACACTTGTGTGATTTCTCTCCAGTGTGAATTTTCCTATGTGAAAAAAGGGTTGTGGGGTGGTTAAAAGCTTTGCCACATTCTCTGCATCTGTAGGGTTTCTCTCCAGTATGAAGTATCTTATCTGTAGTAAGGGTAGAGGAGTACATAAAGGCTTTGCCACATTCTTCACATTTGTAGGGTTTCTCTCCTTTATGAATTATCTTATGTGTGGTAAGGTGAGAGGAGTTCTTAAAGACTTTGTCACATTCTTCATATTTGTAGGGTTGCTCCTTAGTATGAATTATCTTAGGTGTAGTAAGGGGTGAGGACCAATTGTAGGCTTTGCAACATTCTTCACATTTGTAGGGTTTCCCCTTAGTATGAATTATCTTATGTGTAGTAAGGTTAGAGGACTGCTTTAAGGTTTTGGCACATTCTTCACATTTGCAGAGTTTCTCTCCAGTATGAATTATCTTATGTGTAGTAAGGTGTGAGGACCAGTTGAAGGCTTTGCCACATTCTTCACATTTGTAGGTTTCTCTCTAGTATAAATTTTCTTATATGTAGTAAGGGTTGAGGACTGGTTAAAAGCTTTGCCACATTCTATCCATTTGAAAGGTTTTTTCCAGTATGTCTTCTTTTATGTCTGTTTGAATTTGAAAATTTATGAAAGACTTTCATATATTTATCACATTGAAATATTTTGCTCTGAGTATTTGTGAAACATTGGTTAAGTCCGTTACAACCTCCTTTGTGCACCTTACACTCATCCATATTTTCACAGCCTTTTTTTTTTTTTACTGTAAATTGTCATGTCCATTTTTTTCATATCTTCTCAGTATCACTTTTTGGAAAGATTCTTTTACTCTCTGCTCTGGCCAAAGGTCTTGGGCAAAATGAGACCACATAACCAAAAGAAACAATAAAAAACACATCACTTCAATTGCTAGACTCAGATAAATATACTTTACAAATCTAACCTATAAAATTATACAAACTACATAAGCAAGATGACATAGGAAAATACCACAAGCTGTAATTTCTTCCTGGACATATAAATTTAACAAAAACATACTGACCAAAATACATTTGTAACAAATTTACAAATAAGTTACGTGTATGAACAGCCCCAGGTGAGCACAATGCAAACAGCCACATAGAAGAAAAAGTAAAGTCTGTTACTTATACCCAACACAGGTCCTCCTGCTCTCCAGTATAACATTGTGCTTTTAAAAGTAAAAAGCTGGCTGGGCTTGGTGGCTCATGCCAGTAATCCCAGCTCTTTGATAGGCTGACATCGGTGGATCACGAGGTCAGGAGTTCAAGACCAGCCAAGATAGTGAAACCCCATCTCTGCTAAAAATACAAAAAATTAGCCGGTCATGGTAGTGGGTGCTTGTAGTCCCAGCTACTTAAGAGACTGAGGGAGAGAGTTGCTTGAACCCAGGAGGCAGAGGTTGCAGCGAGCCAAAATTGTGCCACTGCACTCCAGCCTGGGCAACAGAAAGAGACTCCATCTAAGAAAACAAAAAGAATAATAAATAAAATAAAATATATTGAATAATATTCAGTAAGTGAAATAGGAACACAGACAACTTCTGAAGATTAGAAAAATGAGGATAACAACAAGAAATATTAAAAAGGAAAAAAAAGGCCAGGCGTGGTGGCTCACGCCTGTAATCCCAGCACTTTGGGAGCCAAAGGCAGGTGGATTACCTGAGGTCTGGAGTTCAAGACCAGCCTGGCCAACGTGGTGAAACCCTGTCTCTACTAAAAATATAAAAACCAGCTGGGTGTGCTGGTGGGCACCTGTAATCCCAGCTACTCGGGAGGCTGAGGCAGGAGAATTGCTTGAACCCAGGAGGCAGAGGTTGCAGTGAGCCAAGATCATGCCATTGCACTCCAGCCTGGGCAACAGGAGCAAAACTCTGCATCAAAAAAAAAAAAAAAAAAAAGCAAAAAACAAAAATCATGAATATAAATAATACAAAAAATAACTGAAAATTTCTTAAAAGAAAACATGATATAAAGATGAAGAAGCTAAACAAACTAGGATACCCCGAAGATATTCATAACAAATACACATATAAATAAAATTTCAAAAATCACAGATAAGAAGAAGAGAATTTTGGGAAGTGCAAGATAAAAATGATGTGTTATTTATAAGCACGGTTTCATGAGATAATCAGTGAATTTATTTTAAAAATTTGCAGGTCAGAAGGAAGCTATGTGATATTGTTAAAGTTATAATTAAAAAAAACTGTCAAGTGGGAATGAGAATATCAGGAAAATTGTACTCTCAAATAAAAAGAAGTCCTTCCAAAGTAACCAAATCCTGAGAAAGTATATTGGCACTGCATATGTCCTACATATCAAAGATGCTGAAAGGAGTTTCTTCCACTGAAAATAATATAATGCAAGAAAACAACACTTAATCATATGAAAATACATAAATTTCTGGAAAAAATATGTACATACACAAAAATAAAATTTCTTACTTAACATTATCATAATGGTCCAGAAAACATTGTTAGTTATTTTCTAAAATTTAAAAGATAAAAGTATAGGAATTACTATAAACATCTGTTAATGAATATACAACATAAAAAATATAATTAGCAAAATCATAACAAAGTTGAAGGCTGATGTAATGATGAAGAATTTTTGTATGCAACTGAAGCTAATTCTTTATCACAAACAAATATATTGTTGGATCTTTTAGAGGTTTTATGTAATCCTTGAAAGTACCACTTAGAAAATATCTGTATAGATACATAAAAAAGAAATAAGACAAAAACAGAAAGCATGTTATTGTGGGATCTGGCCAGCAGCCCGCAATGCAATGGGGCTCTTTCTTTGTTCCCAGGTGGATCAGCAGGTCGAGAAATAAAAGACACACACAAGATAGTGAAAGCTGAGTCCAGGAGGGTCACCGCCTTCTGGTCCTGCCATGCTGCCAATGCGCTGGATATACCAGCATTTATTATTAAGTTTAGTGAGGGTGTGGGTAGGTTAATGAGGGATTTAGAGTCGTTTGATTATGAGGTGAGATGGTCACATGGGAATGAAGTAATTCTTTAACATAACATCAGTATGCAGAAGTACAGTATACAGAGATAAGAATTTACAATATAGTGTGTGCATTAGCAATTTTTAACAGAGCCTTAAAAAGGAAACACTGTCTCTCCATAACCTATGATTAATGATGAGCAAGATATTAATCAGTAGTAATAATTACAGCAAAAGCTGGTTGCAAACAATCAATAAAAGGAGGATGTGAAACTAGACAACCGATTAGACCACAAATTCTCAGAAGGGAGTATGTCTTAACCCTAAAGAGACCTAGAAGAGCCATGGCAAGATAAGGGCATTTATAGCCCGATGTTATCCATATGAACAGGCACCCCTCATGCATCCATTTGTAGGCTCTCCACAAGGGTCGCATTCCATTCCCAGAGCTATGAATATCTGCTTTTCTGGGATAGAAATCTTGGTGATGTGAAACCTTCCTGACTGCACATCCGTTTATAGGCTCTCTGCAGGGGGAAGCACATCACGCACTGTTGGCTCATTCTGGCAGCCCAACCTGGCATTGTCTTTACACAATCCTGCATGTAATTTTGTATTTACAATTATCAGGAGCATTTCATCTTTCATTCCATAGCCATAGTTTCAGGGGGTCTCCCTACAGCATGTCAATATAAAAATAAAAATAAAAAAACACAAAAAAGACAGAAAGAGAAAATGAGAGACAAAGATACAAAAATCAAATGACACAATTAATAAAATAACATTAGTAAGTTTTTCTCTTTCAAAAAACTATTTTTATATATATAATTATCTTTCCAATCAACAGACATACTTTCAATATAAAGGTTTATTAAAAAATTTTTAAATCAAGATTCAACTTGCCTTTCTACAAGAGTCAGTTGAGATCTAATGAGAAAAAAAGACTGAAAGTAGAAAGATGGAAGTAGAAATTTCATGTAAATATTAACCAAATGAGAGCAGAAGAGCTCAGAATAATATTACACAAGCTACATCTTAAGTCAAAAACTGTCATATTTTATAAAATGTACTTTAAGTCAAATCTTCAAAATGACAAAGAAGCGTGCAGGATGGTTAAATGCTTTGCCACATTCTTCACACTTGTAGAGATGCTCTCCAGTATGAATTATCTTATGTGTAGTGAGGTTCGAGGAGTACTTAAAGGCTTTGCCACATTCTTCACATTTGTAGGGTTTCTCTCTAGTATGAGTTATCTTATATGCAGTAAGGTATGAGGACCAGTTGAAGGCTTTGCCACATTCTTCACATTTGTAGAGTTTCTCTCCAGTATGAATTCTCTTATGTATAGTAAGGTATGAGGACCAGTTGAAGGCTTTGCCACGTTCTTCACATTTGCAGGGTTTCTCTCTAGTATGAATTTTCTTATGTGTAGTAAGGGTTGAAAACTTGTTAAAAGCTTTGCCACATTCTATACATTTGAAAGGTCTTTTTTCCCGTATGTCTTCTCTTATGTCAGTTTGAATTTGAAAATTTATGAAAGACTTTCATATATTTATCACATTGAAATATTTTTTTCTTGGTATTTGTGAAGCATTGGTTAAGTCCATTATAACCTCGTTTGTGCACCTTACACTCATCCACACTTTCACATTCTTTTTTTAACTGTAAATTGTCATGTCCACATTTTTCATAACTAACTTCTCAGTATCAGTTTTTGGAAAGAATCTTTTACACTCTGCTCTGGCCAAAGGTCTTGGGCAAAATGAGAACACGTAACTGAAAGAAACAATACAAATACATTACTTCAGTTGCTAGGCTCAGATAAATATACTTTACAAATCTAACCTATAAAATTATACAAACTACATAAGCAAGAAGACATAGCAAAATACCATAAGCTGTAATTTCTTCCTGGACATATAAATGTAACAAAAACATACTGACCAAAAAACGTTTGTAAAAAATGTATAAATGGGTTAAGTGTGTGAAGGGCCCCAAGTGAGCACAATGCAAAGAGCCACATAGAAGAAAAAGAGGTCTGTTACTTATACCCAACACAGCTCTTCCTGCTCTCCATATAAGATTGTGTCTTCAAAAGTAAATTGCCAAATGGATGTGGTGGCTTATACCTGTAATCCCAGCACTTTGGGAGGCTGATGTGGGTGGATGACTTGAGGTCAGGAGTTCAAGACCAGCCCGGCTGAGATGGTGAAACCCCATCTCTACTAAAAATACAAAAAATTAGCCAGGCATGGTGGTGGGTGCCTGTAATCACAGCTACTCGGGAAGCTGAGGCATGAGAATTGCTTGAACCTGGAAGGCGGAGGTTGCAGTGAGCAGAGATCGTGCCACTGCACTTCAGCCTGGGCGAAAGAGAGAGACTTCATCCCCCCCCCACCCGCAAAAAAAAAAAGTAAATTGCTGACCAGGCATGATGGCTCAAGCCTGTAATCTCAGCACTTTGGGAGGGCAAGGCGGGAGGATTATCTGAGACCACGAGGTTGAGACCAGCCTCACTAACATGGTGAAATCCCATCTCTACTAAAAATACAAAAAATTAGCCAGGCTTGGTAACAGATATGTGTAATCCTAGCTACCTGGGAGGCTGAGGCAGGAGAATTGCTTGAACTGTGGTGGCAGAGATTGTAGTGAGCCAAGATCATGCCACTGCACTCCAGCCTAGGTAACAGAGTGAGACTCTGCTCACACATACACACACAAATGTAAATTGCCAACCCCTCGTTTTTAAAAACAAAACAAAAAAAAAACTAGAAAAATATTGGCACATATATCTTTATTTCTGGCTTCTAGGGGCTTTCTTAGACATTAATTAATGTCTCTCGTGACATAAAATGCTGAAAGAAATGGTGATACATGTTGGAATGACAGTTTGAGTCTGCTGAGTCTGAAGGTATATTACAGAGAAGCAGAGAAACTGCAGTACCCCAAACAGGGAATGGGTGTGGCAAGTGATTACAGATTATTAAGAAGAAATGTGAACAAGCTGATTTATCTAAACAATAAAAACAAAATTTTAGACAAGATACATCCTAAAAACATGTTTGAGGAATTCCCAGAATCTTTAGCCAAGACAATTGACTTCAGACTACGCAAGCACAAAGCTATATTATAAAGATTGTAACAGGTAGCTTTTTGTTAATGTCCAAATCTCACTCAAAGATTATAATGTATACCAAATATTAGAACAACATGGCCCCATCAAAAACATAAAATTTTCTAAAGCAACCATAGAAAGTATAGAAAGTAATTTTAAAAATTCAAAATAGATTGAACAGGCCAGGGTTCGTGGCTCATTTCTGGAATCCCAACACACTGGGAGATCAAGGTGGGAAAATCACATGAGGTCAGGAGTTTGACACCACCCTGGCCAACATGATGAAACCCTGTATCTACTAAAAATACAAAGATTAGCTGGGCATGGTGGCATTTGCCTGTAATCACAGCTACTTGGGAGGCTGACACAGGAGAACTGCTTGAACCTGGGAGGGGAATGTTGCAGTGAGTGGAGATTGTACCACTGTACTGCAGCCTGAGCAACACTGTCTCAAAAATAAAATGAAAAAGGCTGGGCTTTGTGGCTCGTGCCTGTAATCCCAGCACTTTAGGAGGCCAAAGTGGGTGGATCATTTGAGGTCAGGAGTTCAAGATCAGCCTGGCCAACATGGAGAAACCCCGTCTCTACTAAAAATACAAAAAATTCGTTGGGCGTGATGGCAGGCAGCTGTAATCCCAGCTACTCGGGAGGCTGAGGCAGGAGAATCGCTTGAACCTGGGAGGCAGAGTTTGCAGTTAGCCGATATCACGCCACTGCACTCCAGCCTCAGCAACAGAAAAAGACTCCGTATCAGAAAAAAATAGAAACACAGACAACTACCGAAGATCAGAAAAATAAAGATAAAAAAAATTAAAATACCAAAAACCAAAAATTGTGGATATAAAATTACCAAAAAACTGAAAAATTTCTTAAAAGAAAATATGACGTAAACATGAAAAAGCTGAAAAAACAAATTTAGGTACACACAAAGGTAATAACAGACACAAATATAAGCAAAATTTCAAAATGGCATATGAGAAAAGAATTTTGGGCACTACAACATAAAAATGTTTCATTTATAAGCATAGTCTCATGAGATAACCAGTGAATTTATCAAAAAAAAATTTGCAAGTCAGAAGGAAACTGTGTGATATTGTTAAAGTTATAATAATTTTTAAAAAGCTGTCAAGTGGGAATAATACCATCAGCAAAATTGTACTACCAAATACAAAGACGTCCTTCCAAAATAACCAAATCCTGAGAAAGTATATTGACATTGCATATGCTCTACATATCAAAGATGCTGAAAGGAGGTTCTTTCACTGAAAATAACATAATGCAATAGGCACATACACAAAAATGAAATTTATTACTTAACATTATCATAATGATACAGAAAACATTTTTAATTATTCTCTAAAATTTAAAAGGTAAAAGTATAGACATGATTATAAACATCTGTTAACGAACATAAAACATAAAAAAAAATTAGCAAAATCGATAACAAAATTGAAGGCAGATGTAATGATGAAGAATTTTTGTATGCAATTGAAGTTCGTTTTTTACCATATTCAAATATATTGTTGGATCTTTCAGAGGTTTTATGTAATCCCCCAAGGTATCTAAGAAAATATTTATATAGATACACAAAAGAAAGTAAGAAAAAAACTGAAAGCATATCAATACAGAAATTAAAAAAACACAAAAAAAGACAGAAAGAGAAAATGAGAGAAAAAGATAGAATCAAATAAAATGATTAATAATGTAACATTAGTAAGTTTTTCTCTTTCAGAAAACTATTTAAATATATATATAATTATCTTTCCAATCAAGAGACATACTTTCAATAAACAGGTTTATTAAAAAATGTTTAAAATCAATGTTCAACTTGCCTTTCTACAGGACTCAGTTGAAATCTAATGACAAAAAAGACTGAAAGTGAAATAATGGAAGTAGAAATGTCACGTAAATATTAACCAAATGAGAGCAGAAGAGGTCAAAATAATATTATACAAGATACATGTTAAGTCAAAAACTGTCATATTTTATAGAATGTACTTTAAGTTCAAACTTCAGAAAGACAAAGGACATTAAATAATATATAGATTCATTCACTGAGAACCTACGACAAATTTATTTATCCATGTGTGTGTTTGTGTGTGTGTGTCTCAAACTAGGGTTTCAAATATATAAAGCAAACACTAACAAAATTGGATAAACACAGAGAGAGCAATATAATTATAGTAGGATATTCCAATACCCCACTTTCTGTAATAATAATGAAACAAGACAGAATATTAGCAAGAAACAGAGGACTAGAAGGCAGTAAAAAACACTTATTTCTAATGAAGGTATAGAGAACACTCCTCAACAGCATCAAAATACACAGCCTTCTCAATAGCTCAAACAACATTCTCCTATATAGACCACCTGTTAGTCCAAAAACAAAATCTTAACACATATATATATATATTTGAGATGGAGTGTTTCACTCTTGTTACCCAGTATGGAGTGCAATGGTGCAGTCTCAGCTCACTGCAACCTCTGCCTCCCAGGTTCAAGTGATTCTCCTGCCTGAGCCTCCTGAGTAGCTGGGATTACAGGCATGCACCACCACGCCCAGCTAATTTTGTATTTTTAGTAGAGGCACGGTTTCTCCATGTTGGTCAGGCTGGTCTTGAACTCCTTACTTCAGGTGATCCGCCTGCGTTGGCCTCCCAAGTGCAGGGATTACAGGTATGAGCCACCGCGCCCAGCCTCAACACATTTTCTAAAATGTAGATTTTATAGATTACTTTCTATGACAAAAAATGAAATTAGAATATAAAACAATAATATAAATATTTGATAAATTTACAAATATATAGAAATTATATGACACACTCTTGAGCATGCACTTGTTGAAATTACTGGGCTGGGTGCGGTGGCTCATGCCTGTAATCCCAGCACTTTGGGAGGCCGAGGTGGGTGAATTTAACTCCATCTCAAAAACAAACAACCAAAAAAGAAAGAATTAATATTGTGAAGATGTCTGTACTGCTCAATTTAATCTACAGATTTAACTCAATGTTTTTCAAATGTCTCATTGCATTTTTGAAGAAATAAAAACAGCAAATCCAAAAGTATATGGAATCTAAAGAGACAAGAAAGTACCCAACAATCTTCAAAAAAAGGAACAACGTTGGAGGCTTTACCATTTCTGATTTCAAAACACATCAAAAAGCTACAGAATTAAAACAACTGGTATGAGTATAAAGGTGAAAAATTAGAGAAATAAAACAGAATGCAGTACATATATTAACTGTCACATAACTATTGCAGCATTGTGACTGAAAGCCAATAGGTAAAAGCAATGCAAATTTCTGTCACCAAATCATTCAGTAGGTACAAAAATACTGGAATATCACTCAGTGAGCCACTGCACCCGGCCTAGAAATATTTTATTGTAAATTTTTGTTATGTTTTTGACACAAAATACATAAGTAAAAATAATACCTAAGAGAGATACAGAGTTATTATAGTTTTTAAATTATCTTCAAATCCAAAAGTGTTTCTTTCACATGAAAATAATGTAGATACACAAATAAATAGATGTTGAAATTAGGGGATTTTTTATGACTACTCATCTAGAAAAGATTAAAAAACTGTTATAGGCTTGGTGCAGTAGCTCATGCCTGTAATCCCAGCACTTAGGGAGGCTCAGGTGGGTGGATCACCTGAGGTCGGGTGTTCGAGACCAGCCTGACCAATGTTTAAGCCCCGTCTCTACTAAAAATACAAAATTAGCCTGGCATGGTAGTGCATGCCTGTAATCCCAGCTACTTGGGAGGCTGAGGCAGGAGAATTGCTAGAACCCAGGAGGCAGAGGTTGCAGTGAGCTAAGATCCCACCACTATATTCTAGCCTGGGCAACAAGAGCAAAACTCTCTCTCAAACAAACAAACAAACAACAACAACAAAAAACTCCAAAAAACCTACTACAAGAAGCACGCAACAAATATACAAGTGACACAAAGGTAACAGGATAAAATTTATACAGGCCAACAAACAGAAATAATTATACTGGTAATAGACATACGGCTTATTCACATTTAATTTTGCTCCACACTGTCTTAAATTGTACAGAGTTAAATATTGTCATATACAATTATAATATAAACTAAAAAATCAAAACACAACTAACTGCTGTGATGTGGCATACCCAAAAATATATAACACAATAATATAAAATCGCAAAACAAAATTAACACATGGAATATAAAACTTATTGGATACCATCAAGCAGATCAATGTATTCATGAAAGGAATCTTAGAATATAGAGAAAAAGTAATACAGACATTACTTGAAGATTAAAAAAAAAAAGCTGAGAACTTCCCAAATTTTAATGTAACAAAAAAAAATTTCTAACCTGTAAAACTCAATTCAAAATTACACTACTTCAGTAAGAAGACAAAAATAAAGACTTTCCAAAATAAAAGGTGAGCCTGTTCATCACCACTAACAGTTCTACAAAATATACTACATGGGGCTGGGCACAGTGGTTCACGCCTGTAATCCCAGCAGTTTCAGAGGCCGAGGTGGGTGAATTGCCTGAGATCAGGAGTTCAAGACCAGCCTGAACAATATGGTGAAACTGCGTCCCTACTAAAAATGCAAAAATTAGCCGGGTGTGGTGGTGCACACCTGTAGTCTCAGCTACTCAGGAGGCTGAGGCAGGAGAATCACTTGAACCCAAGAGGCGGAAGTTGCAGTGAGCCAAAATCATACCATTGCACTCCAGCCTGGGCGACAGAGCAAGACTCCATCTCAAAAAAAAAAAAAAAAAAAAAAAAGTGCCGGGTGAGATGGCTCAAGCCTGTAATCCCAGCACTTTGGGAGGCCAAGGCAGTTGGATCATCAAAGGTCAGAAGTTCGAGATAAGCCTGGCCAACATGTTGAAACCCCATGTCTACTAAAAATAATAATAATAATAATAATAATAATAATATTTAGCCGGGCATGGTGGCATGCACCTGTAACCCCAGCTACTTGGGATGGAATCTGAGGCAGGAGATTTGCTTGCACCTGGGAGGCGGAGGTTGCAGTGAGCCAAGATCATGCCACTGCACCCCAGGCCTGAGTGACAGGGAGACTCGGTCTCAAAAAACAAAAGTAAAAAAAAAATACTGCACGGGGCTCAGGCACAGTGCTTCATGCCTGTAATTCTACAGCTTTGGGAGGCCAAAGCAATCACATCACTTGAGACCAGAAGTTCAAGACCAGCCTGAGCAACATAATGAGACCCTACATATAAAAATAGAGAAATGTTAAAATGTGTCCGTTATGTTGAAACATAAAATGGTGCTGGACAGCATCATAAAAACATATGTAAATATAAAGCTCTCCAATAAATGTAAATATATGGACACATATAGAATTCTTTACTATCAAAATGATGGTACACGCTGGGAATGGTGGCTCAAGTCTGTAATTTCAGCACTTTAAGAGGCTGAGGTGGGCGAATAACCTGAGGTCAGGAGTTCAAGACCAGCCTGGCCAACATGGTGAAACCCCATCTATACTACAAATACAAAAAATTAGCCAGGCTGGCCTGATGGCAGGCACCTATAACTTCAGCTACTTGGGAGGCTGAGGCAGGAGAATCCCTTGAACCCGGGAGGCAGAGGTTGCAGTGAGCCAAGATTGCACCATTGCACTCCATCCTGGGCAGTAGAGCGAGACTCAGTCTCAAAAACAAATCAAAACAAACAACCAAAAAAAACAAAAATGATGGTACATAAAACCTTTAAAGTTCTTTTATAGAATATAAAAACAATGTGTAAATCTGCGTGCATCTGTTAATAGATACACCATATAAAATAATTTAAATATCAATAACAAACTGGAAAATATAGAGGCATAGTTCTTGTATTCAGTTGAAGTTTTTATGAGATTAAAACATATTGTTTTAACTTTAAGATGCATGCAATCTCCAGTTTTCAGATGATTAGAAAGAAAATATTTATAGAAAGTATGCAAAAGAAAATAAAAAATAAAGCATGTGAGTGCAAAATTAAATAAAAATTAAGAAAGTAAAACAGGAAATGAGAAAAATATAACTACTGGAAACACATAAAACCATAAATATAACTGGTAATAACAACTTCATTTCTTTAAGCAATCATTTTAAATATAAATTAATTAAACTACTTAATAAAATAAAATGTAATCTTAGGACTTTAGAAGACCAAGGTAGGCTGATCACTTGATCCCAGGAGTTCAAGACCAGCCTGGGCAACATGGGAAAACTCTGTCTCTACTAAAAATACAAAAAAGCTACCTGTGTGTGATGGCACATACTTGTAACCCAGCTACTTGAGAGGCTAAAATGAGAAGATCATCTGAGTTTGGGAGGTTCAGGCAGCAGTGAACCACGCAAATCAGCCTGGTTGACAGACTGAGATCATATCTCAAAAATAAATGAGGCCGGGCACAGTGGCTCACACCTGTAATCCCAGCACTTTGGGAGGCCAAGGTGGGCAGATTACCTGAAGTCGGGAGTTTAAGACAAGCCTAGCCATCATGGTAAAACCCCGTCTCTACTAAAACTGTTGGCAGAAGAGCTGAGGCAGGGCTTGCTTGTCTGACATAATGTAAAAGAGTCTTGGAACATGTCCTGGGTCCAGGGTCTAAAACCCCTCATGACCTTTGGAACACCAAGCTCTGTGCCAAATGGTGGAAGGCTGCCCTGCCACACTACAGTCTAAGCCCATAGCATAAAACTCCTTGTGGCTTGGAGAGAACCCAGGGCTCAGGGCATAAAACCCCTTGTAACCTCTGGAATGTGTCCAGACTCGCTGGCCCCTTGCTCCTTGCTCTCCGAAGATCACAAATTGATTGGATCTTGAATTAGAAGAACCTGTTCTCCCTTATCTTAAGTAGCACAGCATATGCTAAACTGTCACAGCTACACTTGATGCACCACTACCTTTCTATCCTAACGTCCTCACCTGTCTACCCTCATATCCACACATCCTCAGCACCTGCTTCATTGTTTGATTACCAATAAATAGTGTGGACTCCCAGAACTCAGGGCCTTCACAGCCTCCAAACTGGCTTTGGCCCCCTGGACCCACCCTATGTACTCTTAACTTGTCTTGTCCCATTCCTTTGACTCTGCCAGACTTCGTAGCCCCCACAATCTGGTGTTGGATCTGATCACCCCAACAAAAACTACAAAAATTAGCTGGGTGTGGTTGCGGGTGCCTGTAATTTCAGCTACTTGGGAGGCTGAGGCAGGAGAATAACTTGAACCCGGGAGGTGGAGATTGCAGTGAGCTGAGATTGCACCATTCCACTCCAGCCTGGGCAACAAGAGAGAAACTCCATCTTAAAATAAATAAATAAATAAATAATATAAAGAAAATGATATAGGATGCCTGAGTGGTTTTTCTTTTTTCTTGAGACTGAATTTTGCTCTTGTTGCCCAGGCTGGAGTGCAATGGTGCAATCTTGGCTAACTGCAACCTCTGCCTCCTGGGTTCAAGCAATTCTCCCACCTCTGCCTCCTGAGTAGCTAGGATCACAGGTGCATGCCACCACGCCTGGCTAATTTTTGTATTTGTAGTAGACATGGGGTTTCTCCATGTTGGACAGGCTGGTCTCAAACTACTGACCTCAGTTGACCCACCCACCTTGGCCTCCCAAAGTGCTGGGATTACAGGTGTGAACCACCATGCCCAGTGTGAGTGGTTTTTCTAAAAAGCATACAGTATGCTGCCTACAAGAGACTCATTTTAGCATTCAGTCAAATAGGCTGAAAGTAACCGAATGAAAAAGATGTATATTCCATGAAAATAGTAACCACAAGTGAGTGAAGTGGTCATAATTATATTAGACATATTATGTTTTAAGTCAAGTACTACCATGAGACAAAAATTGATAATATATTACGGTAAAGTGAGCTGATTTACCAGGAATCTTTAACTATAATATTTATTTATCTATATGAATGTGTGTGTGTATATAACATCAGAGCTCCAAAATAAATAAAGCAAATATTGACAAAAGTGAAGCAAGACATACATAGTAACATAATAATTGTAGACATCAAGACTCCATTTGCAATAATAAATAGAAAATTCAAATAAAAAATAAGAAACAGAAAACCTAGGCAACATTATAGACTGTATTAATTATTTTGCATATAGAGAAATTCTTGAGAGTGCATAATTTACAAAGAAAAAAGGTTTATTTGGCTCACAGTTTGGCAGACTGTATAAGAAGTGTGTGCCAGCATCTGCTTTTGGTGTGGGTCTCAGGAAACTTACCATCATGGTGGAATGTAAACAGTAACTGGACATATTATATGATAAGAGACTGAGCAAGTGTGAGGTGAAGGAGCCAGGTTCATGTAATGAACCAGCTCACATTTGAATTAATAGAGTGTAAACTTTTTGGTTACCAAGAGGATGTACCAAGCCATTCATGAGAAATATGCCCCCATACAAAAACATGTCCCACCAGGTCCTTCATCCAACATTGAGGATTTATATTGCAGCATGAGCTTTGGAGAACATGAACATCCAAACCATATAATAGACCAACTAGGCTTCACAGACACATACAAAACTTTCCAGTCAAAACCAAGATAATGTACAATATTCTTATTTGCATCTGGTATATTCTGTTAGGACACACACCAAGTTTTATTAAATTTAAAAATACTGACTGAGTGCAGTGGCTGTTGCCTATAATCCTAACACTCTGGGAGATCAAGATAAGAGGATCCATTGGGGCCAAAAGCCTGACACCAGTCTGGGTAACACGATGAGAAACTTTTAATAAATAAGCATTTAAAATAAACCAATGTTATTTTTTATGTTTTAAATATATGCTATTCTTACACAAAATGAAACTGCTGTAATCTAACTTTAGAAGCAAAAAACAGCCTTACATTGTTAAATACAGAAAATATACACATATATATTTTGCAGAATAAAGTGAGACCCTCTGATATGTGAAACAAATATTAGGAAATAAACTATTTTATTATGTAGATGTAAGCTGAAGAAAGTAGATGAAAATACTATAATTCCTTTTTGCCTGTGGCAAACTTAAATTTACAAATAACTGAGTAAATATGGAGTGCTTACTAATTATCTAATTTACTTCAGGAATACCATCAAATTCTAGCATATTGTCCTAAATATCTGAATCTAAAATTACAGACAAATCTGAAAGAGAAAATAGAAAGTAAAAATGTGTAGGGAGAGTGACATCAGTAAGATGAAAAGATTAAAAGTGCCCTATTTTCATATCCCCTCACGGCAAAAAAAAAGTCAGCCATCCCTGACAAAAATGCCTTTATGAGAAACCAGGCATTATGGCTCACACCTGTAATGACAGCTACATGGTACATTAAGGTTGGAGAACTGCTTCAGGCCAGGATTTCAAGACCAGCCTGGGTTAAGCAGCAAGATGCCATCTCCAAAATAAGTGCCTCTAAGAGAGATTTGAGATCCCAGGAGGGAGTTGTGAAACACTACTAAAGCTTAAGATTGAGAAGTGTTCTATTAAGAAGGCAGGATGTCATTCAGGTGGGAAACTACAGGACCCCTGTTTTTGGCTACAGACCAGGATAGGGTTCACCCAACTTGATCCCACTGAGAATTCTGAACTTAACTCTGTAACCATCCCAAACTCCTCCCGGCCACAGTCTGGGAGAGGTCCTGCCATTCCAGAGACCTGGAGGAAGGTGCCCATTTACAGCCATGCAGGCAGACTTGTAGACCTTGGCCTTTGCTGTGGTCCCTGAAGTCGTTCAATGGCTCAGTTTCAGTACCTGAGCCACAGTTCATGGCCAGTTTTGCCTACATAGAAACCCAAACAGTTACATGAGGAAATGCTCTCTGGTACTCAGTGAAAGCCATACTCATCCATGTCCTGATATAAGGCCCACCATATGCAGACCCAACTGCAAAAACATGCCCTAGTGTCTGCCCTATGGAGCAAAGTCCTGAAAAATTTGCAGCGTGTCCAAAACAAAATGAGAATTATGACTACCCAAGCCCCTGTAACAAGCCAACTAAAGGTGGACCCTAGCGCAGGCCCAGCGGCCTTGTGACCAAGCTACAACCCCTCTTCACTACAAATTCAGAGGGCATCTCATAACCCCAAGGGCCCAAAAAAAGATCCTTACCTTCTAAAATCAGTTTATGAAAACTTGAAGAGGTGTTTGCTCCATCAAATTCAGACACCAATACAAAACTATATTGTGTCCATTGTCAATACTTCTATTTTAATGTAGAACTGGAAGTATGTGGCAGAAGAATTACTCAAAGAAACAAAAAAATCCATTGAAATTAAAGAAAAATAAGTAAAAAGCTGCTGTTTGTAGATCATACAATCTTATGTTTTAGAAAAACCATCACAGAACATTAAAAGCTACATAAACTAATAAATACACTCGTAAATTAGCAAAATATAAAATTAACATGCAAGTATATATATGGTTTCAGAAACTTAAACTATCAGATAAAACAGAAGATGAAACAAATCTTATTTACTATAGCATTAAAAAATAAATTTGTGAGAAAAAATTAACCAAGGAGGTAAAAATCTTCACAATAAAAAAAATCAATGAAAAAATTAGAGAAGATCTAAATAAATTTTAAAATATTTTGTGTCTATAGATTGAAAGAATAAATATTATTAAAGTGCCATATTATCCAAAGTGATCTATAGATTCAATAAATTTCCTATCAAAATTGCAGTGGTATTTTTTTCACAGTAATGGAAAATACAATTCTAAAATTTACATGAAACTAAAATAAACTTTGAATAGCCAAAGCAATCTTGAGAAAAAAGAACAAAGCAGAAAAATATCATACTTATAATTTCAAACTATATTTCAAGGCTATACAGTAATAAAAACAGAATGGGCTGGGCAGAAAAATGAACAAAAATATTCAACAGAAACAACTACTCCCACACATTTCAAATCTGATGCAAAAAAAAACTTTAAAAACTTTTAGTTTCTCAAAATCATGCAGATAGTTGTGTGTCCCCAAAACAATAGAAAAGCAGCCAGATTGTGCAGTCTCTTATATGCCCTGAAGAGGACTTTGGCTCTCACTGTGAACTTGAAGGAAGCTCACGGAAAGAAAAGTGGAATTTTTAGAGAATTTAAAAGCACAAGATAGAAGACGACCCTTTGTGAGAATAAAATTTAAAAAACAAACAAACAAACAATAGAACAGCTGCCCAGGAACTATTTCCTTTGGAACATAGCTTCCCAAATCACATTCTAAGGACTG
Source organism: Pan troglodytes (assembly GCF_028858775.2). NCBI lineage: Eukaryota > Metazoa > Chordata > Mammalia > Primates > Hominidae > Pan > Pan troglodytes. The sequence continues at coordinate 23,093,912 of NC_072418.2, forward strand.
GCTTTCTCTTTGACCTTGGGATCTCTAATCTGTGTCATCTGTTATATTCATTTTCACTCGCACCTACCTGGGGGTTTGGCAATTACCTCATGTCTCTTCATAGTCAAAGGTTTTTTTTCCTGCTCCAGACAGGTGATCAGGTCTGGTTCAGAAACACCAATACATGTTTTATTAAAAATAAATAACTTGAATCTTGCTCATATTCTCCAATTACAAGCTAGTAATGTGTTCAGCAGAGAGGATGTGATAAAATATTCTAGTAAATTAGGCTAGGTGCAGTGGCTCACGACTGTAATCCCAGCACTTTGGGAGGCCGAAGTGGGTGGATCACAAGGTCAGGAGATTGAGACCATCCTGGCTAACACAGTGAAACCCCCTCTCTACTAAAAATACAAAAAATTAGCCGGGCATGGTGGCGGGTGCCTGTAGCCCCAGCTACTTGGGAGGCTGAGGCAGGAGAATGGCGTGAACCCAGGAGGCAGAGCTTGCAGTGAGCCAAGATTGCACCATTGCACTCCAGCCTGAGCAACAGAGCGAGCCTCCATCTCAAAAAAAAAAAAAAATATATATATATATATATATATTCTAGTTATCAGGGGAAATTCAGCCAGATGTCGGGTGAAATTCACCCCCAATATTTCATGTAGGTTCTTTCCTATTTTCCCTAAGTGTCAGCCAGTCTAAGAAATAAAGGGACAGAGTACAAAGAGAGAAATTTTAAAGCTTGGTGTCTGGGGGAGACATCACATGTCGGCAGGTTCCGGGAGGCCCCTGAGCCATAAAACCAGCAAGTTTTTATTAGTGATTTTCAAAAGGGGAGGGAGTGTACAAATAGGGTGTAGGTCACAGAGATCACATGCTTCACAAGGTAATAAGATATCACAAGGCAAATGGAGGCAGGGTGAGATCACAGGACCACAGGACCAGGGTGAAATTCAAATTGCTAATGAAGTTTTGGGCATGCATTGTCATTGATAACAGCTTATCAGGAGACAGGGTTTGAGAGCAGACAACTGGTCTGACCAAAAATTTATTTGGTGGGAATTTCTTCATCCTAATAAGCCTGAGAGCGCTATGGGAGACTGGGGCTTATTTCATCCCTACAGCTCGACCATAAAAGATGGCTGCCCCTGAAGTAGCCATTTTAGAGGCCTACCCTCAGGGATGCATTCTCTTTCTCAGGGATGTTCCTTGCTGAGAAAAATAATTCAGTGATATTTCTCCCATTTGCTTTTGAAAGAAGAGAAATATGGCTCTGTTCCGCCCGGCTCACTGGCGGTCAGAGTTTAAGGTTATCTCTTGTTCCCTGAACATTGCTGTTATCCTGTTCTTTTTTTCAAAGTGCCCAGATTTCATATTGTTCAAACACACATGCTCCACAAACAATTTGTGCAGTTAACGCAATCAACACAGGGTCCTGAGGTGACATACATCCTCCTCAGTTTATGAAGATGATGGGATTAAGAGATTAAAGTAAAGACAGGCATAGGAAATCACAAGGGTATTGACTGGGGAAGTGATAAGTGTCCATGAAATCTTCACAATTTATGTTCTTCTGCCATGGCTTCAGCCAGTCCCTCCATTCGGGGTCCCTGACTTCCTGCAACAGTAGTAAATTATTACCAAAATACTAAGTTATAACAGAAACTTCTAAATACATAGAAAATACTTTCAACTTATAGGTTTCTTTTCGTTTTTTTTTTTTTTTTTTTTGAGATGGAGTTTCACTCTTGTTGCCCAGGGAGGAGTTTAATGGCGTGATCTCAGCTCACTGCAACCTCTGCCTCCTGGGTTCAAGAGATTCTACTGCCTCACCCTCCAGAGTAGCTGGAATTATGGGCATGCACCATCATGCCCGGCTAATTTTGTATTTTTAGTAGAGACAGAGTTTCTCCATGTTGGTCAAGCTAGTCTCGAACTCCTGACCTTAGGCAATCCACATGCCTAAACCTCCCAAAGTGCTGGGATTACAGGAATGAGCCACTGCACCTGACCCTCCTTGTAGGTTTTTAAATTTTACTACCTGGTACTACTGAATCAAAAATTGGTAATGGCAATGAGATTTTCAGGTGGGGGCATCAGTATTTTATGCCACTAAACTGCTGGAATTACCACTAATTCAGGGTTAAGAATACAGCTCATCTCAGGAATGTCAAAAGTTTGGATTAAGATAAAAATTCTTGAAGAAATTGTTTTCTAAATGAACAAATTCTGAACATTTTCTGGAGAAAGGCATCCAAAACTCTTCTATGCAAAGAATAAATTAGTAAAAAATATTCTAGATAAAAAGAGAAATAAAACCTTTAGGGTATATTCTGAATTATGTATTCAAGTTATACTCACCAAGGAAGACCATACACACAAGAACACAGCATCACTGTTGAAATATTCCTCCCAAAAAAGTAAATAAAATCTGAATTTAACCATGAAGAAACATGTGTTATGTCAACTTCAAAGTACAGATTACTCCTATGTTCTGTAATTTTTAGTAGCAATTTTAAGTAGGCTTCATTTAGCACCCTAGAGAGCAGGTATCTCCTAATAATTTTTTTCAGATATTTCTGGGTAATAAATGCCATCTCATTTAAATAAGCATTTTCTTAATCCTGTTCTGCACAGAGCTAATGGAACACACAGATGGAGCCTCAACATTACATGTTCTCCATCTTTACTAAGGACCACAGTTTTCCCTAATAGGAATCTTGAGTATCTACATCTTTGCATGTTCAACAGCCACAAAGGGAACATTTTTGATATTGCATGTTGGAAACAATTGCTCAGAGTCAAACAGAAAACAAGCACTCAAACAGAGAACGTCTCAGCAAGGCAAATTTACTTCTATAGAAGCCAGCATCTCGTGGATGGAACAGTGGTGAGAGTACTTTTGGACAAGGGAGGAGAAGGGGGTCTTATCCCTAAGGTGGCTAGTCCCTACTTCTGTGTGTTTCCCCTATTGGGTAGGGTTGGACCACACAGTTTAAGCTAATTTTGATAGGCTATTTTAAAGGGACCAAGGGTACAAGCCAGAGTGGCATGGTGAGTAGTTTTGGAAGAAAGGAGAGTTACAAGGCAGGTGACTGGGGTGACTCAGGATACAGCAGGTGACAGGGATGACTCAGAGGAGGTAACTAGAGGTGACTCAGGATACAGCAGGTGACGAGGGATGACTAAAAACTCTAAATATGTGAGTTAGGAGGGGGTTGTTTACTAAACTAGGAGCAAGGAACATAAAGATTGAGGAAGTTAAACTTTAAAATGGAGAATAAACAACAGGAAAGCAGAACATACTGACATATTGATTCTTTGAAGAGGACCTCAGAACTCATTGTACTTAATGATCTTCCCCTTTTGGATTTTAAAGGAAGTTAACAAGCTAAAACCTTTGAAGATAAATTTACGTATCCTACATTGTGGATCATAAATTCTTGCTGAGAATTCTGCATGGCATATAAGAAGCTATGATGAAGAGAATGTAGAGAAGGCTCTGGAATATAGGAAAGAAATATTTTTCAGAAACCCTTGACTATCATAAGAATTTAAAGAAGTAGTTAAACCAAACTCATTAGGGAGGAAAAACACAAGTAGAGAAGTAAAGGTTTGTGAGTATTAAACGCATGGCAGTCCAGGAGGAAAAGTTGACACAGCTCTTCATCTGACACATGTTTACCTGAAGGAAAGCCACTTTTTTTCTTTCTCTTCCTTCTCTGGAATTTATTCTCAGTTGAGATTCTCTGGACAAATTACACCTGCATCTTGAGAATATGCCTTTAAGGATGTCAGTACCACATGTTTACCTGCTATCATAACATCAACTGGAAGAAAAAGACAGAAAATGTCCACTCATTTCTGTCCTTTAAAACAGAAGAGATTCAGGAAAAATGAGCTGCTCCATGAAGATAAAAATATAAGTTTGTCCTTTCCTGTTCTCAGGTGCCCTCCCGTGCCACAGACTCTAGCAATTTCTCAGGGGCCATATCACCTGTCTTTATTTGCCCTGTAACAGCAGCATACAAATTTAGTGAAATAAAAGATACTTACATTGTGTTTACTTATAATTATCCCTATTGAATAAAGTAATAAACATTTCAGACGAATATCTACTTACTGTAACAATTTCATAGTAAATTTTCCTTGGATATTTGATATCTAAGTATGAATAATTTTAATGAACTAGTCATAATGTACGTAGCATTTTTAAAAATTACAAATATATTTCAGTTAAAACACTTTATATTTCAAAAGTATAAATAACAATACTAAAATAACCATTTAAATGATTCATTCAGAGGAAGTATTGCAGCTTTATCTTCATACGATTGTAGACAATGCTGTTTATGTCTCACACCTGTAATTCCAACATTTTGGAAGAGTGAGGCGGGTGGGTCACCTGCGGTCAGGAGTTCAAGATCAAGCTGGCTAACATGGTGAGACCCCATCTCTACTAAAAATGCAAAAACTTAGCCTGGCATGGTGGCTTGCACCTGTAATCCCAGCTACTTGGGAGGCTAAGGCAGGAGAATTGCTTGAACCTGGGAAGCAGTGGTTGCACTGAAATGAGATCACACCACAGCACCCCAGCCTGGGTGGCACAGTGAGACTCTGTCTCAAAAGAAAGAAAGTACTGTTTAATGTATATGAATGCAGGTTGTCTACAAACACTACACATAACTATGCTAATTGTTCTGAAGTAATCAATAGAAAGCAACGTACAACTACAGACTCCACTGTTCAGTTTATACACTGAACTGTTCTTGCTTTTGCAGTATAAGTCCTTCAGCCTGCAAATACTGCATAATTGCTTTGGATCATCAGGTTTCTGTCAAAGATACTTAGTGTCTTTTAGTCTTTATCATTCTGTATTGCTAAATTTATTCCTATTTTTGTGTTAAGCTTCTCTGTGCTCTTAAAATTAGCTCTTATCCAAACAAATCTGTGTCTACTTTAGAGGACTAAAAATGAAAAAAACATAAATTTTTGAGAAGCAAAAACAAAGCAATAAATCTGAAGTACTAGATAAAGATAATCTGGAGTCAGAGAAAATGACAAAACTTTATTCAGCTGTTAATATGATTTACATGTATTTCAAAAAAGCAGAGAAAAACATCTACAAATAATCTAATTCCCTTAAGAAAAGAGGGAATAGCAAAATATTTTTTGGAACTTTTTAAAGAGTTTTTGAACTCTTGAACATCTGAATTTTGCACACTAGATGCGCTTGAAAGAATGTTTATGGGAGAAAAAGCAGAAGAGAGAAAGATGTTATAAAAAATCCATGAGTGCCCAAGACCAATGCAACAGAATAGAGAGCCCAGAAATAATGTCACCCTCCTACACCCATCAGATTTTTGACAAAACTGACAAGAAGAATGTGGGAAAAATTCTCTCTTTAATAAATGATGCTGGAATAACTACCTAGCACTATGTAGAAGACAGAAACTGGACCCCTTCATTACACCATATACAAAAATCAACTCAAGATAAAGACTGAAAAGAAAAACTTAAAATTATAAGAAACCCTGCAAGATAACCTGGGAAATACCATTCTAGATATAGAAACTGGCAAAGACTTCATGATGAAGCCAGCAAAAGTAATTGCCACAAAAGCAAAAATTGACAAAGGGGACCTATTTAAACTAAAGAGCTTCTTCACAGCAAAACTATCAACAGAGTAAACAGACAACCTAGAGAATAAAAGAAAATATTTGCAAACTTTGCCTCTGACAAAGGTCTAATAATCAAAATTTCTTAAGAACTTAAACAAGTTTACAAGAAAAAACCAAACAATCTCATTAAAAAGAGGGAAAAAATATGAACAGATGCTGTTCAAAAGAAGACATACATGTGGCTTACAAGCAAATGAAAAAAAAATGCTCATCGCTAATCATTAGAGAAATTAAAAGAGAAACCACAATGAGATGCCACATCACACTTGTCAGAACACTACATACCCATCAGGATGGCTATTTTTTAAAAGTCAAAAAGTAACAGATGCTGGCAAATTTGCAGAGAAAAGGGAATGCTTATACTCTGCTGGTGGGAGTGTAAATTAGTTCAACAACTATAAAAAGCAGTGTGGTGATTCCTCACATAACTAAAAACAGAATTATCAATTGACCCAGGAACCTCATAATTGGGTATATATCCAAAGAAATATAAATTATTATATTATCAAGACACATCCACATGCATGTTCACTGCAGAACTATTCACAATAGCAAAGACAAGGACAGGCCCTAAATGCCTATCAATGGTAGACAAGATAAAGAAAATATGGTATGGTCAGATGCGGAGGCTCATGCTTGTAATCCCAGCACTTTGGGAGGCTGAGGCAGCTGGATTGCCTGAGCTTAGAAGTTTGAGACCAGCCTGGTCAACATGGCAAAATCCTGTCTCCACGGAAAACACAAAATGAAAAATTGGCCAGGTGTGGTAATGCACACGTGTAGTCCCAGTTACTTAGAAGGATGAGGGCGACAGAATTGCTTGAGCCTGGGAGGTTGAGACTGAAGTAAGCAAATATCATGCCATAGCACTCTAGCCTGGGCAATAAGCCTGTCTCCAAAAATAAAATAAAATAAAAGATTTAGTAAAAACAAAATATGGTACATAAACATCATGGAATACTCTCTGGCCATTAAAAAAATGATCATGTCCTTTGCAATAACATTGATGAAGCTAGAGAGCATTATGCTTAGAAAACTAATGCAGAGGCCGGGCACTGTGGCTCACACCTGTGATCCCAGCAATTTGGGAGGCCAAGGCGGGTGGATCACCTGAGATTGGGAGTTTGAGACCAGCCTCATCAACATGGAGAAACCCCATCTCTACTGAAAATACAAAATTAGCCACACATGGTGTCGCCCGCCTGTAATCCCAGCTACTTGGGAGGCTGAGGCAATGGAATAGCCTGAACCCAGAAAATGAAGGTTGCGGTGAACCAAGATCATACCGTTGCACGCCAGCCTGGGCAAAGAGAGCAAAACTCCTACTCAAAAACAAAGCAAAACAAAAAACAACAAAAAAAGAAAACTACTGCAGAAACAGAAAACCAAATGCATGTTACTATTTGTAAGTAAGAGCTAAGTAATAAGAACACATGAATACAAAGAGGTGAAAAACAAGACACTGGAGCCTAGTCGAGGGTGGAGGGTGGGAGGACTCAGAGGATCAGAAAATATACGTGTTTGGTGCTATGCTTAGTACCTCAGTGACAAAATAATCTGCACACCAAACCCCTGTGACATAATTTTAGCTGTTTAACAAACCCACATGTGTACCTCAAACAAAAAATAAAAGCTAAAAGAAAAAAAAAAGTCCCTGGGTGGGAGAGAGTGCAATGTAGGTGAAAGGAATAATTTTTTGCTACAGATAGTGGCCCAGGTGGGGCTGTATTCTGATTCATTTCTGTGTGCATGCAGACAGATGAGATTATGAACAGGAGGTCCAGAACCCTAGGCTGGTGGAAAAAACAGGTTGCTGCTACAGATTAATTGTTCAGGGATGGGGATATGCAAGGAGACTTGCAGACACTTGTGGCTTTTTGGCAAGAAACACTTTGATCAAAAATGCCATGGTGAAGTTTCTGAGGATGGTGCCTAGTCCTGGGAGGAGTGTGGACATGTCAATGTCTAGTGTGTGTGTTTGGGAGTAGGTGGGAATCCTGTGGTGGTAGCTGCAAGAAAAGGGGGTCTGTCATCAGAGCTCTTTCCTCTAAGTTTTCAGTCTTCTGTCACCTTGGGAGGAATCCCAAGACAATGGGCAGTGTGACAGCCTGTGTACAGGAGAGCAAAGCCTCCCATTCCCAAATACCCAGAGTTTTATTCCAGGCCAGGCCTCCATGATATCTTTTTTCTGGCACCAAATCTGTAGAGTTTTCTGAACATCAAACAATTCTCCAACACCAACTCATTGTCAAACATTTGAATTCTGACACTACCCAAAGTCAACACAGACTGCGACTCAGTCCCACAACATTGTTCTTACTGCAGATGCCAGTCACAAACCCCATGGGCCCATTTATGCTTCTGAGCTACTGTTTAAAAAGTGGGGACTTTCATAACCTCCCTGAAGTTCAATAATTTGGTAGAGCTACTCACAGAACTCAGAAAAACACTGTAATAATGTTTACCAGTTTCATATATAAGAGGCAGCCCAGGAAAAGCCAAATGGAAGAAATGGGTAGAACAAAGAGATGGGGAAAGATGAAACACATAGATAATCTTGGAAAATATTTGTGATTAATAAAATTCTCCATCTTTTGTGTACTCCAAGAACAGTTTATGGAAATAAACACTCTTCCTGTTATGACTTTTTCTTACATATCACACAGCCAGACACACACTCTGCACAGTTTCTCCTTTTTCTCATTAAGAATATCAATTGAATTTGTCTTCACTGGTCAATATATATATATATATTTTGAGATGGAGTCTCGTTCTGTCGCTCAGACTGGAGTGTAGTGGCACGGTCTTGGCTCACTGCAACATCCTTCTCCCAGGTTGAAGCAATTCTCCTGCCTCAGTCTCCCGAGTAGCTGGGATTACAGGTGCCCACCAGGATGCCTGACTCATTTTTGTATTTTTAGTAGACACAGGGTTTCACCATGTTGGCCAGGCTGGTCTCAAACTCCTGACCTCAGGTGATCCGCCTGCCTCGGCCTCCCAAAGTGCTGAGATTACAGGTGTCAACCACCCTGCCCAGCTTAAAATAAAATATTTTTAAATCAAACTTTACTTAGGGTTATCTCACTCCCTCAGGCTCCTGAACTTTGAGCTACCCTCAGCCTGAGTCAACATACAACCTTATTTTACATCCCTCCTAAGAACATGCTGATTTCAGGGTAAGACATTCTCTGATCCAAAATCTGACTTTTTCACCCTCCATTTGCCATTTCCCTCCCACCTCCTTTCTAAACTTGTTTGCTCCTCCCTAGGGAAGAAAGTCCTTTCATGCCTACATTTTTGCAAGCCATAAAGATCTTATAGTTGGTTATTGCTTTCTCCTGTTGCAATAATTTTTTGGAATTCTTTTTTTTACATAAATCTAACATTTTTATTTTACAAAATCTGGAAAGTGTCTCAAAACAATAACAACTTCATGATCAGTAAGACCCTCCCAGTTTCCCTTCATCTTAGCCTCAACTGCATCTGCCTGTGCGACCCCAGCTTTCCAGGGCGCTGTAGCTTCTCTCAGAATAACGGCTCCTTCAATGGCTGGGGCGAGCAGGCTGAAACATCTGCAGGGGAGTCTTTCCAGAAAAAAGTAACTGGGCCTTTGGCCGGACGCAGTGGCTCACGCCTGTAATCCCAACACTTTGGGAGGCAGAGGAGGGTGGATCACGTGGTCAGGCATTCGAGACCAGCTTGGCCAACATAGTGAAACCCTGTCTCTACTAAAAATACTAAAAAATTAGCCAGGTATGGTGGTGGGCACATGTAATCCCAGCTACTCAAAAGGCTGGGGCAGGATAATCTCTTGAACCCAGGAGGCAGAGGTTGCAGTGAGCCGAGATCCTGGCACTGCACTCCAGCCAAGGTGACAGTGTGAGACTCTGTCTCAAAAAAAAAAAAAAAAATCTAACTCTGCCTTTAATAACCTTCTGTTGCAGGCTTAATATTAGCCTTAGATTCAAGTCACTAGGTTAAAGCTTTAATTTCCATGTCAGAGTTATTCACTTGATTTTGAAACTAACTGCTTGAAAAATTCAGTGAAATTACTCAAAGTGTTTACATAAGGGAAGGAAATTTTAAGGTGCTTACTTTTTTTTTTTTTTTTTGAGATGGAGTCTCGCTCTGTCACCCAGGCTGGAGTGCAATGGCACAATCTCAGCTCACTGCAACCTCTGCCTCCCAGGTTCTAGCCATTCTCCTCCCTCAGCCTCCCAAGTAGCTGGGACTACAGGCATGTGCCACAGCACCCGGCTAATTTTTGTATTTCTAGTAGAGACGGGGTTTCGCCATGTTGGGCAGGCTGGTCTCGAACTCCCGACCTCAAGTGACCCACCTGCCTCGGCCTCCCAAAGTGCTGGGATTGCAGGTGTGAACCACTGAAAATGGCTAAGGTGCCTGCATTTTGTATCTCCATAAGAAAAGCAAATACGTCTACTTCTTTCAGAAAATACATGTATTATTTCATTATTTCTATTAAAAATAATGTCATAAAAAATTAGTCATATGGGACACTTGTAGAAGGTACATAAGTTTTATCATATATAATTTAGCATTAAACTAAGAAATCAAGGCAACATGATATAGAACCAAGATATTCACTGTCACAAATTTACCCTGCAAAAAGAGGAACTGGTGTTTTGACGAATCTATGTAACCCATAAATTATCTACCACATTTTCCTGTGGAAATATATTCATTGTCCACAGTCAAAATGAAAGAAAGATTTGCTCTAATTTTTTTTTTTTTTGAGATGGAAGATGGAGTCTCACTCTGTCACCCAGGCTGGAGTGCAGTGGCGTGATCTCGGCTCACTGCAACCTCTGCCTCCCAGGTTCAAGCAATTATCTGCCTCAAGCTCCAGGGTAGCTGGGATTAGAGGCGCCCGCCACCATGCCCAGCTAATTTTCGTATTTTTAGTAGAGATGGTGTTTCACCATCTTGCACAGGCTAGTCTTGAACTGCTGACCTCGTGATATGCTCGCCTCATCCTCCCAAAGTGCTGGGATTACAGGCATGAGACACCGCACTTAGCTGGTACCTAGCATTCTTAAAGCTAAGGCTTGGAATTTTGTTTGAAATAACTCAGCCATAAAAAACACATCTGAAAAAATTCCTAAGCTTACTCTGGGAAAGAAAAAGGTAAATGAGAATTATTAATAAATGGAATATATTATTAAATACCAATTTTTTGAAACTCATCTCTTTTCTGTCCTTTGTAAATATTTTCTTAACTTTTAAGCCCTATGAATAAAATGCAAATTACAGTAAAAAAAACCGATGCAGCTGGGTGCAGTGGCTAATGCCTGTAATCCCAGCACTTTGGGTGGCCAAGGCAGGTGGATCACTTAAGACCATAAGTTTGGGATCAGCCTGGTCCATCTCTACTAAAAATACAAAAACTAGCCAGGCGCAGTGGTGCACACCTATAGACCTAGCTGCTTGGGAGGCTGAGGCATGAGAATCACTTGAACCCAGGAGGTGGAGGTTGCAGTGATCTGAGATCGAGCCATTGGTTTACAGCCTGTGCAACAGAGGGAGACTGTCTCATAAATAAATAAATAAATAAATAAATACCTGAGGTCAAAATAAGTGAACAAATCTTTTCAAGGTACACATCCAATTATCTATCCCATCCTGTTCACTTACATGCTCAATAACCACCCTCCCAGGAGATAGTGTGCTATGCCCCAGTGAGTGCCCCAGGTACATTTTACTTCATAAGTTTTTATGCCATCACACTGGGGTCAGTTTTTTTTTGTCTGTTGGAGTTTTTTTTTTTTTTCCCAAATTTTTCACTATTTTTTCGTCACTATTTTTCTGCCCCACTCAAGAGAATCCAGGGGGCAGAAATTATCTGTTTTCCCCTCAATATCAGCATCTGATTGGCTGCCCAGCAATGTGTCTCCAAGAAATGGAAGCTAGGTTGGTTGAAGACAATCTTCATGTCTCAAGGAGTTAGTTTTTCAAAAAAAAAAAAAAAAAGTGCACCAGGAGATGCCTTTCAGCCCCAGGGCTGCCACCTGCTCCTTTGAGAGGCTACACTCCATACTTCACGTGGTCCTATGGGAGAAAATGACCCAAGAGCTAATAGTCACTAGACACTCCAGCAGACATAGCCATGGTGGGCATCTTGGTTGATCCCCAGAAAGTACTAAAACCCAGGCCCAGAAAAAAAACTGAAGGATAGCTGAGGACACATCACCCTATAAAGTTCCCAAAGGGTAATCTTGACCTAAAAACATTCTGGTAAGTTCTCTGGAAAAATAGAAGAAAAAGAGGCGCAAATATTTTTACAATATAGTGTCAGGGGATTATTCTTTTCTTTCTTCTAAGGGGAAATATTTACAAACAGAAAACAAATTTATTTAATAGTGTTAAAAATGATTAATTGAGGAACATGGGGTACACTTGAGGCCCCACTTGGGACACATGTGAAAAATGCCAGAGAAAATCAGTCCCCTGTGGGGTGTGAAAATAATTAAGTGGCAGGCAATTAGATTTTAGGAGTCTGAGAGACTGAAGAGGCTCTATTCCCCGGATTCCTACTTCTAAGAAAAAAATATAAACTCAAGTGCATTTTTTGGTAAATCACTACATTAGGGGAAACGCAATTCAAGCTTAAACAACTTTAAAATGCCAATTAAGCTCTGATTACATAATCAGGAAATTTCCACCTTGATTGTACAAATTAAGAAACTACCTAACTATATCTAACCAATTATTGAATTTAGTGTTCTTCATCATGCAACTTATAAATGTCTTTTCTTCAAGCCCCTCCCATGGACCACAAACTACAAACTGTAGCTGGGTGCTCTACAATTCTTGAATCACTCTTTAAATTACTTGATATTTTTGCGGTGACTTCCTTTTTTTTTTTTTTTTTTTTTTTTTTGACAGAGTCTTGCTCTGTCGCCCAGACTGGAGTGAGGTGGCGCGATCTCACCTCACTGCCACTTCTGCCTCCTGGGTTCAAGCGATTCTCTCTCCTCTGACCCCCGAGTAGCTGGGACTACAGGCATTCACCATCACATCCAGCTAATTTTTGTATTTTTAATAGAGATGGGTTTCCCCATTTTGGCTAGGCTGGTCTTCAACTCCTGACCTCAAGTGATCCGCCCGCCTCGGCCTCCCAAAGTGCTGGGATTACAGGCGTGAGCGACAGCACCTGGCCCCATACATTTTTAATAGGAGAAAAGAAAAACTGTGAACCCCACGGACCAAAGCTCTTTCCATTCGTGAACCCGCAGCCCAGTCAGGAATCTCCCCTGCCTACCCTGCCCTGGTCCCTGCACAATCTGGGAGAGACGCGGCGCTGCGGGTGCAGAGCTGCCCAGAGAGGGCTCCAGGCCAGGGCGCAGTCACTGCGCAGGGAAGAGACAGGACGGCCGGGGCCCGGCTGTCAGCCTAGTCAACATGCTATGGCTGAAGGGAACTGAGGCCGAGCTGGGCAAGAAAAACTCCGGGAGCAGATTTTGGAGCTGAGTGTGGGAGGCCTGAGTCCTGCCACAGCCATCTCCCAGCCAAGGGAGGCGGTGACTGAGCAAGCTATCCAGCCTAGGAAACCGTGCTTTTTCCATGAAACTGTGCAATCCACAGATCAGAAGATTCCGCTCGTGAACCCACGCCACTGGAGCCTCAGATTCCAACCCCGGAGTTGAACAGATTAACAGCCTCTCAGCTAGAGTCTGCTTAAGCCTGCTGAGGTCCCGAGGGAGGGGCGACCAGCACCATGGCTGTGGCTGCCTGCAGTCTCAGCCTTTTGAGCTCCTTGGAGGAGGGACAGCAGCCAGCACTGAGACTCCCAGTTGCCTAATAGGCTAAGCTCCCTAGGCATGGGAAGGGCAGCAGCCATTTCTAGAGCTCCTGGCTGCATTTTTCCCCTGCTAGAGCCAGGGAGGTTGGACAGCTTGGTCTCAAGGGGTGTCCCCCACAGCCCAACACACTGGCTGTGGCAGACAGCAGCCAAAGTGTCTCTTCAGGCCTGACCCTGACTCATCCCTCCACACTGGGCTGGGCCTCCCTGCAGGAACTCCAACAACTCCAGTCAGGGACTCAGGGACAGAATTCTGATGTCCCTGGACCTGAGCCCCTAGGGGAAGGGGTGGCTGTGAGAGAAGAGAGACAGACCCTCTCATATTGTTTTATATTGTTTTGTACTCGAAAAGAAAAGAAAAGAAAAGAAAAGAAAAGCGAAACAAAAGGCAGGTAGCCCGGCGCCTAGGAACCAGACACAAAACCAAGGAACCAGACCTGAAACCAGGCCTGGGCCTGCCTGACCTAAGCCTGGTAGTTAAAGATCAACCCCTGACCTAACCGGTTATGTTATCTATAGATTCCAGATATTGTATAGAAAAGACATTGTGAAACTTCCCGGTCTGTTCTGTTTCACTCTGACCACCGGTGCATGCAGCCCCTGTCACATACCCCCTGCTTGCTCAATCCATCACAACCCTCTCACGTGGACCCCCTTAGAGTTGTGAGCCCTTAAAAGGGTCAGGAATTGCTCACTCGGGGAGCTCGGCTCTTGAGACAGGAGTCTTGCCGGATGCTCCCGGCCGAATAAACCACTTCCTTCTTTAACTCAGTGTCTGAGGAGTTTTGTCTGTGGCTCGTCCTGCTACAGTTGCAGTCTCTGTGGACCAGCAGACTTAGCCTTTCCTCCTGCTAGTTCTGAAAAATGTGGGCAGCCCACATGAGTGGGTTTCCCCCCAGCAAAACACTCCCCTCCACCAAGGAACAAAGTGCTTCATTAAATGGGTTCTCTTCCCCATGCCACCCAACTGGGTGAGACCCTTCAACAGGGGTTGTCAGACACCCTATACAGGAGCGATCCTACTGGCATCAGGTTGGTGCCTCTTGAGGTCAGAGATCCCAGAGGAAGCAGCAGACACTCTTCTTTGCTATTCTCCAACCTCCTTGATTGACATCTCCAGGAACAGGAGTGAACCAGATGAATAGGGCCTGAAGTGAACCCCCAGCAAACTGCAGCAGCCCTACGGAAGAGGGACCTGACCACTGAAAGAAAAACAAACAAACAGAAAACAACAACAACAACATCAACAACAAAAAAGTACTGACAAAAACCCCATCCAAGGCCGGGCATGGTGGCTCACACCAGTAATCTCAGTACTTTGGGAGGCTGAGACAGGCAGATCACTTGAGGTCAGGAGTTCAAAACCAGCCTGGCCAACATGGCAAAACCCCGTCTCTACTAAAAAATACAAAAATTAGCCAGGCGTTGTGTTGCATGCCTGTAATCCCAGCTACTCGGGAATCTGAGACACGAGAATCACTTGAACCTGGGATGCGAAGGTTGCATTGAGCCGAGATTGTGCCACTGCCCTCCAGCCTGGGTGACAGAGTGAGACTCTGTCTCAAAACAAAACAAAACAAAACAAAAACAACCATTCAGTTGTCAGCAGCCTCAAAGATCAAAACTAGACAAGTTCATGAAGATGAGAAAGAATCAACAAAAGAACGCTGAAAGGCCAGAGTGCTGCTTTTCCTCCAAGTTATCAAAATGTCTCTTCAGCAAGGGTGCAGAACTGGACAGAGGATGAGATGGATGAATTGACAAAAGTAGGCTTCAGAAGATGGGTAATAAACTCTGCTGAGCTAAAGGAACATGTTCTAAACCAATTCAAAGAAGCTAAGAACCTTGATAAAAGGTTAGATGAACTGCTAACTAGAATAACCGGTTTAGACAGGAACATAAATGATCTGATGGAGCTAAAACACACAGTATGAGAACCTCCTGAAGCATACAAAAGTATTTGTAGCTGCATTGACCAAGCAGAAGAAAGAACATCAGAGTTTGAAGACCACCTTGCCAAAATAAGGCATGCAGACAAGATTAAACAAAAATGAATAAAAAGGAACAAACGAAGCCTTTGAGAAATATGTTCTGTGCAGGAAACACATGAAGGGAGAAGAAAAGACACACACACAATACCTTTAAGGGTAAACAAGCTTTATCCCAGGTAAATGGCAATGCATATATAATAAGCAAATTGATATAATAAGAGCATTGCAATGGGAAGGGGAGAAGAGAAAAAATATATATCTTTACACTCACCAGACTATGGAGGATTCATCAGCAGACCAGGAAGCAACAGCCTGGGCTCCAGAGTCGGCCACCCATCCCTGCACAGACAAGGAGAGGTCTTTGGAGCTTTGGTGCAGTCTGGGATCCTAGCTCTTTTTGTAACAAGTTGTTTGGCATGAGGCCCAGTTGCAACTGGGCTCTTTGCAACTGGGCTCAAGGAACACAAAAAAGTCAACTTGTTTTTTTTGCGATTGGCTATTGTTTTTCAATAACTAACGTATAGGAATAGATTAAAATAGAGATTTCTCCAAAACAATCTGCGCCCAGTTCTCTTTGCCCAGCTTGGCCTCAGTCCCATTCAGCCAGAAGATGGCAGCTGCGCTGACAGCCAGGCCCCCAGAAGTCCTGCCTCTTCACTGCGCTGTGACTGTGCCCTGGCCTGGAGCCCACTTTGGGCAGCTCTGCACCTGCAGCATGGCGTCTCTCCCAGATTGTGCAGGGACCAGGGGAAGGTCGGCAGGTGAATGCCTCAAGGGGCTCACATAACCTGTTCCAGGACTTGGTGACCATTGTTTGTGTCCATGTTCAACTGAGTTCAAATTTAATATTTAACTTTTCCTCCACAAATTCCCCTGTCTTGATGAATCATCTCTGTCTAGGCAAGATGAAGCCCTTAGGCTGTTACACAACCTCCGCCTCCTGGGTTCAAGCGATTCCCCTGCTTCAGCCGCCGTAGCACCTGGGACTACAGGTGTGTACCACCACACCTGGCTAATTTTTTGTGTTTTTACTAGAGATGAGGTTCAACATGTTGGCCAGGCTGGTCTTGAACTCCTGACCTGAAGTGATCCACCCACTTTGGCCTCCCAAAGTGCTTGGATTACAAGCGTGCACCAGCGGACTGGCCCTAAATGATTTGTCTCCTGTAACAGTTTGAAATTACTTAAAGGTTGTTTCAAATTGAAAAAATAAAAAGAATGTAGATAAAAATAAAATATAAAAAGTTAAAAAATTACATTAGATTACAAAATATGTATGTAAATCTCGAGAGGTCAAAAATGACAAATTTGATTTCTTATAAGGTTTTATCAAAATTACCTTTAGTATTGATAATACATTATTGCCAAAGTAAAAGTTGATTTTCTCTTGAACAAAAATTTTATGTATTATTAATATGAGAGCAAAATACTTCTGTTCACCTTTCGAATACATTCAAAAAGAGAGAGAGTAAAGAAAAGATAGAATTCTCCCATGCTCTGGGGTGGGCCTGGCTCAGCTCAGGAAGGAAGCCCTGCCTGAAAAGGCTGCAGCTTAGGCTGTCACTCTTTCTTCACTCAGCTCAGCGTCTGATCACATCTACTGTCACTCAGGGCCTCAGGGGGCGGGGCCTTAAGCATTATCCAATCAGGGATGGTGGGCTGGAAACCATCCAATCAGGAACGCAGCTGGAGCGAAGAGGACGGTTTCCGGGTTTGGTGCGGCCTTTGTCTCTCGCTGCAGTCAGAGCTCCAGGTCTGGTTCTTACTGCTCTTAAAGGCACAGGCTCTGTGGCCCCGTGTCCTGCAGGTATTGGGAGATCCACAGCTAAGACACCGGGACCTCCTGAAAGCCAAAAATGGTGAGAGTGAGGGTCCGACATCCCGAGAGAGGAGAGGGACTGGTTGGAACCGGTGAAAAGTGGCTGTGGCGGGACTCAGGCCTCCCCGCAGTCAGCTCCACAGTCTGCTCCCCCAGTTCTCCTTGCTCAGCTCGGCCTCAGTCCTGTTCAGCCATAAAATGGCAGCTGCGCTGACAGCCGGCCCCCGGGCGTCTTGTCTCTTCACTGCGCGGTGACTACCCTGGCCTGGAGCCCTCTCTGGGCAGCTCTGCACCCGCAGCGTGGCGTCTCTCCCAGATTGTTCAGGGACCAGGGGAGGGTGGGCAGGGGAGAATCCTGACTCGGGGTGCGGGTTCATGAATGGGAAGAGCTTTGTTCCTTTGGGTTGACAGTTTCTCTTTTCTCCTATTAAAAATTTATGGGGCCGGACGCTGTGGCTCACGCCTGTAATCCCAACGTTTTGGGAGGCCGAGGCGGGCGGATCACTTGAGATAAAGAGGTGTTAGGACAACTAAGTTCCTTTTAAATGACTCAACTTTCTGGTCATAAGTTGTAAAAGTTGTAAATCAACCCTACCTCTTCTTCTACCTACCCCCTTTTCCTTTTCTCGCAAATCGCGCATTTACTTTATTTGGAAAAAGTTTGGGTCTAAGCTTACCGGGATCAGCTTAGATTGTGCGGTCTGATCCCAGCCAATAGGGGATGGAAACAAAAACAGGAACTGCATTAGGGTTCAAAACCCCTTCCTGGCTGGGCGCGGTGGCTCAAGCCTGTAATCCCAGCACTTCGGAGGCTGAGGCGGGTGGATCACGTGGTCAGGAGTTCTAGACCAGCCTGGCCAACGTGGCGAAACCCGTCTCTACTAAAAATACGAAAACTATCGGCGTGTTGGCACGTGCCTGTAGTACCAGCCACTTGGGAGGCTGAGGCACGAGAATTGCTTGAACCCGGGAGGCGGAAGTTGCAGTGAGCTGAGATCCAATCATCGCGCTCCAGCCTGCGTGACAAAGCGAGACTCCGGCTCAAAAAAAAGAAAAAAAAAGTAAGCATCTTAAAAATTCCTTTATGTAAACACTGTGAGTAATTTCACTGGATTTTCTAACACTTAGTTTCAAAAACCAAGTGAATAACTCTGATGTGGACATTAAAGCTTGAACCTAGTGACTCCAAGCTAAGGCTAATATTAAGCCTGCAACAGGGTATTTTTTTTTTTTTTTTTTTAGACACAGTGTCGCTTTTGGTGCCCAGGCTGGAATGTAATGGCGTGATCTCGGCTTACTGGGTTCAAGCGATTCTCCTACCTCAGCCCCACCAGTAGCTGGGATTACAGGCATGCACCATCACGCCCGGCTAATTTTGGTGTTTAGTAGAGACGGGTTTTCTCCATGTTTGTCAGGCTGGTCTTGAACTCTCTGCCTCAGGCCCGCTTCGGCCTCCCAAAGTGCTGGCATTATCGGTGTGAGCCACCGCACCCGGCCAACAGGAGGTTATTAAAGGCCCTGTTAGTTTTTTCTGGGGAGTCTCCCTTGCGGATATCTCAAGACTGCTCACCCCAGCCAGGGAAGGAGCCTTCATTCTGAAAGAAGCTACAAAGCCCTGGAAAGCTGGGGCCCCACAGGCAGATGCAGTTAAGATTAAGATGAAAGGAAACTGGGAGGGTCTTACTGGTAATGATGTTGTTATGGTTTTGAGGCACTTTTTACGCTTTCTAAAATAAGAATGTAAGATTTATGGAAAAAAAAAAACAAAAATGAATTCCTAAGAAGTATTGCAACAGGAAGAAGTACCAGCTAACTAAAAAATCTTTATGGGTTGCAAAAATGTAGGCAGAAAAGGGCTTTTCTCCTACATTGGAGATGGCTTATCTCCATCCCTCACTAGCCTGAGGGATGGAGATAAACTTAAGTAAAGTTTGATTAAGAAATATTTTAGGCTGAGCGCCAAGGCTCAGGCATGTAATCCCAGCAGTTTGGGAGGCCTAGGCGGGCGGATCACCGCAGGTCAGGAGTTTGAGACCAGCCTGGTCAACATGGTGATAACCCTGTGTCTACTAAAAATACAAAAATTAGCTGGTAGTTGTGGTGGCCACCTGTAATGCCAACTACTTGGGAGGCTGAGGCAGGAGAATTGCTTGAACCATGGAGACAGAGGTTGCAGTGAGCTGAGACGGTGCCAAGGCACTCCAGCCTGGGTGGCCGAGCGAGACTCCATCTCAAAAAAAAAAATTATTTTGACCACTGAAGACAAATTCAGCTGAATTTCTTAATGAGAAAAAGGAGAAAATGTACAGAGTGTGTGTCTGGCTGTGTGATAGGTAAGAAAAGAGAGCACCATCTAAGTCATAATGAGAAAGGCGTTTCTTTCCATATACTGTTCCTGGAGCACACAAAAGGTGGAGAATTTTATTAATCACAAATATTTTCCAGGATTTTCTATGTGTTTCATCTTTCCCCATCTCTTTTCTTTGTTTTATGCATTTCTTCCATTTGGCTTTTCCTGGGCTGCATCTTTTATATGAAACCGGTAAACATAACTACAATGTTTTGCTGAGTTCTGTAAGTAGCTGTACCAAATTATTGAACTTCAGGGAGGTTTTGGGAGTCCTCAGTTTTCAAACAGTAGCTCAGAAGCATAGATGGGCCTATGGGGTTTTTGATTGGCCTCTGCAGTGAGGACAATGTTGTGGGACCCAGCCCTGGATCAGGGTCTGTGCTGACTCTAGGTGGTGTCAGAATTCAATTATTAGGCAATGAGTTGGTTTTGGAGAATTGTTTGATATTCAGCAAACTCTATAGATTTGGTGCCAGAAAAAAGATATCACTGGGGCCAGACCTGGAACAAAGCTCTGGGTATTTGAAAATGGGAGGCTCTGCTCTCCTGTACACAGGCTGTCACACTGCCTGTTGTCCTGTGATTTAAGGTCTTCTTCCAGGGTGACAGAAGACTGAAAACTTAGAGGAAAGAGTTCTGATGACAGACCCTGTTTTCTTGTAGCTGCCACCACAGGATTCCCACCCACTCCTAAACACACACAGTAGACATTGACATGTCCTCACTCCTC
The DNA here is from genome assembly GCF_028858775.2 of Pan troglodytes. Classification (NCBI taxonomy): domain Eukaryota; kingdom Metazoa; phylum Chordata; class Mammalia; order Primates; family Hominidae; genus Pan; species Pan troglodytes. The sequence continues at coordinate 23,114,284 of NC_072418.2, forward strand.
CCAGTACTGGGCACCACCCTCAGGAACTTCACCATGGCATTTTTTGATCCTAGTGTTTCTTGCCAAGAACCCAAAAGTCTCTACAGGTCTCCTGGCATATCCCCACCCCTAGATACAGAATCTGCCGCACCAACCTGTTTTTTCCACCAACCTAAGGTTCTGGACCTCCCGGTTATAATCTCATCTGTCTGCATGCAAACAAAGATAAATCAGAAAACAGCCCCACCTGGGCCACTATCTGTAATGAAAATCAGTCCATTCACCTACATTGCACTCTCTCCCACGCAGGGATTTTTTTTTTTTCTTTTTTTAGCTTTGATTTTTGGTTGGGTGTACACTTGTGGGTTTGTTATACAACTAAAATTATGTCATGGGGGTTTGAAGTGCAGATTATTTTGTCACTGAGGTACTAAGCATACCACCAAACAGGTATGTTTTCTGATCCTCTTACTGCTCCCACCCTCCCCCCTCAACTAGGCCTCAGTGTCTGTTCTGTTTGTGTTCATGTGTTCTTATTACTTACTCTTACTTATAAATAATAACATGCATTTGGTTTTCTGTTTCTGCATTAATTTTCTTTTTTTTGTTTGTTTTTTGTTTTGTTTTGTTTTTTTGAGATGGATTTTTGTTCTTGTTGCCCAGGCTGGAGTGCAATTGTGCCACCTCGGCTCACCGCAACCTTCGCCTCCTGGATTCAAGCAATTCTCCTGCCTCAGCCTCCTATGTAGCTGGGATTAGAGTCGCATGCCACCACACCTAGCTCATTTTGTATTTTTAGTAGAGAGGGGTTTCTCCATGTTGGTCAGGCTGGTCTTGAACTCCTGAACTCAGGTGATTATCCCACCTCGGCCTCCCAAAGTGCTGGGATTACAGGCGTGAGCCACCATGCCTGGACTCCGCATTAGTTTTCTAAGAATAATTGTCTCCAGCTTCATCAGTGTTATTGCAAAGGACATGGTCATTTTTTTTTTAATGGCCACAGAGTATTCCATGATGTTTATATACCATATTTTGTTTTTACTAAATCTTTTATTCTATTTTATTTTTGGAGACAGGCTTATTGCCCAGGCTAGAGTGCCATAGCATGATATTGGCCTACTTTAGCTTCCATCTTTCAGGCTCAAGCAATTCTCTACTACCTCATCCTCCCAAGTAGCTGGGACTACACGTGTGCATTACCACGCCTGGCCAATTTTTCATTTTGTATTTTCTGTGGAGACAGGATTTTGCCATGTTGACCAGGCTGGTCTCAAACTTCTAAGCTCAGGCAATCCACCTGCCTCGGCCTCCCAGAGTGCTGGGATTACAGACATGAGCCACCGCATCTGACCATACCATATTTTCTTTATCTTGTCTACCAGTGATAGGCATTCAGGGCCTGTCCACGTCTTTGCTATTGTGAATAGTGCTGCAATGAACATGCGTGTGAATATGTCTTTATAATATAATAATTTATATTTCTTTGGCTATATACCCAATTATGAGATTCCTGGGTCAAATTGATAATTCTGTTTTTAGTTATGTGAGGAATCACCACACTGCTTTTTACTGTTGTTGAACTAATTTACACTGCCACCAGAAGAGTATAAGCATTCCCTTTTCTCTGCAACCTTGCCAGCATCTGTTATTTTTTGACTTATGAAAAACAGCCATTCTGATGGGTGTGAGGTGGTATCTCATTGTGGTTTTTCTTTTAATTTCTCTAATGACTAGCGATGACCTTTTTTTTTTTTTTTTAATAATGCTTGTTAGCCACATGTATGTCTTCTTTTGACAAGCATCTGTTCGTGTTGTTTGCCTACTTTTTAATGAGATGTTTGCCTTTTTCTTGTAAACTTGTTTAAATTCTTAATAAATTCTGTATGTTAGACCTTTGTCATAGACAACGTTTGCAAATATTTTCTTTTATTCTGTAGGTTGTTTGTTTGAGCTATTTATAGTTTCCTTTGCTGTGAAGAAGCTCTTTAGTTTAAATAGGTCCAATTTGTCAATTTTTGCTTTTGTTGCAATTGCTTTTGGTAGCTTCATCATGAAGTCTTTGCCAGGGTCTATATCTAGAATGTTATTCTCTATGTTATCTTGCAGAGTTTCTTATAATTTTAAGTTTTTCATTTAAGTCTTTAATTTATCTTGAGTTGATTTTTGTTTATGGTGTAATGAAGGGGTCCAGTTTCAGTCTTCTACATAGTGCTAGGTAGTTATTCCTGCACCATTTATTAAAGAGAGAATTCTTCCCATATTCCTCTTGTCAGCTTTGTCAAAAATCTGATGAGTGAAGGAGGGTGACATTATTTCTGGGCTCTCTATTCTGTTGTGTTGGTCTTGTGCACTTACGGATTTCATATATCTTTCTCTCTTCTGGTTTTTCCCCTATAAACATTATTTCAAGTGCATACAGTGTGCTAATTTCAGATGTCCAAGAGTTCAAACTCTTTAAAAAGTTCCCAAAAAAAATTTTGCTATTCCCTCTTTTCTTTTTTCTTTTTTTTTTTTTTTTTTTGAGGCAAAGTCTCGCTCTGCCACCCGGGCTGGAGTGCAGTGGCGCGATCTCGGCTCACTGCAACCTCTGCCTCCTGGGTTCACGCCAATCTCCTGCCTCAGCCTCCCAAGTAGCTGGGACTACAGGCGCCCGCCACCATGCCCAGCTAATTTTTTTGTTCTTTTTTTTGTATTTTTAGTAGAGACGGGGTTTCACGATGTTAGCCAGGATGGTCTTGATCTCCTGACCTTGTGATCCACCTGCCTTGGCTTCCCAAAGTGTTGGGATTGCAGGCATGAGCCACCGTGCCTGGCCGCTATTCCCTCTTTTCTTAAGGGATTTAGAATATATGTAGATATTTTTCTCTGCTTGTTTGAAATATATGTAAATCATGTCAACAGCTAAATAAAAGTTTTGTCATTTTTTCTGACTCCAGATTATTTTAAGTACTTAAGATGTATTGCTTTGTTTTTGGTTCTGAAAAGTTTATTTTTTTGATTTTTATTCCTTTAAGGTAGACACAGATTTGTTTAGATACAAGCTCATTTTAAGAGCACACAGAAGCTTAGCACAAAGATAGGAGTAAAGGTAGCAATACAGAATAATAAAGACTAAATGATACTCAGTTTCTTTGACAGAAACCTGATAATCCAAGGTAACTATCCAATATTTGCAGGCTGAAGTACTTATACTGCGAAAGCAAGAACAGTTCAGGGTATAAACTGAACAGTTGAGTCTGTAGTTGTACCTTGCTTTCTGTTTATTATTTCAGAGCAGTTAGCAGTTATCTTTGTAGATAATCTGCATTCATATAAATTAAACCATATTTTCATTTTTTTTTTTGAGACAGTCTCACTCTGTTGCCGAGGCTGGAGTGCAGTTGTGTGATCTCTGCTCACTACAGATGCTGCCTCCCAGGTTGAAGTGATTCTCCTACCTCAGTACCCTGAGTAGCTGGGTTTACAGGCATGCATCACCATGCCTGGCTGAATTTTTGTATTTATAGTAGAGATGGGGTATTACCATGTTTGCCAGCTTGAACTTGAACTGCTGACCTCAGGTGATCCACCCACCACAGCCTCCCAAAGTGCTGGGATTACAGGCGTGAGCCATAAACAGTATTTTCTAAAATAGTATGAATACAAAGCCACAATATTTACTTTGAATTAATCACTTAAATGGTTATTTTAATACTGTTATTTATGCTTTTGAAATATAAAATGTTTTAACTGAAGTATGGATTTTTTTTTTTTTTTTCCGGAGTCTCACTCTGTCGTCCGGGCTGGAGTGTCACCATCTCGGCTCACTGCAAGCTCTGCCTCCCGGGTTCATGCCATTCTCCTGCCTCAGCCTCCCGAGTAGCTGGGACTACAGGCGCCTGCCACCACGCCCGGCTAATTTTTTTGTATTTTTAGTAGAGACGGGGTTTCACCGTGTTAGCCAGGATGGTCTCAATCTCCTGACCTCATGATCCGCCCACCTCAGCCTCCCAAAGTGCTGGGATTACAGTGTGAGCCACCGCGCCTGGCCTCTGTTGCCCAGGCTGGAGTGCAGTGGTGCGATCTTGGCTCACTGCAACCTCCGCCTCCGAGGTTCAAGCAATTCTCCTGCCTCAGCCTCCCAAGTAGCTGGTAGTACAGTTGTGAGCCACCAGGTCTGGCTAATTTTTTTATATGGTTTTTGTAGAGACAGGGTTTCACTATATTGGCCAGGCTGGTTTTGAACTTCTGACCTCGTGATTCACCTGCCTCAGCCTCCCAAAGTGCTGGGATTACAGGCTTGAGCCACTGCGCCTAGCCTAACTGATGTATGGTTTTAATTTTTCTAATGCTACATACATTATGACTAGTTCATTAAAATTGTTCATACTTAGATATTTATATCTAATATCCAAAGAATATTTACAACCAAATTGTTACGGTTAGTAGATATTAGTCAGACATGTTTATTACTTTATTCATTCAGGATAATTATGAGGAAACACAATTTTAGTATCTTTTATTTCACTAAATTTGTATGCTGCTGTTACAGGACAAATAAAGACAGGTGATGTGGCCACCCAAAAACTATAGTAGCTCTTCAATTAGCTATGTTGCAAGTTCTAATATATTCCAGTATATGAACACAGTCAGATTCTATTTTTTCATCAAAATGTGTTGTTGGAAGTTGTAAGATGTATTTCAATATAGACCCCCATTCAATGGCTAGGAGAGGAGAGAACAGCAGAGATGGAAATGAAACTTTATAAAATTCTTCTGAAAATATGTCCCTGTTCTTTTCCTTTCTTTTTTTCTTTTTTTTTTTTTTTTTGCTGGGAGGGCAGGGGACAGAGTCTCACTCTGTCCCCCAGGCTGGAGTGCAGTGGTGCTATCTGGGCTCACTGCAACCTCTGCTTCCCAGGTTCAAGCGATTCTCCTGCTAAACTACCACCTGTTATAAAGAGGTGAAAAGTTTATTTGTCATTGAATATAAGTAATTAGCATACACAGATGGCCTCTTAAATCTCCAGGTGAATTTAGGATGAACTATGTATGACATGGTGCTGGAAATTCTTCCACTTGTGAACTAATTATGGTGACCATCTTTCTATCTTTGCAGTCTCTTAAGCAGATTGACTGATGCATGTCACATTCAAGTTTAATTGTGTAATAAAACCATTTTCTTTCTGTTCTGTTATTGTGGAGTTTCTCTGGGGCTGGAGAAAATTTTTCTTTTAATTATTGTTTCCAAACAGTCTAGAATTACCAGACATGATATAAACACGTAAGGGCCAACCAGAATTTACTCGAGGGGACATTCCCTCTCAGGCTTCCAGTCAATTCACACTTGTGCAGAAAAGTGCATGCCATACCCTAAATGTGCAGGCAGAATTGTGTTTCTGCCTATTTGTTATCTATAGTCCTCTACAGTCACTTCTAGAGAGTCTAGATCAGATTTCTATAAATTTCACAGGGCAGCAATCAATCATTTTACCTCTTTCAGTGACTCTTTTATCTTCAAACCTGAAACTGATTGAGAGACCATGGGGCCAACAAACCCAAGTAGAGTAACGTGTGTAGTGAGTAGACATGTAGACAAGAAAATCTCCATTTCTTTCTTCCTTCTCTTGCTAAAAAGCTCACAAATGTGCGGGTAACATGCGTGCTACTCCAGCCACTCAAGCCCTAAATCTGCAGCTCCATATTTTGAATCCAGGTCTTGAGATTTGGGAATTAAAAAACTTTTATCTGAAAAATGCAAGTCCTTTTAGTTATCAAACTCAGAGACGTTAAAATAAAAGTGCAATTATGTCTTTCTCCTCCCTTTGAATTCTGTATTCATCTTTTGAAACTGTTCACTATTGCCACATGTAGCTATAAATTAAACTAATAATGCTACATTGGACACTATATCCCATACCCTAAACTATAATGATATGTATCTAATCAATAATCAATGTTATTTTTGTAAATAAATAGAAATTTCTGACAAACAATTTTGCCCACTCTCTGTGTTTCTCTTATTGTCTTTACAAATCTTCTTGTAAATGCTGCTACTCAAAGTGTAGATTCCAGGCAACTTTAATCTTTGCTCGCAGGTTATATATAATCTGTAAACTTTACCCAAATAAACTGTCTACTTATATTCATGTTGTGTCAGCTTTTTTTTTTTTTTTTCATGTAGACTTATCATTTAGAATGTGCTAGAGCAGCCTCTATGGGGGGGATCTCTCCTTCGTTTGTACTCCACTTGCTGTAACACCAAAGGATGCAGAGCCAGGTGGATCCTACCTAGAATCTGCAGATAACATCTGGCCTCTGCCTGGGATTTACAAAAAAGGACCGGACTTTGGATAGAGAATGTACAGAAAACTAAGAAAAGGCATTTTCTGCATTGTGAGATGTCAACCTAGACAGCTTACAGCTCCCATCTGGGAGTGTGGCTCTGTGAGATTTTTCACATCTTGTTCATTGACCTGCTACAGTGATGTGAGAACCTCCAGAAGGAAATAGAATCTGATGACAGAATATGTGTAAGTGTAAAAAAAAAGCATCTTAAGAGTGAGAGAACAAGGCCACAAAATATCCAGAGTTATGACCACAACTATATTTACCTGTAAAATGTGATACTGGAGTAAAGTATTTGTGTTCTTTCTCTTACACAAGAGCTAGCAAATCGGGACAGGTGATCCAGGTTCTGGAGCTCCACCAAGGCAGTTCTATTTCCTATTTAGAATCAGCCTGAGTCTCTCTAGCCTGGCTTATCATTGGGCCACCAGCCCCAGGTCACTGGGAATTCTCTCACAATCATCTAGTGGTCTTTGAGGGATTTGAGGATGTCCAGAGCAGAATTGTGTCAGGCTGACAAGAGTGGTTAATTCTGCTTCTTTCTCAGTGTAAGAGAAATGAATCATCCTGTTTGTTCATCCCCTCATACAAGAGGTGTCTTAGGTTGGTACCCAGATGAGAGTTTCTCCAGTTTCCTGGTACTGGGATGATAAACAAGGAGGAGATCTGGAGACCCAAACAGATAAACTAGTAGCTTCCATTTCATATGACCGTTAAAATAAAACATGAAGCAGCCATGGTTCCTACAATCCAGAAACTTAGTCTAGACTAGCAACTAGATAAATACTTGAATTATGCATCATATGGTTGGTATAACAAATAGATATGTCCAAAATATTGGGCATTATTTGCCCCTTTATATTGTTGTGACTTCTGATGTCTATACTTGAAAGGATATTTATGAACAGAAGAATTGTTGTTATAATTTCTTTTTTTTTTTTGATATGGAGTTTCCCTCTGTCACCCAGGCTGGAGTTCAGTGGCACAATCTCAACTCACCACAAACTCTGACATTTGGGTTCAAGTGATGATCCTGCCTCAGCCTCCCAAGTAGCTGGGATTACAGGTGCCTGCCACCACACCCAGCTAATTTTTGTAATTTTAGTAGAGACAGGGTTTCAAAATCTTGGTTAGTCTGGTCTTGAACTCCTGACCTCGTGATCCACCTACCTCAGCTTCCCAAAGTGTTGAGATTACAGGCATGAGCCACCGGGCCCAGCCGTATTTCTATTTCTTTCATCCTGTTAAGTGAACATATTTGTTTCCTAATAAACTTACCCTAGAAAACGTTAAGGGATTTGTTTAAATTGCATATTAGCATATAATATAAAGTTGACAGGGCAGTGGCTAGAAAAGATTAAAATTACACAGACTCTGGGATTTAAGTTTATTTTAGGTAAGTTTAGAAAAAACAAAACTGGAAATACCCCAGTGACATAGAGAACAGAATTCTACATATGGTCCACTTCCTGACCCAGTTCTGTTGAGATTCACCCGTTTTGGAGGCCTTATTTACGTCTGACCCTACCCTGGAGTCTTGTCTCACAGGTAGAAGAGGTCAGAGTTTTGGCTGGTGAATCCTGTTGTCTTTCTAGAGCTGGTGCTTACAATTTCCTGAAATCCAAAAGCAGATAAATGGGAAAAATAAATTATGTGTTATAGGGTCTTAGTTTTTAAATTTTATATTAAAACCAGTGTTTGCAGAGACATTCTATTTAGGGACTTGTTTTCCATTCCTGCATATCCAGTAATTGCTCCACAAGTCACAAAAATGTAAATATAAACAATAAAATTTTCTCTGAACTACATTAAACTCTTGCTTTCCATATTTCTTTCATCTGTCTATATTTAGTTTTAATTTTTTACGGTTTTTTTTTTAACAAATTTGATGGCAGAGAAACAGAAGAAGCAATAAAAATGCTGGGCCCTTTATCTAAATCCTGAAAATTATTATACACTTAGTACCGGCTCCCAGGGTGTTATGAGAATTAAATCACGTAATATGTTATGCCCAGCACAGTGCTCTGTATCATACTCTTGAGCACATAGTACCTGCTTAATAAACATTGCATTAGTACATGTGTACATGTTGTTTTTTAAATCCAGACTTCTTCAGACATTGCTGCCTTCTGTTTTTTCTGTAAACTTTAAAGAACCAGCAAAGGATATAAAACTTTTGGATGGAGATGGGTTGTCCTTATTTGTACGAGAAGTATTTGGTTGTGACAAGAGTGCTAAGTGTAAGAGACCTTGTGCTGTACCTGCTTTCTCTAACTAATGCTAATGTGCCAAGGGGCGGGGGAGCAACATCAGCATTGAAAGGGAACTTGTTTAAAACACCCATTCACGGACCCTTTTCAAACCTCCAGAGTAACATTACATAAATTAGGGCCAAAATTACCAAGTGGTTTATAAGCTCATTAAAGCTTGAGAGAAAATGCTTAGCTCCGTGGTTATCAACCCAGGCTTCTCATTAGAATCACATGGCCAATTTGCAGAAATTCCTTGTGTCCTCCGCACAGCTTCTGTTTATTGTTCTGGGTGGAAGCATCCATGGAGTCCCTTATGTGACTCTAAGGTGAGACCAGAACCAAGTATGAGGGGTTCAAAATACATTCATGAGAGTTAAGTTCCACCTTTGCCCTAAAGGGTGGTCACAGGGCCTGTTCCGTTTGCGTTTGGTAGGGACAGGTCAGTGTGGCGCTTATTTCCATTACTGTAGCAGAAATGGCTGGTGTCCGTGGCAGGGGAGAGCATCTGAGGACAGCAAAGAGAAATTTATATTTTTATCTTCATGGAGCAGCTCATTGTTCCTGAATGTCTTCTGTTGTAAAGGACAGAAATGGGTGGACTTTTTCTGTCTTTGTTTTTCTGCCAGTTGATGTTATGCTAGCAGGTAAACATGTACTGACACCTTTAAAGACGTAGTCTCAAGATAACAGGTGTAACTTGTCTAGAGAATCTCATCTGAGAAGGAATCCAGAGAAGGAGGAGAAAGAAAAAAAAGTGGCTTTTCTTCAGGTAAACGTGTCAGATGAAGAGCTATGTCGACTCTGCCTCCTGGACTGCCATGCGTTTAGTACCCACAAACCTTTACTTCTCTACTTGTGTTTTTCCTCCCTAATGAGTTTGGCTTAATTACTTCTTTAAATTCTTACGATAGTCAAGAGTCTGAAAAATATTTCTTTCCTATATTTCAGAGCCTTCTCCTTATTCTCTGCATCATAGCTTCTTATATGCCATGCAGAATTCTCAGCAAGAATTTATGATCTGCAATATTAAAAATGTTCCCTTTGTGGCTGTTGAACATGGAAAGATGTGGATACTTAAGATTTCTATTGGGGAAAACTGTGGTCCTTAGTAAAGATGGAGAACATGTAATGTTGAGGCTCCAGCTGTGTGTTCCGTTAGCTCTATGCAGAAGAGGATTAAGAAAATGCTAATTTAGGCCAGGTTCCGTGGCTCACACCTATAATCCCAGCACTTTGGGAGGCTGAGGCAGGTGGATCATGCAGGACATCGAGACCATCCTGGTCAACATGGTGAAACTCTGTCTCTACTAAAATACAAAAAATTAGCTGGGCTTGGTGGCAGGCGCCTGTAGTCCCAGCTACTTGGTAGGCTGACGCAGGAGAATGGCGTGAACCTGGGAGGCGGAGCTTGCAGTGAGCGGAGATTGCGCCACTGCACTCCAGCCTGGGCAACAGAGCCAGACTCCATCTCAGAAAAAAAAAAAAGAAGAAGAAAATGCTTATTTAAATGGGATGGCATTTATTACCCAGAAAGTTCTGAAAAAAATTATTAGGAGATACCTGCTCTTTAGGATGCTAAATGAAGCCTACTTAAAATTACTACTAAAAGTTACTGAACATAGAGTTGTCTGTATTTTAAAGTTTGTATACAACTGATGATTCTTTTTTATTTTTTCTTGACATGGAGTCTGGCTTTGTCACTGAGGCTGGAGTGCAGTGGCATGATCTCGGCTCACCACAACCTTCACCTCCCAGGTTCAAGCAATTCTGCCTTAGCATGCTGAGTAGCCAGGATTGCAGGTGCTTGCCACAACACCCGGTTAATTTTTGTATTTTTAATAGAGATGGGGTTATACCATGTTAGTCATGCTGGTCTCGAACTCCTGACCTTGTGATCCTCCCGCCGCAGCCTCCCAAATTGCTATCACAGGCATGAGCCACCATGCCTGGCCTAAAACTGATGTTTATGGTTACATTCAGACTATAATTTACTTTTTTTGGGAGGAATATTACAACAGTGATGCTGTGTTCTTCTGTGTGCATTAGCACATCATAAAAATTTGTCCTAGGCCGGGCGCAGTGGCTCACACCTGTAATCCCAGCACTTTGGGAGGCCGAGGTGGGTGGATCACGAGGTCAGGAGATCGAGACCATCCCGGCTAACACGGTGAAACCCTGTCTCTACTAAAAATACAAAAAAATTAGCCAGGCATGGTGGCGGGCGCCTGTAGTCCCAGCTACTCGGGAGGCTGAGGCAGGAGAATGGCGTGAACCTGGGAGGTGGAGCTTGCTGTGAGCCGAGACTGCGCCACTGCACTCCAGCCTGGGCGACAGAGCAAGACTCCGTCTCAAAAAAAAAAAAAAGAAAACCATTGTCCTCGTGCAGTTAACAGTTAATGCATTAACCATTAATTAATTGGTTAAAGATCTCTGGGACATATTTTTTTCACTATAGAGTTAATTATTTTTCCTCTTTATTACGTATCTTTATGCAGCTGATGTGCATAAACCATCATATTTAATCTGGCAACTGTCCTTATTTTTTTTTCTACACATGTTTCTTTGGTAAATGAGGGCTGTTATGTTTGTTTACAGACTAGAAAAAGTGGGAAAAACACAGGCTCTTCCACTTACTAAATGTTTGACAAAATATCCTTCTTGGGCCAAAGACATTGGCATTACTGGTGAGCTTATTAGAAATTCATCAAATTGGCCAGGCATGGTTTCTCCACCTGTAATCCCAACACTTTAGGAGGCCAAAGTGGGCAGATCACCTGAGGTAGGGAGTTCAAGACCAGCCTGACCAACATAAACACCATCTCTACTAAAACTACGAAAAAAATTACCGGGTGTGGTGATGCATGTCTGTAATCCCAGCTACTCAGGAGGCAGAGGCAGGAGAATTGCTTGAACCCGGGAGGCGGAGGTGGCGGTGAGCTGAGATGGCACTATTTCACTCCACCTTGGGCAACAAGAGCGAAACTCCATCTCTAAATAAATAAATAAATCAGACTTTATTCCAGATCTTCTGGGGGAAAAAAAACCTGCATAACGATGTCTTCAGCTTATTGTACATATTAAAACTTTAGAGATGCCTTCTAACTAAACATGTCTTTTCCATCTGAAAAATATTCACAACTCATTCTGTATAATGTAACTATAGCACTGAAAAATTTACATGTTCCTGTTCTTGCCCTTAATTTTATACTTTATTATCTAGAAACATACATGAATTGATGTTGTGGATCTTATGCTGCTCTTTCTTCTCAGAGTTAGAGAATACATTAGAGAATATTTCTGTTTTGAAATCATTTTATTGGATAATTTTAGTCAGTCCTATAAGTCAGAACCAGTTCTCTTTACTCTCTTATTTCACCTTAAATCAAATTAAAAATTCCGCCCATGGCCACTTGGTAAAAATGTGTGTGTGTGTGTGTGTGTTTTTCAGGGACCATTGCAGTTTAGAGATGTGGCCATAGAATTCTCTCTGGAGGAGTGGCATTGCCTGGACACTGCACAGCGGAATTTATATAAGGATGTGATGTTAGAGAACTACAGAAACCTGATCTTCCTTGGTGAGGATAACTTGAGTACATAATATACCCTATAGATTTTATTTATTTATTTTTTGTAGAATGTTTTTTAGTAATTTATTCTTTGCATAAAAGAGTTTCAGATCCCCATTTTCCAGAAAATCTTCAGAATTTGTTCGTTTAGAAAAGAATTTCTTCAACATGTTTTATCTTAATCCAAACTTTCCACATTCCTGAGTTGAGCTGTATTTTTCACTCTAAATTAGTGGTAATTCCAGAAATTTAGTGGCATAAAATATTGTTGCTCCACCTGAAAATCTAATTGCCACCCCCAATTTTTGATTCAGTAGTACCAGGTAGTAAAATTAAGAAACCTACAAATTGAAAGTATTTTCTAATTATTTAGAAATTTCTGTTACAACTTAGTATTTTTGTATTAATTTACTAGAATATTTTATCACATCCTCTGTGCTGAGCACATTACTAGCTTGTAATTGGAGAACATAAGCAAGATTTATGTTATTTATTTTTAATAAAACAGGTATTACTGTTTCTAAGCCAGACCTGATCACCTGTCTGGAGCAAGGAAGAAAACCTTTGACTATGAAGAGAAATGAGATGATAGCCAAACCCTCAGGTAGGTGCGAGTGAAAATGAATACAACAGATGACACAGATAAGGGGTCCCAAGGTCAAAGAGAAAGCCAGTCCTTAAAGTGTGATTTGGGGAGCTGTGTTCCAAAGGAAATAGTTCTTGGGCAGCTATTTTTTGTTTGTTTGTTTGGTTGGTTGGTTTTTTCTTTTTTAATTTTGCTTACAAAGGGGCATCTTCTGTCTTATGCTTTTAAATTCTCTAAGAATTTTCCTTTTCTTTCAGTGAGCTTCCTTCAAGTTCACAGTGAGAGCCAAAGTCCTCTTCATGACATATAAGAGACTGCACAATCTGGCTGCTTTTCCATAATTTTGGGGACGCACAAATGTCTGCATGATTTTGAGAAACTAAAATTACTCTCAAAGTTCTCTTTTTGCATCAGATCTGAAATGTCTGAGAGTAATAGTTTCTGTTGAATTTTTTTTTGTTCATTTTTCTGCACAGTCCATTCTGTTTTTATTACTATCTAGGCTTGAAATATATAGTTTGAAATTATGACATCCTTCCTCTTTGTTATTTTCCTCATGATTGCTTTGGCTATTCAAAGTTTATTTTAGTTTCATGTAAATTTTTGAATTGTATTTTCCATTATTGTGAAAATAGTACCACTGCAATTTTAATAGGAAGTTTATTGAATCTATAGATTACTTTGGATAATATGGCACTTCAATTAATATTCATTTTTTCAATTCATAGACAAAATATTTTAAAATTTATTTGTATCTTTTCTAATTTTTCCTTTTTTTATTGTAAAGATTTTTTACCTCCTTGGTTAATATTTTCCTCAGAAATTTATTATTTAAGGTATAGTCAATAAAATTTTCTTCCTCTATTTTGTCAGATAGTTTAAGTGTATGAAACCATAGATATACTTGTATGTTAATTTTATATTTTGCTAATTTACTGAGTGTATTTATTAGTTTAGAGAGGTTTTAATGTACTGTTTATGGTTTTTTAAATATAAGATTACTTATTTTTTAATTTCAATGGATTTATTTATTTCTTTGACTAATTCTTCTGCCCATACTTCCAGTGCTACATTAAAATAGAAGCATTGAAAATGGGCACAATATAGTTTTGTATTGGTGTTTGAATTTGATGGAGCAGACACCTCTTCAAGTTTTCATAAACTGATTTTAGATTGTAAAGATTTTCTTTTATTGGGCCCTTAGGGTGATGAGATGCCCTCTGAATTTGTAGTGAAGAGGGTTTGTAGCTTGGTCACAAGGCTGCTGGGTCTCCACTAGGTTTCATCTTCAGTTGGCTTGTTACAGGGGCTTGGGTAGTTGTAATTTCCATTTTATTTTTGGACAGACTGCATATCCTTTAGGACTTTGCTCTGTAGGGCAGACACTAGGGCATGTTTTTGCAGTCAGGTCTGCATATGCTGGGCCTTAAATCAGGATGTGGATGAGTGTGGCTTTCAGTGAGTACCAGAGAGATTTCCTCAGGTAACTGTGTGGGTTTCTATATAGGCAGAACTGACCATGAACTGTGGCTCGTGTAACTGAAACTGAGTCAGTGAACTGTTTCAGGGACCATGGTAAAGGCCAAGGTATGCAGGCCTGCCTACATGGCTGTAAATAGATGCCTTCCTCCAGGTCTCTGGAATAGCAGGACCTCTGCCAGACTCTGGCTTGGGAGGAGTTTGTGGTGGCTACAGAGTAAGTTCAGAATTCTCAGTGGGACCAAGTTGGGTGAACCGTATCCTGGTCTGTAGCCAAGAACAGGGGTCCTGTAATTTCCCACCTGAATGAGGGCCTGCCTTCTGAATAGAACACGTCTCAAACTTAAGCTTTAATAGGGTTTCACAACTGCATCCCTGGATCTCAAATCTCTCTTAGAGGCACTTATTTTGGAGATGACTTCTTGCTACATAACCAAGGCTGGTCTCAAAATCCTGGCCTGAAGCATTTCTCTCCAACAGTAATGTACCATGTAGCTGTCGTTACAGGTGTGAACCATAATGCCTGGTTGTCTCATAAAGTCATTTTTGGTCAGGGATGGCTGACTTTTTTTGCTATAAGGGGATTTGAAAATAGAGCACTTTTATTATTTTCATCTTACTGATGTCACTCTCCTTATACCTTTTTTCTTTCTATATTCTATTTCAAATTTGTAATTTTAGATTCAGTTATTTAGGATAATATGCTAGAATTTGCATGGTATGCTGAAAGTAAATTAGATAATTAGTAAGCACTCCATATTTATGAAAATAGTTACTAAATAGTTATAGTTACTAACTATAAACATAAATAGTTACTAGTTATAAGTAGTTATAAAATTATGGAATTTTCATCTACTTTCTTCACCCTGTATATAAATAATAAGAGTTTATTTCCTAATATTTGTTTTACATATCAGAGGGTCTAACCCTATTCTCCAAAATATATACATATTTTTTTCTGTGTTTAACAATGTAAGGCTATTCTTTGCTTCTAAAGTTAGAATACAGCAGTTTCGTTTTGTGTAAGAATAGCATATATTTAAAACATAAAAAGAAACTCCAGTTTCTTTTAAATGCTAATTTATTAAAAGTTTCTGATTAGAATCTATTTATAATTATACTGCATATTCTCAAAATTTTACTGCTACACAGTGCATGCCAATGATTCAAAATACCTGTATATGATGAGTACATAATACTAGTTAAAGATTGCAGTTACTTCAACAAATTTTTTTTTTTTTTTTTTTTTTTTTTTTTTTGAGAAGGAGTTACCCTCTCTCATCCAGACTGGAGTGCAGTGGTGTGATCTTGGCTCACTGCAACCTTCACCTTCCGGGTTCAAGCAGTTCTCATGCCTCAGCCTCCCAAGTAGCTGGGATTACAGGCATGTGCCACTATGCCTGGTAATTTTTGTATTTTTAGTAGAGATCGGGTTTCATCATGTTGACAGACTGGTTGACCTGACCTCAGGTGATCCGCCCGCCTCAGCCTCCCAAAGTGCGAGACTACAGGCATGAGCCACCGCGCCTGGCCTGACAAATTTTCGTAATGATACTTCCATGTGTTACACCAGATTTTATGAGTAAACATTTGTCTTATTGTTTGAAGTTCTGTATTAGCATGTTTCTTCAGTGTAGTTTTTTTGTTTGTTGTTGTTTGTTGTTGCTGCTGCTGCTGTTGTTGTTTTGAGAGGAAGTTTCGCCCTGTTGCTCAGGCTAAAGTGCACTGGCGCGATCTCAGCTCACTGCAACCTCCGCCTTCCAAGTTCAAGCCATTCTTCTGCCTCAGCCTCCCGAATAGCTGGGACTACAGGCACGCCACCACCCCCGGCCAATTCTTGCATTATTATTCGAGATGGTGTTTCACCATATTGTTCAGGCTAATCTCAAACTTCTGACCTTGTGATCTGCCCACCTTGGCCTTCCAAAGTGCTGCAATTATAGTCATGAGCCACTGCGCCTGGTCTCAGTGTAGGTTTCTTAACATCAGTTTATTGTGCCTATTGGTTTTACTTATGTATTATAATTTTAGAGAATTTGAAATTCTGTTTGTACACTTTAAGTCCATTTGAGGCTTAAGAGATAAATTGCACGTGTCTATCACAATCAGATTACATATGTGTGTGTGTGTTTATCTATAAATATGACCCCAGTTTTAGTTATGGCTTATCTTATATTCTTAGCTGATTTTCGATGGTAGTTTTATCTTGTCTAAGTGAGTAGTCATGAAGATAGTCTTATTTTCAACATGGGTTTAATGATGAATATATATTTCCTTTTGTGAGAGAAACAGTTTTGTGATTTGAAGGTAATTTTCAAAAAGATTAATAATTCTGGATTTTTTTCAGCTTTTTTTTTTTAAACATTGTTTTAAAAACACGTAACATAACATTTACCATCTTAAATTTATTGAAGTGTACATTTCAGGGCCAGGCATGGTTGTGGCTCTCTTCTGTAATCCCAGGATTTTGGGAGGCCAAGACAGGAGGATTCCTGGAGCCCAGAAGTTTGAGACCAGCCTGGGGAACATATGGAGACCCCTTTCTATAAAAAAAAAATTAATAAGAGTCAGGCATCGTGGTGTGCAGCTGTGGTCCCAGCTACATGGGAGATTGAGCTGGAGTCAAAATTGTGCCACTACACTCCAGCTTGGGTGACAGAGTGAGACCCTGTCTCAAAATAAACAAGCTGTTCATTTCAGGCATGTTAAGTATATTCACATTGTTATGCAAAAGACTCCTAGAAATTTTACATCTTGCAAAACTAAAGCTCAATACCCATGAAATAACAACTGCTAATTTTACCCTCTCTCCAGCCCTTGACAGACAAAATTTCCACTTTCTATTTTTATGATTTTGACTACTTAAGGTATCTCATATAAGTGGAATTGTACAGTATCCATAATTTTGTTACTGGATTATTCAAGTGACATAATATTCTCAATGTTTATCTTAAAATGTGACAAGATTGTTTTATTTAAGGTGGAATAATATTCCATTTTATGTATATGTTATTTTTTTGATGTATTTTTAAATCAAGAGACATCTGGGTTGCTTCAGCCTTTTGGCTTTTTTGAATACTGGTATAATAAAGATAGATTTTCAAATATGTCTTCCAGGTCCTGTGTTGCTTTTTTTTTTTTTTTTGAGATGGAGTCTCACTCTGTCACCCACGCTAGAGTGCAGTGGTGTGATCTCGTCTAACTGCAATCTCTGTCTTCTGGGTTCAAGCGATTCTCCTGCTTCAGCCTCCCAAGTAACTGGGATTTTAGGCGCCCACAACAATGCCCAGCTAGTTTTTTGTATTTTTAGTAGAGACAGGGACAGCCTGGTCTCAAACTCCTGGCCTCAGGTGATCTGCCCCTACCTTGGCCTCCCAAATTGCTAGGATTACAGGCTTGAGCCACTGTGCCTGGCTTTTTTTACGTATTTTGGATATAGATTTATAAATGAGAAACATTTATAACTTTTTAAAATAATGACTGCACCTTTGTTATCCACCAACATTCAACTTAGGTTTCATTTTTATTGCATCATCAACAGATTTGGTGTTTTTAAAAAAATTTATAGTGGCCATTCTAATGTGTGTGAGGTGATTTTGTTTGTCATCATGTTTTTTTTTTTTCATTTCTCTATAAACTAGTAATTTTCTGTGTCCTTTCAAATGCTTTTTCTCATTTGTGTACTTTTCTAATAAAAATTTCATTTGTCCATTTCTAAATTAAGTTATTCAACTTCATTGTTTAGTTTTAAGGGTTGTTTATATATTTTGAATATTAATTTCTGTCACATGTAATATGCAAATGTTTTACCCATTTTCTAAGGGATGTTGTTACTCTTGAATTGTTTCTAATATGCAGAAATTTTGAAGTCTAGTGTAAACTTTTCTGTTTCATTTGTTGCTCAGGCATTTAATTTTGTATCTAAGAAAATTGTGCCAAGACCAGTGTCATGTCTTTTTCCCGTATTTTTTTCTAAAAGATTTGTTAGTTATTTTATGTCTAAATATTTTATTAAAAATATATTTTTGTAACATTCAAGGAAATAATCCAACTTTATTTTATCGGTGTTGATATTCACTTTTCAACATCATTTTTTGAAGAGATTATTTTTCTCCATTTTTTACTCATGGCAACTTTGTGGAAGATCATTTCATCATATACAGAAGGGTTCATTTCTGAGCTCTCCATTCTGTTCTTTCATCTGTTTATCTTTGTGTCAGTATCACATTGTTTATGTTCTGTAGCTTTTAACTCTAGATTTTATTGACATTTTGTGAAAAATGAAATTTTTTGACCCCTGAGCAAGAATATGTTGAAGAGTGTGTTTCATATACACAGTTTTGAATTTGCCAGTTTGACTTTTGCTTTTAATTCCTAGTTTCATTCAGTTTTTGTTAGAAAACACACAGTGTGTAATTTTAGTCTTTTTTAAATGATTGTTTTTGTTGTTTTGAGGCAAGATTTTACCGTCACCTCGTGTGAAGTGCAGTGGCATAATTTTGGCTCTCTGTAGCCTCAGCCTCCTGGGCTCAAGTGATCCTTTTACCTCAGTTTTCTGAGTAGCTAGGACTACAGATATGCACTAGATGTCTGTTTAATGGTTGGTTTGTTTGTAGTGTTCGGATCTGACTACGTTGCCCAGGCTGGTCTTAAACTTTTGGCACCAATGGATCCTCTTACCTTGATCTCCCAAAGTGTTAGGATTGTAGACAACAGCCATTTCACCCAATCAGTATTTTTGAATTTAATAAAACTTGGTATGTGTCCTAACAGAATACACCAGATGCAAATAAGAATATTTTGTATTATCTTGGTTTTGACTGGAAAGTTTTGTATGCATCTGTGAAGCCTAGTTGGTCTATAATATGGTTTGGATATCCATGTTCTCCAAACCTCATGCTGCAGTATAAATCCTTAATGTTGGATGTAGGACCTGGTGGGACATGTTTGGGTCACAGGGGCAAATTTCTCATGAATGGCTGGTACATTTTCTTGGTAACCAAAAAGTTTACGCTCTATTGATTCAAATGAGAGTAGATTCCTTAAAAGAACCTGGCTCCTTCACCTCACACTTGCTCTGTCTCTTACCGTATAATACATCCAGTTACTCTTTATTTTTCACCATGATTGTAAGTTTCCTGAGATCTTCCCCAGAAGCAGATGTTGACACACACTTCTTATACAGTCTGCCAAACTGTGAGCCAAATATACCCCTTTTCGTTATAAATAACGTACTCTCAATTATTCCTCTATTTGCAAAATAATTAACATAGTCTATAATGTTTTCTAAGTTTCCTGTTTCTTATTTTTTTTCTGAATTTTCCATTTACTGCAAATGGGGTCTTGATGTCTACAATGATTATGTTGCTATGTGTGTCTTCCTTCATTTTGTCAATATTTGCTTTATGTATTTTGGAGCCCTGATGTTATATATACATATACATATAGAAAGATAAATATTATAGTTATAGATTTCTGCTACATCAACTCACTTTGTCATAATATAATATCAGTCTTTGTCTCATAGTAGTACATGACTTAAAGCATGTTATGTCTAATTATGACTACCCCACTCAATTGTGGTTACTATTTTCATGGAATATACGTTTTTCCATTCTGTTACTTCAGCCTATTTGACTGAATGCTAAAATGAGTCTCTTATAGGCAGCATACTGATTGCTTTTTAAAAAAACCACTCAGGCTTTCTATTTCTTTTTCTCTATATAATTTTATTTATTTATTTATTTATTTAGACATGCAGTTTTGCTCTTGTTGCCCAGGCTGCAGTGCAATGGTGCAATCTCAGTTCACTGCAGCCTCCATCTCCTGGGTTTAAGCAATTCTCCTGCCTCAGCCTCCAGAGTAGCTGAGATTACAGGCGCCCGCCACCATGCCCAGCTAATTTTTTTATATTTTTAGTAGAGACAGGGTTTCACCGTGTTGGCCAGGCTGGTCTTGAACTCCTGACTTCAGATGATCTGCCCATTTCGGCCTCCCAAAGTGCTGGGATTACAGGCATGAGCCACCACGCCTGGCCTCATTTATTTTTGAAATAGGGCCTCACTCTGTCAACCAGGCTGATTTGCATGTCTCACTGCTATCCAGACCTCCCAAACTCAGATTATCCTCTCATTTTAGCCTCTCAAGTAGCTGGGTTACTAGTATGTGCCATCACACCCAAATAGCTTTTTTGTATTTTTTGTAGAGACAGAGTTTTGCCATGTTGCCCAGGCTGGTCTTGAACTCCTGGGATCAAGTGATCAGCCTACGTTGGCCTTCCAAAGTCCTAAGATTACATTTTATTTTATTAAGTAGTTTAATTAATTTATATTTAAAATGATTGCTTAAAGAAATGAAGTTGTTATTTCCAGTTATGTTATTATTTTGTGTGTTTCTAGTAGTTTTATTTTTCTCATTTCCTGTTTTACTTTCTTAATTTTTATTTTATTTTGTACTGGCATGCATTATTTTTTATTTTCTTTTGCATACTTTCTATAAATATTATCTTTGTAATCATCTTGAAAGCTGGAGATTACATACATCTTAAAGTTAAAACAATATGTTTTAATTTTATAACAACTTCAATTTAATACAAAAACTATGTCTCTACATTTTCCAGTTTTTTATTGATATTAAAATTATTTTATATGGTATATTAACAAATTTAGGCAGAATTTTTTTTTTTTTTGAGACAGAGTGTCACTCTGTTGTCCAGGCAGGAATGCAATGGCACAATCTTGGCTCACTGCAGCCTCCATCTCCCAGGTACAAGTGATTCTCCTGCCTCAGCCTCCCGTGTAGCCGGGATTACAGGTGTGCACCACTATGCCCGGCTAATTTTTGTATTTTTAGTAGAGACAGGGTTTCACCATGTTGGCCAGGCTGGTCTTGAAGTCCTGGCCTTGTGATTCCCCCCTTGGCCTTCCAAAGCACTGGGCTTACAGGCATGAGCCACTGCGCCCAGCCGATTTATGCACATTTACATATTGTTTTTTATATTCTATAAAAGAACTTTAAAGGTTTTATGAATAATCATTTCGATTTTGTTTTTTGTTTTGTTTTGTTTTGTTTTTTGAGATTGAGTCTCACTCTATGGCCCAGGATGGAGTGTGGTGGGCACCATTGCACTGGGCCTTTTTTTTTTGTTTTTTTGAGATGGAGTCTTTCTCTGTCACAGGCTGGAGTACTGGGGCATGATTTTGGCTCGTTACAATCTCCACCTCCTTGATTCAAGAAATTCTCCTGCCTTGTCCTCCTCAGTAGCTGGGACAACAGGAATGCGCCACCATGCCCAAATAATTTTTGCACTTTTAGTACAAACGGTGTTTCACCATGTTATTCAGGCTGGTCTTGGACTCCTGACCTCAGACAATCCACCCACCTTGGCCTCCCAAAGTGTTGGGATTACAGGCGTGAGCCAGGGAGCACAACCCTGTATATTATATCTTGTAGGACTGTGCCAATGGTGATGAACAGTCTCAACTTTTATTTTGGAAAGTCTTTATTTTTATATTCTTTTTGAAGTAAAATAATTTTGAATCGAGTATTACTGGTTAGAAGTTTTTGTTGTTGTTACATCAAAATTTGGGAAGTTCTCAGCTTTTTTTTTTTAAATCTTCAAGTAACCTCTGTATTACTTTACCTTATATTTTAAGAGTCCTTTCATGAATACATTGATCTACTTGTTTTACATCCCATGTTTTAATTTTTTTGTAATTTAATATTTTGTGTTATGTATTTTTGGGAATGTCACATCACATCATTTAATTATGTGTTGATTTTTTAGTTTATATTATAATTGTATATAACAATATTTTTTTAGTTTATAATTGTATGTAACAATATTTAACTGTACAATTTAAGACAGTGAAGAGCAAAATTAAATATGAAAAAGCCGTGTATCTATTGCCAATATAATTGTTTCTGTGTTTCTTTGCCTGTATAAATATTATCCCTGTAGCTTTGTGTCACTTGTATATTTGTTTTGTAGGTATGGTGTAACAGGTTTTTGGTTTTGGTTTTGGTTTTGGTTTTTTTGAGAGGGAATTTCACTCTTGTTATGCAGGCTGCAGTACAATGGTGGGATCTCAGCTCACTGAAACTTCCAACTTCTAGGTTCATGCCATTCTCCTACCTCAGCCTCCTGAGTAGCTGGGATTACAGGAATGTGCCACCACACCCGGCTAATTTTGTACTTTTAGTAGAGACAGGGTTTCACCATTTTGGTCAGGTTGGTCTCAAACTCCTGACCTCAGGTGGTCTGCCTGCCTCGGCCTCCCAAAGTGCTGGGATTACAGGCATGAGCCACTTCGCCTGGCCTGTAACAGTTTTTTTAATCCTGTCTAGGTGAGTAGTCATAAAATCTCTCCCAATTTCGGCATCTATTTATTTTTGAATCTATATTAATTTTGTGCCAGAGAAACATTTTTGGATTTGAAGATAATTTAAAAACAATAATTACTCTATATCTCTTTTAGGTATTATTGTTTATTTTTACTTATGTGTTATGTGTCAAAAACACATAACAAAATTAACAATAAAATTTTCTAGGCTGGGCGTGGTGGCTTATGCCTGTAATCCCGTCACTTTCAAAGGCCGAGGTGGGTGGATCACGGTGTCAGAAGATTGAGACCATCCTGGCCAACATGGTGAAACCCTGTCTCTACTAAAATACAAAAAATTAGCCAGGCGTGGTGGCGCTCACCTGTAATTCCAGCTACTGAGAAGGCTGAGGCAGGGGAATCACTTAAACCCAGGAGGCGGAGGTTGCAGTGAGCTGAGATAATGCCACTGCAGTTTTGCCTGAGAGTTAGAGTGACAAGTATATATTTCTAAATATTCAGTTTGGTCATATTAATTATATTGACATTGTTATGCAACATCACTAGAATGTTTTTATCTTGCAAAGCTAAATCTCACTACACATTAAACAACTACCAATTCGTCCAATTTCTTGGCACTTTTCAAACACCACTCTGTTTTCTGTTTCTAGGAGTATAACTGCTTTACATATCTCATATAATCTCTGTCTTTTTCTGGCTGGCTTATTTTATTTTGCATAATGTCATCAATATTTATCTTAATAGTTAGACTATTTTCTGCTATTTGAAAACTGAATGAGATTCCAGTATTTTTCTACCTACTGAATGATTTGATGACAGAAATTTGTATTGTTTTAACCTATTGGCTTTCAGTAACAATGCTGCAATAATTATATGAAAGCTAACATATGTGCTGCATTCTGTTTTATTGTTCTACTTTTTTACTTTTATACTCATACCAAATTGTTTTAATTCTGTAGCTTTTTGATGTGTTTAGAAATCAGAAATTGTAATGCCTCCAACATTATTCCTTGAAGATTATTGAGTGTACTTTATTATCTCTTTAGATTCCATATACTTTTGGATTTGCTGTTTTTATTCAAAAGTGCAATGAGAAATTTGAAAAATGGTGCATTAATTCTGTAGATTAAATTGAACAGTATAGACATCTTCACAATATTACTCCTTTTTCGATTGTTTGTTTTTGAGATGGAGTTAAATTCACCCACCTCGGCCTCCCAAAGTGCTGGGATTACAGGCCTGAGCCACCACACCCAGCCAGTTATTTCAACAAGTGCATGCTTAATACTGTGTTGTATCATTTCTAAATATTTTTAAATTTATCAATTATTTATATTATTGTTTTATGCTCTAATTCCATTTTTGTCATAGAAGGTGATCTATAAAATTTCAGTTTTAAAAAATGTGTTAAGGCTTTGTTTTTGGCCTAACAGGTGGTCTATAAAGAAGAAAGTTGTATGAGGTACTGAGAAGGCTGTGTATCCTGATGTTGTCGAGGAGTGTTCTCTATACCTTCATTAGAAATAATTGTTTTTTTACTGCCTTCTAGTCTTCTGTTTCCTTACTAATATTCTCTCTTGTTTTATTACAGAAAGTGGAGTATTGAAATATCCTACTATAATTATATTGCTCTCTTTGTGTTTATTCAGTTTTGTTAGTATTTGCTTTATATAGCTGAAACCCCAATATGAGACACACACACATAAATACACACATGTATATACAAATTTGTAATAGGTTCCCAGTGAATGAATCTAATGTCCTTCTTTGTCTTTTTGAAGTTTTGACTTAAATACATTTTATAAAGTATGACAGTTTTTAACTTAACTTGTAGCTTGTGTAACATTATCTTGACCCCTTCTCCTCTTGTTTTGATAATATTTACATGAGGGGGGAGGAGCCAAGATGGCCGAATAGGAACAGCTCTGGTCAACAGCTCCCAGCGGGAGTGATACAGAAGATGGGTGATTTGTGCATTTCCAACTGGGGTACTGGGTTCATCTCACTGGGCCAGACAGTAGGCGCAGGATGGTGGGTGCAGCGCACTGTGCACGAGCCGAAGCAGGGCAAGGCATCGCCTCACCCAGGAAGTGCAAGGGGTCAGGGAATTCCCTTTCCTAGTCAAAGAAAAGGGTGACAGATGGCAACTGGAAAATTTGGTCACTCCCACCCTAATACTGCGCTTTTCCAACGGGCTTAAAAAACGGCACACCAGGATATTATATCCCTCACCCGGCTCAGAGGGTCCTACGCCAATGGAGTCTCACTCATTGCTAGCACAGCAGCCCGAGATCAAACTGCAAGGCAGCAGTGAGGCTAGGCGAGGGGCGCCCACCATTGCCGAGTTAGTTGTTTGATTAGGTAAACAAAGCAGCCAGGAAGCTGAAACTGGGTGGAGCCCACCACAGCTCAAGGAGGCCTGCCTGCCTCTGTAGGCTCCACCTCTGGGGGCAGGGCACAGACAAACAAAAAGACAGCAGTAACCTCTGCAGACTTAAATGTCCCTCTCTGACAGCTTTGAAGAGAGTAGTGGTTCTCCCAGCACGCAGCTTGAGATCTGAGAATGGGCAGACTGCCTTCTCAAGTGGGTCCCTGACCCCCAAGTAGCCTAACTGGGAGGCACCCCCCAGTAGGGGTGGACTGACACCTGACACGGCGGGGTACTCCTCTGAGACAAAACTTCCAGAGGAACGATCAGGCAGCAGCATCTGCGGTTCACCAAAATCCGCTGTTCTGCAGCCACCGCTGCTGATACCCAGGCAAACAGGGTCTGGAGTGGACCTCTAGCAAACTCCAACAGACCTGCAGCTGAGGGTCCTGTCTGTTAGAAGGGAAACTAACAAACAGAAAGGACATCCACACCAAAAACCCATCTGTACATCACCATCATCAAAGACCAAAGGGTAGATAAAACCACAAAGATGGGAAAAAAGCAGAGCAGAAAAACTGGAAACTCTAAAAATCTGAGCGCCTCTCCTCTTCCAAAGGAACGCAGCTCCTCACCGGGAACAGAACAAAGCTGGACGGAGAATGACTTTGACGAGTTGAGAGAAGGCTTCAGACGATCAAACTACTCCAAGCTACAGGAGGAAATTCGAACTAATGGCAAAGAAGTTAAAAGCTTTGAAAAAAAATTAGATGAATGGATAACTAGAATAACCAATGCAGAGAAGTTTTTAAAGGACCTGATGGAGCTGAAAACCAAGGCATGAGAGCTATGTGACGAATGCAGAAGCCTCTATAGCCGATGCGATCAACTGGAAGAAAGGGTATCAGCGATGGGAAATGAAATGAATGAAATGAAGTGAGAAGAGAAGTTTAGAGAAAAAAGAAAAAAAAGAAACGAACAAAGCCTCCAAGAAATATGGGACTATGTGAAAAGACCAACTCTACATCTGATTGGTGTATCTAAAAGTGACGGGAAGAATGGAACCAAGTTGGAAAGCATTCTGCAGGATATTATCCAGGAGAACTTCCCCAATCTAGCAAGGCAGACCAACATTCAAATCAGGAAATACAGAGAACGCCACAAAGATACTCCTCAAGAAGAGCAACTCCAAGACACATAATTGTCAGATTCACCAAAGTTGAAATGAAGGAAAAAATGTTAAGAGCAGCCAGAGAGAAAGCTCGGGTTACCCACAAAGGGAAGCCCAGCAGACTAACAGCTGATCTCTCGGCAGAAACTCTACAAGCCAGAAGAGAGTGGGGGCCAATATTCAACATTTTTAAAGAAAAGAATTTTCAACCCGGAATTTCATATCCAGCCAAACTAAACTTCATAAGTGAAGGAGAAATAAAATACAGACAAGCAAATGCTGAGAGATTTTGTCACCACCAGGCCTGCCCTAAAAGAGCTCCTGAAGGAAGCACTAAACATGGAAAGGAACAACCGGTACCAGCCGCTGCAAAATCATGCCAAAATGTAAAGACCATCGAGACTAGGAAGAAACTGCATGAACTAACAAGCAAAATAACCAGCTAACATAATGACAGGATCAAATTCACACATAACAATATTAACTTTAAATGGAAATGGGCTAAATGCTCCAATTAAAAGACACAGACTGGCAAATTGGATAAAGAGTCAAGACCCATCGGTGTGCTGTATTCAGGAAACCCATCTCACGTGCAGGGACACACATAGGCTCAAAATAAAGGGATGGAGGAAGATCTACCAAGCAAATGGAAAACAAAAAAAAGGCAGGGGTTGCAATCCTAGTCTCTGATAAAACAGACTTTAAACCAACAAAGATCAAAAGAGACAAAGAAGGCCATTACATAATGGTAAAGGGATCAATTCAACAAGAAGAGCTAACTATCCTAAATATATATGCACCCAATACAGGAGTACCCAGATTCATAAAGCAAGTTCTTAGTGACCTACAAAGAGACTTAAACTCCCACACAATAATAATGGGAGACTTTAACACTGCACTGTCAATGTTAGACAGAAAGTTAGACAGATCAACAAGACAGAAAGTTAACAAGGATACCCAGGAATTGAACTCAGCTCTGCACCAAGTGGACCTAATAGACATCTACAGAACTCTCCACCCCAAATCAACAGAATATACATTCTTTTCAGCACCACACCACACCTACTCCAAAATTGACCACATAGTTGGAAGTAAAGCACTCCTCAGCAAATATAAAAGAACAGAAATTATAACAAACTGTCTCTCAGACCACAGTGCAGTCAAACTAGAACTCAGGATTAAGAAACTCACTTAAAACCACTCAACTACATGGAAACTGAACAACCTGCTCCTGAATGACTACTGGGTAAATAATGAAATGAAGGCAGAAATAAAGATGTTCTTTGAAACCAACAAGAACAAAGACACAACATATCAGAATCTCTGGGACACATTCAAAGCAGTGTGTAGAGGGAAATTTATAGCACTAAATGCCCACAAGAGAAAGCAGGAAAGATCTAAAATTGACACCCTAACACCACAATTAAAAGAACTAGAGAGGCAAGAGCAAACATTCAAAAGCTAGCAGAAAGCAAGAAATCACTAAGATCAGAGCAGAACTGAAGGAAATAGAGACACAAAAAACCCCTCAAAAAATCAATGAATCCAGAAGCTGGTTTTTCGAAAAGATCAACAAAATTGATAGACCACTAGCAAGACTAATAAAGAAGAAAAGAGAGAAGAATCAAATAGACACAATAAAAAATGATAAAGGGGACATCACCACCGATCCCACAGAAATACAAACTACCATCAGAGAATACTATAAACACCTCTATGCAAATAAACTAGAAAATCTAGAAGAAATGGATAAATTCCTCGACACATACATCCTCCCAAGACTAAACCAGGAAGAAGCTGAATCTCTGAATAGACCAATAACAGGAGCTGAAATTGAGGCAATAGTCAATAGCTTACCAATCAAAAAAAGTTCAGGACCAGATGGATTCACAGCCGAATTCTACCAGAGGTACAAAGAGGAGCTGGTACCATTCCTTCTGAAACTATTCCAACCAATAGAAAAAGAGGGAATCCTCCCTAACTCATTTTATGAGGCCAGCATCATCCTGATACCAAAGCCTGGCAGAGACACAACCAAAAAAGAGAATTTTAGACCAATATCCTTGATGAACATTGATGCAAAAATTCTCAATAAAATACTGGCAAGCCAAATCCAGCAGCACATAAAAAAGCTTATCCACCATGATCAAATGGGCTTCATCCCTGGGATGCAAGGCTGGTTCGACTTACACAAATCAATAAATGTACTCCAGCATATAAACAGAACCAAAGACAAAAAACACATGATTATCTCAATAGATACAGAAAAGGCCTTTCACAAAATTCAACAACACTTCATACTAAAAACTCTCAATAAATTAGGTATTGATGGGTCTTATCTCAAAATAATAAGAGCTATCTATGACAAACCCACAGCCAATATCATACTGAACGGGCAAAAACTGGAAGCATGTCCTTTGAAAACTGGCACAAGACAGGGATGCCCCCTCTCACCACTCCTATTCAACATAGTGTTGGAAGTTCTGGCCAGGGCAATCAGGCAGGAGAAGGAAATAAAGTGTATTCAATTAGGAAAAGAGGAAGTCAAATTGTCCCTGTTTGCAGATGACATGATTGTATATCTAGAAAACCCCATTGTCTCAGCCCAAAATCTCCTCAAGCTGATAAGCAACTTCAGCAAAGTCTCAGGACACAAAATCAATGTACAAAAATCACAAGCATTCTTATACACCAATAACAGACAGAGAGCCAAATCATGAGTAAACTCCCATTCACAATTGCATCAAAGAGAATAAAATACCTAGGAATCCACCTTACAAGGGATGTGAAGGACCTCTTCAAGGAGAACTACAAACCACTGCTCAGTGAAATAAAAGAGGATACAAACAAATGGAAGAACATTCCATGCTCATGAATAGGAAGAATCCATATCGTGAAAATAGCCATACAGCCCAAGGTAATTTATAGATTCAATGCCATCCCCATCAAGCTACCGATGACTTTCTTCACAGAATTGGAAAAAACTACTTTAAAGTTCATATGAAACCAAAAAAGAGCCCGCATCCCCAAGTCAATCCTAAGCCAAAAGAACAAAGCTGGAGGCATCACACTACCTGACTTCAAACTATACTACAAGGCTACAGTAACCAAAACAGCATGGTACTGGTACCAAACCAGAGATATAGACCAATGGAACAGAACAGAGCCCTCAGAAATAATGCCGCTTATCTACAACTATCTGACCTTTGACAAACCTGACAAAAACAAGCAATGGGGAAAGGATTCCCTATTTCATAAATGGTGCTGGGAAAACTGTCTAGCCCTATGTAGAAAGCTGAAACTGGATCCGTTCCTTACACCTTATACAAAAATTAATTCAAGATGGATTAAAGACTTAAATGTTAGACCTAAAACCATAAAAACCCTAGAAGAAAACCTAGGCAGTACCATTCAGGACATAGGTATGGGCAAGGGCTTCATGTCTAAAACACCAAAAGCAATGGCAACGAAAGCCAAAATTGACAAATGGGATCTAATTAAACTAAAGAGCTTCTGCACAGCAAAAGAAACCACCATCAGAGTGAACAGGCAACCTACAGAATGGGAGAAAATTTTTGCAACCTGCTCATCTGACAAAGGGCAAATATCCAGAATCTACAATGAACTCAAACAAATTTACAAGAAAAAAACAAACAGCCCCATCTTTTTGATGGGCGAAGGATATGAACAGACACTTCTCAAAAGAAGACATTTATACAGCCAAAAAACAGATGAAAAAATGCTGATAATTACTGGCCATCAGAGAAATGCAAATCAAAACCACAATGAGATACCATCTCACACCAATTAGAATGGCAATCATTAAAAAGTCAGGAAACAACAGGTGCTGGAGAGGATGTGGAGAAATAGGAACACTTTTACACTGTTGGTGGGACTGTAAACTAGTTCAACCATTGTGGAAGTCAGTGTGGTGATTCCTCAGGGATCTAGAACTAGAAATACCATTTGATCCAGCCATCCCATTACTGGGTATATACCCAAAGGATTATAAATCATGCTGCTATAAAGACACATGGACATGTTTGTTTGTAGCAGCACTATTCACAGTAGCAAAGACTTGGAACCAACCTAAATGTCCAACAACGATAGACTGGATTAGGAAAATGTGGCACATATACACCATGGAATACTATGCAGCCATAAAAAATGATGAGTTCATGTCCTTTGTAGGGGCATGGATGAAACTGGAAACCATCATTCTCAGCAAACTATCGCAAGGACAAAAAACCAAACACCGCATGTTCTCACTAATAGGTGGGAATTGAACAATGAGAATACATGGACACAGGAAGGGAAACATCACACACCGGGGACTGTTGTGGCGTCGGGGGCGGGGGGAGGGATAGCATTGGGAGATATACCTAATGCTAAATGACGAGTTAATGGGTGCAACACACCAACATGGCACATGTATACATATGTAACAAACCTGCACGTTGTGCACATGTACCCTAAAACTTAAAGTATAATAATAATAAAATTAAAAAATATATTTACATGAAATTCTACTTCTGTCTTGCCACTTTCAGTCTTTTTTTGTCAGTAGATCTCAACTGACTCCTGTAGAAAGGCAAGTTGACTCTTGATTTTTAAAATTTTTTAATAAACCTGTTTATTGAAAGTATATCTCTTGATTGGAAAGATAATTATATATATATTTAAATGGTTTTCTGAAAGAGAAAAACTTACTAATGTTATTTTATTATTTGTTTTATTTGATTCTTATATCTTTGTCTTTCCTTTTCTCTTTCTGTGGTTTTCGTGGTTTTTTGCTTTTTGTATTGGTATTTTTCCAGGATTTTTAAAATTTTCTTTTGTGTATCCATACAAATATTTTCTTAGCGGTACTTTGGGGGATTACATAAAACCTCTAAAAGATCCAACAATATATTTGAATGTGGTAAAAAATAAACTTCAGTTGAATACAAAAATTCTTCATCATTACATCTGCCTACATTACAGCTCCTAAAATTCTCTTCTTATCTATGATTTTTGAAGTTTTGCTTGTATGTGTGTTTGTTATAAATATCTTTGTGTGTATCCTAGTTTCTTTCTTCAGTTTTTTCATGTTTACATCATTTTTTCTTTTAAGAAATTTTTCAATTATTTTTTGCATTTTTTATATCCACAATTTTTGTTTTTTGCTATTTCAATATTTCTTATTATTATCCTCATTTTTATCTTCAGTACTTGTTTGTTTCACTTACCTAATGTTATTCAAATTTATTTATTTAGTTAGTTAGTTTTTCTGAGATGGAGTCTTTTTCTGTCACCCAGGCTCTGGAGTGCAGTGGCGCCATCTCAGCTCATAGCTACCTCTGCCTACCGAGTTCAAGTAATTCTCCGGCCTCTGTCTCCCAAGTAGCTGGGGTTACAGGTGGCTGCCAGCATTCCAGCTAATTTTTTGTATTTTTAGCAGAGATGGGTTTTTACCATGTTGGCCAGGCTAATTTTGGACTCCTGACCTCAAATTAGGAGGCCAAGGTGGCCTCCTAAGTTGCTGCGATTACAAGCATGAGCCATTGCACCCAGCCTATTTTATTTTTGAGACAGTCTTGCTCTGTCACCCAGTCTGAAGTGCAGTGGTACAATATTCACTCACTGCAACTGTCCCCTCCCAGGTTCAAGCAATTCTTGTGTGTCAGCCTCCCAAGTAGCTGGGATTACAGGCACATGCCACTGTGCCCAGCTAGTTTTTGTATTTTTAGTAGATACAGGGTTTCACCATGTTGGCCAGGCTGGTCTCAAATTCTCACCTAATGTGGTTTTCCCACCTTGGCCCCCTAGTGTGTTGGGATTCCAGGAATGAGCGACTAAGCTTGACCTGTACAACTTATTGGGAATTTTTTTAATTACCTCATATACATTTTATGGTTGCTTTAAAAATTTTATAACTTTTTGATGGGATCACGTTGCTCTAATATTTTGTATTTATTGTAATCTTTGAGATTTTTACATTAACAAAGTGCTACCTGTTACAATCTTTATAATATAGCTGTGTCCTGGCATAGTCTGAAATCAATTGTCTTAACTAGAGATTCTGGGAATCTCAGCTCACTGTAACCTCCACCTCCCAGGTTCAAGCAGTTCTCTGCCTCAGCCTTCTGAGTAGCTGGGATTACAGGTGCCCCATCACCACACCCAGCTAATTTTTTGTAATTTTAGTACAGATTGAATTTCATCATCTTTGCCAAGATGGTCTTGAACTCCTGACCTTCTGATCCACCCATGTCAGCCTCCCAACGTGCTGGGACTACAGGCATGTGTCACCCCAGCCAGTCAACAATTTACTTTTAAAGGCACAATGTTATACTGGAGAGCAAAACCAGCTGTGTTGTGTATAAGTAACAGACTTTTCTATTTCTTCTATTTGGCCGTTTGCATTGTGCTCACCTGGGGCCCTTCACAACTTATTTATAAGTTTTTTACAAATGTATTTTGATCAGTATGTTTTTGTTAAGTTCATATGTCCAGGAAGAAATTACAGCTTGTGGTATTTTCCTGTGTCATCTTGCTTATGTAGTTTGTATAAAACTATACAAACTACATATATTTATTTATATTTATCTGAGTCTACCAATTGAAGTAATGTGTTTTTATTGTTTCTTTCAGTAATGTGTTCTCATTTTGCCCAAGACCTTTGGCCAGAGCAGAGCATAAAAGATTCTTTCCAAAAAGTGGTACTGAGAAGATATGAAAAATGTGAACATGGCAATTTACAGTTAAAAAAAGGATGTATAAGTGTGGATGAGTGTAAGGTGCACAAAGAAGGTTATAATGAACTTAACCAATGTTTGACAACTACCCCAAGAAAAATATGTCAATGTGATAAATATGTGAAAGTCCTTCATCAATTTTCAAATTCAAATGGACAAAAGAGAGGACATACTGGGAAAAAGCCTTCCAAATATATAGAATGTGGCAAAGCTTTTAAGCAGTTCTCAACTCTTACTACACATAAGAAAATTCATACTGGAGGGAAACCCTACAAATGTGAAGAATGTGGCAAAGCCTTTAACCACTCTTGTAGCCTTACTAGACATAAGAAAATTCATACTGGAGAGAAACCCTACAAATGTGAAGAATGTGGCAAAGCCTTTAAGCACTCCTCCACTCTTACTACACATAAGAGAAATCATACTGGAGAGAAACCCTACAAGTGTGATAAATGTGGCAAAGCCTTTATGTCATCCTCAACCCTTAGTAAACATGAGATAATTCATACGGAAAAGAAACCCTACAAATGTGAAGAATGTGGCAAAGCCTTCAACCGGTCCTCAACCCTTACTACACATAAGATAATTCATACTGGAGAGAAACCCTACAAATGTGAAGAATGTGACAAAGCCTTTAAGTACTCCTATACCCTTACTACACATAAAAGAATTCATACTGAAGACAAACCCTACAAATGTGAAGAATGTGGCAAAGCCTTTAAGTACTCCTCTACCCTTACTACACATAAGAGAATTCACACTGGAGAGAAACCCTACAAATGTGAAGAATGTGGCAAAGCCTTCAAGCGGTCTTCAGACCTTACTACGCATAAGATAATTCATACTGGAGAGAAACCCTACAAATGTGAAGAATGTGGCAAAGCTTTTAAGTACTCCTCTAACCTTACTACACATAAGAAAATTCATACTGGAGAGAGACCCTACAAATGTGAAGAATGTGGCAAAGCCTTCAACCAGTCCTCAATCCTTACTACACATAGGAGAATTCATACTGGAGAGAAATTCTACAAATGTGAAGAATGTGGCAAAGCTTTTAAGTGCTCCTCTAACCTTACTACACATAAGAAAATTCATACTGGAGAGAGACCCTACAAATGTGAAGAATGTGGCAAAGCCTTCAACCAGTCCTCAATCCTTACTACACATAAGAGAATTCATACTGGAGAGAAATTCTACAAATGTGAAGAATGTGGCAAAGCCTTCAAGCGGTCCTCATGCCTTACTACACATAAGATAATTCATACTGGAGAGAAATTCTACAAATGTGAAGAATGTGACAAAGCTTTTAAGCATTTCTCTAACCTTACTGCACATAAGAAAATTCATACTGGAAAAAAACCCTACAGATGTGAAGAATGTGGCAAAGCCTTTAAGCACTCCTCTAAACTTACTACACATAAGAGATTTCATACTGGAGAGAAACCCTACAGATGTGAATAATGTGGTAAAGCTTTTCACCTATCCTCACACCTTACTGCACATAAGATAATTCATACTGGAGAGAAACCGTGTGAATGTGATGAATGGGGAAAATCCTTTAACCAGCCCTCAATTTCTAACTATGAGAATTGATATGAAATATAAACCCTACAAATATAAAGAATGTGACAAATTTTTTAAGGAACTTCTCAACCTTTATTACACATAATTCGTACTGGAAAGAAACCCTACAAGTGTGAAGAATGTGGCAAAGCATATAACAAGTTCTGTCTTTTTCTTTTTTTTTTTTTTGAGATGGACTTTCAACTCTTGTCACCCAGGCTGGTGTGCAGTAGCACAATCTCGGCTCACTGCAACCTCTGCCTTCTGGGTTCAATCCATTCTCCTGCCTCAACCTCCCAAGTAAGGGGGATTACAGGTGCCCACCCCCATGCCCAGCTAACTTTTGTATTTTTAGTAGAGACAAGGTTACACCATGTTTGTCAGGCTGGTATCCAACCCCTGACCTCACATGATCCACCCACCTTAGCCTCCTAAAGTGTTGCAATTACAGGCATGAGCCACCATGCCTGGCCACAAGTTCTTAATTCTTAAGAGACATGGTGATAATTCATTCTGAAGAGGAACTCTACAAACCTGAAAGATGTGACAGTGCTTTTATCAACACCTCCATCCTTTCTATACATAAAAAATTTATACTAGTGTGAAACCCTAGAAATATATAAAATGTGAAACAGCTTTTATATGGTTGCCACATTTGATAGTAAGATATTTCATACTGGCAAAATTCCTACAAGCATGAAGAATGTGGCAAAACCTTTAATCAATGTCTACACCTTATTTTGCAGGAAAGCTATTATCCTTGAGAAAAATTGTACAAATATAAAGAATATGGAAAACCCATTAATGCCTACTCACATCTTACTCAACATAAGAAGGTTCATAGTTAATGAAAGCATTAAAAGTGCAATTACTGTCAAAAAATCTTTCAGAAAATATAAGCCTTTAAAATGAAGAGAGTATTTATTCTGAAGACAACCATTACAAATATACAGGAAGTTTATTACACACATTTTGTACTACAGGAAAATCCTGAAGCAGTTGCTCAAGCTTTGCTCAACATCAGAGAACTTATATTGGAGAAGAGTCCTGCAAATCTAATGAATTTGGAAACACTTTAAAAAAAAAAAACTACAGCTTAGAAAACAGTAGAGTTTATACTAAAATATATTTTTGCAGATGCAGTAAACATGAAAAAATATTTAATTCAAAATTGTACGTAAATATCAGAATTTACAGAATAACTAAGGCACTGACACTTCAGACATTACATTAAATAAAGAGTGTTGAGTATATAAATGAATTCACAACTAAAGTTGTTAAATTTGTATATAAATTTGTATAAATTAGTATATAACTTTAAAAGGAGATTTTTTGAAGCTTTGTAATTACATTGAAAGTATATTTGTTTCCTTGAAAACAATTTTTTTGAAAAGTGAATGATGTAATACAGCTTTCAAATTATGCTGTTACTTTATTATATTCACGTGAAAGTATGTGATCAATTGTTGCTGCATCAGAGATATTAGAGATTCTTTATTAGTTGGGCATTCTTTATGACCTTTTCTATAAAAGAGTAAGGACATTAAAATGTAAGATGCATGACGAAAATATAAGTGGAGAGGCTCATTGTAGTTAATCTATATTAAGTAATGTTTAAGGTAGGTGTTCAGAGTAATACTTTTCTACATTATACTGAGAGAAAGAAATTATAAATTAAAGTATATCAATTGTATTTTACTAATTTTACTGTTATGTAATAAAATGCAATATATTTAAAAATTGTTAGATTATGTGTGCACTTAACTTATATTTTATTTACTTATTTAACTTTTCTTTTGAGATGGAGTCTTGCTCTGTCACCCAGGCTGGAGAGCAGCAGTGCAATCTCAGCACAATGACTGCAACCTCCGCCTCCCAAGTTCAAGAAATTCTGTTGCCTCAGTCTCCCGAGTAGTGCGGACTACAGGTGCGTGACACCACGCCTGGCTAATTTTTATATTTTTAATAGACACAGGGTTTCCCCATATTGGTCAGGCTAGTCTCAAACTCCTGAGCTCAAGCGATCCACCCACCTCGGGCTCTCAAAGTGTTGGGATTATAGGTGTGAGCCAATATGTCCAGCCTAATTTTATTTTATTTTTTACCATCTTAAAACTATTGTGCATTTAATGAAGCATTATTATGCCACTAACTTTAACCTATCCGGCCTTACTCAATGGTGTAAGCAAAAGATGGAAGAAGTATACTATTTGGTATATAGTGGAATGTCATCACTAGTAATCACTTTGCCAGTAGTTTTAAACTGCAAATGAAGAATATTGTTCCCTTCAGTTAAATTTTTAATCTTTTTTCTTAATTTATTATTACTATTTGTGAGTATATAGTATGTGTATATATGTCTTATAGAGAATATTTTGATTCAGGCATACAATATGTAGTAATTACATTAGGGTAAATAAGGTATCTATCACCTCTAGCATTTATCCTTTCTATTCCAAACAGTGTAATTATACACTTTTAGTTACTTTTAAATGTCCAATTAAATTGTAATTGACTACAGGGTGATTTTTATGGTCATAATAAAAATTATACAGAAATATAAATAGAATATGGGCTGGACGCAGTGGCTCATGCCTGTAATCCCAGCACTTCAGTAGGCGACGTCGGGCAGATCATGAGTTCAGGAGTTCAAGACCAGCCTGACCAACATTGTGAAACTCTCTCTCTACTAAAACTACAAAAATTAGTTGGGCACGGTGGTGCACCCGTATTCCTAGCTACTCGGGAAGCTGAGGCAGGAGAATGGCTTGAACCTGGGAGGTGGAGGTTTCAGTGAGCTGAGATAGCACCACTGCACTCCAGCCTGGGTGACAGAGGGACACTCCATCTCAAAAAGAAAGAAGCCAGGGACAGTGGCTCACACCTGTAATCCCAGCACTTTGGGAGGC
Organism: Pan troglodytes; assembly: GCF_028858775.2. NCBI lineage: Eukaryota > Metazoa > Chordata > Mammalia > Primates > Hominidae > Pan > Pan troglodytes. The sequence goes on from NC_072418.2 coordinate 23,151,563, forward strand.
CCAGGCAGGTGGATCATGAGGTCAGGAGATCAAGACCATCCTGGCTAACACGTTGAAACCCTGTCTCTACTAAAAATAAATTAGCTGGGCGTGGTGGTGGGCGCCTGTAGTCCCAGCTACTCCAGAGGCTGAGGCGGGAGAATGGTGTAACCCAGGAGGCGGAGGTTGCAGTGAGCCGAGATCGTGCCACTGCACTCCAGCCTGGGCAACAGAGCAAGACTGTCACAAAAAAAAAAAAAGAAAAAATACGGCCATGTGCAGTGTCTCACGCCTGTTATCCCAGCAATTTCGGAGGCTGAGGCAGGTGGGTTGCCTGAGCTCAGGAGTTCAAGACCAGCCTCGCCAATGTGGTGAAACCCTGTCTCTACTAAAAATAGAAAAATTAGCCAGTCATGGTGGCGCACACCTGGAGGCTGAGGTAGGAGAATCACTTGAACTTGGGAGGTGGAGATTGCAGTGAGCCAAGATTGCGCTGCTGCACTCCAGCCTGGGTGACAGAGTGATGAGACTCCTCAAAAGAAAAAAAATTACATTTCTGAGTCCTGAAAATTTATTAATAAATATTTGTTATATAGTTTCTTTGAACATGTGGTCTCTGTGCCTGCAAATGTAAAGACTTTTAATTTTCATAGAGTGAAATATACACATATTCCTCTGAAGATAAACCTTAGGTGTAAGAAAGTTATGAAGTGATTGTGTTTGGTGAATATGCATTTGTACATATTTTCAGAAGAAAACACAATTATTGGAACAAAATAAGTTTTTAGGTGATTAATGGAAAACTAAACACCTTGAATATGCTGAAAGCAAATGCATACTTTCTTGCTTTGTATTGAATTTATTAATATAAAATTTTATGGCTTATGGCTCGGATTCTCCCCAGAATCTGTGTATTAAAGCACAGGCAACTTTGTCTCCAGAAATAACACTCTTGAGTACAACAATAAAAGCCCTCTTCAAACACACACAAAAAATTATTTTTAACGCTTATTTTAATAAAAGTTTAACCAAAATTGAATAATTGGATACATTTTTATTGTTCTATGTGTGTGTGAATGTATAAAATGACACATAAAGGAATAATAATTTAAGCCAGAAAATAAGATGTTAGTTAATATTTGTAATGAATAAAACTGGAAAGTAGTTATTATTTGCAGATGACATTTTTGTTTATGTAGATAACAAAAGCAGTAGAAAGACTATTTTAAAAGTTTATTCAGGTGGGTAGGCAACATTGTAAGATAATACCCTGGATTCCCAGTCTGTTGCACACCTGCTGTGTAATACTCTCGAGTGTAAAATGTGTGACTGGTGGGACATCACTCATGAAATTAGGTTACTCATCTGTTGACTTTGTGTTTACCAAAATGGAGATTATCCTGATTGTGCTAAACTTAATCAGAAGTGCTTTTAAGAGAAAGAGACACATCATAGAAAACACCCCTGCTGGCCTGAAAGTAAGTAACTTCTAGGTGAGCCATGTTGTAAGCTGCTTATGGTGGCCACATGGCAGGAAACGTATTTGTATATTGTCATCATTTCTACCTTCTGCATGTTGCTTCCAGTAGGGAGAATAAGAGGATCCTATGGCAGAGGGAAAAAAAGGGAATCTCATTCATGCAAGAAATAATCACCTCTCACCTGGGATAGCTTCAGAAAAACAGGAGACCACAACAGGTCCACATTAATGAAAGGAAAAAGGTAACCTGGGTAAAAGTGCTCTCTGGCATTATGGAACTACATTTAGTAAGCTGTAGTGAATGATCAGCCTCTGGGATACCAATAGTCTACCAACAAGGCTGAACTCATTCTAATTCAATCAGCATGTCTGCACCATTCTGGCAACCTAGTTTTATACTATTCATTACAGAAATACCATGAAGACCAGTGGGTAATGTCCTAGAATTGAACTTACTTCAAATCATACCTAATTGTTTTCATATTTGAAAAACCTTAAAAACAATGAATTCATAATTCTATTGTAAATTATTTTACTATACTGTAATAAATGATTAAACTGTAAACAATATGAATACTTCTTGAAAGCATAATTAGTTATGTAGACAGTTTCTTTTAGATTAACATGATAAAACAATTAGAGAAAATATTCCAAATGGGATAAAATTAATCAAAACCACATATTTTCAATGACTTGGCTTAATTATCATGCTTTTGGAAATGGCCAGATGACTAACAAGAAATAAAAACAAGATTTTGATTTCGCTCATTGTTTTTGACCTTTTGAAGTCTAAAATCCTGGCTAAAGTATTCAAAGGGAGTATTTTATAGTTGGCTTCCTTGGGTTTCCAATGCAATAAAGAATTTTGATAGGAAAATGCACACTATATACACATTGCTCTTCTCTGATTTGCTTTAATGCTGAAAAATTGAAGATTGTAAATTAGTCTCAATTTAGAGTAAATTAACAAGATTTGTTTTTCAAAAAAAGCAAATGTATAAAATTAATAGGTAACAGACACCATTAGCTGCTCAAAAATAGTATGACTAAATTCAGTAAGTAGCCATGCAAATATCAGCCCAATTAAATGAAGACCCTCATAGGTGCATGTGGAAAGCATTGCTGTGCAGTGTGGTGCCTCCACTCGGCATTTTCTTCTGCATCTTTACAGAGATACCGATTTCTCCTGAGTGACTCAGGATGCATACTGGGAACTGAGAATGCTGTGTTCAGTGTGATTACTGAAAACGTGGTTAATACACTTCTTCCATATGATAATAAAATGTTATAAATCTTATTCTGCCTCAGAAAAGCTTTTAGTTAAAGATCATCTGTAGTACTCAATTTAGCTTAATGGAAACTCAGTACTCCATATAATTCAGACACTTAAATGTCAATGAAATCCCATAAAACATATTTGAATAAGATAAAGTCTTCTTAGCTAACAATTTTATATTACAGGTAAATTTAGAAAAAAATAGAAAAACTACTTTTATTGCAGTAAACTGAGGAATTAAGAGACCAATACGGAGTACAGGAGGATTTTTTTATTTTAGGTGTGCACCAGCTCAGAGGATTCACATCCAAAAGCTGAGCATTGAACAAAGACAGAGTGGGGTTTTTATAAGCGGCCTTTCAGAAGCAAAACAAAAGCAGTTAATCATACAATGACAGGTCATGTAATCTATAGTATAAAATAACTTGTGACCTAGCCAGTGGCATTGTAGCTGCATTAGAAGGAAAACAAGAACTGGTGAAATACAGACATTTGTAAAACATAATCCTGCTTAAGAAGCCTGGGAAAAGAGTAACAGTAAAATAACTTGTCTTTCTCTTTTTTTTTTTTCTTCCTTTAACCTTGCTCTGGAAGGGAGGGGGGTGTCTGGAGTCCGTTCCCTTGGCCTTGGCTATACAGACAGCGTTATCTTCTAACTGTCCTTGAAGTGAGCTGCTAGGCAGAGGAAAACGTGTTCTTTTCTTTTTAACCCTTGTCTTGCCACATTCTGGGCCTTAGCTTTTACTTTTCTTGGAGTGAATAATTGTACTACTTATTATTTTTAAATGCCTGCCTCAGTTTCCCCTTTCTGATGCCTTTTATGAAAGAAGTTTAATAGAAGTCATCACTATTACTTAGTTCTGCCTGAAGAGACAAGTTTTCTTCTTTAGACAAAGCTTGATATTTACACAGAGTCATGAGCTGTGTGGTAGTTTGCCTAGCTACTATTTCCTCTATAGTTGATTGAATGCTTCTAACAAGCAGAGGTAAGACACAAGGGAGTATTAGGCAGTTCCTAGTATGGCCAGAACCACCCTTATTAAAATCTTGAACCCTGTGAAAAATGAAAACCAGCCTCCAAAGAGAGAATCTGGGGACCACCCTTTCCAAGTTTGAACTGGAATATGGGCTAATTTTCTCATTCTTGCAGTTATTTCCGTAATTGCTTTTCCATTGTCATCAATTTCCAGGCAACAATTAGTTAGATTGAACTTTCCTCATACTCCTCCTTCCTGGGCTAGGAGGTAATCTAAAGCTAATCTGTTCTGATAGTTAGCATTTCTCATTTTTGTGGTTTGCTGGGCCAGTAAATCTAATGCATTTGCTCTTTCATTCGTGATGATTTCAAGTACTGCCTGCAACCTTATGATGTGGTTAAGCATGTAAATAGGAGTGCAGTATCCCCGTGACCCATCTTGTGCCCAGGTAGCTGGCCCATAGTATTGAATTATTCTTTCAGGGGACTTCCCTATCTTCCCAATCTCCTATTTTTTATATATTTTTTATGGCTGCATCTCTTTTGTTTCTTCTTCTAACTTCATCATAGACAGGATACCCTAAAGTTTTCCCCTATTGCAGTGGGAGTGGGAAGAAAGATGGTCTAATTGTTCCAAGCACACAGCCCCCTGTCCATTTAGCTGGCAACTGTCAATATGCTTGAGGCCCACAGATCCAGTAAAGACCGGGGGTGCTTGCCAAGTATTTGGAGCTGCAAGTTGATAGCAAGTGTAATTTAGAGAAGAGATATGGGAGAACGAATTTGGATGATGTGCTTTGTAGTCATCTCTGTCCCACCACAAAGTTTTCCTTAATGGTTCATTATAATATTGCTGTCCTAAGCAGGTTTGTTCTTCTACTGGGTCTGTAAAATCCTTTCCCCAGCAAGTAACACAGTATCTCCCAATAATAGAAGTTGTTAAGAGCCAAACGCTTGAACCTGTGGGCATCTCTTTGGGAAAAGAGTCAGTCAGAGTAAAGTTATCTTGAGACATTAACTCTTTTACTTCCCAAGGCCATTGATCTCCCATGTTAGTCCCTCCACAAACATAACATGAGGAAACGCCTAGGCTGCTGGCAATGTTTTCAGCCAGCTGAGCAAATAGGTTTTTGCCTAAAGGAGGAGGCTCTGGTAACTTCTGGTTTATATGCTCAAAGAATGACTTAAAGACTCAGAATTGCTGCTGGGCTGACTGCTTGGTTTGAGTCCTCTTTAGAATATACAAAGTTATTTTAGTTTTTTGACCATAGCTTTGTAATGCAGTGGAGTAACCTGTAGTCCATATAGGAAGATCTGGCTTTAAGATAGTAAGACTTACAGGATTGCAAGTGCTTGTCTTACAATCCAGTTTTGCTGGTACTTTGATGAGCAAGATTGGCTTTGACCTCGGTGATGATCAGTCAGTGAACTGCATTGTACAGTTCCAGCAAGCTATTGCTAGGGCCTTGGAAGGACAAACAGAGGGTGCACACACAATTTTGTACTGGCAGTTTGTATAGTACTCTGTAGGACCAGAGACTGTGAGATAGTTTGGGCTCATACATGTTAACTGACAAATATCAAAGTATATGCATATAGCTCCAGGAAGAGAGGCTTGGGTTTGACCTATAAGACTTCTTTCCTTTGACTCAGTATGAATCTCCAACCAAGTCCCAGGTAAAGACTTAGGGTCACAGCATATATAAGGCTGACCATTTCTTGGGTCACAAATTGAATAGGTGGTCTGATTATAAGTACAAGTTCCTAATCGAGTCCCTGTACACTCATAAGTATAGTACAATAGGGTTCTAGTTATACTGTTCCCTAATCAAGTAGTATGTGTACAGTGGAGACACCCTTCTATAGGTGTTTATTCTAGAATGGTTAAGAGGAGTAACAACAACAAAACAATGTACAGCATATTCATATCCAGCAAGGGCAAAAGAGGTCCTCACCTGGGAAAAAGGTTGAGCACAGGGACAGAACAACAGTAAAACAGTTAGTATACAGTAAAACTACTAGTCCTAAGATTTCTAACTGCATTTACTTGCTTGATGAGTCCTCAAGCTTTGGCCGTGCATAGACTAGTCAGCTTCCGGTGTGTGACTAGAGCAGGGCTTGTTGTTTCCTCAAGCTTCAGCCGTGTGTAGACTGGTCAGCCTCCGGAGTGACCAGAGCAGGGCTGTTGTCCTCAGCAGCAGCTTGGTCTCGCCTCAGGATCAGCCAGGTTGGATGATCTGGGTCCTGCTGGCTGGTTCACTTGTCCTGAGCTGCCAGTTTTAGCCGACTGTGGTGGATCCAAGACACAATACCTGAAACTTTAACAGCAGTGGGAGTGGACAAGATTACAGTAGAGGGCCCATCCTATTTGAGTCCTAGAGAAATTAGATTCTACTTTTTAACCTAAACAGTCACCAGATTTAAAGGGGTGTCAGGCTTATAGGCATTTTCATGTACCTAATTCTAAACACTTTGTATGGCTATTCCTAAAGCCTGCATCTCTTTCTTAAGGTTAATTCCCCTACTTACTGGAGGGCACCTTTAATTTGACCTATGATTTGGGGGTGCCCGACTGAACAAAATCTTATTGGGCAAATACCCAATTTGTTTGGTGGGGGTGCACCTGACTTGGAGGAGGATCATATGCAAACACCTGATTCTATCTCAAATGAATTTCCTGGCAATATTTCTTCAGTAGCTATTTGAGTGTCTGGTTCATGCATTCCACCTTTTCCTGAAATTCGCAGCTAATAGGCTGTATGTAACTTCCATTTTATTTTTAACAGTCTTGTTAAATCTTGCACTATTTCAGCTAGAAATGCCAGTCCATTGTCTGACTTTAAAGTTAGAGACAGTCCGGCCGGGCGCGGTGGCTCACGCCTGTAATCCCAGCACTTTGGGAGGCCAAGGTGGGCGGATCACGAGGTCAGGAGATCGAGACCATCCTGGCTAACATGGTGAAACCCCGTCTCTACTAAAAATACAAAAAATTAGCCGGGCGTGGTGGCGGGCGCCTGTAGTCCCAGCTATTCGGGAGGCTGAGGCAGGAGAATGGCGTGAACCCGGGAGGCGGAGCTTGCAGTGAGCGGAGATCGCGCCACTGCACTCCAGCCTGAGCAACAGAGCGAGACTCCGTCTAAAAAAAAAAAAAAAAAAAAAAGTTAGAGACAGTCCAAACCTGGGGATAATGCCTTTAACTTCTAATGTGACCATGGGCTCCTGGAAGCCTAGTGAGAAGGTGCCAGATCTGTCTTAGTCTTTACATCCTTCAGCTCCTGGCAGCCCAATCAGATCAGTATTTGGTTCCTCAAAGGTGCGGCAGCCCTTGACCGATGGCCTCTTTGTCTCGCTGCCTTAGCCATTTCCCTTATTGCCTTCTGAACATTCATCTTTCCAGGGTCCTTTCTTTTTGCTTCTCACACATTAATCTCTTTCCAGCCTTGTCCGGCTCTTGAATTTCTGCCTAACTTGACTTCTTCCATGTCTGCGTCCACGTCCAAGTCCTCTCACATTGCTAATCTCTCTTCCTATAAGAGCTGTTGCCAACAGACTGGCCTTTTTCTTAAGCTTTCAATTTACTTTCCTTTTTCCTTCCTGAGTTCTCCTGCTTCTGCAGCCAGCGGTGGGTCTGGGCAAGAGTACGGACCCTACCGACACGCTTGCTGTCTGTCTCTCCTGTTTCTTTCTGATTTCCCTTTTACTTTCTTCTTTCCCTTCTCACACTCTTTCTCCTTACCTTCTCCTTCGCTCTTCTCCCAGTGCCAGTCCCCACCCTCGTCTCTTTCCAGATAGAGCCGGGCTGGGGAGAGGGAGTTAACCCTTGGAATGCCTAGCTGCCACACTTGTTGCTTTTGCATATTGTTCCCTGGTCACAGTTAACATACACCTTGGCCACTTTTATAGACTGGGTGGTATTCATGCCTGCAGCTTCCGCTTGATGTCACCCTGGGCTTGACTTACAAATGCTGTATTCACCACAGGCTGATTTTCAGCAACCTCAGTGTTAAATGAGGTATAAAGGCAGAATGCTTCACAGAGTCTTTTATAAAACTAACTTGGGCTCTTGTCAGCTCCCTGAAGCATTTCTGAAATCTTCCTTATATTAATTGCTTTCCTTCCACGGCCCTGCAGAAGTGCCTCTCGGTGCCTCTGCAAACGCTGAAACTGAGTTGCATCCTCCGGGTCCCAGCTGGGGTCTTGGTCTGGGAACTGACCCTGACGTATGCCTGAGCATTCACTATGTCTGTTGGTGCATGGGCTTCTAGCCAGCGGAGAGCCACCTGTGTCATCCTCTGGCACTCTTTAATGTTAAACAACATTAGGAAAAGCTGCCTGCAATCTGGCCAGGTTGTATTGTGTGTCAGAAAGAGGAATTGCATCAGATCTATAAGAACTTGAGGCTTCTCCATGTTGGACAGTGTATGGTGTTTTCAGTTTAGTAGATCAGTAATTGAAAAGGGCTGATAGATGTAAGTCCATTGCCCCCCTCTGGATGTGGCCCTGGTCATCATAATAGATAGGTCCTATCTTCTCCCTGAGAGGCATTTGCACAGCTTGAGCATGGCCAGATCTGAAATGGCCCACTTGACTGTCTTGACTTCCTTCCTAGCCTCTCAAGGGCCTGATCCTCCCCTTCGAGGAAAGACCTGGGGCATGTTAGCTCCTGAATCTTGTTCCTGAGGGGCTGTTGGCCTCGGTAAAGGGGGGTAGGCTGGGACATATGGAGGAAGAACTTCTGTTTCCTCTGGCAGCTCCTGCAAAACTGGCTTCTCTTGCTTTCTCTGGGACTCCCCGTTTAACTCTGTATCTGCCAGTGAAGCTGCTCTTACTTTCACTTTTGGCTTTTTTTGCAATAAGCCATTAAACAGGGCTGGATCTATGCTGGTTTTGTCTATATTATATTTAACCACGAGTCAATATAAAGGAATTTCATCTGGGTACACTGGCAGTCCTCCACCCCCTGTCACCACCCTAAATACATGGCCAATTTTTCCCTACCTATAGTTCGTTTGCTCCGCCATCCAACACCAAAAGAGGGCCATTCTAATTCACAGAAAGTTCTCAACCTCTGAGGGGTTTAACTTAACTCTATAATCTATAATCTTAACTCTATAATCTTAATCTTAACTCTATAACCCCTGCAAAACCTTTCTTAAGGTTCTGTAACATGCACGCCAAGTTTTGATGTTTTGATGACTTTCCTCGCATTCCTCCCTTTACGACGCAGCACATTCACTCTTGCACACTCACTCTTCCTCTCATTTTAGCCGACTACACTGTCTCTTACTACAGGAGTTTTCAGATGCTGCTTGGCTTTGGAGAAGTCCTTATTCCCGCTACAACTCTGAGCTGTAGGGCAGTTTCTATTAGCTGTATGTAGATTGCCACTAGTCTTAGTCGACCCCACACTTTCTTGGAGCACACAGTCCACGCTGAGAGATCTGTGACTCCCCACTTCCCAGGTGATGAGCCTAATTAGTCCCCTCCATTCACATACTTTCACACATTTTCAGTTCCCATGTTCATAACTGGGGTGGTGAGCCACTCCCACCCCCTCTAGTTTCACAGTTGGTGTGGCGAGCCACTCTTGCCCCCTCTAGTTCCCAGTTGGGGTGGTGAGCCTCTGTCACCACCTCCAGTTTCCTAGGCAACTTAGCGAGCCACTTTCATGTCCTGTGTCAGCGGGTTGTGAGTTTCATCTGAATCGATGAGCCACTCCCATTGCCCTGAGCCCCTCTGGGTCCGATTATTTGGCACACCCCAGGAGGTGATCAGGCTCCCCTTCTGTCCAAGGGACAGGTCCTGCCTTGGGCCCCCAAAACCTTACCGTGCTTCCTGAAGCACGCCGTTTCTGAAATTGTCCTGTAGCTCCTCTTTAGGTTCTATTGCACTGCTGGGTAGGGGGCACTGGGTGAAAAGAGAGCTGATCTCCCCTCCGGGCTGAAGTTCTCCCAGTGGCACCTGGGGTCACAGGTTTCCCGAGGTGCACGCTCCAGTCCCCAGAGGCAAAGGAGACAGTAAGCCTGCCCTCTCTGGTCCCTTCATGGTCACCAAAAATGTTATGGTAAATTGAGGAATGAAGAAACCAATACGGAGTACCGAAGGGCTTGTTTATTTTAGTTATGCACCGGCTCAGAGGATTCACATCCAAAAGCTGAGCATTGAACAAAGACAGAGTGGGGTTTTTAGAAGCAGCATTCCAGAAGCAAAAGAATAGCAGTTAATCATACAGTGACAGGTCACGTAATCTATAGCATAATATAACTTGTGACCTAGCCGGTGGCCTTGTAGCTGCATTAGAAGAAAAACAAGAACTGGCTAAATACAGACATTTGTAAAACATAATCATGCTTAAGAAGCCTGGGAAAAGAGTAATAGTAAAAGAACCTATCTTTCTCTTTGTTTTTTCCTTCAACCTTGCTCTGGAAGGGAGGTGGATGTCTGGAGCCCATTCCTTTGGCCTTGGCTATTCAGACAGTATTATCTTCTAACTGTCCTTGAAGTGAGCTGCTAGGCAGAGGCAAACTTGTTCTTTTCTTTTTAACTCTTGCCTTACCACATTGTGGGCCTTAGCTTTTACTTTTCTTGGGGTGAACAAATGCAGTACCTATTATTTTTAAACTTCTGCCTCACTTTAAGCCAAATAACAGTGTTTGACACGTGAGTCGCCCCCAAACAAGTGCTCTTCATGATCATTGTTAAAGCAGCAATAGCAACATGTGCTTTCCTGGGACCTGCTGGCCTGTTTTCCACTGATATAAAGTGGAGAAGGCATTGAAATAGCAAAGGAGGGTGATATAAATTGAATACCTATATGAAATACAATTTTAAATGAAAAACAGCATTTGATGTTGTACAACTCTAAGTGAGACTATTAGTGCGAGATCATATTTTTACTTGTATTGACAAAATAACCATTCACAATATTCTTATTTAGAATAATATTCCATTTCTCTTGTATATTTGCTAGCTTTTGATCAAATATTTTGGGAACTCAATAGAAATTAACAAAATGAATCTTTATTTTACCCCAAGAATTACTGATGCATATGCTTGTTTTTCTTAAAATTCATTAGCTTTTTATGAAAGATTTATACTTTATTTTCAGTTGTGTTGTTTATTGCTTAGAAGTGGCTGTCCTGCCAGAAAACTGCCATTCTCAGCTATACCCACATTGACTAATAGTGAGTGGAAATGAAGTGGGTAAAAAGCAAATTGTCTTCTCTGTATCTTTTTTCACCCTTTGACTGGAGAACAGAGGGATGCAGAAAATGAAAGAATATATAATCCCTGAAAGATCATGAAGAAGCTCTCTTAACCAGACCAAAAACCCAGTAGGGGGATTTTTTTTTTTTTTCTCATTATTGTATTCTCTGCTTCTATGAGTTAAATTTTTTTTTTTTTTTTTTTTTTTTTTTTTTTTTTTTTTGAGATGGAGTCTCACTCTGTTGACCAGGCTGGAGTGCAGTGGCCTGATCTCGGCTTACTGCTACCTCCACCTCCCAGATTCAAGCAATTCTCTTGCCTCAGCCTCCTGAGTAGCTGGGATTACAGGTGCATACCACCACACCTGGCTAATTTTTGTATTTTTAGTAGAGACAGGGTTTCACCATGTTGGTCAGGCTGGTCTCAAATGCCTGACCTTGTGATTTGCCCACTTTGGCCTCCCAAAGTGCTGAAATTACATGCGTGAGCCACTGTGCCTGGCGAGTTTAAATTTTTTTCACACTTTACATAGATGTTGGATTATGTGGGCTGGGCACAGTGGCTCATGCCTGTAATCCCACCACTTTGGGGGGCCGAGGTGGGTGGAGCACTTGAGGTCAGGAGTTTGAGACCAGCCTGGCCAATATGGCAAAACCCTGTCTCTACTAAAAATATAAAAATTAACCAGACATGGTGGTGGGCACCTGTAATCGCAGGTACTGGGGAGGCTGAGGCAGGAAAATCTCTTGAACCCAGGAGACAGAGGTTGCAGTGAGCCAAGATGGTGCCTCTGCACCATTGCCTGCCTGGGCAACAAGAGGGAAACTCCATCTCTTTTCTGTGCTGGCTTATTTTACTTAGCATATCATTCAGGTTCATGAATGTTGTTGCAAATAACAAGACTTCCTTATTTTTAAGGGCTGAATAAAATTGCACTGTGTACGTATACCACATTTTCTTTCTCCATTTACCTGTTGATGCACATTTAGGTTGATTCCATACCTTAGCTATTGTGAGTAATCCACTTCCTTCCCTTTTGTTTATTTTTTTTATTTTGTTTTGTTTGAGAAGGAGTCTCATTCTGTCACTCAAGCTGGAGTGCAGTGCAGCAATCTTGGCTCACTGCAACATCCACCTCCTGGGTTCAAGTGATTCCAGTGCCTCAGCCTCCCAAGTAGCTGAGATTACAGGTGTGCACCACCACACTTGACTAATTTTTGTATTTTTAGTAGAGGCAGGCTTTCACCATGTTGAGCAGGCTGTCTTTCATTTGTTTGTATATTTCTTTCTTCCTTTCCTTTTTTATTTCTAGAAGCATTTTAATTTTAAAATATAAATTATGAAAGTTAAAAACCTCCATTTCTCTGTCTTTGATTACTATTATGGCTGATGAAAAAATAAGTTTTTTTGAAATTTCCTGGATAAACGTTATTACTTCATTATTAACATAATGAGATAATATAGAAATTAAAATGAACATTTGTTAGTAAAACAGCAATTATCTAGCTCCTGGTAGTCATTTAATCCCTCACCTAGTCTTTAGAACTTCTATCAAGACAAGAACTCTATTTTTTTCCAAGAGTGTGTGATGCAAAATCACAGTCTTATCTTTTTGTCTTTGTGGCAGGAGTCGGGTATTTATGGTAATAAAAAAGAAGTCTAGATCTTTTTAGTAGACAGATGGTGATGATGGAAGCAAATATAATGGTACATGGTACTTGGCTACATTTCAAATGGGTGATAGTGAACATTCACTGAAGTGTCACAGGTGGCTCTTATATTCCAGGTCAAATCTTTGTGAGGAAGGCTCAGCCCACTTGTGTCAAGCATTTCTGGCAGTTCCTAGATACATGAAAAAACCTCACTGCACTTGTCTAATGAGACCAGAATTAAAAACACCCAGGTGCCAGGTTATTAAAAACATTTTTACCCTTATGGAAAAAAATGTGATGTGGCATGTGGCTTGGTTTGAATAAATCTTCACTGAGCTAAGTAGCTGATTGGATTAACCTAACCTGTAGGAAAAGAAAATGGAAATCACCTCTGAACAAGTTTATTTTATAGGCTTCTTTCTGTACATAGAGATATAAAATACGTGGCTAGATAAACATATACACACAAATTGAGTCACATGGGTATGTCTACGTAATGTTAATTTGTGCATAGGTCCCGCAAAAAAAAGCCTCAGAAATAAAGTAGGTCAGATGAGATCTCCATATTCTACCCCTGAAGCTGAGGTAAATTAAATAAGCAAATTAGCAGAACCTGGGTGATTCCAATCAGCCAATTTGCATAGCCCAGGTGATTCCAACCAGCCAAGTAGCTCAGCCCAGGGCAAACCAATCATACAAATATTTGAATAGTGATTGTGGCTTTATCAAGGCAGGCCCCAAATGGTGGATGTGAACAGAACACGCACACTCTGAGGAGACATGCAGGGCGCTGAAATACTAACCTGGACAGATGAGTTACATGGCTTTATTCTCAGTTTATTTCTGCGGCTTTGCCCTTGAAGATAAAGCTTTGTTGATATTTACATAAACAACATTGTATGGCTATGTTCTATTTAGCATGTTATTTACGTTATTTAGCAAGAGAAAAAAAGTGATTCTACATCAGCATCTTTAGTGCATGTTAGAAGATTAAAAATGTCTTTTGGGGAACGTGTTTTGTATACATAAATATTTAGATAGAAATATTTATAGAATTCTCTATGTGTTTGTCTTCTTATGTATATTTATATCTAGATGTATCAATCTTTGTATTGATATGCATTACTATGAATAGTAAGATAAAAAGTAACTTCCCCCCAGGCGCGGTGGTTCACGCCTATAATCCCAGCATTTTGGGAGGTGGAGGAGGGCAGATCACCTGCAGTCAGGAGTTCGAGACCAGCCTGGCCAACATGGTGAAACCTCGTCTCTACTAAAAATACAAAAATTAGCCAGGCAGGGTGGTGGGTGAAGGAACCCCAGTTACTTGGGGGGCTGAGGTGAGAGAATCGCTTGTACCCGGGAGGCAGAGGTTGCAGTGAGCTGAGATTGCGCCACTGCACTCCAGCCTGGGTGACACAGTGCGACTCCATCTCAAGAAACAAAAACAAAAACAAAAACAAAATGAAAAAAAGTAACTTCCATACATGTATAAGTTTATCTGCCCTATAAACAATATCAAAAATATTACACAAATAAAAATATGTTCTAACATACATCCTGCCACATTTAACATATGTGAAAAAAGCATTTTTTGTTGTTTCTTGCTTCTGGGAGATAATGCACTAAGGGGCCAGGTGCGATGGCTTGCGTCTGTAATCCCAGCACTTTGGGAAGCTAAGGCGGGTGGATCACCTGAAATCAAGAGTTAGAGACCAGCCTGACCACCATGGCGAAACCCCATCTCTGTTTAAAATACAAAATTAGCCAGGCATGGTGGTGCATGCCTGTAATCCCAGCTACTCAGGAGGCTGAGACAGGAGAATCTCTTGAACCCGGGAGGCGGAGGTTGTGGTGAGCCAAGATCATGCGATTACACTCCAGCCTGGGCCAAACGAGGGAAACTCCATCTCAAAAAAAAAAAAAAAAAAAAATTGCACTAAGGCAATGGAAGTCGTTCATTGCCGTGTCAATGTTGATCCTTCTGTTTCTGTTACACATGGGGCCAAAGTTGAACTAGACTCAGTCCAAAGTTTCTCACCAAAATTTGAGAATGTTTATTTTTTCTCATTAAGACTTTCATCAAGACAGGGGTTCTCATTTATTTCCACGAGTGTGCAATGTGAAAGTACACTCTTGCCCGTTTGTCTTTATGGCTAAAATAGGGTCTTTATCATAATGGAAAGCCTAGGTTTCTTATTAGAAGATAGATTATGATACTGAAAGCAAATATAATGGTACATGTTACCTGGCTGCATTTGATAATGACACTGCACTGAAGCACCAAAGGTTGTTCTTATTGGTCAGGCCAGAGCTTGTGAAAAAAAATTAGGCCTACTGGCATGTCTGAAGATTCCTAGCTGGATGGACAGAACCACATGGGCTATTTTGATTAGACTCTGAATTTAAAACACCTTGGTGCCCAGTAATGAGGACATTTTCACATTTAGCACAACGTGATTTGGTGGTGGATTGGATTTGATAAAACTTCACTGAGCTAATGGCTGATTGGATTTACCCGGCCTGAATGGACAATAAAGTAAAAATCACCTCTAACCTACTCTTCTTTGGCAGTCTTTTTTATACATATAGATATATATATAAGATAGGTAGCTAGATAAACATATACATGGAAAATGGGTAACATAGGTATACCAATGTAATTTCTATTATTGCTTATGTCCTGTAGAGAAGCCACAGAATAAGTAGGTCAGAGGTCGTTTTTCTTCCCAACTTCTGCAGCCCAGATGAGTTTAATGAGCCACTTAGATCAGCTTAGATGGATATAAGTCAATTAACTAACTTGGGAAAGTGAAGACATCCAGGCAGGACCCAAATGGCAAATGTATCACATGAGCATACAGTGAGAAAGGAAGCAGGGCCCTGAAAATGCTAAGCTGGAACTGAAGTCTTAAATGGCTTTACCAAAAACTTACTTCCCAGGCCATGCACCTAAACGTGAAGCTTTATTGATGTTTAAACATAACATTGTATGGCTGTGTTCCAGTCTGAGACGCTATGGATCCATATAGTTGAGAGTAAGTTTATATCTGCATCCTCAGTGTAGGCTGGGGAATTTAAAATGTTCATTGATTAATATGTTTTGTATACGTAAATATCTACATAGGCAAACTCATATAATTCTATATGTGTGTGTTTATCTGTCTACCCATGTATATCTACATACAGATCTAACTATCACTTTTTCCATATGCATACAGAATAAAGGTATAAGAGGTCAAAGGATAAATGGGTGTTTGTACTTATAGCAATGTAAAGAAAAACTTCAATAAATGCAAAATCTTATTTGCCCTTTGAATTTTATCCGTAAGAGCACACAAGTGGAGGTATGCTCTGACCTGCATCTTGCTGCATTTAATGCTTTCAAAGAAACAATTGGTTTTTGTTGCTCACATCTGTTAGCAAAAATGTACTAAGGCCATGAGAGTCATTTATTGCCAAGTCAAAAATGGCCTTTTTAATTCTGGTGAACGTGAAAACATGGATAAACTAGCCTCAGCTTGAAGGCCTTAACACAAATTTGCAAATGAGAAATAATTCTTTTTAAAGCTTCCCTCAAATTTAGGGCTTTTGTTTTCAAATACATGACATAGAAATAGAATCTTTTTTTTTTTTTTCCCAGATGAAGCTGGGTGTGGTGGTGGGTGCCTGTAATCCCAGATACTGGGGAGGCTGAGGCAGGAGAATCACTTGAACCTGGGAGGCGGAGGTTGCGGTGAGCAGGGATGGAGCCATTGCACTCCAACCTGGGCAACAGAGTGAGACTCCGTCAAAAAAGCAAAACAAAACAAACTCACAAATGAAAAGTAAATCAGAGGTTATGTCCCTACTCATGCTCCTCAAGATAGATGAATACAATTTCATCAGGCAAATTTAATAAGCCAATGAGCTCAAGCTAGGTGTTTTCAAATAGCCAATTAGCTGAGCCCAGGTGATTCCCATTAGCCAAATAGCTCAGCCCAAGTGATTCCATTTACCCAATTAGCTCAGCCTAGGCAATTCCAATCAGTAAATTTGCTCAGCCCAGGTGATTACATTTTGCCAATCGACTCAACCCAGGTGATTCCAATCAGTAAATTAGCTCAGCCCAGGTGATTTCAAACAGCCAATTGGTTCAGCCTTAACAATTCCAGTCAGTCAATGAGATCAGCCCTGGTGAATCTAATTTGCCAATTAACTCAGCCTCGGCGATTCTAAACAGAAAGCTCAGCTCATGTGATTTTAATCAGGAAATCAGCTAGGTTCTAGAGAATCCAATCAGCCAGTTAGTTGAACCTTGTGATTCCAATCAGTCAATTAGCTCAGTTCAGAAGTATCTAATTAACCAATTAGCTCATGTTAGTTGATTCCAATAAGGCAATTAGTTCTGCCCAGGTGGATCAAATCAGCCAATAATCTAGTGACTGTAGATTCATTAAGTCAGACTGGTGGATGTAAAAAGCACTTTTCTACACTGAGAAGAAAAGCAGTGCCCAGACATACTAATCTGGTCATAAAGCATTACATTGCTGTATTGTCAGCTTATTTCAAAGACCTTGCCTTTGAAAGTGAAGTATTGTTTATGTTTCTGTAAACATCATTGTATATGGCTATGTTCCATTTGGGGCTCCTACTGTGCCATAAAGTAGACTAGTAAGTCTACATCTGCATTCTTAGTATATACTAAGGTATTAAAAATGTAATTTGTGGAACATCTTGTATATTAATAAACATTTACATAATTGTACTTATATAATTCTGTACGTGCATGTTTATCTGTCTACCTATGTCCAGATGTATCCATCTTTGTATCTATATTCATAAAAAGTGAAGATGTAGAAGGTGAAAATGTTGATCATTATTGATATCAACAGTAATATACAAAGATAATTCCATAGATGTATAAAATTTTCTGCACTATGAAATATACCTAGAATACTACCCAAATGGATGTATACTATTACCTAAATCCATCGGCATTTAACTTATATAAAGTAAGCATTGTTATTTTGGTTTTTTGATTATTTTTTAAAACGGAGTCTCACCCTGTCGCCAGGCTGGAGTGCAGTGGCACGAGGATCTCGGCTCATTGCAACCTCCACCTCCCAAGTTCAAGCGACTCTCCTGCCTCAGCCTCCCAAGTAGCTAGGACTACAGGCACCTGCCACTATGCCCGGCTAATTTTTGTACTTTTAGTAGAGATGGGGTATTACCACGTTGGCCACGCTGGTCTGGAACCCCTGACCTCGGGTCATCAGCCCACCTCGGCCTTCCAAAGTGCTGGGGTTACAAGCGTGAGCCACCGCGCCTGGCCGGAAACTTTCTTCTGTAGATTTAGAAACAGATATGAGACATATATGTAGGAAAACACATATAAAAACTAAGGCTTATATACATAAGTCTAATTAATGTCTATTTGTGAGTATGTCTTGAAAAAAAGCCCCAAAAGAAAAGTATGTAAGAGGTCATTACCTTACTCATTCTCCTCAAGACACAGTCAATGAACTCAGCCCATGTGATTCTAGTAGGCCAGTTAGCTCAGCCCAGGTGATTCCAATCAGCCAATTAAATGAGCCCAAGTGATACCAATTAGTCAATTTTATCAGTAAAGGTGAATCCAATTAGCTAATTAGATTAGCCCAAGGTGATTCCAATTCACCAATTAAATGAGCCCAAGTGATACCAGTTAGCCAATTTTATCAGTAAAGATGAATCTAATTAGCCAATTAGATTAGCCCAAGGTGATTCCAATAGCCAATTTTCTTAGCCTAGGTAGATCCAATCAAACAATTATCTAAATAGTGACTATAGGTTTATCAAAGCAGGCCCAAACTAGTGGGTGTGAAGGGCACATACATACATTGAGAAGAAATGCAGGGCCCTGAAGTGCCAACCTGAACAGCATGAATAACATGGCTTTGCTGTCAGCTTATTTCTGAGGCCTGTGCTACTGAAGGTGAAGGGTTTTGTTCATGTTTATAAAAACAATATTGTATGGCTATGCTCCATTCTGAAATGCTACTGAGCAAAAGAGATTGAAAGTAATTATATGTCTGTATAATTTGTATATGCCAAGTGATTAAAAATGGTCTATTGGGGAACTTTTTTGTATACATATATATTTACCTAGACATACTCATATAGTCCTGTATGTAAGTTTTAAAAATCTGTTTACCTGGCCAGCTGCAGTGGCTCATGCCTGTAATCCCAGCACTTTGGGAGGCTGAGGCGGATGGATCATGAGGTCAGGAGTTCGAGACCAGCCTGACCAATATGGTGAAACTCCGTCTCTACTAAAAATACAAAAATTAGCTGGGCATAGTGGTGCATCCCTGTAGTCCCAGCAGGAGAATCGCTTGAACCCAGGAGGCAGAGGTTGCGGTGAACTGAGATTGCACCACTGCACTCCAGTGTGGGCAACAGAGTGAGACTCCATCCCCCTCCCCCCAAGAAAAGTAACTTCTATACATGTATAAATATATTTGCCCTGTAAACTAGATCTACAAGGGTACACTATAGAGGTATGCACTGACATACATCCTGCTGCATTTAACATATACGAAGGAAGCATTGGTCTTTATTGCTCACTTTTGGAAACTAAACATGCACTAACCAATGGAAGTCATTCACTGCCATGTCAAGGTTAATCCATCCCTTCATGTTGGACATATGGCCGGAGATCAACCAGCCCCAGTCCTAAGGTTCTCATCTAAATTGTAAAATGTTTATTTTTTTTCTCATCAGGGCTTTCTTTAAGACATGTGATCTAGTTTATTTTTATGAGTATGTAATGTAAAAGTACAATTGGTATTTTCGTCTTTGTGACTGAAGCAGTGTCTTTATGGTAATGGGAAGAAAGTCTAGCACTCTTTCTCGAAGACAGGCAATCATACTGAAAGTAAATGTGATTGTACATGGTAGCAGGCTGCATTTCAACCAGATCATAGTGAACATTCACAAAAGTGCCAATGGTGGCTTTTATTGGCCAGTTCAAAACTTCTTCCTGAGTAAGGATAGTCTTACTGATGTCAGGCATTCCTGCTTTTTCAACTGGTTGAACAGAAGCCCACTAGGCTGATTTATTCAGATTCAGAAATAAAAAGACCTGGGGGCCAGGTAAGAAGGACATTTTCACATTTATGAAAGAAAAAAGTGTGGCAAAGTTTTGGCTTGGATTTTATAAATCTTCACTGTGCTAATCGGCTGATTGGATTTATGTAGCCTGGAAGTAAAGAAAATAGAAATTACCTTTTACCAAGTTTACTTCAATGCCTTTTTTTCTGTAAATGTAAATATGGATATAAGATAGGTTGATAGATAAACATGTACACAAAGAATGAGTCACATACGTGTGTATAGGTCAAGGTTATTTGTGCATATGTCCCATATAGGACAAAGGTCATCTTCATTTCTACCCCTGCATCCCAGATAAGTTAAATAAGCAAATTAGCTCAGCCTGCGTGATTGCAAAAAGCCAATTAGGTCAGATCAGGTAAATATAACCAACTGATTAGCTAAACTGGAAAAGTGTAGACATCAAGGCAGGCTCAAAATGATGGATGTGAATAACACAGGCATACCCTGAGAAGAAAAGTAAAGATCTAAAATGCTAAGCCAGACATAAAGCCTTACATCACACTACGAATGTGTTACTTCACAGGCCATGCTCATAAACATGAAGTTTGTTCATGTTTATACATAACACTTTATGGCTGTGTTCCAGTCTGAGATGGTATAAAGCCATATAGGTGAAAAGTAAGTCTTCATCTATGTCCTCAGGTTAGGGTGGAAAATTAGAAATGTCTATTGATGAACATCTTTTGTATGCATAAATATTTACATATACAAACTAATATAATCCTGTATGAGTGTGTTTATGTACTTACATATATCTATATCCAGGTCTATCTATAATTCTGTTAACATTCATACAGAATAAAGATATAGCAAGGCAAAGTATAAGTGAGCGGTGGCTCATGCCTGTAATCCCAGCACTTTGGGAGGCCAAGGCAGGCAGATAATGAGGTCAAAAGATCAAGACCAACCTGGTCAACATGGTGAAATTCCCTCTCTACTAAAAACACAAAAATCAGCTGGGTATGGTGGCACATGCCTGTAGTCTTAGCTACTCGGGAGGCTGAGGCAGGAGAATCACTTGAACCTGGAAGGTGGAGGTTGCAGTGAGCCCAGATTGCACCACTACACTCCAGCCTGGTGACAGAGTGAGACTCCTTCTCAAAAAAGAAAAAGAAATAAAGGGCATCCAAATTGGTAAAGAGGAAGTCAAACTGTCACTGCTTGTCGATGATATAATTGTATACCTAGAAAACCCTAAAGACTCATTCAAAAAGCTCCTAGATTTGAGAAATAAATTTAATAAAGTTTCAGGATACAAAATGAATGTACACAAATCAATATCGCAGGTATACACCAACAGTGACCAAGCTGAGAATAAAGGCAAGAACTCAACCCCTTTACATCAGCTGCAGAAAAAATATACTTAGGAATATACTTAACCAAAGAGGTGAAAGACCTCTAAAAGGACTACTACAAAACACTCCTGAAATAAATCAAAGATGATACAAACAATTGAAAATACATCCCATATTCATCGATGAGAAGAGTCAATATTGTGAAAATGATCATAGTGCCAGAAGCAATCTACAAATTCATGCCATTCTTGTCAAAATACCACCATCATTCCTCACAGAACTAGAAAACACAATCCTAAAATTCATATAGAAAAATAAAAAAGCCTGCATAGCCAAAACAAGACTAAGCAAAAAGAACAAATCTCGAGACATCACATTATCTGACTTCAAACTATACTAGGAGACTATTGTTACCAAAGCAGCATGGTACTGGTATAAACATAGGCAAATAGACCAATGGAACAGTATAGTGAATAAAGAAATAAAGCCAAATACTTTCAGCCAACTGATCTTCTACAAACTAAACAAAAACATGAAGTAGGGAAAAGACATCCTATTCAACAAATGCTGCTGAGATAATTAGCAAGCCACATGTAGAAGAATAAAACTGGATCTTCATTGCTCACTTTATGCAAAAATCAACCCAAGATGGATCAAAGACTTAAATGGAAAACTTGAAACTACAAAAGTTCTACAAGAAAACATTGGGAAAAACTCTTCTAGACATTGGCTTAGGCAGAGATTTCATGACCAAAAACCCAAAAACAAATACAACAAAAACAAAGATCAATAAATGTGACTTAATTAAACTAAAAAGCTTCTGCTCAGCAAAATAATAATAATGATAATCAGAAGAGTAAACAAACAACACACAAAGTGGGAGAAAATATTCACAAACTATGCATCTGACAAAAAACTGACAGTTTCTACAAGAAACTCAAACAAACGAGCAAAAAAACCACAAACTATGCTATAAAAAAGTGGGCTTAGCACATGAGTAAACAATTCTCAAAAGAAGATATACAAATGGTTAAAAAACATTTAAAAAAATGCTCAACATCACTAATGATCTGAGAACTAAAAATCAAACCACGATGTGATATCACCTTACTCCTGCAAGAATGGCCATAATCAAAAAATCAAAAAATGACAGATGTTGGTATTGATGTAGTTCAAAGGGTACACTTTTACACTGCTGATGGGAATATAAACTAGTACAAGTACTATCAAAAACAGTCTGGAGATTTCTAAATGAATTAAAAGTAGAACTTCCATTTGATCCGGCAATCCCACTACTGGGTATCTACACAGAGAAAAATAAGTCATTGTATGAAAAAGACACTTGCACATGCAAGTTTATAGCAGCAGAATTTGCAATTGCAAAATTGCAAATGTTGGGAAGCAGGCTAAATGCCCATCAACCAATGAGTGGACAAAGAAAATGTGGTGTATATATACCATAGAATACTACTCAGCCACAAAAAGGAACAAAATAATGGCATTCACAGCAACCTTGGTGGAGTTGGAGATTATTATTGTAAGTGAAGTAACTCAGGAATAGAAAATTGAACACCATATATTCTCATTTATACGTGGGAGCTAAGCTATAAGGATGTAAAGGCTTAAGAATTATATAATGGGCAGGGTGCGGTGGCTCACGCCTGTAATCCCAGCACTTTGGGAGGCCAAGGCGGGTGGATCACCTGAGGTTGGGAGATCGAGACTGGCCTGACCAACATGGAGAAACCCCGTCTCTACTGAAAATACAAAATTAGCCGGGCGTGGTGGCACATGCCTGTAATCCCAGCTGCTTGGGAGTCTGAGACAAGATAGCGCTTGAACCTGGAAGGCAGAGGTTGCAGTGAGGCAAGATCGTGCCATTGCACTCCAGCCTGGGCAACAAGAGTGAAACTCAAAAAAAAAAAAAAAAAAGAAGAAGAAGAATTATATAATGGACTCTAGAGGCTTGGGGGAAAGAACAGGAAGGGGGAAAGGGATAAAAGACTACACATTGGGTACAGTGTACACTGCTTGGGATATGGGTGCACTAAAATCTCAGAAATCACCACTAAAAAACTTTTTCATGTAATCAAACACCACCCATAGCCACAAAGCTGTTGAGATAATAATAAAAACAACCCCCCGCCCCCAAAGTCCCATAAAATTAATTTTATATGCTTTGGCATTTAATTTTTTAAAAAAGAGTCTCTGTCAACAAGGAAGGAGTGAAGTGGCTTGATCATGGCTCACTGCAGTCTCGGCCTCCTGGGCTCAGGCAATTCTACCTCAGCCTCCTGGTTAACTGGTACTACAGGTGCAGGTAATGATGCCGAGCTAATTTTGTATTTTTTGTAGACATGGGGTTTTGCCATGTTGCCCAGGCTTGCTTCCAATTCCTGGGCTTAAGCAGTCTTTGTGCCTTGGCCTTTCAAAATGTTGGGATCACAAACGTGAGCCATTGTGCCTGACCAGAATCTTATTTTTATATGATATAGAAAAGCTAAACATATTTAGATCTGCTAGTTAACAGAGAATTTGAAAAAACGTCTCCTATTAAAAATGTAAAATGGTTTTTGTCTACAAATACTGATACCAAACAGTTCTAAATTACTTCCTAAAGATTTCACAAAAAAATTAGGTTTTTAAGAGTTAATGTAATTAATATATATAATTAAAACTACTGGATTTAAGAAAAATACTTCTGCATAGAGAGTGTGCAAACATAAGCAAAAATATACTTTCAATGAAGAAAGCCAAAAATATTTTGTCTAGTTTGAAATTACTTAGATTGTCTCAAATTGAAAAAATAAAAAGAATGTAGATAAAAATAAAATACAGAAACTTTTAAAAGTAATTTAAAAAAGGTTGGGTGTGGTGGCTCATGCCTGTAAACCCAGCATTTCCGGAGGCCGAGGCAGGTGGATCACCTGACGTTGGGAGTTGGAGACCAGCCTGACAAACATGGAGAAACCGAATCTCTACTAAAAATACAAAATTAGCCGGACATGGTGGCGCTTGCCTGTAATCTCAGCTACTTGGGAGGCTGAGGCAGGAGAATATCTTGAACCCGGGAGGCAGAGGTTGCAGTGAGCCGAGATTGCGCCATTGCATTCCAGCCTGGGCAATAAAAGTGAAACTCCAAATAAAAAGATAGTAATTAAAAAAAGAGCTATGTATGGAAATCTAGAGTGGTCAAAATGATATATTCGATGGATTTATTTATAAAGTTTTATGAAAATTAGCTTTTAATTTTTTAAAAATTTAAAAATTTTTATTTTTATTTTTTGAGATGGAGTCTTGCTGTGTCACCCAGGTTGGAGTGCAGTGGTGCAATCTTGGCCCATTGCAACTTCCACTTCCTGGGTTCAAGCGATTCTCCTGCTTGAGCCTCCCAAGTAGCTGGGACTACAGGCACCTGCCACCATGCCAGGCTAATTTTTGTAATTTAGTAGGGACGGGGTTTCACATGTTAGCCAGGCTGGTCTCAAACTCCTTACCTCAGGTGATCTGCCTGCCTCGACCTCCCAAAGTGTTGGGATTACAGGCGTGAGCCACTGCGCCTGGTCAAAATTAGCTTTAGTATTGATAGCACACTAATACAAAAGTATAAGTTGATTTTCTCTTGAACAAAAATTTTGTGTATTATTACTATAACACAATAACCTATTTTTATTCACCTTTTGAATTAATTTAAAAAGAGGGAGAGTAGAGATGGGTTTTTCTCGTGCTGTCTTTCTTGGGTCATTTGATTGGAAAACTGAATTTCCTGCATCAAACAGTAAAAGGTTTTGTTTTTATAAGTCTTCTAATAGGCCAGGCACCGTGATTCATGCCTGTAATCTCAGTACTTTGGGAGGCTGAGGCAGGCGGATCACCTGAGGTCAGGAGTTCGAGACCAGCCTGGCCAATATGCCAAAAGCCCGTCTCTACTAAAATACAAAAATTAGCCAGGCAAGGTGGTGACCGCCTGTAGTCTCAGCTACTTGGGAGGCTGAGGCAGGAGAGTTGCTTGAACCCAGGAGGCAGAGGTTGCAGTGAGCCAAGATCACACCACTGCACTCCAGCCTGGGTGGCAGAGTGAGACTCTATCTCAATAAATAAATAAATAAATAAATAAAAATAATAAATAAATCTTTTAATTATTGCTTTGGCTAAATGAATGATTATTATTTAATAGTGGACTGTGATCCCATTTTGTTCAAGTATTTTAACCCTTTGACATATTTGGCAGGCTTCCCAAAATTAAAATTCAGCTTAAAAGTTGTGTGTATTTGACCCCAATATTTGAATGCTACATAAGTCCAATGCAGCATTTAAAAGAGTGATAAACAGAATTCTTTGATACGTTAAATTACATGGAAAGCATTGTCAAATTAAAAATTTGACCTTTATCAACATATTTTAATAAATGTTATGATATTCATTTCAAAATTATATGAAATCTCTAAAAATCCAATGTATCTGAGTATATGCTACTAGTAATAATTATGGTTTTTATGATACATTATTATAGACTACAGGTATAATCATTTTTTTCATTTATTTCTTCATAACCATTTTAAGTCATTTTCACAGTTAATGGTTTAATTCTGATGTAGTTTCTAAAAACTTCAAAAGCACATAACATCCTAGAGGACTGTGTCTTTAAAGAGGTTTATGAAAAGATGGAAAGGGTCCACACAAGTTAAGTACAGGCTTCTGACAATTTTAGGATCATATTATATTTGGACTGGCTAAGGATTGTGAGAATTTGAATGAAGAGACAGACTCTTAAAAAACTTTGAGCCCAGGCTGGGGTGTGGTGGCTCATGCCTGTAACCCCAGCACTTTGGGAGGCTGGGGCAGACAGATCCCCTGAGGTCGGGAGTTCAAGACCAGCCTGACCAACATGGAGAAACCTCGTATGTATTAAAAATTCAAAATTAACAAGGTGTGGTGGCGCATGCCTGTAATCTCAGCTACTTGAGAGGCTGAGGCAGGAGAATCACTGGAGCCTGGGAGGCAGAGGTTGCAGTGAGCAAAAATCATGCCATTTCCAGCCCAGGCAACAAGAGAGAAACTCCATCTCAAAAAGAAAACAAAACAAAACAAAACAAAAAACAAAAACAAACACAAACAAACAAAAACACCTGCAAGCCCAGACAAGACAAAAATTAATTGACTATTACAAAAGTACTCTGCCACATTTTTAGTTACATCAGCCAGTACGGAAATGTTTTAGATATGCTTTTTAAATCAACTCTGTGGTCCAAGTCAAATGACCTATGATAACCTCTCAGGTATCAGTGCTGTGCACCTAAATTGGGGAAAGTAACCTAGTGTTTAAGAAGACATAAACTTAATGTTCAGTGTGGACTCATGGAGAACATAGGCAGCCACTTGATATTTCCTGAGTTCTTTTTTTAAAAATTAATTATTATTATTATTATTATTATTATTTGAGATGGAGTTTTGCTCTTGTCACCCAGGCTGAAGTACAATGGCATGATCTTGGCTCACTGCAACCTCCACTTCCCAGGTTCAAGCGATTCCCCTGCCTCAGCCTCCCAAGTAGCTGGGATGACAGGTGGTCACCCCCACGCCCGACTATTTTTTGTAATTTTAGTAGAAATTGGGTTTCACCATGTTGGCCAGGCTGGTCTCAAACTCCTGACCTCGTGATCCACCCCCTTCAGCCTCCCAAAGTGCTGGAATTACAGGCATGAGCCACCGCATTCGGACCCTATTCCAAGTTCTTGAAGTTTCCATTATTAAAAGCTACGCATTTCACTACTCATCACAGAAAAGATAAAGTAATGTACATTAAATATAAATTGAATGTGTGTTTGTGTGTGTATGTCTGTGTGTGTGTGTGTGGTGACTGTTCTAAATTACTACACTAGGTTAAGACCAATTTCTTTTGTCAAAGTTATAATTCTTAGAAGACTATTAAAAGTTTATGTATGTTTCTGCTACCTCGTGTGTGATTTAAACATTTATACAGAAACTGTCTTTTTTTTTTTGAGACAGAGTCTCACTCTGTCACCCAGGCTGGAGTGCCATGGCACGATCTCAGCTTACTACAACCTTGGCCTCCTGGGTTCAAGCGAATCTTCTGCCTCAGTCTCCCTAGTGGCTGGGACTACAGGCACACACCACCATGCCCAGCTAATTTTTGTATTTTTAGTAGAGACAGGGTTTCACCATATTGGCTAGGCTGGTCTTGAACTCCTGACCTTGTGATCTGCCCGCCTTGGCCTCCCAAAGTGCTGGGATTACAGGCATGAGCCACTTCGTCCGGCTTTTTTTTTTTGACTGAGTTTCACTCTTGTTGCCCAGGCTGGAGTGCAATGGCGCGATCTTGGCTCACTGCAACCTCTGCCTTCTGAATTCAAGCAATTCTCCTGCCGCAGCCTCCCGAGTAGCTAGGATTACAGGCACCCACCACTACTCCCAGGTAATTTTTGTGTTTTTAGTAGAGACGGGGTTTTACCATGTTAGTCAGTCTGGTCTTGAACTCCTGCCCTCAGATGATCCTGACGCCTCAGCCTCCCAAAGTACTGGGATTACAGATGTGAGCACCAGACAGAAAATTGCATGCCTGGCAATTGTCATTTTTAATGCATGTTTTCTGGTAGTATAAAAGCTTTCTGATGCAAGAAGGTTGTTATTATAGTGGTAGCTAAAAGGATACTAAGACTTTTTTTTCCTCATGAAGACTTGCTGAAAAGGTCTCCAATTACAAAGATACTTATTTCACTAGAAAAGTTGTAAAACTGTTAAATAAGATATTACAGATACAATAGTACTGAGCAAAGCTAACTAAATTCACTAGATTGTTTTTGTAATTGCAATTGATGACACTCAGATCCACTTAGAGTGGAAAAAACGTGTTGACTTTTATAAACAGTCATTGGAAGACCTATGCACCTAATAATAGAACGTCATGTATCATCTGCTACTGAAGTCTAATATTACTAAATGTGGCAAGGCTCTAATGCATTATGGCAAGGCATATTTTCACAAGGTAAAGAAAGCTTTTTTTTTTTTTTTTTGATGGTCTCACTGTCACCCAGGGTTCAGTTGTGTGATCTCAGCTAACTGCAACCTCCGCCTCCTGGGTTCAAGTGATTCTCATGCCTCAGCCTCCTGAGTAGCTGGGATTACAGGTGTGCATCACCATGCTCTACTAATTTTTCTGTTTTTAGGCTAGGCTGGTCTCATACTCCTGGCCTCAAGTGATCCACCTGCCTTGGCCTCCCAAAATGCTGCGATTACAGGCATGAGCCACTGCATCTGTCCAGAAAAGCTTTTAATAGTCTACTGACTGGGAACAGGAAAACCTTTTATAATTTAGCACAAAGAGACTGAATCTGCTTGCCATCTACAATGTAGCAAGACTTCGGGACTTTAAACCTTGGGTTCATAACATTACAACTCAAAGGGGGCCCTCTAAACTCTTGTAATCATATTGGATATTTTAATTGGAGATCTTGAGGTAAAGCTAACCAGAGAAGTTTCTCCTCAAAAGAAGATGACAACCTTGAGGTATATAGCTGCTTCCACAAGATAAAAAATGAAGACCTCTCTGATATCATGACACTCTTAGTTCACAGTTTCTTTTTTTATGGCTCTACACACAACAGAAATAAAAAAGGGATCTCTTGTGTGTTCTCATGGGGTATACTTATATATGTAAATAATTTTACAGCCAACATTTAAAAAAACTTATGTCTTAATAGGTAAAAGATGAAGGGCCACTGAGGGTGAGAAATTGTAATGGGAAATTTGTTGCCTCATAATATCAGAAACAGAATATTGATCAACTGCTCTTGGAGCAATATTAAGTTAAAGATAAACTTATTCAGAATAGGATAAAGAGCATTGGCCATTAGTCTTCTGAGTGATCATTTGTTAGGTTTTTTTTTCAAAGGCTTAGAGTAAATAAGGCAATGATTAGAAATTTATCTTCCATAACAGGCTCTATAGCAGATTCCACCATAAAGGCTATGGTTACACAATAGAATTTAATATTTTTTTAATAAAGTTGTGCTAAATAAAATAATTTATCTAGTTTACTTACTGGATAAACAGAGAAGTATCTGTGCAGTTGGTAGTATTTGTAGTTGCACATGGAGAAATACATCGAGTATTACAGAGATTCAGTTGTAGGAAATTAATGAACAGACTGCTTGGTTGAAATGAGTAGACCATTTAACTAGCTAACTGTTTGATCTATTTAATCTTAGTTGGTTGGTTCATGGGAACCTTGGTTAAAAAGCATACTTCTGGTCGGGTGCGGTGGCTCACGCCTGTAATCCCAACACTTTGGGAAGCCGAGGCAGGTGGATCACCTGAGGTCAGAAATTCGAGACCAGCCTGGCCAGCATGGTGAAACCCTGTCTCAACTAACAATACAAAAATTAGCCAGGTTTAGTGACACATGCCTGTAACCCCAGCTACCTGGGAGGCTGAGGCAGGAGAATCACTTGAACTCAGGAGGCAGAGGTTGCAGTGAGCTGAGGTCGCACCACTGCACTCCAGCCTGGGTGACAAGAGTGAGACTTCGTCTCAAAAAAAAAAAAAATCGTACTTCTAACTCTTGATATTATTTTCCTGATAATCAAAATATAGTCTCCCTACTGCATTCTATTCTCTCAAAAGTTATAAATCTTTGCATGCAGTCATCTCTAGAATGTCAAGTGGTCTCTCTTTAACTCGAATGATGAAAACTTGAAAATGTATTTGACCATGAGAACACCATAACCTATGAATGACCTGATAAGAACGGAAATAAAAAATAATGGAAACTGAGAGTGACACTAAGACGCTGAGTTTTGGTCACACTCTGACCTATGTGAAAACCTAATCAAAAGGGGGACATTTTTTAAACAAAATTATTGGAGGCCATCATTCTGGACTGAGCTTGTTCACTAGGCTCAAACAGACCAAACCAAACAAAAATAGAGTCATTCATGTTGAATGCGACATAGTCAAACTGAAAGTTTAAAGAAATAGGTGGATTCTAAAACTAGCCAGGTCTTGTTTTTCTTTGGTGAAAAGCAGATTTCGATACAAGGAGGTCTCCTCTACTGTAATCATTTTAAAAAATAATAACCTGAAGTACTTGTTTTCACTTTATAAAACCCACAGTTCTGCTATTTTACAGTGGAATATGAGACTAAATAAGTACATTTTTGATGGTGACAAAGTAATATCAACGCCTGAAGTTTTGTTTAATTTCTTGAAATTGAGGAGATAACCAAAAGGGAGATATTGTTAAATTAATTATAGCCTAAAGCTGATCGCTTTTATGTTTAATTTTGTTAACAGGATTTTCTGTACACAGTAAACTAAAACCTAGCTGAATATGTAAATAGATTGTAACTTATTCTTGTACCAACCACTATGTTTTTGCCAATAAAAGAACATCAGCTGGTCAAACCATATTCCAATAAGGCAAATCCCAAGCTGTAATAAATCTGGCTGTTTCTGTACCTCATTTCTATTTTCTGTATGTCACTTTGCTTCTTCTGTATATAAATCTTTTTTTCCACGTGGCTGTGCTGGAGTCTCTCTGAGGCTACTCGGGACCCATAGGCTGCTTAAAATTTGCAAATTATTCTTTGCTCAATTAAACTATGTGAAACTTAATTTCTCTGAAGTTTTTTTCATTTAAAAGTTTTCAAATGTTTTGTATGATAAAAAAATAAGTTATATGTTGTTGGACTTTGATTATCAAAAATAAGTTATGTTTTCCAAATTATTCCATATCAGCTATGTCAGCTATTTTTTCCAAGTTATTCTATGTTCTTTCAAAATGCTTTTGCAATTTCTTTTTTGTTTTTGTTTTGTTTTGTTTGAGAAAGAGTCTCACTCTGTCACCCAGGCTGGAGTGCAGTGGTGTAATCAATCATGGCTTAATGCAGCCTCCACCTTCCAGGCTTAAACAATCCTCCTACCCTAGACACCTGAGTATCATCATGCCTGGTTAATTTTTTAAATTTGTTTTGTATTGAGACAGGATCTTACTATGTTGCAGGCTGCACTTGAACTCCTGAGCTTCAGTGATTCTCCCATCTCAGCCTCGCAAAGTGTTAGGATTACAGATGTGAGCCACCATGTGCTTCAGTAATTGCTTGAGATTATTCCCAACAATAAACAGTACTATGTGGGCACAAATCTAAAAGCAATCTGGTTTCTATTTTTGAAGTGTCACTCTCCAGGATTTTAAGAGTCTAGGACAGCTACTTGAATACTGTGATCCATGGAGGTACATAGGCTTTGGAGTCAGAGTTGATCCTGAGTCCCATCCCAGCCACGTAGTAGCTGTGGGTATTCAGACAATTTCTTGATATGGAAGAGTTCTACAGACCACATATGCAGAAAAAGCAGAATGGGCTGGGTGTGGTGGCTCATGCTTGTAATCCCAGCACTTTGGGAAGCCGAGGCGGGTGGATCATGAGGTCAGGAGATGGGGACCATCCTGGCCAACATGGTGAAACCCTGTCTCTATTAATAATACAAAAATTAGCTGGGTGTGGTGGTGTGGGCCTGTAATCCCAGCTACTCAAGAGGCTGAGGCACAAGAATAGCTTGAACCCAGGAGGCGGAGGTTGCAGTGAGCCAAAATGGCATCACTGCACTGCAGCCTGGCAACAGTGAGACTCCCTTTCAAAACAAACAAACAAACAAACAAACAAAGAGACAAACAACAGCAGAAGGATACTGATTACAAATATGGTAGCAATTTTTCATCCCTCCTGTATTCATGTCCATTGCCAGGTGCTTTTACAGCCATTCCCATCAAGATTCAGAATCTATTTTCCAAACACTTGATCTGGCTGGCCTTTTTTGCTTAGGGCAGTAGAAACCTGGGAACATGACAATGTCTTATTTTGGGGCCTAGGTTCAAATAGTTTTGGCTACTTCTGTTTTTCTTTTCTCTCTTTTTTTTTTCTTTTTTTGAGAAGGAGTCTTTCTCTGTCACCAAGGCTGGAGTGCAGTGGCGTGATCTTGGCTGACTGCAACCCCCATCTCCCAGGTTCAAGCAATTCTCCTGACTCAGCCTCCCGAGTAGCTGGGACTACAGGCATGTGCCACCACACCCAGCTAATTTTTGTATTTTTAGTAAAGACAAGGTTTCACCATGTTGGCCAGGCTGGTCTCAAATTCCTGACCTAAGGTGATCCAACCACCTTGGCCTACTAAAGTTCTGGGATTACAAGCGTGAGCCACCATGCTGGGCCTGCTTCTGTTTTTCTTTCAGAATGCTGCCATCTTCATGAAACAAGCCCATATTAGCCAGCTGGAGGATAAGATACCATGGGGAGGAGAAGCAAGTTGCCCCTGTTGACAGCCCCAGAAGCAGAAGCTCACAGATAGAAGCACAGCTGCCTTCCTAGTCAATGAGCAGCTCATGATACATGTCTAAAGAAGCTCAGCTGAGAACAGAAGAATGGCCCCACTGAGTCCAGCCTAAATGGCTGAGCAGTTCAATTATGAGCTAATCAGTTTTGGATGGTTTGTTATGCTGCATAGCTAACTAATACGTGCACCCAGTGCAGATAGAATGCCAAGATTTAATGACAGGTTTGTTACTAGTTACCTTCTAATGCTGAGCAGCATAAAAGTACTGATATTTTCCCCTATTTAAAGTTAGATGTCTTGTAAGATAATGTTGAGAAATGCAGAAATGTTTTTTTTTGAAATGCAGAAATATTGCTGGGTGTGGTGGCTCATGCTTGTAATTCCAGTACTTTGGGAGGCCAAGGCGGGCAGATCACCTGAGGTTGGGAGTTTGAAACCAGCCTGACCAACATGGAGAAACCCCCTCTCTACTAAAAATACAAAAGATTAGCTGGGCGTCGTTTCACATACCTGTAATCCTAGCTACTCAGCAGGAGGCTGAGGTAGGAGAATCACTTGAACCCAGGAGGTGGAGGTTGCTGTGATCTGAGGTCATGCCATTGCACTCCAGCCTGGGCAACAACTGCAAAACTCCGTCTCAAAAAATAAAGAAAATAAAAGAAATGCAGAAATACATGTGGACATGTATGCATGTGATTGGCGCTATATTCACTCAGTTTCCCACACCACAGGAGAAAACGGATAACCCCAGCCTGACCATTAGTGTCAAGGCCAAATAGCAAAATAAGTTTGCTTTAATCTATTTTCTTCCTAGTAAATATTAAAGGTCCAGACAGTGTAGAGATCTGAAGACATAGAGTTTTCTTCTCTTGTTGCCCCATCATCCTTTGTTCACTGTCTGTTCTCTGAAAGAAAGGTGGGCAACAGTAGTAAGCAGTGGTTTACCTGTGGTTATTTCATTCCTGCTGCCCTCAGGTGTGGTATTGATTGAGGTCTTTGGCTCACTCTTTATTTTTATTTTTTAGTCAGGTCGTTTGTTTTATTGTTGTCTGAAAATTATTTCTATATTTTGGATAACAATCTTTATCAGATATATCTTTTGCAAATATTATCTTCCATACTGTGTCTTTCTTTTCATTCTCTTTACAGTGTCTTTCACAGAGCAAAAATGCTTAATTTTGGTAAATTTGACATCGATATTTTACTTTCAGAAAATGAACTAGTGGTATATTATCTAAATTATAATTGCTAAATCCAGGGTCATCTAGATTTTCTCCTAATTACATTCTAGGAATTTTATAGTGTTGCATTTTAAATTTAGGTCTGTGATCCATTTGTGTTAGTTTTTGTGAGGATGTAATGTTTGTGATTCATGCTTTTGTATGTGGATGTCCAATTGTTTTAGCATCATTTGTTGAAAGGATTCTCTTGGCTGCATTGTATTGCCTTTAGTCTTTTGTCAAAGATTCATTCAGTATATTAATATGGGCTTACCTCTGGGCTCCGCATTCTTTCCATCAACTGATTTGTCTGTTCTTTTACCAATATCACACTGTCTTGATTACTGTAGCTTTATATTTAATCTTGAAGCTGAGTAGTGTCTCAATCATCCAATTTTATTATTCTTCTACAATATCGTGTTGGCTATTCTAGGTCTTTTGCCTCCGCATGTAGGTTTTTGCCTCTATATGTAAACTTCAGAATCAGTTTTTCAGTAGCCCCAAAAGAAGTTCATGGAATTTTGTTTAAGGTTGTAGTGCATCACAGATCTAGCTAGGAGGAACTGACATCTTAACAATATGGAATATTTGCATTCATGATCATGGTATATCTTTCTACTCTTTGCTCCTTCTGATTTCTTTCATTAGATAAAAGTATTTTTTTTTTTTAAGGACAAGTGCCTCACTCCATCCCCCAGGCTGGAGTTCAGTGATGCCATCTTGGCTCACTGCAACCTACACCTCCCAGGTTCAAGTGATCCTTCTCCCTCAGCCTCCCAAGTAGCTGGGACTACAGGCATGTGCCACGATGCCAGGCTAATTTTTGTATTTTTAGTAGAGATGGTATTTCACCATGTTTATTGGTACTTTCACCATGTTATTTCTCCTTCTTCAGCCTCCTGAGTGGCTGGGATTACAGCTGAACCCGGGAGGCGGAGGTCGCAATGAGGCGAGATCACACCACTGCACTCCAGCCTGGGCGACAGAGTGAGACTCTATCTCAAAAACAAACAAACAAACAAACAAAAGTTTCAATATAGGCATAAAACATCTGTTAATTTACATTATAGCACATCTACTTAAGATTAGTTTTATTTCTTATAACAAAGAATCTTTGTTTCAATTTTTTTTATGAACAAGATCTTACTTTGTCACTCAGGCTGGAATGCAGTGGTGTGATTATAGCTCACTGTAGCCTGGAATTCCTAAACTCAGGTGATCTTCCTGCCTTGGGCTCCTGAGTAGGTGGGAGTACAGTTGTGTCAACATGCTCTATTAATTTCCTTTTTTTTATAGAGACTAGGTCTCCCTATGTTGCCCAGCCTAATCTCAAACTCCTGGCCTCAAGTGATACTCCTATCATGGCCTCCCAAAGTTCTGGAATTATTGGCATGAGCCACCATGCCTTGCCTATTTTCTCTAAAAGCTTTTTTTCACACACACACAAAAAATGTACTGTCTTTTGTTGGTTGCATATTAGAATATAGGTTATATGGAGTATCCTACTTTGAAGCAGCCCATTCCAGAGTCTACGCAAAGTTGTCCTTCCTGAACTACTTTAAGACAATTACCTCATGTGGGACAAGGGCATGGGGGCGTCCCCCAGAAAATTCACCAACTGAAAATAACTACTGAAACAATACATACCTATTCCCAAACAGAGCAAGAGTGTCTGTTGTAGATGGTCAACCTTTGCAGACAGTAGTAGCATCTATGTTTACCATGAGACATACTGTGAACTCTGAGAACAGGTTACAATGTTTATTGAGTCAGGAGAAACTCATCCATCAGACCATAGCCAAAGACAATCAAATATTAAACCTCTTCCCCGCATATGTGAAAACATCAGATATGCAAAAATAAAACATTGGGAGACAAGGTCCTCACTGCATATATGTGGGCTTTAGTCTCCAGTGAGACACATTGACCTCACATCAATTTCACTACTGCTGCATCTGTCATACACTACATTTCATATATATTTCATACTATTTTTGAATTTTATATTCCATTTGTCTCTAAATCTGTTCATAAATTAAAACTACATTATTTAACTTTTCAATTCCTTATAACACATGACAGAAGATGTTACTTCATATTTCTTTCTTTCTTTTTTTATTTTTATTTTTTTGAGGCAGAGTTTTTGCTCTTTTTGTCCAGGCTGGAGTGCAATGGCGTGATCTCAGCTCACTGCAACCTCCACCTCCCGGGTTCAAGCGATTCTCCTACCTCTGCCTCGTAAGTAGCTGGGATTACAGGCATGCACCACCATGCCCAGCTAATGTTTTGTATTTTTAGTAGACGTGGGATTTCACCATGTTGGTCAGCTGGTATCCAACTCCAGACCATTGGTGATCCACCCACCTCGGCCTCTCAAAGTGCTGGAATTACAGGCGTGAGCCTTTATGCTTTTTATGTATATCTTTATTCATTTATTCTTCTTTGCAGTAAAATTTCTATTTTCAGAACATAATAAGATGGTGTCTCTGTTGGATTCAACTCAATTTTTAAACTGATTAAAAGATCATTGACCCAATTCTGTTGAATCTTCCTTTTCAAATATGTATTGCCACTAACTTTTACTTGTACAGTTATCTGTTATTCATGTTTTTCAGAAATACTTTCTGCTAAATCCTTACTAATTTTTTAAAAATATAATTTTCCAGGCCAGGCACAGTGGCTCACACCTATAATCCCAGCACTTTAGGAGGCCGAGGTAGGTGAATCACGAGGTCACGAGTTTGAGACAAGCCTGGCCAATATGGTGAAACCCCATCTCAACCAAAAATACAAAAATTAGCTGGGTGTGGTGGCACAAACCGATAGTCCCAGCTACTTGGGAGGCTGAGGCAGAATTGTTGCTTGAACCTGGGAGGCAGAGGTTTCAATGAGCCAAGATCGCACCACTGCACTCCAGCCTGGGCAACAGAGCGAGACTCTATCTAAAAAAATAAATAAATAAATAAATATATATATATATATATATGTAGAAATATATATATAAATTTTTCTGTAGAATTCTGGTAATGTCTTTATTTATAGCTATGAACATGAAACATGACATTCTATTGGTTTAAATTATTTAACTAATTTGTTAGTGGATTTCCAAATGCTAAATCTCACTTGCATTTCTAGCATAAAGTACCCTGGATCATAATATAATTATATGTTTTAGTGTGCTGACACAATGGCTTCCAATATTTAAAATTTTTACATTATATTTGTATGTTCTATATGACTGTAATATTCTATATGTGTTTGCTAAGCAAAGTTCTCATATCCCTCTTATGAACACTTACACATAAGTAGTGGGAAGATTGCCTACATTTAAACTCTTGAACAGTCTAGATAGCAACAGTTTATCAACTATTTAATAAGTAGAATTTCTCTCTCAAGTATATAATGTTGGTGTTTTTCTATGTGAGAATAACCCTTTGAGATATGTCTCTGTTTCTTCTGTAAATATTGAACAGTTTAGAATCTCTAACTCTGTGAGGATAAATGCTGATAACATTTATTCCTAAAATAAATCAACATTTGCATGTTAGTTTACATTAAATTGCACATATTTGCCCCATTTATGTTTATATCAATATGTAATTTCAAGGTTTTTTTTGCACTGTAACCTTTCACATATTCTACTCAAGGTTTTTTTTTTTTTCTTTGAGGTGGAGTTTCGCTCTTGTTACCCAGGCTGCAGTGCAATGGCGTGATCTCCGCTCACTGCAACCTCCGCCTCCCGTGTTCAAACGATTATCCTGCCTCAGCCTCCCAAGTAACTGGGATTACAGGCATGCACCGCCACACCCGGCTAATTTTTTATGTTTTTCGTAGAGACAGGGTTTCTCCATGTTGGTCAAGATGTTCTCAAACTCCCAACCTCAGGTGATTTCACCCACCTCTGCCTCCCAAAGTGCTGGGATTACAAGCGTGAGCCACCGCGCCCGGCCTCAAGCTTTTCATATACTCACATTTCCTGATTAAATATTAAAGAATAGTTTGGGCCGGGCGCGGTGGCTCAAGCCTGTAATCCCAGCACTTTGGGAGGCCGAGGCGGGCGGATCATGAGGTCAGGAGATCGAGACCATCCTGGCTAACACGGTGAAACCCTGTCTCTACTAAAAATATACAAAATTAGCCGGGCGTGGTGGTGAGCGCCTGTAGTCCCAGCTACTTGGGAGACTGAGGCAGGAGAATGGCGTGAACCCAGGAGGCGGAGCTTGCAGTGAGCCGAGATCAGGCCACTGCACTCCAGCCTGGGCGACAGAGCAAGACTCCGTCTCAAAAAAAAAAAAAGAATAGTTTTGCTCAGGAATTTGAAGATTCACAGAAAATTTGCTTTTTAGCAGAGGAACACTTAAAGGAAGCGCAGAACCCAGAAAGACACACTGACTTCACTGTCTGTTCTTCGTATATCACACTCAGCATTTCCCTCTCCCTCCATGTGAGCCTCTTTCTTTCTTCAGAAATCATAGATGAGAAAAACCTGTTCCAAATTCCTTCATTTCTCTGGGGACAATAGACAGCTGTAATCATTTTTCTTGTTTGTTTTTTTCTGTTTTGAGAAGGAGTCCCACTCTGTCACCCAGGCTGGAGTGCAGTGGCATGATTTTGGCTCATTGCAACCTCCACCTCCCAGGTCCAAGCTATTCTCCTGCCTCCGCCTCCCAAGTAGCTGGGATTACAGGCGCGCACCACCACACCTGATTAATTTTTGTGTTTTCAGTAGAGACGGTGTTTTGCCATCTTGGCCAGGCTGGTCTCAAACTCCTGACCTCAGGTGATCCGCCTGCTTCAACTTCCCAAAGTGCTGAAATTACAGGAAGGAGCCACCACACCTGGCAAAGAGCTGTAATTATTATTGGTAAATTGTAACTGGAGCGAATTTTTCAAAATATTGCTATTTTTTTTTCAAGTGCAACAGCTCATTTCACTTTATTTAGCTATGAATAATTGCGATCTATCCATACTGACTTAAAACACACAAGTTTTTTTTTTTTTTCACATAAAAAGTCAGGAGTTAGGCATACCTGGGCTGGTATGGCAGCTTCAGGAAGCCTTTAGGGATGTCTCTGCTCCATCACCCCTGACATTTGTTTTCCATTCTTCATGGTCCAAGATGAGGGCTGAAGATCCAGAACATCTATTAACATCCATATTTTAGAAAAGGAAGAAAACTGTTTTTAAAATCATAGTTGTTTCATCTACTCAATTTCTGAATCTTATTTTATTTATGCTTTTTTCTTCCAACTTCTATTTTAGGTTCAAGGGTGCATGTGCAGGTTTGTGAAATGGGTAAATTGCATGTCTCTGGGGTTTGGTGTACACATTATTTCAGCAGCCAGATAGTGAATATGGTACTTGATAAGTTGTTTGTTTGTTTGTTTTAGAGGGAGTTTTGCTCTTGCTGCCCAGGCTTGGGTGCAGTTGCGTGATCTTGGCTCATTGCAACCTCCGCCTCCAGGTTCAAGCGATTCTCCTGCCAAAGCCTCCTGAGTAGCTGGGATTACAGGTGCATGCCACCATGCCCGGCTAATTTTTGTATTTTTAATAGAAACCAGGTTTCACCATATTGACCAAGATGGTCTCATCCTCCTGACCTTATGATCCGTTCATCCCAGCCTCCCAAAGTGCTGGGATTACAGGAGTGAGCCACCGCACCTGGCCCAATTTTTGTATTTTTAGTAGAGACAAGGGTTTAGCATGGTGGCAAGGCTGGTCTCGAACTCCTGACCTCAGGTGATCCACCCGCCTCAGCCTCCCAAAGTGCTGGGATTACAGGTGTGAGCTGCCGTGCCTGGCAGATAGGTAGATTTTTTATTCTCACCCTCCTCACACCCTCTACTCTCAAGTAGAACCTGGTGTTTATTGTTTTCCTCTTTGAATTCATGTGTACTCAATGTTTAGCTTCAATTTATAAGTGAGAACATGCAGTATTTTGTTTTCTGTTCCTGCATTAATTTGCTTATAATAATGGCCTCCAGCTGTATCCATGTTGCTGCAAATCACGTAATTTTATTCTGTTTTATGGCTGACTTGTATTCCATGGTGTACATTTGCCTCATTTTTCTCATTCAGTCCACTGTTGATGGGCACCTAGATTGATTACATATCTTTGCTATTGTCAAAAGTGCTACAATGAACACATGTGTGCATGTGTCTTTATAGTAGAATGATTTATATCCCTTTGGTATATATCTGGTAATAGTGTAGCAGGACGAGTCGCAGACAAAACTCCTCAGACACCAGATTAAAGAAGGAAGAGGTTTTTTATTCGGCCGAGAGTGTCAGCAGACTCGTGTCTTAAGAGCCGAGCTCCCCGAAAAAGAAATTCCTAGCCCTTTTAAGGGCTTACAACTCTAAGGGGTCTACATGAAAAAGTCATAATAGATCAAGTAAGCGTGAGAAACATGACTGGGGGCTACATACATCAGCTAACAGAACAAAAAGTTTTACAGTACTTTCTCATACAGTGTCTGGAATTTACAGATAACACCAATAGTTTTGGTCAGGGGTTAATAATATTATTATTATTTTAGCCACCAGGGCCAGGTGGTGGTGCCAAGGTCGTCTAGCTATTTATCTTACTTCTGTTTCTTTTCAACTTTTTGCTTTCTCCCTTTTCTCCTGTCTTATAAACTAGGGAAAAGGGGAGGTTGGGGAGAAACTGAGAAGGACAACAGGAGAAGTGGTGACCTCATACCATATTTCGATGGCTGTGTCAAACGGTTTAAAGTTATTTGAGAAATCTTCACACTGCTCTTTCCACAGTGGCTGAACTAACTTACACTCCCTTTGCTCTGCATCCTCACCAATATAATACTGTGGTTTTTATTTGCATTTCTCTAATAATTAGCAATGTTTGCCTTTTTTAATGTGCTCTTTTGCTGTGTGTATGTCTTCTTTTGAGAAGTGTCTGGTTTTTGTTTTTGTTTTGAGATGGAGTCTTGTTCTGTCACCCAAACTAGCGTGCAGTGGCAGGATCTCAGCTTACTGCAAACTCCACCTCCTGGGCTTAAGCAATTCTCCTGCCTCAGCCTCCCAAGTAGCTGGATTACAGGCGCCCACCACTGTGCCTGGCTAATTTTTGTATTTTTAGTAGAGATGGAGTTTCACCATGTTGGCCAGGCTGGTCTCAAACTCCTGACCTCATGATCCACCTACCTCGGCCTCCCAAAGTGCTAGGATTACAGGCATGAGCCACTGTGCCTGGCTGAGAAGTGTCTATGTCTTTGCTCATTCTTTGATTAGATTGTTTATATTTTGCTTGTTGATTTATTTATGATTCTTTATAGATTCTGGATATTAGATCTTTTTCAGATGCATAGTTTGCAAATATTTTCTCTCATTCTGCAGGTTGTCTGTTTACTTTATTGATAGTTTCTTTCACTGTGTAGAAGCTCCTAAGTTTGATTAGGTCCTGCTTGTCAGTTTCTGTATTTGTTGCAATTGCTTTGGGAGTCAACATCATGAAATCTTTGTCAAGACCTATGTGCGGAATGGTATTTCCTAGGTTTTCTTCAAGGGATTTTACAGTTTTAGATTTTATATTTAAGTCTCCAATCAATGTTAGGTTGATTTTGTACATGGCAAGAGAGAGAGGTCCAGTTTCAAACTTCTGCATATGGCTAGTCCATTATCTCAGCACCATTTATTGAATAAGTTCTTTCCCCATTGATTGTTATTGTCAAGTTTGTCAAAGATCAGATAGTTATAAATGGGTGGTTTTATATCTGGGTTCTCTAACCTGGTCCATTGGTCTATGTGTCTGATTTCTTACCCGTACCATGTTATTTAGATTATTGCAGCCTGTAATGTAGTTTGAAGTCGGGAAGTGTGATGCCTCCAGGTTTGTTCTTTCTGCTTAAGATTATTTCAGCTATTTAGACTCTGTTGATTTTATGTAAATTTTAGAATGAATTCTGGGGATAATATTATTTGTAGTTTGATAGGAATAGCATTGAATCTGTAAATTATTCTGGACAGTATAGCCTTTTTAACAACATTGATTCTTTTTATTCATGAGCATGGAATGTTTTTCCATTACTTATTGCTTTCTCTGATTTCTTTCAGCATTGTTTTGTGATTCTAATTGCAGAGATCTTTCATCCCCCTGACATAATTTTATTTGATATTTTGCATTCACAAATACTAATTTTCTCCATATAATTATGATAATTCAGTTTCTCTATGCAATATTTTACAAATTTTACATTCTACTCATGTTTCCCTTTTCTTTTCTCTTTTTTTTTGAGATGGAGTCTAGCCCTGGTGCCAGGCTAGAGTGCCATTCTCCTGCCTCAGCCTCCTGAGTAGCTGGGACTACAGGCATGCACCACCATGCCCAGCTAATTTTTGTATTTTTAGTAGAGACGGGGTTTCACCATGTTGGCCAAAATTGTCTCAGTCTCTTGACCCCGTGATCCGCCTACCTCAGCCTCCCAAAGTGCTGGGATTACAGGCCATGGTGCCTGGCCTCAAGCCCCTTTTCTTAATAGGCATTCCATTATGTGCTCCTTCTTGGTTAAGTTGAAAAAGTCTTCTGTTTTAATTCCAAGAGGAAACCATTTTTGCATTTGATAAATTCCACTTATTTTAAGATGATGCTAAATCAGAACATTTATATTCTCCTTGAATCTTTGAATCATTATAGATAATATTTGCCAATAAATTATGCAATCCTAGTTAAATTTTAAATTTTCATATTGCAATATTAAATAAATATGTACAAACATTCTTTAAACAACTAACAAGAGATACAAAAATGTTTTTAAAATATGTGGATTTTTAAAAAAATATATCTGACGTTGAGACAGCATAATAGTTAAAAGCATCTTCAACTCCTGAAACTGCCTCCTACAAGGAGGTGATTTTAGAAATGTCATTTATCCTATTTTCGTCTAAGCCCTCTTCATAGGTAAAATCAGAATAATAAACCACTTCATAGAGTTGTTGTAAAAATTGTATGTAACATATTAATATAACACATTAATATAGTAGTTTTATAATGCTATATATATAAGGTTATCACACTATATATAGTTATAATAATAAAGAAAAGCCAATGGCATTCTCATATTAAAGGTTTTTCCAAGAAAAGCCAATGGAATCTTTCATATTAAAGGTTTTTCCAAGAAAAGCCAGTGAGATCTTTCATATTAAAGTTTTATATTTGATTCAAGTGTATTTCAATGAAATAATATAGGTGAAAACTAAATTACTAAAATAGAAAATGCCTGACAACATGTGAGCTAGATATCAACCACTGGAATTTATTTTGAAAAGCACAGGCCTAATGCAAATAATTTATAAATATATATATGTGTGTTTATGTGTGTGTGTGTATATATACACATATATAGAGAGAGAGAGAATAGAAAAAATCTTAGTGAAAGAAAAGTGGAATTTAAAAACAAAGTTTTAAGTTGGAAACAATGGTATGTGAACAATAGTCCATTTCAGTTGCCACAATAAAACAGACCTTATGTGTCAATGCAGGATATTCTCACTCTGAATGAAAATATTAGTAATTGGAAAATAATGAAAGGCCTCCAGGAATTTGGAAATAGGAATGATCTTCTTTTCTCAGACAACAGTTGGATTATTGAGGAATTTATTTTTTTGCCACTTTGTTATACCAGGTGGATATTAAAGTCCACAGATTTGATTCTCAAGCACCTGGCTATAGCCAACATCTTGGTCATATTCTCCAAAGCAGCTTCACAGACAATGACTTCTTTTAATTTCAAGCATTTCCTCAGTGATATTGCATGCAAACATGTTTTCTATGTTCACAGAGTGGGCAGAGGTGTGTGCTTTGCCACCACCTCCCTCTTGAGTATCTTCCAGCCATCATTGTCAGCCCCATGAACTCCAGGTGGGCACAGTTGAAACTACAAACCCCCAAATATATTGGGTCCCCCAACATCTTGTCCTGGATTGGAAATACACTGATAAATACCATTTTTTCTATGCATGTGATTGGGAAATTGGACAGTAAAAACAATTCAAAGAAAAAAGATTTAAGATACTGTTCTTCATTAGATAATAACAGAATTACAAGATTACTATGCACAACATTATCATCATTCCATGGTGTTTGTGTGTTAGATACAGTTAGGTTCCCTCTTCAAATAGCTTATCCAGTTTCCCCATTCTCTATTCTATAATTCCAACTATTCCTTACCTCAACTGTGCACCAACTTACCTAACTATGCCTAGACATGCATGAAATTGCTACAACCCAAGTCCCAGTCTGCATTCTTTTCCTTATTAGAGAATAGGTTGCTTTCCTAGTTCCCACATAATGGACCCCATTCTCTCTCTCTCTTAACTCCCTTACGTGACTATCTTATCTAAAAAATTTGAAGTATTTAGCCAGTTGGGGCTAGTTGAGACTGTGCGGTCCAACCCTAACCGATAGAGGAAAGACACAGAAGTAGAAGCTGCATTAGAGATAATAAAAACTCGCACTTCCTTTGTTTTGTGTGCCCTTGCCATTGCTGAATTTGCGAGGTGCACCCTTTTATAGAAGTAAATTTGCCTTGATGAATGCTATTTCTTGTGGAGCACCGAAAATCTGTTTGTAACATGTGTTTGAGACTCATAATCTGGACCAGTGGCTCCAAGATTTTTATTCTGTACAAGTGGCCAATGAGCACACGAAAAGATGCACAACATCTTTATTCATTAGAAAGATGCAAGTCAAAACCACAGTGATATATCACTTCATACCTATGGGTACAGGTATATTTCAGAAGACAGATCAGTGTGGGTGAAGATGTGGAAAAATTGAAACCCTCATAGAGTGCAAAATTAGGCAGCAGTTTTGGAAAACATTTTGGCAGTTCTTCCTGAGGTTAACATAGAGTTACTACATGTCTTAGCAATTCCACTTCTGAGTATATACTCAACGGAAAT
Organism: Pan troglodytes; assembly: GCF_028858775.2. Classification (NCBI taxonomy): domain Eukaryota; kingdom Metazoa; phylum Chordata; class Mammalia; order Primates; family Hominidae; genus Pan; species Pan troglodytes. Next base: position 23,196,053 of record NC_072418.2, read on the forward strand.
CAAAATAGGTCCACACAAAAACATGTATATGCATGTCCATAGAAACATTATTTGTTACGGCCAAAAAGTGAGAGCAGTGCAAATGCCTATCCATGGAGGACTAGATAGACAAATGTGATGTAGTATACAAGGCAATAGTATTCCACCAGAAAAAGGAATGATGTGCCAATATGGGACACAACATGGATACATATTAAAGACATTATGCTTGATGGAAAAAGCTATACAAAAAGGGTCATGTACTTTATGAATCCATTTGTATAAAATTCCCAAAATAGGCAAATCCTTTGAAACAGAAAGTGGATTAATGGTTGCCAGAGGCTGGTAGGGAAAATAGAAAGTGGCTGAATGATGGGTGTGGAGATTTTTTTTTGTTAATTATACAGTTCTAAAATTACCTAGTGGTAATGATTGTAAAGCATTGTGAATACACAAAAAGATACTGAAGTGTAAACCTGAAAATAATTAATATATTGAATTTGATGTTATGTGAATTTTATCTCGATAAACATAATTTTATAAACAAACTTCAAGCCACTGTTGCCAATGATAAAGACTAGATAATATGCTCTAAATGCAGCAGAAAAACACTGAAACACTAAGTTAGCTGAAAGGAAAATTGAAACTAAAATGAAAACAGAGTCCACAAAGTTCTACTGAAGCTTTAGTCACCTAGATATTCAAATAAAAACACCCAGGTTCAACTGTGTAACCCTCTGTCATAGAAATCTGGGTGCTTTTGGTAGATAAATCCATTAGGCATATCAGTGTGACATAAAAAGTGCTTAAAACATAGTTTTTTAAAAAATTATAAATTCGTGACACTCATAAAGATAGGAACACATATTAAAATATTTATTTAACATCTGAGGAATCAGCCGATATGATAACCAGTGCAAAAAAGAGTCAAATGGCCAGGCTCACACCTGTAATCACAAAACTTTCAGAGGCCCAAGTGGGCAGATCACGAGGTCAGGAGTTCAAGACCACCCTGACCAATATGGTGAAACCTGGTCTCTACTAAAAATACAAAAATTAGCTGAGCATGGTGGCTGTAATCCCAGCTACTCAGGAGACTGAGCCTGTAATCCCAGCTACTCAGGAGACTGAGCCAGGAGAATCTCTTGAAGTCAGGATGCAGAGGTTGGACTGAGCTGAACTCATGCCACGTCACTCCAGCCTGGGCGACAGAGTGATACTCTGTCTAAAAACAAACAAACAAACAAAGCAAAAAAATAGCCGGGCACGGTGGCTCATGCCTGTAATGTCAGCACTTTGTGAGGCCGAGGCCGTGGATTACCTGAGGTTCAGAGTTCGAGACCAGCCTACCCAGCTACTTAGGCGGCTGAGGCAGGAGAATCATTTGGACCTGGGAGGCGGATGTTGTGGTGAGCCGAGATCGTGCAATTGCATTCCAGCCTGGGCAACAAGAGCAAAACTCGGTCTCAAAAAAAAAAAAAAAAAAAAAGAGGCCAGGAGCGGTGGCTCATGCCTCTAATCCAAACACTTGGGAGGCTGAGGCGGGCAGATCACCAGGTCAGGATATCAAGACCAGCCTGGCCAACATGGTGAAACCCCATCTATACTGAAAATACAAAAACATTAGCTGGGCGTGGCTGCGCACACCTGTAGTCCCAGCTGCTCGGGAGGCTTAGGCGGGAGAATTGGTAGAACCTGGCAGGTGGAGCGTGCAGTGAGCCAAGATAGCGCCACTGCACTCCAGCCTGGGTGACAGAGAGAGACTTCTTCTCAAAAAAAAAAGAAAAAAAAAGTGCAGATTCACCTTCTTAGCAAGAGCAGAGCTGCAGTTCTCCATGATATGTTTGGACACCTCTTGTGGGAGATCTGCTGTGCCCAGTGCCTGGACTCTTCCATGCTTATGTTTCTTGCTGCCACTCTTGAGTACCTGATGCCCCATATCCTGGAGCTGGTGACCAATGAAGCTCATAATAGCCACAGAAGGTACAGTTATATTACCATCTATATTACATATGATTATCTATGTGTGTATTATATATATACATATATTCTATATATTATATAAAATGTATATATATGTTTTGGACAAAGACATATTCAAACAATAGTTAATAGTTTTTAAATATTCAGAATCAAAATTATTTATAAATATATTTTATTACAAACACAATTATTCATCTTATTCATAGCCAAAACACCTGATCTGTCTAATAAGCACATATTTCACAGAGCTACATAGAGTTATCAGTGGCTAAATACATTTTATAGGGAAAAGTATACTCTATAGAAATTCTGCCTTAATTGAAGAACTCAAAGCCCCAAATGTTATAAACACTTTTATGGCTGCATTAAGTTAAAAATAAGTGTTCCATCAAGTGTTGGGTCAATCTAACTCCTTCCTCCTGAGTATCAACATTTGAAGTTTTCACCTATTCACCAAAGACTCAAAGGCCACCCTCTGGTATCTCTGGCCTTTTCATAGACAGATGGTAAGAAGCTGCCCAGCTCATTTCAAGTTCAAGGTCAGATGGTTTCTTCTAGAAGTTCCAGTTTACTGTGTACCAGCCATGTGATTCTGTATATTCATTTATTCTCTCTAAACAGCAGTCTCCATCTGTGTAAAATCAGGATGATGAATTTCTCTATCCTTGGGTTATCCCAAATAAGAAGTCAATTTGAGCTTAAGTTTAAGCTTAATGTGATGCTTGGCACCATAAGGCATGACACAGGATGCTAAACTGGGCACCTGTATTTTACAAAACTAGAAAACTTTGAGTTTCTTCCCTCTCCTGCATTTTCACATGTATTTGGTTTAATCTCTAAATCTGTTGAAGTTGAATAGATGTGTAGACAGGGATTGAGATTAATAATCTCATTTACAAAAACATAAAAAAGAATAAAATACGTAGAAATAAATTTATTGAAAGAGGTAAAAGATCTATACACTAAAAACTCTAAAACATTAAATAAATTGAAGGCACTAAAAAATTGAAAGATACACCATGCTTATGAATTGAAAGAATTAATATTGTAAAAATGTCCATACTACCCAAAGTGATCTACAGATTTAATGCAATCCTTATAAAAATTCCAATTATATTTTTCTCAGAATTTAAAAAGTAATTATCAAATCTCTATCAATTCATGAAAGACCCAGAATAGCCTAAGCAATATTGAGGAAAAACAACAAAGCTGGAGGCATCATACTACCTGGTTTCTGAATATATTACAAAGCTACAGTAAGGCCAGGTGCAGTGGCTCACACCTGTGATCCCAGCACTTTGGGAGGCCAAGGTGGGTTGCTTGAGTCCAGGAGTTCTAGACCAGCCTTGGCACCATAGCAAAACACCATCTCTACAAAAAATAGAAAAATTAGCAGAGTTTAATGGCACAAACCCGTAGTCTCAGCTACTTGAGATGCGGAGGTGAGAGGATTCCTAGATCCTGTGAAGTTGAGGCTGCAGTGAGCCACGATGAAGCAACTGCACTCCACCCTGGGCAACAGACTGAAACCTGTCTCAAAAAAAAGCTACAGTAAGCAAATAGCATGGTACTGGATAAAAATAAACACACACACAAATGAAGCATAATACCAAGTCAAGAAATAAATGTATCTACTTCATTTCTGGTAATGAAGGAACAACGTTTTCACCAGTAGGCTTCACCTTTCAGTGTTCTATCAATGAATATTTATCAGTAGATTATTTTTAATCTAACTTCAAGCATTCTGTAGCAGGCCAAATGAGGGCAGATCAGATGAATGTTAACATGAAAATTTTGTGGATTTATAGTTAATGAGTAATCATTTATGAAAGACTTACCCTATATTTCTGCAGTTCAATTATTTGCAATTGGTCTAGTGGTGAGCACAGTCAATAAGAAACAGATAAATAAATAAATGTATAATAAGAAATTAAATCAGTAGCCTGAAGAAAAAGTAGAGTTCTATTTGAAACAATAAAGAAAGAGAGAGAATGCTTACTGATCTTTTTTTAAAATCTGTGATGAAGAGTCAATCAATATTTCTCTCTCAGAAGGCAAAAAAAAAAAAAAAAAAAAGGTAGCCAGGAGACAGGATTAATTTGTATCTCCCGCTTGGATGGACAGAACAGCATGTGGAGACTCTCATCATGAACTTTTACTCCAAGAACTACCATAGGAACATACCAGGAAAACCAAAAGAATGCACAGACTCTTTGACAGAAGTGGCTTGCCACTGCAACCTCTGTGAGACAACTGAAAAACAGCAAGTGCCAAAAGTGTAAGAGAAGGAACATTCACCTCTAAACACACATACTCAAAACCTGAAAATCCAGATTACCAGAGAAGGATTTAGCCTTACCTAGGGCCGAAATGAATTTAGAGAGCCAAGCAAAATATAAAAGCAGAAGCAGTGGGAAGAGCCCCATAGGCACTCTTGATCCTCAGGGAAGCCATTTCTGACTTTATCTCACAGGGATCCTTGGGAAGGGCTGCCAGTGGAATTGGGGAAGGGCCACAGGGAGAAGAAAACTTCCAGCTAAACCCCGTAAGAATTTTGACCTAGTGTCAATGTTCCTTGGCAGAATCGATGAGGGGACAGTGAATGAGAAGCACAGATACGGGCACAAAAGCCATGGCAGGTGGTGAGGGGTGGCGCCTGAAAGCCCAGGTTGCTTTCTCAATGGGGAGGCTTATAGCCTGGGGCAAGATCTCAGTACTGCTCATGGACTGGATATAAACTTGGTGCTGTTTGTTGGGTAGGGTGTGAGTGAAACTGGCCTTGCTGGCTTCATGGGAGCTGAGTGAGGCCTGTCACTGCTGGCTTTCCTTCACTTCCATCCTGACCTGTATGATACAGCAGAGGCAGCCATAATCCCCCTGGGAACATAACTCCATTAGCCTGAGAACCATACTCCCAACCCCACAGCAGCTGCAGCAAGCCCCACCCAAGGAGGGTCTGAGCTCAGACATGTCTAACCTTGTCCTCGCCTGATGCCCTTATTCTACCCATGCTGGTAGCTGAAGACAAAAAACATACTCTCTTGGGAGCTCTATGTTCCCACCCATTGCCTGAGAAACCTGAATACTTATCCAGGTGACCCAATGGCAAGCTTGCCTACACCCTATACTACCACAGCTGATGCCGTATTGAAAATCCCACCTCCAGGTTGGAGGCCAACCAACTCAAGCCATTACATCAACTCATCAAAGAACCCCAACCAGGTGGTGTGGCTCACACCTGTAATCCCAGCATTTTGGGAGGCTGAGATGGGTGGATCACCTGAGGTCAGGAGTTCCAGACCCCCCTGACCAACATAGAGAAACCACATCCAGTTTCTACTAAAAATACAAAATTAGACAGGCTTGGTGGTGCATGCCTGTAATCCCAGCTACCTGGGAGGCTGAGGCAGGAGAATCCCTTGAACCTGGGAGGCAGAGATTGCGGGGAGCCAAGATCGCATGATTGCACTCCAGCCTGGGCAACAAGAGCATAACTCCATCTCAAAAAAAAAAAAAAAAAAAAAGAACAACCTCACTCCAATAAAGGAGAAAACAACAGCTAATTCCATCACCTGTAACATCCTGGCTAACCAGAAGTCCTCAGTCTTTCATGTGACAACTTCACTGCTAGAACAACCAGCATCCAAAAAAAGAAAAAAAAAAAACAAACAGTGCACTAAACAGAACTACAACCAACCACCCTCACAGAGTCCACTTTACTCCCCTGCTACCTCTACCAGAGCAGGTGGTAGAATCCATGGCTGAGAAACCTGAAGACAGATCACATCACAGGACTCTTTGCAGACACTCCCCAGTACCAGCCCAGAGCCCAGTAGCTCCACTGGGTGGTTAAACCCAGAAGATCAATAACAATTCCTGGCTCTCAGGAAGCCCCATCCCAAGGGAAAAGGGGAGACTATCATGTCAAGGGATCACCCCATGAAACAAAATAATCTCAACAGCAGCCTAGAGCCTCAGCTCTTTCCTCTGACATAGAAAACCCAAATGAGAAGGAACCAAAAAAACAATTTTGGTAACATAACAAAGGAAAAATTTTTTAACACCTTGGAAAGACCACACTAGCTCCCTAGCAATGGATGCAAACCAAGAAGAAATCTCTGAATTGCAGAAAAAAGAATTCATAAGGTCCATTATTAAGCCACTTAAAGAGGCACTGGAGAAAGATAAATACTAACTGAAAGAATTTTTTTTTTAAAATACAGGATATGGGTGAAAAAAATTACCAGAGAAATAGATAGCATAAATAAAAAGAAATCACAACTTCTGGAAATGAAAGGCACACTTAGAGAAATGCAAAACATAGTAGAAAATTACAAAAATAGATCCAAACAAGTAAAAGAAAGAACTTCAGAGCTCAAAGACAAGGCTTTTGAATTAACCCAATCTAACGAAGACAAAAAAGAATTTAAAAAATGAACCAAACCTCCAAGAAGCTTGGAATTATGTAAAAAACCAAACCTAAGAATAATTGGTGTCCCCAGGGAAGAAGTGAAATCTAAAAGTTTGGAAAACTTATTTGAGGAAATAACTGAGAAAAACTTTCCTGGCCTTACTAGAGATCTAGACATCCAAATACAAGAAGTTCAAAGAACTCCAAGGAAATTCATCACAAGAAGATCATCACCTAGGCACACAGTCATCAGGTTATCTGAAGTCAATATACAGGAAAGATTTTTAAGAGCTGTGAGAAAAAAGCATCAGGTAACCTATAAAGAAAAACACATCAGATTACCAGCAGATTTCTCAACAGAATCCCTACAAGCTAGAAGGGATTGGGGTCCTATGTTTAGCCTCCTTAAACAAGACAAGCATCAGCCCAAATTTTGTATTCAGTGAAACTAAGCTTCATAAATGAAGAAAGATACAGTCTTTTCCAGACAAACAAATGCTTAGAGAATTCACCACTACCAAGCCACCACTGTAAGAACTGCTAAAAAGTGTTCTAAATCTTGAAACAAAACCTCAAAATACACTGAAATAGAACCTCCTTAAGGCATAAATCTCACAAGGCCTATAAAACAATAACACAATATAAGAGGTATTCAGGAAACTACTGGCACAATGAATAGAATAGTCCTTCACACCTCAATACTAATGTTGAATGTAAATGGCCTAAATGCTCCACTTAAAACATACACAATAGCAGAATAGATAAGAGTTTACCAATAAAATATCTGCTGTCTTCCAGAGACTCACCCAACACATAAGGACTAACATAAACTTAAGGTAAAGGATTGGAAAAAGATATTCCATGTAAACGTACCCTGATACCCTGAAAGCAAGCAGTAGTAGCCATTCTTACATAAGACAAACAAGCTTTAAAGCAAAAACAGGTAAAAAATAAAAAACACAAAGAGGGACATTATATAATGATAAAGGACTAGTCCAATAGGAAAATATCATAATCCTAAATATATATGCACCTAACATTGGAGCTCCCAAATTCACGAAACAATTACTACTAGATCTAAGAAAAGAGATAAATGGCAACACAATAATAATGGGGAACTTCAATACTCTACTGACAGCACTAGACAAGCCATCAAGACAAAGTCAACAATAACAACAAAAAACACAATGGACTTAAACTATACTCTAGAACAAATGGACTTGACAAATATTTACAGAACATTCCACACAGCAACTGCAGAATATACATTTTATTCATCAGCACATGGAACATTCTCCAAGATAGACATATGATAGGTCACAAAACAAGTCGCAATAAATTTAAGACGATCAAAATTATATCAACTACTCTCTCAGACTGCAATGGAATAAAATTCAAAATCAACTCTAAATGAACCATCAAAACAATGCAAATACATGGAAATTAAATAAATTGTAGAAATTAAATAAATACATGGAAATTAAATAAATAATTAAATTTAAGATCAACCTGGTTCTGAATGATCTTTGGATGAAATCAAGATTGAAATTTAAAAATTCTTTGAACTGAACAATAATAATGGCACAACCTATCAAAACGTCTGGGATACAGCAGAAGTGGTGCTAAAAGGAAAGTTCATAGCATCAAGTTCTTCCATCAAAAAGTCTGAAAGAGCATAGGTTGACAATGTAAGATAACACCTCAAGGAACTAGAGACACAAGAACAAGCCAAGCCCAAACCCAGCAGTAGAAAAGAAATATCAAAGATCAGAGCAGAACTAAATGAAACTGAAACAACAACAACGAAAATCCAAATGATAAATGAAATGAAAAGCTGGCTCTTAGAAAAGATAAACAAAATTGATAGACCATTAACAGCATTAACCAAGAAGAGGGAAGATCCAAATAAGCTCAATTAGAAATGAAACGGAAGATATTGCAACCGCTGCCACAGAAATACAAAAGATCATTTAGGGATACTGTGAACACCTTTATGTGCACAAATTAGAAAATGTAAAGGAGATGAATAAATTCCTGCAAATGTACAATCCTCCTAGATTAAAAAAAAACAACTCTGAACAGACTAATAACAAGAAGCAAGATTGAAATAATAATTTTAAAAATTGCCAACCAAAAAAAAATGTTCAGAATCAGGTGGATTCACAGCTGAATTCTATTAGCCTTTCAAAGAAAAATTGGTGGGGGTAAGGGAGGAGACCACCCCTCATATTGTCTTATGCCCAATTTCTGCCTCCAAAGAAAGAAAAAGTAAAAACTAAAAGGCAGAAATGAAATCCACAAGCAGACAGCCCAGCGCCACACCCTGGGCCTGGTAGTTAAAGATCAACCCCTGACCTAATTGGTTACGTTATCCATACATTACAGACATTGTATAGAAAAGCACTGTGAAAATCCCTATCCTGTTCTGTTCCATTCTAATTACCAGTGTATGCAGCCCCCAGTCATGTACCCCCTGCTTGCTCAATCGATCATGACCCTCTCACGCAGACCCCCTTAGAGTTGTGAGCCCTTAAAAGGGACTGGAATTGCTCACTCGGGGAGCTCAGCTCTTGAGACAGGAGTCTTACCGATGTCCCCGGCCGAATAATCCCCTTCCTTCTTTAATTTGGTGTCTGAGGAGTTTTGTCTGTGGCTCATCCTGCTACAGGGGCAGGGCCAAGATGGCTGATTAGAAGCGGCATCCCATAAAAAAGAACCATAACAGTGTGTGAATGCTGTACCATAACCTGAGGTACCTCCATGTTCTTTCATCAGAACTGACTAGGTGGCTGGTGTGATCCATGGAGAGGAAGGAAGAGCAGTGTGGTGTGGCAGCCCACCTGACACCCATATGGGCCTGGGGAGCCCCCACCCCACAGCCAAGGGATGCAGTGAGTGAGCATGCTACCCATCCTGGGAAACTGCTTTTTCCATGGAACTATGCAACCCACGGATTAGAAGATTCCACTCATGAACCCACACCACCGGAACCTAAGGTCCCAACTGTTGGAAGCAAGAGCTCAGAGTCGCAAAGAACATGAGCACTGAAACAAGGAATTTCTCAGCAAGGCAAGGCACATTTACTTCTGCAGAAGGGTGCCAGTCATGTCTCTGGCTGTTTTGAGAGCACAGCATACAAGAGAGGGAAGGAGTTTTTATCCCTAACACAGTCCCTAGTTCTGTGTGCTGCCCCCATCGGCTGGAGTCAGACCGCACAGTCTAAGCTAACTCGATGGCTATTTTAAATCGAGACTGGCAGGAAGGTTGTTTACAGAGCAGGTAACTAGGAGTGAGGAGGACTTCTTCCAAATAAGGAAGAGATGTGGGGTACGGATTGCGACTGGGGAGAAGAGATGTTTACAGAGCAGGTAGCTAGGAGCGGGAAGGTATAAGGAAGTTGATTTTGAGAACAAACAACAAGGAAGTTACCCTTTGAAGAGGAACTTATTATGCCTGACACAACCCTGGAGCTGAGCAGATTATGAACAGCCTGTCAGGTAGAATCTGCTTAAGCCTGCCGAGTTCCCACGGCGGGGGAGACCAGCACCACCATTGCAGTTGGCTGCTGTCTAAGCTGTTTGAGCTCCTTGAGGGAGGGACAGCAGCCAGCACTGGGACTCGAAACTGCCTAACAGGCTAAGGTCCCTGGATGGGGAAAGGGAAGCAGCCATCTCTATAGCTCCTGGCCTCACTTTTCCTCTGCTGGATCCAGGAAAACTGGACAGCTTGGTCTAAAGAGGTGTCCCCCACAGCCCAACACATGGGCTGTGGCAGACTGTGGCCAGAATGTCTCTTCAGGCCTGACCCTGACCCATCTCTCCTCACTGGTCAGGGCCTCCCTGCAGGAACTCCAACATCTCCAGCCAGGGGCTCAGGGACATAACTCTGATCTCCCTGGGCCTGAACCCCTAGGGGGAGGGGTGGCTGCAGTCTCTGTGGACCAGCAGACTTAGCCTTTCCTCCTGCTAGCTCTGAGGAATTTGAGCAGCCCAGATGAGTGGGTTTCCCCCCAGCAAAACACCCCCCTCCACCAAGGAACAGTCAAAGTGCTTCATTAAATGGGTTCTGCTCCCCATGCCACCCAACTGGTGACACTTCAACAGGGGTTGTCAGACACCCTATACAGGAGCGATCTTACTGGCATCAGGTTGGTGCCTCTTGAGATCAGAGATCACAGAGGAAGGAGCAGACTCTGCTTTTCTCCAACCTCCTTGAGTGACATCTCCAGGCATGGGAGTGAACCAGATTAATAGGGCCTGAAGTGAACCCCCCTCAAACTGCAGAAGCCCTACAGAAGATGTACCTGACCATTGAAAGAAAAACAAACAAACAGAAAGGAACAACAGCATCAACAACAAAAAAGTACCCACAAAAACCTCATCCAAGGCCAGGCATGGTGGCTCAAACCTGTAAAAAGGTTAACGTGTTTTTGTGATTGGCTATTGTTTTTCAGTAACTAACGTATAGGAATAGATTGAAACAGAAATTTCTCTGAAACAGTGCCGGATGAATGCCTAAAGGGGCTCACACAACCTGCTCTGAGACTTGGTGACCATTATTTTTGTCCACGTTCAATTGAGTTCAAATTTAATATTTAACTTTTCCGCTACATTCGGCCTCAATTGGATATTCAATTGTATTAAAATACCCTTACGGATACATCGGGAAGGCATAGTTGATATAGATTACAGATACAGGGTAAGCACAGGAGAATTAAAGGCACAATTAATAAAAATTAAACCCCACATGGCGTTGCAAGCAGAGTAATATTGTGAGACTTGCCAGGAATATACACACAACATTTAGTATGCAGTAAGGCGCAAACCCCTCCTTGGGCTGTGGTAAGCATATCTAATGCCATTTGATTTTGCAACACAACAATACACAGCTGAGCAAATTCAACTGATAACAACATAAGTCCAGTGCTACTATCATTAAGAGCTTTTTCTACATGTAAGCTAAATATTATAATTTGTTGGTGAAGCAAGATTGTACCAGCGGCAGGGGGAGAATACTGTGATAGGGTACCACCACCAGAGAGTCCAGCACATTTGTAACCAGCGATGTTTGTAAGCATCTAGATTACTGGGGAGGGGAATATTATCCTGGATGGTGAATAGAATTAATGGTCACCCCCAAGTGCATCTCCCTATCCAAAGTGGGGGCAGTATCACCACCGATAGGATCTGCATACCCAGAGGGCCCCCCAGGGGACAGCAATGGAGCTATTGTAATCATAGTGTACTAATCTCTTATTAAAATAGGAAAGAGATTGTGGTTCATTGGGTGCAATGTTGTTGATTTGGAGTATGTGTTGACAATTGAGTGGAGAAACCCCAGAGTAACATTAGAGGAGCCATTTAAGGCCTCTAGACAAAGCAGGGGCTATATGGAATCCAGCCACCAGCACAGAAGTTTCGTAGTATATACCATCCCAGGAACATTGGGCAGAATACCAAGGCTTTCAGTGCAAGGTGAGGGTGGAGTTCATCTTTTGTCTGACTTGGCAAAGATTGATTTTTTAGTGTGGTCAAATGAAGTCCAGGTTGGATTGCAAGTGCTGTTGTTGCAGCCCCATTGGTAACAACATAGCCATTCAGAAATGTTGTCAGGGATGATTCTCCAAGGTAGACCATTTTTGGCGGCCTCTAGCAACTCCACGTATAGCCAACATTGATTGCAGTTGGCTTCTGTTGCAGCGGTGGCTAAAAAGTTGATGAATTTATTCTTGGCCTCAGACACAAAGACACAGGTGCTGACCATTAGTAGATAGGTTACTCCCTGTAATAACAAAAACAGAGGGGAACATCATATTGTTTTTCATCTTTTGGAAATTGTACTATGCCTTCATTTTCTGCTTTCATAGCTACAAGGTCACCAGCCTTAGGGTTGGGATCTGATGGACGCTGTACCCATATTTTGGCTCCAGGATTTAAGCTACCTGTACCAGGGGATCTGAATCCCCAAGTTCTGTATGTAGCCTCTGTTGGGCAAAGATTTCCTCAGGGGTTAATTGTGGACAAGGTACCACTAACAATTGAGCAACCAGCATCTGTGGTTTTATAGCAAAAGAATCTGGAGTGGTATTGTATAAAATGTCCTTTAACTCTCCCCGGTAATCACTATCAATTATTCCACCATACATTATTATGCTTCTCATTGCAAGGCTTGAACATGTTGTAATCCATTTACCCACATTCAAGATCACAGTTATGGTGGAAATTTTTGCCTGTTGATCTTCCTGCTGATTAAATAGTCTGTCAAGAGGAAGCAGAGACACACTAGCATCAACATGGAAAACAGGGCCAGGCACAGTGGCTCACACCTGTAATCCCAGCATTTTGGGAGGCTGAGGTGGGCAGATCACAAGGTCAAGAGATTGGGACCATCCTGGCCAACATGGCAAAACCCCGTCTCTAAAATTACAAAAATAAACTGAGCATGGTGGCTCATACCTCTAATCCCAGCACTTTGGGAGGCCAAGGCCTGCTGATCAGGAGGTCAAGAGATGGAGACCATCCTGTCTAACATGGTGAAACCTCATCTCTACTAAAAATACAAAAATTAGCTGGGTATGGTGGTGTGTGCCTGTAGTCCCAGCTACTCGGGAGGCTGAGGCAGGAGAATTGCTTGAACCTGGGACATGAAGGTTGTGGTGAACCCAGATTGTGCCACTGCACTCCAGCCTAATGAAAGAGTGAGACTGCATCTAAAAAATGAATAAATAAAAAATAATACAAAATTAGCTGGGTGTGGCAGCCTGTGCCTGTAATCCAAGCTACTTGGGAGGCAGAGGCCAGAAGAATCACTTGAACCCTGGAGATGGAGGTTGCAGTGAGCTGAGATTGCACCACTGCACTTCAATTTGGTGACAGGGCTGGATTCCGTCTCAAAAACAAAAAACAACAATAAAAAAACATGGAACACAGTGATGATGGGAGTATGCACCAGGATTCAGATACCTTACCAATATTGTTTTCCCCAAACCTCTTTATTCCGCATTAACCATTTGTTTCGTTGCCACTTGGGCACCCAGGTAGTAAGACCATTTGCTACTGACAAAGAGTTGATATAAAAGTAACAAATCCCTCTGGCCTCCTCCTGAATAGCTCGGAGGAACGACTACTAGTTCAGCTAACTGGCTGCTCCCACCCCTTCCTTCATCAGAAATGCTTATGTTTTTAACAGGATTATAAGCCACAGCCCTCCAGCATTGATTCCCACCAATGTATTTGGTGGATCCATCAGTAAACCAAGCATGTTTCTGATCCTCTGGGCTTAGTTCTTTAAGGGATTTGCCCCATTTGATGTGTGTGTGTGGGGGGTGTTTCTTTCCCTATCTGCAGGACTTGCTCGGTTGTTTCCTGAGCTCGCAGGTTTTCCACATCCTCATGTAAAAGTGATACCCCCTATGATTTTGGCTTAGCCTGGTTTTGTATGTCCATTTTGTATGTCCCATTTCCATTTTATGATGCTACTTTCTGGGCATGCCCTATCTGGTGGGTTTTGGGGGAACTCATGACCAAAGTCATAATAGAAATTTCAGGCCTCATAAAGACATCGTGGTTGAAGCAGAGGTGTTCCATTTCCAGCAAAGCTCAATAGCAAGCTAACAATTGCTTCTCAAAAGAGGAATAAGCTTTTCCAGCCTCTGGCAGTTTCTGGGTCCAAAACATGAAAAGTACCCTCTTTCCATCTTGTTTCTGCCTAAGGCTCCAATTAGCATGTTGATCTACGACAGTTCCTCGCAGTTCGTCAGGCCCATCCCATATAGGCCATAGATCCAGGGCCAGTTGCACTGCTTGTTTAGCTTGTTCAAAAGCCATGCTGTCTTTCTCTCCACAGTGAGAGTCATACCTTTTTCTAGTGGCTGCATGCAGAGGTTGTAAAATGTTACCCGAGTAAGGAATATGATGTGTTCAGAATCCAAACAAGCCAATACATTTCTGGGCCTCCTTCTTAGTGGTATGGGTTGCAAATTATAGTATTTTAGCCTTAGCCTTTGGTGAAGTGGACTATTTCTTTGCATTCCATAGGATGCCAAAGAATTTTACACTTTGTGCAGGTCCTTAATTTTACTAGGCTTAATTTCCCATTTTTGAGATAGGAACTGGGTTTTTACATGCTCCAAGCCCCGGCTGACTAGTTCTTCAGTTTTACCCTGATTGGGCCACCTGGACAGCTGCTTTTTTCAGCAATAGGCTGATAGCTTTGAGCCTGATCAGTCAAGACATTGACTGGCATTGGGCCAGGGCCAGTCCGGAAGTCAGATTAGCATTTTCCTTTTCCAGCTTACATTTCTCTTGTAGCAACCAGCCCCTATCTTGACACATTAACTTATAAGCAGCAATCAAACACTATCCACTTTGTGAGATTTCCCTCAGCATCTCCTTTGGTGACTGGAATCCCCCGCAGCACTTCACACACAGTCAAAGGTTTAAATTGCACTAATTTAGATTCCCAATTCCCACAAAGGCCAGTTCCCCTGAACCATTCAATCACAAAGGAGAACTGGGAGTGATCCCATCCCAGGATATGGGAAGTCCTTGAGCCTCCAGCCCTATCCTTCTGGTCAAAAAGGGGCCCACTTTTGTTTTCAAATCCTGTTTGTGATGCCAAAAATGTTCTGTGTGGGAAACGAGTTGTTTGGCATAAGGCCCAGTGAGGAGGGCCATTTGGGA
This sequence comes from Pan troglodytes, assembly GCF_028858775.2. Lineage (NCBI taxonomy): Eukaryota > Metazoa > Chordata > Mammalia > Primates > Hominidae > Pan > Pan troglodytes. The sequence goes on from NC_072418.2 coordinate 23,211,107, forward strand.
CTTGCCTCACGGAACACAAAAGGGTCAAGTTGTTTTTGTGATTGTCTATTGTTTTTCAACAACTAATGTATAGTAATAGAATGAAATAGACATTTCTTTGATACAGCTCTGGATGAACACCTCAGGGGCTCACAACCAGGACCTGTTCTGGGACTTGGTGACCATTGTGTCCACGTTCAATTGAGTTCAAATTTAACATTTAACTTTTCCTCCACAAATTCTCCTGTCTTCATGAATTGGCTCTGTCTAGGCAAAGGGCAAAATGAACCCCTTGGGCTGTTACATAACCTCCACCTCCTGGGTTCAAGTGATTCTCCTGCCTCAGCCTCCGGAGTAGCTGGGACCACAGATGTGCACCACCATACCCAGCTAACTTTTTACATTGTGAGTAGAGATGGGGTTTCACCATGTTGGCCAGGCTAGTCTTGAACTCCTGACCTCAAGTGATCCACCCACCTTGGCCTCCCAAAGTGTTGGGATTACTGGCATGAGCTACCTGTGCCTGACCCTAAATTATTTCTATCTCTTATAGCAGTTTGAAATTACTTAAAGGTTGTTTCAAGTTGAAAAAATAAGAAGAATGTGGATAAAAATAAAATATAAATAGATAAAAAAATTACAGGGATTACAAAATATATATGTAAATCTGGAGTGGTCAAAAATGACAAATTTGATTTATTTATAAGGTTTTATTAAAATTAGCTTTAATCGTTAATACACTATTACCAAAGTAAAAGCTGATTTTCTCTTGAACAAAAATTTTATGTATTATTAATATGACAGCAAAATACTTCTGTTCACCTTTGAATACATTCAACAAGACAGAGAGTAAAAAAGAGATAAAATGTTCCCATGCTCTGGCATGGACCAGGCTCAGCTCTGGGAGGAAGCCCTGCCTGAAAAGGCTGCAGCTTAGGCTGTCACTCTTTTCTTCACTCCGCCCAGCAGCTGATCACATCTTCTGTCACTCAGTGTCTGAGGGGGCGGGACCTTAAGCATTAGCCAATCAGAGACGCTGGGCTGGAAACCGTCCAATCAGGCACGGAGCTGGAATGAACAGGACGGCTTCCGGATTTGGCGGGGTCTTTGTCTCTCCCTGCAGCTGGAGCTCCAGGTCGTGTCTTCACTGCTCTCTGTCTTCTTCTCCTAGAGGCCCAGCCTCTGTGGCCCTGTGTCCTGCAGGTATTGGGAGATCCACAGCTAAGACGCCAGGACCCCCTGGAAGCCTAGAAATGGTGAGAGTGCCGGTCCAGCATCCCGAGAGAGGTGAAGTGTCTGTGGCGGGACTCAGGCCTCCCCTCAGTCAGCTCCACAATCTGCACCCCGAATTCTCCTTACCCAGCTCTGCCTCAGTCCCGTTCAGCCATAAGATGGCGGCTACGCTGACAGCCTGGCCCCTGGGCGTCCTGTCGCTTCCCCGCGCGGTGACTGTGCCCCTGGCCTGGAGCGCTCTGTGGGCAGCTCTGCACCCGCAGTGCCGTGTCTCTCCCAGATTGTGCAGGGACCACCGGAGGGTCTTCAGGGGAGAATCCTGACTCGCGGTGCGGGTTCATGAATGGGAAGAGCTTTGGTCTGTGGGGTTCACAGTTTCTCTTTTCTGCTATTAAAATTGTATGGGGCCGGGCGCGGTCGTTCACGCCTGTAATCCCCGCATGTTGGGAGGCCGAGGCGGGCGGATCACTTGAGGTCAGGAGTTGAAGACCAGACTGACCAAAATGGGGAAACCCCTTGTCTACTAAAAATACAAAAATTAGGTGGATGTGTTGGCGAATGTCTGTAGTCCCAGCTTCTCGGGAGGCAGAAGTGAGAGAATCGCTTGAACCCGGGAGGCAGCGGTTGCAGTGAGCTGAAATCCTGCCACTGCACTCCAGCCTGGGCGACAGAGCAAGACTCTTGTCTAAAAAAAAAAAAAAAAAAATTATGGGAGTCACTGCAAAAATATCAAACAATTTAATCAAAGAGTGATTCAAGAATTGTAAAGCACCCAGCTATAGTTTGTAGTTTGTGGTCCATGGGAGAGGCTTGAAGAAAAGACATTTATAAAATGCATGATGAGGAAAACCAAATTCAATAATTTGTTAGGTTTAGTAATGTAGTTTCTTAATTTGTACAATCAAGGTGGAAATTTCCTGGTTATGTAATTAGAGCTTAATTGGCAGTTTATAGTTGTTGAAGCCTGAATTTTGTTTCCCCTAATGTAGTAATTTGCCAAAAAATGCACTTGAGCTTAGATTTTTTTTTTTTTTAGAAATAGAAATCCGGGGACTAGAGCCTCTTCAGTCTAATTGCCTGCCACTTAATTATTTTCACATCCCACAGGGGACTGATTTTCCCTGGCATTTTTCACATGTGTCCCAAGCGGGGCCTCAAGTGTCCCCCATGTTCCTCAATTAATTATTATTATTATTATTATTTTTTGACACGGAGTCTTGCTCTGTCGCCAGGCTAGAGTGCAGTGTCAGATCTTGGCTCACTGCAACCTCCACCTCATGGGTTCAAGCGATTCTCCTGCTTCAGCCTCTCCAGTAGTTGGGACAACAGGCAAGCGCCACCACTCCCAGCTAGTTTTCATATTTTTAGTAGAGATGAGGTTTCACCATGTTTGCCAGGAATGCTAGTTACCAAGGAAAAATATAGGGAAAATCTCTCTTCCATTTTGGCTGTAGACAATGAATATATTTCCACAGGAAAATGTGGTAGATAATTGAGGAGTTACATGGATTCATCAACACATTAGTTCCTCTTTTTGCAGGGTAAATTTTTTCTATATCCTTTTATTTTGAGTTCTGAGTTAAATGCTAAATTTTAAGTGATGAAACATGGTACCTTCTAGAAATGTTCCCATATGACTAATTTTTTACTACATTATTTTATTTATTTACTTATTTTTTTGAAACAGAGTCTCACTCTGTCACCAGGTTGGAGTGCAGTGGCGTGATCTCGGCTCACGCAACCTCTGCCTCCCAGGTTCAAGCAGTTCTCCTGCCTCAGCCTCCCAAGTAGCTGGGATTACAGGTGTGTGTCACCACGTCCAGCCAATTTTTTTGTGTTTTTAGTAGAGACAGGGTTTCACCATGTTGACCAAAATGTTCTCAATCTTCTGACCTCGTGATCTACCCACCTTGGCCTTCCAAAGTGTTGGGATTAGAGGCGTGAGCCACAGTGCCTGGCCTACTGCATTATTTTTAAGATAAATAATAAAATAATACATATATTGTCTGAAAGAAGTAGATATATATGCTTTTCTTATAGGGGTATAAAATGCAAGCATCTTAGCCAGGTGCAGTGGCTCATGCCTGTAATCTCAGCACTTTGGGAGGCCTAGGCAGGTTGATTACTTGAGGTCAGGAATTTGAGACCAGCCTGCCCAACATGGTGAAACTCATCTCTACTAAAAATACAAAAGTTAGCCAGGTGTGGTGGCATATGCCTGTATTCCCAGCTACTTGGGAGGCTGAGGAACAAGAATGTCTTGAACCCGGGAGGTGGAGGTTGCAGTGAGCCGAGATCATGCCATTGAACTCCAGCCTGGGCCACAGAGTGAGACTTCGTCTCAAAAAAAAAAAAAAAAAAGTAAGAACCTTAAAATTTCCTTCCCTTATGTAAACACCGCGTTTGAGTAATTTCCCTGGATTTTTCAAACACATAGTTTCAAAAACTAAGTGAATAATTCTGACATGGAAATTAAAGCTTGAACCTAGTGACTCCAAGCTAAGGCTAATATTAAGCCTGCAACTGGATATTGAAGACTCAGTTTTTTCTGGGGAGCCTCCCCTGCAGGTGTCCAGCCTGCTCACCCCAGCCATAGAAGGAGCCTTTATCCTGAGAGAAGCTACAGAGCCCTGGAAAGCTGGGGTCCCACAGGCAGATGCAGTTGAGGTTAAGATGAAAGGAAACTGAGAGGGTCTTACTGATGATGCAGTCGTTATGTTTTGTGGCACTTTATATACTTTGTAAAATAAAAACATTAGATTTATGTAAAAAAAAATGAATTCCAAAAAAAAATTGCAACAGGAGAAAGTACCAACTAAATATAAGATCTTTATGGCTTGCAAAGATGTAGGCAGAAAAGGGCTTTCTTTTTTAGGGAGAGGTAAACAAGATAAGAAAGGAGGTGGGAGGTGAATGGCAAATGGAGAGTGAAAAAGTCAGATTTTAGATCAGAGGATGTCTTATCCTGAAATCAGCATGTTCTTAGGAGGAATGTAAAATGGGGTTGTATGTTGACTCAGACTGAGGGTAGCTCAAAGTTCAGGAGCCTGAGGGAGGGAAATAAACTTAAGAAAAGTATGATTAAGAAATATTTTATTTTAGTCCGGGTCCAGTGGCTCATGCCTGTGATCTCAACACTTTGGGAGTCTGAGGCAGTCGGATCACCTGAGGACAGGTGTTTGAGACCAGCCTGGCCAACATGATGAAATCCTGTCTCTACTAAAAATACAAAAATTACTGGAAGGCTGAGGTGGGTGGATCACCTGAGGTTGGGAGTTTAAGACCAGCCTGACCAACATGGAGAAATCCCATCACTACTAAAAAAAAAAAAAATTCAACAGGTGTGGTGGTGCATGCCTGTAATCCCATCTACTCGGGAGGCTGAGGCAGGAGAGTCGCTTGAACTCGGGAGGTAAATGTTGTACTGAGCTGAGATTGCACCAGTGCACTCCAGCCTGGGCAACGAGAGTGAAACTCTGTCTCAAAAAAAAAAAAAAAAACACCAAAACAACAAAAATTCGCCAGGTGTGGTGATGGGCACCTGTAATCCCAGCTACTTGGGAGGCTGAGGCAGGATAATTGCTTGAACCCGGGAGGTGGAGGTTGCTGTTAGCCGAGATCGCATCACTGCACTCCAGCCTGGGTGACAAAGTGAAGAAATATTTTATTTTGAGCACTGAAGACAAATTCAGCTGTTTTTTTAATGAGAAAAAGGAGAAAATGTGCAGAGCGTGTGTCTGCCTGTGTGATAGGTAAGAAAAGAGAGCACTATCTTAGTCATAATGGGAAGAGTGTTTGTTTGCATAAATTGTTCCTGGAGCACACAAAGAATGGAGAATTTTATTAATCACAAACATTTTCCAGTATTATCTATGTGTTTCATCTTTCCCCATTTCTTTTCTTTGTTCTATGCATTTCTCCCATTTGGCTTTTCCTGGGCTGCGTCTCACATATTAAACTGGTAAACATAACTACAGTGTTTTGCTAAGTTCTGTGAGTAGCTCTACCAGATTATTAAAATTCAGAGAGGTTATGGGACTAACAAGTTTTTAAACAGTAGCTCAGAAGCATAGATGGGCCCATGGGGTTTTTGACTGGCATCTGCAGTGAGGACAGTGTTGTGGGACCAAGCTCTGAATCAGGGTCTGTGTTGACTCTGGGTGGTGTCAGAATTCAAATGTTAGACAATAAGTTGGTGTTGGAGAATTGTTTAATGTTCAGCTAACTCTACAGATTTGGTGCCAGAAAAAAGATATCACAGAGGCCTGGCCTGGAATAAAACTCTAGGTGTTTGGGAATGGGAGCTCTGCTTTCCCATACACAGGCTGTCACACTGCCCATTGTCCTGTGATTCAGGTCTTCTCCCAGGGTGACAGAGGACTGAAAACTTAGAGGACAGGAGCTCGGATTACAGATCCCCTTTTCCCACAGCTGCCACCACAAGATTCCCACCCACTCAGAAACACACACACTAGACATTGACACGTCCACACTCCTCCCAGGACTAGGCACCACCCTCAGAAACTTCACCATGGCATTTTTGACCCTAGTGTTTCTTGCCAAGAACCCACAAGTCTCTGCAAGTCTCCTGGCATATCCCCATCCACAGATGCTAAATCTGCAGCAGCAACCAGTTTTCTCCACCAACCTACCATTTTGGATCAGCTGTTCATAATCTCATCTGCCTGCACACAGTAATAAATCAGAGTATGGCTGCATTGGGACCACTATCTGCAGCAAAAATCAGTCCTCTCACCTGCATTGCACTCTCTCCTGCCCAGGGATTTAATTTTTTATTTTAGCTTTTATTTTTGATTCGGGGTACACGTGGGTTTCTTTTACAGGTAAAATTATGTCATGGGGGTTTTGTGTGCAGATTATTTTGTTAACTTACATACTAAGCATAGCACCAAACAGGTATGTTTTCTGATCCTCTGAGTTCTCCCACCCTCCACCCTCAACTAGGCCTCAGTGTCTGTTGTTCTCCTCTTTGTGTTCGTGTGTTCTTATTATTTAGCTCTTACTTATAAATGATAACACATTCATTTGGTTTTCTGTTTCTGCATTATTTTATCTTTTTTTTTTTTTTTGGAGACGGAGTTTTACTCTTGTTGCCCAGGCTGGAGTGCAATGGTGTGATGTAGGCTCACCGCAACTTCCACCTCCCAGGTTCAAGTGATTCTCCTGCCTCAGCCTCATGAGTAGCTGGGATTACAGGTGCATTCCACCATGCCCAGCTAATTTTGTATTTTTAATAGAGACGGAGTTTCTCCATGTTGGGCAGGCTGGTCTCCAACTCCTAACCTCAAGTGATCAACCCACCTCAGCCTCCCAAAGTGCTGGGATTACAGGTGTGAGCACTGCGCCAGGCCTCTGCATTTGTTTTCTAAGAAAAATGGTCTCCAGCTTCATTGATGTTATTGCAAAGGACATGATTTTTTTTTTAATGGCCACAGAGTATTCCATGATGTTTATGTACCATATTTTGTTTTGACTAAATCTTTTATTTTATTTTATAGTTGGAGACAGAGTCTCACTTATTGCCCAGGCCAGAGTGCCATGGCGTGATATTGGCTTACTTTAACCTCAACCTCCCAGGCTCAAGCAATTCTCTCCTACCTCATCTTCCCAAGAAGCTAGGACTACACCTGGGCGTTACCACACCTGGCCAATTTTTCTTTTTGTATTTTCCGTGGAGACAGGATTTTGCCATGTTGCCCAGGCTGTTCTCAAACTTCTAAGTTCAGGCAGTTCACCTGCCTTGGCCTCCCAAAGTGCTGGAATTACAGGCATGGGCCACCGCTTCTGACCATACCATATTTTCTTTATCCAGTCTACCATTGATAGGCATTTAGGGCCTGTCCTTGTCTTTGCTATTGTGAATAGTGCTGCAGTGAACATGCATGTGGATGTGTCTTTATAATATAATAATTTATATTTCCTTGGGTATATACCCAATTATGAGATTTCTGGGTCAAATGATAATTCTGTTATTAGTTCTGTGAGGAACCGCCACACTGCTTTTTACAGTTGTTAAACTAATTTACACTCCCACCAGCAGAGTATAAGCATTCCGTTTTCTCTGCAACCTTGCCAGCATCTGTTATTTTTTGACTTTTTAAAAATAGCCATTCTGACTGGTGTGAGGTGGTATCTCATTGTGGTTTTTCTTTTAATTTCTCTAGTGATTAGTAATGAGCATTTTTTTCATATGCTTGTTAGCCACATGTATATCTTCTTTTGAAAAGAATCTGTGTTTTTGCCTACAATTTAATGAAGTTGTTTGGTTTTTTCTTTTAAACTTGTATACGTTTTTAATAAATTCTGGATATTAGACCTTTGTCAGAGGCAAAGTTTGCAAATATTTTCTTTCATTCTGTAGGTTGTCTTTTTCCTCTGTTGATAGTTTCCTTTGCTGTGAAGAAGTTCCATTTGTCAATTTTTGCTTTTGTTGCAATTGCTTTTGGTAGCTTCATCATGAAGTCTTTGCCAGTTTCTGTGTCTAGAATGGTGTTTCTTAGGTTATCGTGCAGATTTTCTTATAATTTTAAGTTTACATTAAAGTGTTTAATTTATCTTGAGTTGATTTTTGTATATGGTGTAATGAAGGGATCTAGTTTCAGTCTTCTACATAGTGCTAGGTAGTTATTTTAGCACCATTTGTTAAATAGAGAATTCTTGCTGCATTCCTCTTGTCAGCTTTGTCAAAAATCTGATGGTTATAGGAGGGTGGCATTATTTCTGGGCTCTCTATTCTGTTGCATTGGTCTTGTGCACTCGTGGATTTTTTATAACATCTTTCTCTCTTCTCCTTTTTCCCCATAAACATTCTTTGAAGTGCATACAGTGTGAAAAATTCAGATGTCCAAGAGTTCAAAACTCTTTAAAAAGTTCCAAAACAAATTTTGCTATTCCGTCTGTTCTTAAGGGATTTAGATTATATGTAGATGTTTTTCTCTGCTTTTTTGAAATATATGTAAATCATATTAACCGCTAAATAAACCTTTTTCATTTTTTATGACTCCAGATTATCTTTATCTGGTACTTCAGATTTATTGCTTTGTTTTTGCTTCTGAAAAGTTTATTTTTTTCATTTTTAGTCCTTTAAGGTAGACACAGATTTGTTTAGTTAAAACTCATTTAAGAGCACACAGAAGCATAGCACAAAGATAAAATTAAATTTAGCAATACAGAATGATAAAGACTAAAAGATACTAAGTTTCTTTGACAGAAACCTGATTATCCAAGGTAATTATCCAATATTTGCAGGCTGAAGTACTAATACTGCAAATGCAAGAACAGTTCAATGCATGAACTCAACAGTGCAATCTGTAGTTGTACCTTGTTTTCTATTTATTACTTCAGAACAATTAGCATAGTTATGTTTAGTGTTTGTAGACAAACTGCATTCATATAAATTAAACAGTGTTTCCTCTTTTTTGAGACAGACTCTCACTCTGTTTCCCAGGCTGGAGTGCAGTGGCGTGATCTCAGCTGACTGCAACTGCTGCCTCCCAGATTCAAGTGATTCTCCTGCCTCAGCCTCCTGAGTAGCTGGGATTACAAGTGCACACCACCATGCCTGGCTAAGTTTTTGTATTTTTAGTAAAGATAGGGTCTCACCATGTTGTCCAGCTTGATCTTGAACTCCTGACCTCAAGTGATCTACCCATCTCAGCCTCAAGTTGCTGGGATTACAGGGGTGAGCCATAAGCAGTATTTTCTACAATATTATGAATATAAAGCCACAATACTTACTTTGAATCACTTAAATGGTTATTTTAATATTGTAATTTATACTTTTGAAATATAAAGTGTTTTAACTGAAGTATAGTTACAGTTTTTAAAAATGGTACATATACTATGACGTTCATTGAAATTATTCATACTTAGATATTTATATCTAATAGCCAGAGAAAATTTACTACCAAATTATTACAGTAGATATTTGTCTGACATATTTATTACTTTATTCAATAGGGATAACAATGAGTAAACACAATTTAGGTATCTTTTATTTCACTAAATTGGTATGTTCCTATTACAGGACAGATAAAGACAGGTGATGTGGCCACCCCAACACCATAATACCTCTTCAGTTAGCTATGTTGCAAGTTCTAATATATTCCACTATACGAACACAATCAGATTCTATTTCTTCATCAAAAAGTGTTGTTTGAAGTTGTCAGATGTATTTCAATATAGAACCCCCATTCAATGGCTAGAAGATGAGACAGCAGCAGAGATGGAAAAGAAACTTTATAAAATTATTCTTTCTGAAAATCTGCACCCTCCTAATGCTCATGTTTCTCATGGTGAGAGTAGCTATACACTTTGAGTGTTTCGAGAGAAATTTATTTTAGGAGAATATTTTCTGGCTGACTTAACAATCTTATATCTAATCTGACCTTTTTCTTAAGATCTTTTTAACTTCCTTCTCTCAAAATTATCTTGCTCAGAGGGAGATCTGTTTTTCTCTCCAATGCTTTGTCTGTTTCAGAAGCCTTACTAGTATCCCGTGGTGTCTGAATGAGGTGGGTTGTCACAGTGAAAACTTCTGATGTTATCTCTATCTGGACTCATGTTGGAAATTCAATATTTTTTCCATGTCACCATTATAAGTAGAAAGTGAGGCTGAAACACTGCTCCCAGTTTCATTATTGTGAAGATATGATTCTACCTAGGAGGCCTGCAGGCTCTCCTCCTGCAGCTCAGGCCTCACTCTCTGTTGTGACATTAGAGTGTTGCTGTGGCAAATGTAGTTCACATAAAATGTGAGCTGTGCTCTGGGCTGTGCCTCAGTGGCAGATAGTAGAGGTCAAGAGAGGAGACCAGCAACCAGGGGAAAGCAAGCAGGAGTGCTGTAGCCCAGGGCCAGGGAGTACAGAGCCACTGCTCTAAAATGTAAATAGCCAAAGAGAGAATCCTATTCAACCATTTTTGTAGCAGAGTGAAAGCCTACCTTCAGCAGCCACTGGGCTTCAAGCTGCTAAACTACCTCCTGTTCTGAAGATGTGGAAAGTTTATTTGTCATTGGATATAAGCATTTAGCATACCCAGATGCCCTCTTCCATCTCCAGGTGATTTTAGGATGAACTATGTGTGACATGGTGCTATAAATTCTTCTACTTGTGGACTAATTATGGTGACCATCTTTCCATCTTTGTAATCTGTTAAACATATTGACCATGATGTATGTCACTTTCAAGTTTAATTTTGTAAGAAAGCCATTTTCTTTCTCTGGGGCTGAAGAAACCATTTTCTTTTTCTGGGGCTGGAGCTTCTCTGGGGCTGGAGAAAATTTTTCTTCTTTTTCTGTTTTTTTTTTTTTTTTTTGAGATAGAGGTCTCACTCTGTCACCAAGGCTGAGTGTAGTGGCATGATCTCAGCTCACTGCAACCTACAGCTCCCGGGTTCAAGTGACTCTCCTGCCTCAGCCTCCTGAGTAGCTGGGATTACAGGCACCTGCCACTGTGCTGGGCTAATTTTCATGTTGTTAGTAAAGATGGGGTTTCACTGTGTTGGCTAAGCTGGTCTCAAACTCCTGACCTCAGTTGATCTGCCCACCTCAGCCTCCCAGAGTCCTGGGATTACAGGTGTGAGTCACTACTCCCAGCCCAATTTTTCTTTTAATTATTGTTTCCAAACACTGTCTAGAATTACCAGATGTGATATAAACACATAAGGTGCCAACCAGAATTTACTCTAGAGGGGACTTTCCCTCTCAGGCTTCCAGTCAACTTATACTTGTGCAGCAAAGTGCACGCTGTCCCCTAAATATGCAGGCAGAATTGTGTCTCTGCCTATTTGGTATCTAGAGTTCTCTACAATCACTTCTAGAGAGGCTAGATCAAATTTCTACAAACTTCACGGGCAGCAATCAATCATTGTACCTCTTTCACTGACTCTTGTATCTTCAGACTGAAACTGATTCAGAGAATATGGAGCCCAGAAACCCAATCAGAGTAAATGTGTGCATTGAGTAGACATAGAGACATGAGAATCTCCACTTTCTTCTTCCTCCTCTTGCCAAAATGCCCACAAATGTACAGGTAATACCTGCTGCTACTCCAGCCATTCAGGCCATAAATCTGCAGCTTCAAATTTTGAATCCAGGTCGTGAGATTTGAGAAATAAAAAACTTTTATCTGAAAAATGCAAGTCCTTTTGGTTATCAAACTCAGAGAGACATTAAAATAAAAGTGCAGTTACATCTTTATCCTCCTATTAACTATGTATTAATCTCTTGAAACTGTTCGCTATTGGCACAAGTAGCTATAAATGACACTAATCATGCCACATTGGACACTATATTTTTGTTTGTTTGTTTTTGAGATGGAGTTTCACTCTTGTTGCCCAGGCTGAGTGCAATGGCACAATCTTGGCTCCCTGCAACCTCTGCCTCCTGGGTTAAAGCAGTTCTTCTGTCTCAGCCTCCCCAGTAGCTGGGATTACAGACATATGCCACTATGACCAGCTAATTTTGTATTTTTAGTAGAGATGGGATTTCTCCATGTTGGTCAGGCTGGTCTTGAACTTCTGACCTCAAGTGATCTGCCCACCTCGGCCTCCCAAAGTGCTGGGATTACAGGCTTGAGCCACTGAGCCTGGCCTGGACACTATATTTTATACCCTAAACCATTATGATATATATCTAATTAATAATCAATGCTATTTCTATAAATAAAAATTTCTGAAAAACAACTTTGTGTCAGCCCACTCTCTGTCCCTCTGTTGTTGTCTTTACAAATCCTCTTGTAATTGCTCCTAATTAAAGTGTAGATTCCAGGCAACTTGAATCTTTGCTCCCAGGTTATGATCCTTAAACTTGACCCAAATAAACTGTCTACTTATGTTCATGTTGTGTCAGCCTTTTCTTATATATATATAGACTTATCATTTAGAATGTGCTAGAGCAGCCTTTATGAGGGGATCTCTACTTAGATTGTATTCCACTTGCTGTAACATCAAAGGATGCAGAGCCAGGTTGATCCTACCTAGAATCTGCAATTAAGGTCTGGCCTCTGCCTGGGATTTACAAAAAAGCCTGGACTTTGGATAGAAAATGTACAGAAAACTAACAAAAGGCATTTTCTGCGTTGTGAGATGTCAACCTAAACATCTTACAGCCCCATTTTGGGAGTGTGGCTCTTTGAGATTTTTCACATCTTGTTCATTGACCTGCTACAGTGATGTGAGAGGCTCCAGGAGGAAATAGAATCTGATGGCAGAATTTGTAAGTGTAAATAAGCATCTTAGGCATGAGAGATCAAGGCCACAAAGTATCCAGAGCCATGATCACAACTATAATTACCTGTAAAGTGGAATACTGGAGAAGAGTTATTTTTGTTATTTCCTTTACCCAAGAGCTAGCAAATCAGAATGGGTGTTCCAGGTTCTGGAGTTCCACCAGGGCAGTTCCATTTTCTATTTAGAATCAGCCTGAGTCTCTCCAGCCTGGTTGATCATTGGGCCATCAGCCCAGGGTCACTGGGAATTCCCTCAAAATCACCTAGGTGTCTTTGAGGTATTTGAGGATGTTCAGAGCAGAATTGTGTTAGACTGACAAGAGTGGTTAATTCTGCTTCTGTCTCAGTGTAAGAGAAATGAGTCATCCTGTGTTTTTTCATCCCCTCATACAAGAGGTATCTTTGGTTGCTACCCAGATGAGAGTTTCTCCAGTTTCCTGTTACTTGGATGATAAAGAAGGAGGAGATCTGGAGACCCAAACAGATAAACTAGTTGCTTCAATTTCATATAGCCATTAAAAAACCATGAAGCAGTCATGGTTCCTACAGTCCAGAAATGTTTAGTCTAGACTAGCAACTGGATAAATAATTATGCATCATATGGTTGGTACAATAAACACATGTGTCCAAAATCTTGGGCTTTATTTAGTCTACTTTGTTTATATTGCGACTTCTGATGTCTACATCTCAAGGCATATTTATGAACAGAAGGATTATTATAATTTTTATTTTGAGACGGAGTCTGTGTCACCCAGGCTGGAGTACAGTGGTGTGATCTTGGCTCACTGCAACTTCTGCCACCCTGGTTCAAGTGATTCTCCTGCTTCAGCCTCCTGAGTAGCTGGCATTACAGGTGCTGGCCATCATGCCCAGCCAATTTTTGCATTTTTAGTAGAGACAGGGTTTCACCATCTTGGTCAGACTGGTCTCAAACTCCTGATGTCGTGATCTACCCGCGTCATCCTCCTGAAGCGCTGGGATTACAGGTGTGAGCCACCACGCCTGGCCATATAATTTCTATTTCTTTTACCTTGCTAAGTGTACATATTTATTTTCTAATAAAATTACCCTAGAAAGGCTGGGCATGGTTGTTCATGCTTGTAATCTCAGCACTTTGGGGGGCTAAGGCAGGTGGATCACAAGGTCAGGAGTTTGAGACCAGCCTGACCAATGTGGTGAAACGCCGTCTCTACTAATAATACAAAAATTAGCTGGGCATGGTGGCACACATCTGTAGTTTCAGCTACTCGGGAGGCTGAGGTAGAAGAATCACTTGAACCCAGGAGGCAGAGCTTGTAGTGAGCTGAAATGGCACCACTGCACTCCAGCCTGTGCAATAGAGTGAGACTTCATCTATTTAAAAAAAAAAAAGTTACCCTAGAAAACCTTAAAGGATTTGTTTAAATTGCGTATTAGTATGTAGCATAAAGTTGACAGGACAGTGGCTAGAAAATATTAAAATTACAGAAATTCTGGGATTTAAGTTTTTCTTTTAGGTAACCTTTGAAAAAAGAAAACTGGTAGTACTGCAGTGGCATAGAGGGAAGAATTCTACATAGAGTCCCCACCCTGCCTCAGACCTGTTCAGATTCACCCTTTTTGGAGGCCTTACTTTGGTCTGACCATACCTTGGAGTCTTTCCTCAGAGAACTGATTAGAAGAGATCAGAGTTTTGGCTGGTGAATCCTGTTGCCTTTCTAGAGCTGGTGTTCACAATTTCTTGAAACCCAAAAACAGATAAATGGGATAAATAACGTATGTATTTTAGGGTCCTAGATTTTAAATGTTCTATTAAAACCAGTGTTTGCAGAGACATTATATTTAGACACTTGTTTTCTATTCCTGCAGATCCAGTAGTTGCTCCATAAGTCACAAAAAAGTAAATATAAAGAGAATAAAATTTTGTCTAAACTACATTAACCTCTTTCTTTCTGTATCTCTTTCATCTGTCTGTATTTAGCTTTTATTCCTTATAATTTAAAAAAAATTGATGACAGAGGAACAGAAGAAGAAATAGAGATACTGGGCCCTTTTTTGAAATCCTGGAAATTATTAAACCCTTAGTACCAGCTCCCAGGATGTTATGAGAATTAAATCACATAATGTGTTATGCCCAGCACAGTGCTCTGTATCATGCTCTTGAGCACACAGTATCTGTTTAATAAACATTGCATTAGTACATGTGTACATGTTGTTTTTAAAATACAGACTTATTCAGACATTGCTGCCTTCTGTTTCCTCTCCTTGTTTGTACCAGAAGTATTTGGTTGTGACAAGAGTGCCAAGTGTAAGGGATCCTGTGCTGTGCCTGCTTCTCTAACTAATGTAAATAATGCACCAATGGGGAGCAACATCAGCTTTGACAGGGGACTTGTTTAAAACACCCATGCATAGACCCTTTTCAAACCTGCAGAATTACATTACATAAAGTGGGGCCAAAATTACCAAGTGATTTATAAGCTTGTTAAAGCTTGAGAGGCAATGCTTAGCTTAGTGATTATCAGCCCAGGCTTCTCATTAGGATCACATGGCCAATTTGCAGAAATCTCTTGTGCCCTCCCCACAGCTTCTGTTTATTGTTCTGGGTGGAAGCATCCATGTTGTTTTAATGAAGGGCCTCATGTGACTCTAAGGTGAGGCCAGAATCAAGTATGAAGGCTTCAAAATACATTCATGAGAGTTAAATTCCACCTTTGCGCTAAAGGGTGGTCACAGGGCCTATTCTATTTGGGTTTGGTAGGGACAGGTCAGTGTGGTGCATATTTCCATTACTGTGGCAGAAATTGCTGGTGTCTGTGGCAGGGGAGGGCACCTGAGGACAGGAAAGGAGAAACTTATATTTTCATCTTCATGGAGCAGCTCATTGCTCCTGAATCTCTTCTGTTTTAAAGGATAGAAATGGATGGATTTTTCTGTCTTTTTCTGCCAATTGATGCCATGCTAGCTGGTAAACATGTGGCACTGACACCTTTAAAGGCATATTCTCAAGATGCAGGGGTAATTTGTCCAGAGAATCTCATCTGAGAAGGAATTCCAGAGAAGGAGGAGATACAGAAAGAGAAAAAAAAAAAAAGGCTTCAGGTAAACATGCCTCAGCTGAAAAGCTATGTCCACTCTGCCTCCTGGAATGCCATGTATCTAGTACTTGAAAACTTTTACTTCTCTACTTGTGTTTTTCCTCCCTAAGGAGTTTGGTTTAAGTACTTCTTAAAATTCTTATGATAGTCAAACGTGTCTGAAAAATATTTCTTCCCTGTATCCCAGAGCCTTCTCTTCATTCTCTACATCATAACTTCTTATACGCCATGCAGATTTATCAACAGGAATTTATGATCTGCAATATTAAAAATGTTCCCTTTGTGGCTGTTGAACATGGAAAGATGTGGATACTCAAGATTTCTATTGGGGAAAACTGTGGTCCTTAGTAAAGATGGAGAAAATATAATGTTGAGGCTCCATTCATGTGTTCCATTAGCTGTATGCTGAACAGGATTAAGGAATTGCTTATTTAGGTCGGGCGTGGTGGCTCATGCCTGTAATCCCAGCACTTTGGGAGGTCAAGGCAGGCAGATCGCCTGAAGTCAGGAATTCGAGACCAACCTGGCCAACATGGTGGAACCCCGTCCCTACTAAAAATATAACAATTAGCCTGGCGTGATGGCAGGCACCTGTAATCCCAGCTACTTGGGAGGCTGAGGGAGGAGAACCACTTGAACCCAGGAGGCGGAGGTTGCAGTGAGCTGAGATCGTGCCATTGCACTCCAGCCTGGGGGACAAGAGTGAGACTTAATCTCAAAAAAAAAAAAAAAGAAAAGAAAATTGCTCATTTAAATGTGATGGCATTTATTACCCAGAAATTCTGAAAAAAATTATTAGGAGATACCTGCTTTCTAGGGTGTTAATGAAGCCTGCTTAATATTACTACTAAAAATTACAGAACATAGGAGGTATCTGTATTTTGAGGTTTGCATAAAACTGATGATTCTTTTTGATTACATTCAGATTTTATTTGCTTTTTTTAAAAAGGAATATTTCAATAGTGATGCTGTATTCTTCTGTATGCATTAACACATCATAAAAAGTTGTCATAGTGCAGTTAATGGTTAATGATTCACTTGCTTAAATAAGTCTCTGACAGACTTTTTTTTACTATATAGCTAATTATTTTTCTCTTCATTATTAAGTTTCATTATGCAGCTGATGTGAACAAACAATCATATTTAATCTGGCAGCTGTTCTTTTTTCTTTTTTTCTACATATTTTTCTTTGGAAAATTAAGGCTCTTATCTTTGTTTACAGGCCAGAAAAACTGGAAAAAACACAGGCTCTTCCACTTACTGGATGTTTGACAAAATATCCTTCTTGGGCCAAAAACATTGACATTATTGGTTAGCTTGCTAGAAATTCAAAAAATCAGACTTTATTCCAGATCTTCTGGAAGAAAACCCTGCATAACAAGGTCTTCAGCTTATTGTACATATTAAAACATGCCTTTTTCATCTGAAAAATATTCACAACTCATTCCATATGATGTAAATATAGCACTCAAAAATGTACATGTTTGTGTTCATGCCCTTAATTTTATAGTTTATTTTCTAGAAAAATATATGAACTGATGTTGTGGATCTTATGTTCCTTTATTTTCTCAGAGTTAGAGAATACTTTAGAGAATATTTCTGTGTTGAAAATTATTTTATAGGATAACTTTAGTCAGTCCTATAAGTCAGAACCAGTTATCTTTACTCTCTCATATCACCTTAAGTCAAATTAAAAATTCCGCCCATAACCACTTGGTGAAAATGTGTGTGTGTATATTTTTCAGGGGCCATTGCAATTTAGAGATGTGGCCATAGAATTCTCTCTGGAGGAGTGGCATTGCCTGGACATGGCACAGCGGAATTTATATAGGGATGTGATGTTAGAGAACTACAGAAACCTGGTCTTTCTTGGTGAGAAAAACTTTAATACATAACTCATAATATACACAAATTGTTTTATTTCTCTTTTTTGTAGAATGTTAGTAATTTATTCTTTTTATAAAAGAGTTTCAGATCCAGTTTTTCAAGAAAATCTTCAGAATTTGTTCATTTAGAAAAGAATTACTTTGGTGCCTCATGCCTGTAATCCCAGCACTTTGGGAGGCTGAGGCAGGGGGATTACCTGAGGCCAGGAGTTTGAGACCAGCTGGCCAAAATGCTGAAACCCCAACTCTAATAAAAGTACAAAAAATTAGCTGCGGGCTGTGGCATGCACCTATAATCCCAGGACTCAGGAGGGTGAGGCAGGAGAATCACTTGAACTCAGGAGGTGAAGGTTGCAGTGAGTTGAGATCATGACATTGCACTGCAGCCTGGGCAACAGAGCAAGATTCTGTCTCAAGGAAGAAAAAAAAAAAAAAGAAAGAAAAAAATTTCTTCAAGATATTTCATCTTAATACAAACTTTCCACATTTCTGAGGTGAGTTATATTCTTCACTCTAAATTAGTGGTAATTCCAGAAATTTACTGACTTAAAATATTATAGCTTCCACCTGAAAATCTACTTGCCACCACCAAGTTTTGATTCAGTAGTACCAGGTAGTAAAATTAGGAAACCTACAAATTGAAAGTATTTTCTTTTCTTTTCTTTTTTTTTTTTGAGACAGAGTCTCACTCTGTTCCCCAGGCTAGAGTGCAGTGGTGCAATCTGGGCTTACTGCAACATCCACCTCCCAAGTTTCTCCTGCCTCAGCCTCCCAAGTATGTGGGACTACAGGCACACATCACTATGCTCGGCTAATTTTTGTATTTTCAGTAGAGATGGGGTTTCACCATGCTGGCCAAGCTGGTCTCAAACTCCTGACCTTAGGATCTGCCTGCCTCGGCCTCCCAAGGTGCTGAGATTACAGGCATGAGCCACTGCACCAGGCAAATTGGAAGTATTTTCTAAATATTTAGAAATCTCTGTTACAAATTTGTATTTTGTTATTAATTTACTAGAATATTTTATCACATCATCTTTCCTGAGCACATTACTAGCTTGTAATTGGAGAATGTGAGCAAGGTTCATGTTATTTATTTTTGATAAAACAGGTATTGTTGTCTCAAAGCCAGACCTCATCACCCATCTGGAGCAAGGAAAAAAACCTTCGACTATGAAGAGACATGAGATGGTAGCCAACCCCTCAGGTAGGTGTGAGTGAAAATGAATACAACAGACAACACAGTAAGAAGTCCAAGGTCAAAGAGAAAGCCAGTCCTTAAGGTGTGATTCTGGAAGCTGTGTTCCAAAGGAACTTCTGGGCAGCTGTTTTTTTTGTTTTTTGTTTTTGTTTTTGTTTTTGTTGTTTTAAATTTTGCTGTCACAAAGGGGCATATTGTCTTATGCTTCTAAATTCTCTAAAAATTCTACTTTTCTCTCAGTGAGCTTCCTTCACATTCACAGTGAGAGCCAAAGTCCTCTTCATGGCATATAAGAGACAGCACAATCCAGCTGCTTTTTCATTGTTTTGGGGACACACAAATATCTTCCTAATTTTGAGAAACTGAAACTATTTTTTAGTTTTCTTTGTGTATCTGGTCTGAAATTTGTAAGAGTAGTAGTTTCTGTTGCATTTTTTTTTGTTCATTTTTGTGCACAGTCCATTCTATTTTTATTACTATATAGTCTTGAAATATAGTTTGAAATTGTAAGTACGATATTCTGTTTTCTTCTTTTTCCTCAAGATTGCTTTGGCTATTCAAAGTTTATTTTAGTTTCATGTAAATTTTAGAATTGTATTTTCCATTATTGTAAAAAAAAACACTGCAATTTTAATAGGAAGATTATTGAGTCTATAAATCACTTTGGATAATATGATACTTTAATAATATTCTTTTAATTCATTGACATAAAATATTTTAAAATTAATTTTTATCTTCTAATTTTTTTATTTTGTTATTGTAAACTTTTTTTTACCTCCTTGGTTAATTTTTTTCTCAGGAATTTATTTAATGCTATATTAAATAAGATTTTTTCTTCCTCATCAGATAGTTTGTTTTAAGTGTAAGAAACCATACATATACTTGTGTGTTTAATTTTATATTTTGCTAATTTACTGAGTGTATTTATTAGTTTAGACAGGTTTTAATGTACTGTTTATGGTTTTTTAAATATAAAATTGTGTGATCTACAACCAGCAACTTTTTTTTTTTTTTTTTTTTTTTTTTTTTGAGAGGGGCTTTCACTCTTTTTGCCCAGGCTAAAGTGCAATGGTGTGATTTTGACTCACTGCAACCTTCGCCTCCTGGGCTCAAGTGGCTCTCCTGCCTCAGCCTCCTGAGTAGCTGGGATTACAGGTGCTCACCACAACACCCAGCTACTTTTTTGTATTTTTTTGGTAGAGACGGTGTTTCACCATGTTGGCAAGGCTGGTCTCAAACTCCTGACCTCAGATGATCTGCCCGCCTCTGCCTCCCAAAATGTTGGGATTACAGCCATGAGCCACCATGCCTGGCTGGATTTTTTAATTTCTGTGAATAATTCTTCTGCCACATACTTCCATTACTACATTCAAATAGAAGCATTGACAATGGACACAATATAGTTTTGTATTGGTGTCTGAATTTGATGGAGTAAACACCTCTTCAAGTTTTCATAAACTGATTTTAGAAGCATTTCCTTAGGGAACTGTGTGGGTTTCTTTTTTCTTTTTTTTTTTTTTCGAGATGGAGTTTTGCTCCTGTTGCCCAAGATGGAGTGCAATGGTGCGATCTCATCTCACCACAACCTCCGCCTCTTGGGTTCCAGTGATTCTCCTGCCTCAGCCTCCCAAGTAGCTGCAAATACAGGCATGCGCCACCATGCCTGGGTAATTTTGTATTTTTAGTAGAGAAGGTGTTTCTCCATGTTGGTCAGGCTGGTCTTGAACTCCTGACCTCAGGCGATCCGCCTGCCTCAGCCTCCCAAATTGCTGGAATTACAGGTGTGAGGCACTGCACCCTGCCCAATTGTGTGGGTTTCTATGTAGGCAGAACTGACCATAAACTTGGCTCAGGTAACTGAAACTGAGTCATAGAACCGCTTCAGGGATCCCAGTAAAGTCCAAAGTCTGCAGGCCTGCCTACATTGTTGTAAATGGGTGCCTTCATCCAGGTCTCTTGAATGTCAGGACCTCTGCCAGACTCTGACTGGGAGGAGTTTGGATTGGTTACAGAGTAAGTTCAGAATTCTCAGTGGGACCAAGTTGGGTGAACCCTATCTGGTCTGTAGCCATGAGTAGGGGTCCTGCAGTTTCCCACCTGACTAAGGGCAGGTTCTCTTCTGAATAGAACACTTCTCAATCTTAAGCTTTAGCAGCATTTCACAACTCCCTCCCTGGATCTCAAATCTCTCTTAGAGGCGTGTATTTTGGAGATGGGGTCTTGCTACATAACCCAGGCTGGTCTCAAAATCCTGGCCTGAAGCAGTTCTCCAACGTTAATGTACCATGTATCTGTCGTTACAGGTGTGAGCCATAATGCCTATTTCTCTCATAAAGGCATTTTTGTCAGAGATGGCTGACTTTTTTTTTGCGTAAGGGAATATGAAAATAGGGACTTTTAATCTTTTCATCTTACTGATGTCACTCTCCCTATACATTTTTACTTTCTATTTTCTCTTTCAGATTTGTCTGTAAATTTAGATTCAGATATTTAGGACAATGTGCTAGAATTTGCATGGTATGCCTGAAGTAAATTAGATAACTCATAGGGACCCATATTACTAAAATTAAATTACTTATGAATTTAAGTTTGCTGCAGGCAAAAAGGAATTAAAGGATTTTCATCTTTTTTTTAGCCTATATCTAAATAATAACATAGTTTATTTCTCAATATTTGTTTTACATATCAGAAGGTCTAACCCTATTCTGCAAATTATATAATTTTAAATTTAACAATGTAAGGCTACTCTTTGCTTCTAAAGTTTGATTATAGCTGTTTTATTTTGTGTAAAAATACCATATATTTAAAACATTAAAAGTAACTAGTTTCCTTAAAATGCTAATTTTTAAGTTTCTCATTAGAATCTTCTATTTATAATTATACTGCATATTCTCTGAAATTTTACTGCCACACAGGGCATGCCAATGATTCAAAATACCTGCATTTAGTGAGTACACACTAACAGTTAAATATTTCAGTTACCTAGAAACATTTTTATTTTTTTTGAGATGGAGTCACACTCTGTCACCCAGCCTGCGGTGCAGTGGTGTGATCGTGGCTCACTGCAACTTCCACCTTCCAGGTTCAAGCAATTCTCATGCCTCAGTCTCTCAAGTAGCTGGGGTTACAGGCATGTGTCACCACCCCTGGCAAATTTTTGTATTTTTAGTAGAGACAGGGCTTCACCAAGTTGGCCAGGCTGGTCTTGAACTCCTGACCTCAGGTGATCTGCTTGCCTTGGCCTTCCAAAGTGTTGAGATAACAGTTGTGAGCCACCACACCTGGCCTGACAATTTTTTAATAATACATCAATGTTGCATGCTAGATTTTATGAGTAAACATTTATTATTGTTTTGAAGTTTTATATTAGTGTGTTTTTTCAGTGTAGGTTTTTTTTTTTTTGGATGGAGTCTTGCTCTGTCACCCAGGCTGGAGTGCATTGGCGTGATCTTGGCTCACTGTAACCTCTTCCTCGAGGGCTCAAGTGATTCTTCTGCCTTGACCTCCTGAGTAGCTGGGACTACTGGCGTGCGCCACCATGCCTGGCTAATTTTTGTATTTTTAGAAGAGATGGGGTTTCACCATATTGGCCAGTCTGGTCTGGAACTGGTGACCTCGTGATTTGCACACCTCAGCCTCCCAAAGTACTGGGATTACAGTTATGATCCACTGCACCTGGCCTCAGTGTAGGTTTCTTACCATTAGTTTATTGGGTGTTTTGGTTTTACTTATGTATTATAATTTTAGACAATTTGCAATTCTGCTTGTATACTTTAAGTCAATTTTAGGTTTAAGAGATAAATTATGCATGTCTGTCACAATCAGGTTACATATGTATGTCTGTTTATCTATAAATATGACACCAATTTTAGTTATGGCTTATCTTATACTCTTTCTTAGCTTATTTTCCATGGTAGTTTTATCTTGTCTAAGTAAGTACTCATGGGGATAGTCTTATTTTACCATGTGTTTAGTGATTAATATGTATTTCCTTTCATGAGAGAAACATTTTTGTGATTTGAAGGTAATTTTCAAAAAAATATGTAATTTTTTTTTCAGTTTTTCTTTAAAAAAAAATTGTTTTAAAAACACATAATGTAAAATTTACCATCTTAAATCTATTGAAGTGTACATTTCAGGGCCAGGCGTGGTGGTGGCTCTGATCTGTAATCCCAGGATTTTGGGAGGCCAAGACAGGAGGATACCTGGAGCCCAAAAGTTTGAGACCAGCCTGGGCAGCATATGGAGACTCTCCTCTATAAAAAAAATTAATAATAGCCAGGCATGGTGGTGTGCAGCTGTGGTCCCAGCTACTTGGGAGATTGAGGGGGAGTCAAAATTGTGCCACTACACTTTAGCTTAGGTGACACAGTGAGACCCCGTCTCAAAAAAAGAGCTGTTCATTTCAGGCATGTTAATTATATTCACAGTGTCATGCAAAAGGCTTCTAGAAACTTTACATCTTGTAAAACTAAAACTCAATGCCCATTAAGTAACAACTGCTCATTTTACACTCTTTCCAGCCCTTGACAGACAAACCTTCCACTTTCTGATTTTATGATTTTGACTACTTCAGATATCTCATATAAGTGGAATCATACAGTATCCATAATTTTGTTACTGGATTAATTCAGGTGGCATAATATTTTCAATGTTCATCTTAAAATGTGACAAGATTTTTCTTTTTAAAGTGGAATAATATTCCATTGTATGTGTATGTTATATTTTTTGATGTGTTTATAAATCAAGAGATATATGGTGGTTTGGCCTTTTGGCTTTTGTGAATACTGGTACAAAATACATGTATTTTCAATTATGTCTTCCAGGTCCTGTGTTGCATATTTTGTTTTTTTGTTGTTGTTTTCTTTCTTTCTTTCTTTTTCTTTCTTTTTTTTTTTTTTTTTTTTTTTGAGATGGAATCTTGCTCTGTTGCCCAGGCTAAAGTGCAGTGGTGCGATCTCGGCTCACTGCAAGCTCTGCCTTCTGGGTTCAAGTGATTCCCCTACCTCAGCCTCCCAAGTAGCTGGGATTACAGGTGCACGTCACATCGCCAAGGTAATTTTTGTGTTTTTAGTAGAAATGGTATTTCACCATGTTGGCCAGGCTCGTCTCAAACTCCTGACCTCAGGTTATCTGCCCACCTCAACCTCCCAAAGTGCTAGGATTACAGGCTTGAGCTACTGCACCTGGCCTGTGTTACATATTTTAGATATAGATTTATAAATGAGGAATATTTATAACATTTAAAATAATGGCTGTGTCTTTGTTTTCCACCAGCAATCAACATGGATTTTATTTTTATTACACCTAATGAGTGTGAGGCGATTTTGTTGGTATTGTGTTTTTTGTTTTCATTTCTCTACAAATTAGTAATTTTGTGTGTTTTTTCAAATGCTTTTTCCCATTTGTTTATTTTTATGTCTAAGTATTTTATTTAAAATATATTATTGTATCATTCAAGGAAATAATCCAACTTTATTTTGTCAGTGTTGACATTCAGTTTTCAACATCATTTTTTGAAGAGATTATTTCTCTCTATTTTGTATGCATGGCAACTCTGTGGAAGATCATTTGATCATATACAGAACGGTTTATTTCTGAGCTCTCTATTCTGTTCTTTTATCTGTTTGTCTTTGTGTATCACATTGTTTAAGTTCCATAGCTTTTAACTGTAGGTTGTATTGACATCTTTGAAAAATAAAATTTGTTGCCCCCTGAGCAAGAATATGTTGAAGAGTGTGTTTCATATTCACATATTTGTGAATCTGCCAGTTATAATCTGCAATATAAATCCTCAATGTTGGGTGTGGGACCTGGTGGGACATATTTGGGTCATGAGGGTGAATTTCTCATGAATGGCTTGGTACATACTCTTGGCAACCAAAAAGATTAGACTCTATCAATTCAAATAAGAGCTGGTTCATTAAAAGAACATGGCTTCTTCACCTCACACTTGCTCTGTCTCTTACCATATAATATATCCAGTTATTCCTTACCTTCCACCATGATTTTAAGCTTCCTGAAATCCTCATTAGAAGCACATGCTGACACACACACTTCTTGTACAGTCTGCTGAGCTGTGAGCCAAATAAACCTTTTTTCTTTATAAATTATGCACTCTCAAGTATTGCTCTATATGCAAAATAATTAATATGGTCTATAATATTGTCACAGTTTTCTCTTTCTTAGTTTTTATCTGAATTTTCTATTTATTAATTGCAAATGGGTTCTTGCTGTCTACAATTATTATGTTGCTATGTATGCCTTGCTTCACTTTTGTCAATATTTGCTTTATATATTTTGGAGCCCTGATGTTATATACACATATACATATAGATAGATAAATATTATAGTTATAGATTCCTGCTAAATTAATTCACTTTACCATAATATAATATCAGTCATTGTCCCATGGTCGTACTTGACTTAAAGCATATTCTGTCTAATATAATTATGACCACCTTACTCAATTGTGGTTACTATTTTCATGGTACATAACTTTTTTTCATTCTGTTACTTTCACCCTATTTGACTCAATGCTAAAATGAGTCTCTTGTAGGGAGCATAGTGTATGCTTTTTAAAAAACCACTCAGGCATTCTATATCTTTTTAAAATATTTTCATTATGCATATATTCATTTATTTTTTATTTTATTTTATTTTATTTTATTTTATTTTTTGAGATGGAGTTTCACTATTGTTACCCAGGCTGGAGTGCAATGGTGCAATCTCAGCTCACTGCAATCTTCACCTCCTGGGTTCAAGCGATTCTCCTGCCTCAGCCTTCCAAGTAGCTGGGATTACAGGCACATGCCACCACACCTGGCTAATTTTTTGCATTTTTAGTAGAGATGGGGTTTTCCCATGATGGCCAGGCTCATCTGGAACTCCTGACCTCAGGTAACCTGCCCACCTTGGCCTCCCAAAGTATTGGAATTACAGGTGTGAGCCACTGCGTCCGGCCTCATGTATTTTTGAGATAGGGTCTCACTCTGTCAACCAGGCTGTTTGCATGGCTCACGGCTGCTCGAACCTCCCAAACTCAGATGATCCTCTCATTTCAGCCTCTCAAGTAGCTGGGTTACATGAATGTGCCCTCACACCCAGCTAGCTTTTTTTGTATTTTTCATAGAGACAGAGTTTTGCCATGTTGCCCAGGCTGATCTTGAACTTTTGGGATCAAGTAATCGGCCCACCTTGGCCATCCAAAGTCCTAAGATTACATTTCAAAGATTACATTTCATTTCATTAAGTAGTTTAATGAGAGTCCTGTATTTTTGTATCTACTGAATGATTTGGTGACAGAAATTTGCATTGCTTTTACTATTAGCTTTCAGTAACAATGCAGTAATTATGCAAAAGCTAATATATGTGCTGCCTTCTGTTTTATTAGTTTACTTTTTCACCTTTATACTCATAACAAATTATTTTAATTCTGTAGCTTTTTGATGTGTTTTGAAATCAGAAATGGTAATGCCTCCAACATTGTTCCTTTTTGGTAGATTGTTGGGTACTTTATTGTCTCTTTAAATTCCATATACTTTTGGATTTGCTGTTTTTATTTCTTCAAAAATGCAATGAGACATTTGAAAAACATTGAATTAAATCTGTAGATTAAATTGAGCAGTACAGACATCTTCACAATATTATTTCTTTTTCAGTTTGTTTTTGAGGTGGAGTTAAAATCACTCACCTCGACCTCCCAAAGTGCTGGGATTACAGGTGTGAGTCACTGCACACAGCCCAGTTTTCTGAACAAGTGCATGCTCAAGAGTGTGTTTTCTCATTTCCATATATTTGTAAATTTATCAATTATTTATATTATTGTTTTATACTCTAATTCCATTTTTGTCATAGAAAGTAATCTATAAAATTTCAGTTTTAAAAAATGTGTTAAGGCTTCATTTTTGGCCTAACTTGTGGTCTATATAGGAGAATGCTGTATGAGCTATTGAGAAGGCTGTGTATCCTGATGTTGTTGAGGAGTGTTCTCTATACCTTCATTAGAAATAATTGTTTTTTACTGCCTTCTAGTCCTCTGTTCCCTTATTAATATTCTGTCTTGTTTTATTATTACAGAAAATGAAGTATTGAAATATCCTACTATAATTATATTGCTCTCTGTGTGTATTCAATTTTGTATTTGCTTTATATATTTGAAACTCTAATCTGAGACACACACATGCAAATACATACATGTATAAACAAATTTGTCATAGATTCGCAGTGAAAGAATACATATATTGTTTAAAGCCCTTCTTTGTCTTCTTGAAGTTTTGACTTAAAGTACATTTTATAAAATATGACATTTTCTTACTTAAGATGCAGCTTGTGTAATATTATTTTGAGCTCTTTTGCTCTAATTTGGTTAATATTTACATGAAATTTCTACTTCCATCTTGCCACTTTCGGTCTTTTTTTATCATTAGATCTCAATTGACTCTTGTAAAAAGGCAAGTTGAATCTTGATTTTTAAAATTTTTTAATAAACCTTTTTATTTAAAGTATGTCTCTTGATTTGGAGAGATAATTATATATATTTAAATAGTTTTCTGCAAAAGAAAAACTTATGTTATTTTATTGTTTTATTTTATTCTTGTGTCTTTGTCTCTCATTTTCTCTGTCTTTTTTTTTATTTTTGTATTGACATGCTTTCAGTTTCTTTCTTATTTTCTTTTGTGTATCTGTACAGACATTTTCTAAGTGGTACCTTCTGGGATTACATAAAACCTCTAAAAGATCCAACAATATATTTAAATGTGGTAAAAAATCAACTTCAGTTTCATACAAAAATTTTTCATCATTACATCTGCCTTCTATTTTGTTATTGAGTTTGCCAATTATATTTTTTATGTTTGTATATTCATTAACATGTTTATAATAATTTCTATAGTTTTTATCTTTTAAATTTTAGAGAACAATTAAAAATGTTTTCTGCACCATTATGATAATGTTAAGAAATTCCATTTTTGTGTATGTGCATATCTTTCCCAGAAAGTTACATATTTTCATATGATTATGGGTTGTTTTCTTTCACTATGTTATTTTCAGTGGAGGAAACTCACCATCTTTGATATGTCAGGCATATGCAGTGGCAATATACATTCTCAGGATTTGGTTATTTTGGAAGTGCTTCCTTCTATTTGGTAGTAAAATTGTGGTGATGCTATTATTCTCACTTGACAGCTTTTTAAAAATTATTATTTTAACTTTAACAATATCACAGTTTCCTTCTCACTTGCAAAAATTTTTTTGATAAATTCACTTGTTATATCATGAGACTATGCTTATAAATGACACATCATTTTTATCTTACAGCTCCCAAAATTCTCTTATCTGTGATTTTTGAAATTTTGCTTATTATGTGTGTTTGTTATAAATATCTTGGTGTGTACATTTTTAAAGAAATTTTCCAATTATGTTTTGTATTTTTATATGCACGATTTTTGTTTTTTGCTATTTAAATGTTTCTGGTTGTTATTCTCATTTTTCTGATCTTCAGTAGTTGCCTGTGTTCCTGTTTAACTTACTGAATATTATTCAATTTATTTTATTTTATTTTATTTATTTTATTATTATTTTCTGAGACAGAGTCTGTCTCTGTCACCTCAACTGGAGTGCAGTGGTGCAGGCTCACTGCAACCTCCATCTCCCAGGTTCAAGCAATTCTCTTGCCTCAGCCTCCTCAGTAGCTGGGATTATAGGTGCTCACAACCACACTTGGCTATTTTTTTATATTTTTAGTAGAGATAAGGTTTCACCATGTTGGCCAGGCTAATCTTGAACCTCTGACCTCAAATGATCCATCCACCTTGGCCTCTCAAAGTGCTGGGATTACAGGTGTAAGCCATCCTGCCCACCCTATTTTATTATATTTTTGAGACAGGCTTCCTCTGTTGTCCAGGCTGTAGTGCAGAGGTACAATCTTCACTCACTGATGGGGCCATGTTGCTCTAATATTTTGTATTAATTGTAATCTTTGATTGAGCTTTGGACATTAACAAAAAGCTACCTGTTAGAATCTTTAAGATATAACTTTATTCTGGCATAGTCTGAAATCAATTGTCATGGCTAGAGATTTTGGGAATTTCTCAAACATGTTTTTAGGTTGTGTCTTGTCTAAAATTTTGTGTTTATTGTTTAGTTAAATTGGCTTATTCATATTTCTTCTTAATAATCAGTAATCACTTGCTAGACTTATTCCCTGTTTGGGGTAGGGCAGTATCTCTGCTTCTGTGACATTTATGTTTAGACTCAGCAGACTCAAACTGTTAATCCAACTTATATCGTCATTTCCTTCAGCATTTTATGTCATGGGAGACATTTACCAGTGTCTAGAAAAGCCCCTAAAAGCCAAAAATTAAGATGTATGTGCCAATATTTTTCCTGTTTTTTAAAAGAAACCAGGATTTGGCAGTTTACATTTGTGTGTGTATGTGTGTGTGTGAGAGAGAGAGAGAGAGAGTCTTGCCTTGTTACCTATGCTGTAGTTCAGAGGCATGATCTTGGTCACTACAATAGCTGCCATTACAGAGTCTCACTCTGTCACCCAGGCTGGAGTGCAGTGGTATGATGTCAGCTTACTGCAACCTCTGCCTCCTGGGTTCAAGCAATTCTCTGCCTCAGCCTCCTGAGTAGCTGAGATTACAAGTGCCTGCACCATGCCTGTCTAGTTTTTTGTGTTTTTAGTAGAGATGGGTTCTCACCATCTTGGCCAGGCTGCCTTTGAACTCCTGACCTCATGATCAACCCATGTCAGCCTCCCAAAGTGCTGAGATTACTGGTGTGAGCCATCACGCCTGACCAGCAATTTACTTTTAAAGGCACAATGTTATACTGGAGAGCAGGAAGAGCTCTGTTGGGTATAAGTAACAGACTTTTTTATTTCTTCTATGTGGCTCTTTGCATTGTACTCACCTTGGGCCCTTCATACACTTAACTCATTTATAAATTTTTTACAAATGTATTTTGGGCAGTATGTTTTTGTTACATTTATATGTCCAGGAAGAAATTACAGCTTGTGATATTTTGCTACGTCATCTTGTTTATGTAGTTTGTATAATTTTATAGGTTAGATTTGTAAAGTATATTTATCTGAGTCTAGCAAGTGAAGTGTGTTTTTATGGTTTCTTTCAGTTTTGTGTTCTCATTTTAACCAAGACCTTTGGCCAGAGCACAGCATAAAAGATTCTTTCCAAAAACTGATACTGAGAAGACATAAAAAATGTGGACATGATAATTTGCAGTTAAAAAAAGGCTGTGAAAGTGTGGATAAGTGTAAAGTGCACAAAAGAGGTTATAATGGACTTAACCAATGTTTGACAACTACCCAAAGCAAAATGTTTCAATGTGATAAACATGGGAAGGTCTTTCATCAATTTTCAAATACAAACAGACATAAGACAAGACATACTGGAAAAAACCCTTTCAAATTTACAGAATGTAGCAAAGCTTTTAACAAGTCCTCAACCCTTACTACACATAAGAAAATTCATACTGGAGAGAAACCCTATAAATGTATAGAATGTGGCAAAGCCTTCAACCGGTCCTCACACCTTACTACACATAAGATAATTCATACTGGAGAGAAACGGTACAAATGTGAAGACTGTGGCAAAGCCTTTAACCGCTCCTCTAACCTTACTACACATAAGAAAATTCATACTGGAGAGAAACCCTACAAATGTGAAGAATGTGGCAAGGCCTTTAAGCGCTCCTCTATCCTTACTACACATAAGAGAATTCATACTGGAGAGAAACCCTACAAATGTGAAGAATGTGGCAAAGTTTTTAAGTACCTTTCTTCCCTTTCTACACATAAGATAATTCATACTGGAGAGAAACCCTACAAATGTGAAGAATGTGGCAAAGCCTTCAATTGGTCCTCACACCTTACTACACATAAGAGAATTCATACTGGAGAGAAACCCTACAAATGTGAAGAATGTGGCAAAGGCTTTAAGTACTCCTCTACCCTTACTAAACATAAAATAATCCATACTGGAGAGAAACCCTACAAATGTGAAGAATGTGGTGAAGCCTTTAAGTACTTCTGTTCCCTTACTGCACATAAGATAATTCATACTGGAAAGAAACCTTACAAATGTGAAGAATGTGGCAAAGTGTTTAAGCACTCCTCTCCCCTTTCTAAACATAAGAGAATTCATACTGGAGAGAAACCCTACAAATGTGAAGAATGTGGCAAAGCCTTCAGTCGGTCCTCTATTCTTACTACACATAAGATAATTCACACTGGAGAGAAACCCTACGAATGTGAAGACTGTGGCAAAGCCTTTAACCGCTCCTCTAACCTTACTAAACACAAGAAAATTCATACTGGAGAGAAGCCTTACAAATGTGAAGAATGTGGCAAGGCCTTTCAGTGCTCCTCTATTCTTACTACACATAAGAGAATTCATACTGCAGATAAACCCTACAAATGTGAAGAATGTGGCAAAGACTTTAAGTACTCCTCTACCCTTACTAGACATAAGAGAATTCATACTGGAGAGAAACCCTACAAATGTGAAGAATGTGGCAAAGCTTTTAATCATCCCGCAACCCTTTTTTCACATAAGAAAATTCATACTGGAGGGAAACCACACAAGTGCAATAAATGTGGCAAAGCCTTTATTTCATCCTCAAACCTTAGTAGACATGAGATAATTCATATGGGAGGGAATCCCTACAAATGTGAAAATGTGGCAAAGCCTTAGACACTCCTCTGCCCTTACTAGACATAAGATAATTCATACTGGAGAGAAACCCTATGAGTTTGATGAATGTGGGAAAGCCTTTAACCAGCTATCAACTTTTACTAAATATGAGAATTTATGGAACACAAACACTACAAATATAAAGAATGTGACAAAGCTTTTAGGAAGTTCTCAACCCTTATTACACATAATTCATACTGGATAGAAACCCTACATCTGTGAAGAATGTGGCATAGCCTATAACAATTTTCAATCAATTCTTTTTTTTTTTTTGAGATGAAGTTTCATGCTTGTCACCCAAGCTGGAATACAATGTGATGATCTCGGATCACTGAAACCTCTGCCTCCCGGGTTCAAGCCATTTTCCTGCCTCAGCTTGTCTAGTAGATGAGATTATGGGGGGTGGAGCCAAGATGGCTGAATAGGTACAGCTCCTGTCTACAGCTCCCAGCCTGAGTGACGCAGAAGATGGGTGATTTCTGCATTTCCGTCTGACGTACCAGGTTCATCTTACTAGGGAGTGCCAGACAGTGGCTGCAGGACAGTGGGTGCAGTGCACTGTGCATGAGCCAAAGCAGGGCGAGGCATTGCCTCACTCACGAAGCGCAAGGGGTCAGGGAGTTCCCTTTCCTAGTCAAAGAAAGGGGTGACAGATGGCACCTGGAAAATCGGGTCACTCCCACCCTAATACTGCGCAATTCCAATGGGCTTAAAAAATGGCACACCAGATTATATCCTGCACCTGGCTCAGAGGGTCCTATGCCCATGGAGTCTCACTGATTGCTAGCACAGCAGTCTGAGATCAAACTGCAAGGCAGCAGCGAGGCTGGGGGAGGAGCACCTGCCATTGCCCAGGCTTGCTTAGGTAAAGCAGCTGGGAAGCTAGAACTGGGTGGAGCCCACCACAGCTCGAGGAGGCCTGCCTGCCTCTGTAGGCTCCACCTCTGGGGGCAGGGCACAGACAAAAAGACAGCAGTAACCTCTGCAGACTTAAACGTCCCTGTCTGACAGCTTTGAAGAGAGTAGTGGTTCTCCCAGCACACAGCTGGAGATCTGAGAACGGGCAGACTGCCTCCTCAAGTGGGTCTCTGACCCCTGAGCAGCCTAACTGGGAGGCACCCCCCAGTAGGGGCAGGCTGACACTTCACACGGCTGGGTACTCCTCACACAAAACTTCCAGAGGACCGATCAGGCAGCAGCATTTGCGGTTCATAAAAATCCGCTGTTCTACAGCCACTGATGCTGATACCCAGGCAAACAGGGTCTGGAGTGGACCTCTAGCAAACTCCAACAGACCTGCAGCTGAGGGTCCTGTCTGTTAGAAGGAAAACTAACGAACAGAAAGGACATCCACACCAAAAACCCATCTGTACATCACCATCATCAAAGAACAAAAGTAGATAAAACCACAAAGATGGGGAAAAAACAGAGCAGAAAAACTGGAAACTCTAAAAAGCAGAGCACCTCTCCTCCTCCAAAGGAACGCAGTTCCCCACCAGCAACAGAACAAAGCTGGATGGAGAATGACTTTGATGAGTTGAGAGAAGAAGGCTTCAGACAATCAAACTACTCCGAGCTACAGGAGGAAATTCAAACCAAAGGCAAAGAAGTTAAAAACTTTGAAAAAAAATTAGACGAATGTATAAGTAGAATAACCAATGCAGAGAAATGCTTAAAGGACCTGATGGAGCTGAAAGCCAAGGCTCAAGAACTACGTGAAGAATGCAGAAGCCTCAGGAGCCAATGCGATCAACTGGAAGAAAGGGTATCAGTGATTGAAGATCAAATGAATGAGATGAAGTGAGAAGGGAAGTTTAGAGAAAAAAAATTAAAAAGAAACAAAGTCTCCAAGAAATATGGGACTATGTGAATAGACCAAATCTACCTCTGATTGGTGTACCTGAAAGTGAGGGGGAGAATGGAACCAAGTTGGAAAACACTCTGCAGGATATTATCCAGGAGAAATTCCCCAATCTAGCAAGGCAGGCCGACATTCAGATTCAGGAAATACAGAGAACGCCACAAAGATACTCCTCGAGAAGAGCAACTCCAAGACACATAATTGTCAGATTCACCAAAGTTGAAATGAAGGAAAAAATGTTAAGGGCAGCCAGAGAGAAAGGTCGGGTTACCCACAAAGGGAAGCCCATCAGACTAACAGCTGACCTCTTGGCAGAAACTCTATAAGCCAGAAGAGAGTGGGGGCCAATATTCAACATTCTTAAGGAAAAGAATTTTCAACCCAGAATTTCATATCCAGCCAAACCAAGCTTCATAAGTGAAGGAGAAATAAAACACTTTACAGACAAGCAAATGCTGAGAGATTTTGTCACCACCAGGCCTGCCCTAAAAGAGCTCCTGAAGGAAGCACTAAACATGGAAAGGAACAACTGATACCAGCTGCTGCAAAATCATGCCAAAATGTAAAGACCATCGAGACTAGGAATAAACTGCATGAACTAATGAGCAAAATAACCAGCTAACATCATAATGACAGGATCAAATTCTCACATAACAATATTAGCTTTAAATGTAAATGGGCTAAATGCTCCAATTAAAAGACACAGACTGGCAAATTGGATAAAGAGTCAAGACCCATCAGTGTGCTGTATTCAGGAAACCCATCTCACGTGCAGAGACACACATAGGCTCAAAATAAAAGGATGGAGGAAGATCTACAAAGCAAATGGAAAACAAAAAAAAAGGCAGGGGTTGCAATCCTAGTCTCTGATAAAACAGAATTTAAACCAACAAAGATCAAAAGAGACAAGGCCATTACATAATGGTAAATGGATCAATTCAACAAGAAGAGATAACTATCCTAAATATATATGCACCCAATACAGGAGCACCCAGATTCATAAAGCAAGTCCTGAGTGACCTACAAAGAGACTTACACTCCCACACAATAATAATGGGAGACTTTAACACCCCACTGTCAACATTAGACAGATCAATGAGACAGAAAGTTAACAAGGATATCCAGGAATTGAACACAGCTCTGCACCAAGCGGACCTAATAGACATCTACAGAACTCTCCACCCCAAATTAACAGAATATACATTTTTTTCAGCACCACACCACATCTATTCCAAAATTGACCACATAGTTGGAAGTAAAGCACTCCTCAGCAAATGTAAAGGAACAGAAATTATAATAAACTCTCAGACCACAGTGCAATCAAACTAGAACTCAGGATTAAGAAACTCACTCAAAATTGCTCAACTACATGGAAACTGAACAACCTGCTCCTGAATGACTACTTTGTACATAACGAAAAGAAGGCAGGAATAAAGATGTTCTTTGAAACCAATGAGAACAAAGACACAACATGCCAGAATCTCTGGGACACATTCAAAGCAGTATGTAGAGGGAAATTTATAGCACTAAATGCCCACAAGAGAAAGCAGGAAAGATCCAAAATTAACACCCTAACATCACAATTAAAAGAACTAGAAATGCAAGAGCAAACACAGTCAAAAACTAGCAGAAGGCAAGAAATAACTAAAATCAGAGCAGAACTCAAGGAAATAGAGACACAAAAAACCCTTCAAAAAATTAATGAATCCAGGAGCTGGTTTTTTGAAAGGATCAACAAAATTGATAGACCGCTAGCAAGACTAATGAAGAAAAGAGAGAAGAATCAAATAGATGCAATAAAAAATGATAAAGGGAATATCATCACTGATCCCACAGAAATACAAACTACCATCAGAGAATTCTACAAACACCTCTACGCAAATAAACTAGAAAATCTAGAAGAAATGGATAAATTCCTCAACACATACACCCTCCCAAGACTAAACCAGGAAGAAGTTGAATCTCTGAATAGACCAATAACAGCCTCTGGGGTTGAGGTGATAATCAATAGCTTACCAACCAAAAAGAGTCCAGGACCAGATGGATTCACAGCCGAATTCTACCAGAGGTACAAGGAGGAGCTGGTACTATTCCTTCTGAAACTATTCCAATCAATAGGAAAAGAGGGAATCCTCCCTAACTCATTTTATGAGCCCAGCATCTTCCTGATACCAAAGCTGGGCAGAGACACAACCAAAAAAGAGAATTTGAGACCACTATCCTTGATGAACATTGATGTGAAAATCCTCAATAAAATACTGGCAAACTGAATCCAGCAGCACATCAAAAAGCTTATCCACCATGATCAAGTGGGCTTCATCCCTGGGATGCAAGGCTGGTTCAACATACACAAATCAATAAATGTAATCCAGCATATAAACAGAACCAAAGACAGAAACCACATGATTATCTCAATAGATGCAGAAAAGGCCTTTGACAAAATTCAACAACACTTCATACTAAAAACTCTCAATAAATTAGGTATTGATGGGATGTATCTCAAAATAATAAGAACTATCTATGACAAGCCCACAGCCAACATCATACTGAATGGGCAAAAACTGGAAGCATTCCCTTTGAAAACTGGCACAAGACAGGGATGTCCTCTCTCACCACTCCTATTCAACATAGTGTTGGAAGTTCTGGCCAGGGCAATTAGGCAGGAGAAGGAAATAAAGGGTATTCAATTAGGAAAAGAGGAAGTCAAATTGTCCCCGTTTGCAGATGACATGATTGTATATCTAGAAAACCCCATTGTCTCAGCCCAAAATCTCCTTAACTGATAGGCAACTTCAGCGAAGTCTCAGGATACAAAATCAATGTACAAAAATCACAAGCATTCTTATACACCAACAACAGACAAAGAGAGAGCCAAGCCATGAGTGAACTCCCATTCACAGTTGCTTCAAAGAGAATAAAATACCTAGGAATCCAACTTACAAGGGATGTGAAGGACCTCTTCAAGGAGAACTACAAACCACTGCTCAATGAAATAAAAGAGGATACAAAGAAATGGAAGAACATTCCATGCTCATGGGTAGGAAGAATCAATATCATTAAAATGGCCCATACTGCCCAAGGTAATTTATAGATTCAATGCCATCCCCATCAAGCTACCAATGACTTTCTTCACAGAATTGAAAAACACTACTTTAAAGTTCATATGGAACCAAAAAAGAGCCCACATTGCCAAGTCAATCCTAAGCCAAAAGAATAAAGCCGGAGGCATCACGCTACCTGACTTCAAACTATGCTACAAGGCTACAGTAACCAAAACAGCATTGTACTGGTACCAAAACAGAGATATAGATCAATAGAACAGAACAGAGCCCTCAGAAATAATGCCGCATATCTACAACTATCTGACCTTTGACAAACCTGACAAAAACAAGCAATGGGGAAAGGATTCCCTATTTAATAAATGGTGCTGGGAAAACTGTCTAGCCATATGTAGAAAGCTGAAACTGGATCCCTTCCTTACAGCTTATACAAAAATTAATTCAAGATGGATTAAAGACTTACATGTTAGACCTAAAACCATAAAAACCCTAGAAGAAAACCTAGGCAATACCATTCAGGACATAGGCATGGGCAAGGACTTCATGTCTAAAACACCAAAAGCAATGGCAACAAAAGCCAAAATTGACAAATGGGATCTAATTAAACTCAAGAGCTTCTGCACAGCAAAAGAAACTACCATCAGAGTCAACAGGCAACCTACAAAATGGAAGAAAATTTTCGCAACCTACTCATCTGACAAAGGGCTAATATCCAGAATCTACAATGAACTCAAACAAATTTACAGGAACAAACAACCCCATCAAAAATTCGGCAAAGGACATGAACAGACACTTCTCAAAAGAAGACATTTATGCAGCCAAAAGACACATGAAAAAATGCTCACCATCACTGGCCATCAGAGAAATGCAAATCAAAACCACAATGAGATACCATCTCACACCAGTTAGAATGGCAATCATTAAAAAGTCAGGAAACAACAGGTGCTGGAGAGGATGTGGAGAAATAGGAACACTTTCACACTGTTGGTGGGACTGTAAACTAGTTCAACCATTGTGGAAGTCAGTGTGGCGATTCCTCAGGGAGCTAGAACTAGAAATACCATTTGACCCAGCCATCCCATTACTGGGTATATACCCAAAGGACTATAAATCATGCTGCTATAAAGACACATGCACACATATGTTTATTGTGGCACTATTCACAATAGCAAAGACTTGGAACCAACCCAAATGTCCAACAATGATAGACTGGATTAAGAAAATGTGGCACATATACACCATGGAATACTATGCAGTCATAAAAATGATGAGTTCATGTCCTTTGTAGGGACATGGATGAAACTGGAAATCATTCTCAGCAAACTATCGCAAGGACAGAAAACCAAACACTGCATGTTCTCACTCATAGGTGTGAATTGCACAATGAGAACACATGGACACAGGAAGGGGAACATCACACTCCGGGGACTGTTGTGGGTTGGGGGGAGGGGGAAGGGATAGCATTAGGAGATATACCTAATGCTAAATGATGAGTTAATGGGTGCAGTACACCAACATGGCACATGTATACATATGTAAGAAACCTGCACATTGTGCACATGTACCCTAAAACTTAAAGTACAATAATAATAAAATAAAAAAATTAAAAAAGATTACAAGTGCCTACCACCATGCCCAGCTAATTTTCATATTTTTAGTAGACATGCAATTTTATCATGTTTTTCAGGGTGGTCTCAAACTCCTGACCTCAGGCGATCCACCTGCTTTGGCCTCCTAAAGTGCTGGAATTACAGGCATGAACCATGATGCCTGGCCACCATTTCTTAATTCTTAAGAGATTTGGTGATAATTCCTGCTGAAGAAGAACTCTACAAACCTAAAAAACATGTGACAGTGCTTTTACCAACACCTCCAAATTCTCTATATATAACAATAATTATTATGGTGTGAAACCCTAGAATTATATATAATGTGACATAGCCTTTATGTGGTTGCCACACTTGATTGTAGGTAAGACTGCAAAACTCCTACTGTCATACTGGCAAAACTCCTACAAGTTTGAAGAATGTGGCAAAACATTTAATCAGTTCTTACCCCTTATTTCACAGGAAAGCTATTATCCTTGAGAAAAATTGTACAAATATAAGGAATATGGAAAACCCATTAATTCCTACTCACATCTTAACATAAAAAGGTTCCTTTTAATAAAAGCATTAAAAGTGCAATTACTGTCTAAAAAATCTTTCAGAATCTATAAGCCTTTAAAATGAAGAAAAGTATTTATTTTGAAGACAACTATTACAACTATAAAGGGGGTTATAGTGCATTTACTTGTATCACAGATCTTATTGCACACATTTGTACCAGAGGAAAACAGTGAAGCAATTGCTCAAGCTTTGTTCAACATCAGGGAATTTATATTGGAGATTAGTCCTGCAAATGTAATAAGTTTAGAAACACTTTTTTTTTTTCAGAAACAACAGCTTAGAAAACACCAGAGAGTTTATACTAAAGTATAATTTTGCAGATGCAGTAAATATAAAAACAATTCAAAATAGAATGTATATAAATGTCAGAATTTACAGTAGAATAACTAAGGCACTGACACTTAAGACATTACACTAAATCAGAGTGTTGAGTATAAAAACTAATCCACAACTACAGTTTTTAGATAAATGATTTGTATGTAACTTTGAAAAGAGATTTTTGGAAGCATTGTAATTACATTGAAATTACACTTGTTTCCTTGAATAAAATTTTTTGAAAACTGAATAATGATATAATACAGCTTTCAAATTACTTCATGCTGTTAATTTATTCCTGTTTTATTCACATGTGAAAGCATGTGATCAATTGCTTCTGCATTAGAGATATTAGATATTTTAAAAAATTATTTGGACATTATGACCTTTTCTATAAAAGAATAAGGACATTAAAATGTAAGATGCATAATGAAAATATAAGTGGAGAGGTTCTTTGTAGTAAACCTCTATTAAGTATAAGGTAAATGTTCAGAGCAATACTTTTCTACATTATAGTGTCACAAGGAAATAATTATAGTTAAAAGTATATTAAAATAAAATAGTATATTATTTTACTAATTGTACTTTTATGTAATGAAATACAGTACATTTAAAAATTGCTAGGGCTGGGCTCAATGGCGCATGCCTGTAATCCCAGCACTTGGGGAGGTCGAGGTGGGTGGAACACCTGAGGTCAGGAGTTCGAGACCAGCCTGACCAACATGGAGAAACCCCATCTCTACTAAAAATACAAAAAATACTAAAAATACTTAGGAGGCTGAGGCAGGAGAATTGCTTGAACAAGGGAGGCAGAGGTTGTGGTGAGCCAAGATCTTGCCATTGCACTCCACCCTGGACAAAAAGAAAAAAACTGCGTCCACCCCCCCCAAAAAAGTTAGATTATGTGTGAACTTAATTTTATTATTTTTTAACCATGTTAATACTACTGTGCATTTAATGAAGCATTATTATGCCACTAACTTTAAACGATCCTACCTTACTCAAGGGTGAAGCTACAAGATGGTAACAATACACAATTTGGCATATAGTGGAATAACATTTCTAGTAATCACTTTGCCCGTGGCTTTAAACTGCAAATGAGTTAAAGAATATTGTTCCCACAGATTAAATTTTTACTCTATTTTCTTCTTGAAATTTGTTATTTGTATTTGTGCGTATATAGTATGTGTATGTATTTATGCCTTATATGGCATCTTTTGACTCAGGCCTACAATATGCAGTAATTACATTAGGGTAAATAAGGTGTCCGTCACCTCTAGCGTTTATCCTTTGTATTACCAAAAGTGTAACTATATGCTTTTGTTCATTTTAAAATGTACAATTAAATTGTTATTGACTACAGGATTTTTTTATGGTTATAATAATTATACAAAAATACAAATAAAATATGTCCAGGTGCAGTGGCTCACGCCTGTAATTCCAGCACTTTGGGAGGCCAAGGCAGGTGGAATGCTTGAGGCTAGGGATTCAAGACCAGCCTGGCCAACATGGTGAAACCCCTTCTCTACTAAAAATACAAAAATTGACCAGGCATCTTGGTGCACACCTGGAGGCTGAGGCAGGAGAATTGTTTGAACCCGGGAGGTGGAGGTTGCAGTGAGCCAAGGTCGCACCACTACACTCCAGCATGGATGACAGAGTGAGACTCCATTTCAAAAAAAAAAAAAAAAAGAAATAGAAATAAAGTCCATACATTTCTGAGTTCTGAAAGTTTATTAATAAATATTTGTTATATAGCTGTCTTTGAACATGTTGTCTCTCTGCCTGCAAGCACATAGACTTTTAGTTTTAATTTACATAGGGTTAAATATACTCATATTACTCTGAAGATAAACCTTAGGTGTATGAAAATTATGAAGCGAGTGTTTTTGTGAGTATGAGTTTGTACATATTTTCAGAAGGAAAGAGCAATTATTGCAACAAAACAAATCATTTTAATTAGATGATTAACAAAACTAAACACCTTGAAAATGCTAAAAGCAAATCTATACTTTCTGGTTTGTATTCAATTTATTAGTGTAAAATGTTATGGCTTATGATTCGGATTCTCCCCGGAATCTGCTTATTAAAGCACAGGCAACTTTGTCTCCAGAAACAACACTCTTGAGTACAACAATAAAACCCCTCTTCAAACAAACAAACAAAAAAATCATTTTAACACCTATTTTAATGAACATTCAACCAAAATTGAATAATTGAATATATTTTTATTGTTCTATGTGTGTGTGAACATATAAAATGGTGCATAAAGGAAAAATGAGCCAGAAAAATATGTTAAGATTTGTAGTGAATAAAACTGGAAAGTAGTTAATTATTATATCCAGTTGATACCTTTGTTTATGTAGATAACAAAAGCAGCAGAAAGACTTTTTTTTTTCCTTTTTCAAGATGGAGTCTTGCTTTGTCACCCAGGCTGGAGTGCAGTGGCATGATAGCCCACTGTAACCTCCACCTCCTGAGTTCAAGCAATTCTTGTGCCTCAGCCATTTTAGTAGCTGGGATTACAGGTGTGTGCTACCACGCCCGACTAGTTTTCATATTTTTAGAAGAGACGGGGTTTCATCATGTTGGCCAGACTGGTCTCAAACAGCTGACCTCATGATCTGCCTGCCTCAGCCTCCCACAGTGCTGATATTACAGGTATGAGCCACTGTGACAGGCAAAAGACTATTTTAAAAGTTTATTTATGTGGGTAGACAACGTTCTAAGATAATACCCTGAATTTCCAGTCTGTTACACACCAGCTGTGTAATACTTTCTTCTTGAGTGTAGAAACGTGTGACTGTGGTGGGAAATCACTCATGAAATTAGGTTACTCATGTGTTGCCTTTGTGTTTATCAAAATGGAGATTATCCTGCTTGTGCTAAACTTAATCAGATGTGGTTTTGAGAGAAAGAGACACGTCATAGAAAAACACCCCTGCTGGCCTGAAAGTAAGTGACTTCTTGGTGGAACATGTTGTAAGCTGCTTATGGTGGCCACATAACAGGAAACATGTTTGTATATTGTCATCATTCCTGCCTCCTGCATGTTGATTTCAGTAAGGAGAATAAGAGGATCTTATGGCAGAGGGTAAAAAAGGGACTTTCATTCATGCAAGAAATAATCACCTCTCATCTGGGATAGCTTAAGAGAAACAGGAGACCACAACAGGACCACATTAATGGTAGGAAAAGGGTAACCTAAGTAAAAGTGTTCACTGGCATCATAGAACAATATTTAGTAAGCTGTAGTGAATGATCAGCCTCTGGGATACTGATAGTCTACCAGCAATGCTGAACTCACTCTGTTTTAATCAGCATGTCTGCACCATTCTGGTGACCCAGTTTTATAGTACTCATTACAGAAATACCATGAAGACCAGTGGGTAATGTCCTAGAATTGTACTTATTTCAAAAAGCGTACCTAATTGTTTTCACATTTCAAAAACCTTAAAAACAATGAATTTATAATTAACTTCTAATTATAGAGGATTCTACTATACTGTAATACAAGATTAAACTGTAAACACCTTAATATGAATATTTTTTGAATGTATGATTAGTTAGTAGACAGTTTCTTTTAGAGTCACAGGACAAAATAACAACTAGAGAAAACATTTGAAATGGGATAAAATTAACCAAAACCACATCTTTTCAATGGCTTGGCTAAACTAAACACCTTGAATATTGTCATCTTTTCAATGGCTTGGCGTAATTGCCATACTTACGGAAATGGCCAGATGACTAATGAGAAACAGAAAGATTTTGGCTTTGCTCAATGATTGTTTTTGACCTTTTGAAATCTAAAATCCTGGATAAACTATTCAAAGGGAATATTTTATAGGTGGCTTCCCAGGGTTTCCAAGTAAATGAAGGATGGATTCTCTCTCTGTCACCCAAGCGCAGTGCAATGGTGTGTTCTCATTTCACTGCAAACTCTGCCTCCCTGGTTCAAGCGATTCTCCTGCCTCAGCCTCCCGAGTAGCTGGGATAACAGGCAACCACCATTATGCCCGGATAATTTTTGTATCTTTAGTAGAGATGGGATTTCACCTTGTTAGCCAGGCTCATCTTGAACAGCTGACCTCAGAGTGCTGTGACTACAGGTATGAGCCACTGTGCCCGGCCAGAAGAATTTTGATAGGCAGGAAAATGCACATTATATACACACATTGCTCTACTCTGATTTACTTCAACACTGAAAAATTGAAGATTGTAAATGTAGTCTCAATTTAGAGTGAATTAACAAAAGATTTGTTTTTCAAAAAAGCAAATGGATAAAATTAATGGGTAACAGATGCCATTAGCTGCTAAAAAATAGTATGACTAAATTTAGTAAGTATCTAGCTATGCAAATAACAGCCCAATTAAATTAAGACCCTAATAGGTGCATGTGGAAAGCACTGATGTGCAGTGTGGTGCACCTCCACTCAGCATTTTCTTCTACCTTTTTACAGAGATACCAATTCTTCCTCAGTTACTCAGGGTGCATACTGGGTTAGAAATGCTTGTTCTCTGGTGCCATAGGGAAATAGCACTCGAACATTAATTTTCTTAGCAAGGCCATTTTTACTTTTTGCGGAAAGTGTACACTCTTCAGCAGTTTTGCCATCAAAGTACATCAAACAAAGGAGACAAGGTCATTTATAACCTGACGCATCCTTTCTACTACTGTGTCTAGTTTTCACTGGCTGAAACAAGACCTCAAATTCTGTATTTCCCCCCATTGTTTAGCGACTTAGAACTTTTTAAAAGAGGCAAAGGCAGAGGAGAATGAAGGAAGGAGGAAGTAACTTGTGGATGCTGAGAAAGGTAAAAACACCAAATAAGGAAGAGGAACAGGCTATGACCTAATGCTTGCTTGGACTAGTATAAGCATGTCAGGGCAAATATTTAGGCTAAATTGTGGGAGCTAAGAAGAAAGTACATTGATTTTTTTATTATGGCTAGCAGATATTTGAGAATGTTAGCACAGGACTTTGAATAAATTTTGCTTCTAAGAGAAGTTACTGTTTATTCCTAATTAGATGGGGAGGAAAGTCTTTGAAGAGGAACCTCTACTTTACTTTTTGCACTTGGAACAGAGAGTGCTGTGTTCAGAGTGATTACCGAAAACATGGCTAATACACATCTTCCATATGATAATAAAATGTTATAAATCTTACTCTGCCTCAGAAAAGCTTTTACTGAAAGATTATCTATGGTAATCAATTTGAGTTCATGGAAAATTTCAATATTCCAGATAATTCAGAGAGTT
The DNA here is from genome assembly GCF_028858775.2 of Pan troglodytes. NCBI lineage: Eukaryota > Metazoa > Chordata > Mammalia > Primates > Hominidae > Pan > Pan troglodytes. Next base: position 23,255,108 of record NC_072418.2, read on the forward strand.
AAATGTCAATGAAATCTCAAAACATTTGAATAAGATAAAGTCTTCTTAGTGAAGAATTTTATATTACCGGTAGTTAGAAAAAAAAAAAAAAAAAGAAAACCAGGCTGAATGTGGTGGCTCATGCCTGTAATCTCAGCACTTTGGGAGGCTGAGGCAGGTGGATCACCTATGGTCTAGAGTTCGAGACCAGCCTGACTAACATGGTGAGACCCCCATCTCTACTAAAAATACAAAAAATTAGCCGGGCATGGTGGCAGGTGCCTGTAATCCCAGCTACTGGGGAGGCTGAGGTAGAAGAATTGTGGGAAACTTGGGGACACAGGTTACAGTGAGCCAAGATCATGCCATTGCCCTCCAGCCTGGGCAACAAGAGCAAGACTCCGTCTCAAAAATAAAATAAAATAAAAACCAGTACCTTAAGCCAAATAACATTGTTTGACATGGGAGTAGCAACCAAACAAGTGCTATTCATGATTTCATAATAACTTTTTTTTTTTTGAGACAGTCTCACTAGGTCACCCAGGTTGGAGTGCCGTGACATGATCTTGGCTCCCTGCAACCTCTAACTTTCTGGTTTACATGATTCTCCTGCCTCAGCCTCCCTAGTAGCTGGGAGTACAGGTGCCCACCACCATGCCCAGCTAATTTATTTTTTTTTAAGAGGAGTCACTCTGTCATCTTGGCTGGAGTGCAGTGGCACAATCATGGCTCACTGCAACCTTGGCCTCCAGGTTCCAGTGATTCTCCTGCCTCAGCCTCTTAAGAAGCTGGGATTACAGGCACCTGCCACCACGCCCAGCTAATTTTTTATATTTTTAGTAGAGACCAGATTTCACCATGTTGCCCAGGCTGGTCTCAAACTGCTGACCTCAAGCAATCCACTGCCCTCCACCTCCCAAACTGCTGGGATTACAGGCATGAGCCATTGTGCTCAGCAATTTCTGTACTTTTAGAAGAGACAGGGTTTCACCATATTGGCCAGGCTGGTCTCGAACTCCTGACGTTGTGATCCACCCACCTCGGCCTCTCAAAGTGCTGGGAATACAGGCGTGAACCATCATGCTCGGCCTGATCATTGTTAAAGTAGCAATAGCACCTTGTGCTTTCCTAGGACTTGCTGGCCTGTTTTTCACTGATATAAAGTGAAGAAAGCATTCAAATATTGCTGAGAAGTGGCTGTCCTCCCAGAAAATAGCTATTCTCGGCTGTACCAACATTGACTAATAGTAAGAGGAAGTGAAGTGGATAAAAGGCAAATGTGTCTTCTCTGTATCTTTTTTCAACCATTGGCTGAAGAACAGGAGAATGCAGAAAATTAAAAAAAAAAAAATCCCTGAAAGATCATGAAGAAGCTCTCTTTATCAGACAAAAAACCTCTTAGGGGATTTTTTTTGTTTCATTATTGTACTGTCTGCTTCTATGAGTTTAAATTTTTTTTTACACTTTACATAGAAATAGGATTATATGAGTCAGGCACAGTGGCTCATGCCTGTAATCCCAACACTTTGAGAGGCCGAGGTGGGTGGATCACTTGAGGTCAGGAGTTTGAAACTAGCCTGGCCAACATGGGAAAACTCTATCTCTACAGAAAATATAAAAATTTGCTGGGTATGGTGGCAAGTGCCTGTAATCCCAGGTACTGAGGAAGCTGAGGCAGGAGAATCTCTTGAACCTGGAGGCAGATGTTGCAGTGAGTGGAGATGGTGCCACTGCACTCCAGCCTGGGTGACAAGAGCAAAACTCCACCTCAAAAAAGAAAAAAAAAAGGATTATGTTTTCTGTTTTTTTCCGTGTTGACTTATTTTACTTAGTATAATGTCTTTCAGGTTCATGAATGGTGTTGCAAATAACAAGACCTTATTTTTAAGGGCTGAATATCATTTCATTGTGTACACATACCATATTTTCTTTTTCCATTCACCTATTGATGGACACTTAGGTTGATTTCATACCTTAGCTATTGTGAGTAATCCACTTCCTTCCTTCTATTTTGATTTTGTTTTTGTTTTGCTTTGTTTGAGATGGAGTCTCATTCTGTCGCCCATGCTGGAGTGCAGTGGCGTGATCTCTGCTCACTGCAAACTCTGCCTCCCAGGTTCAGTGATACTCGTGCCTAAGCCTCCTGAGTAGCTGAGGTTACAGGTGTAAGCCACCACACCAGGCTAATTTTTGTAATTTTAGTAGAGGCAGGCTTTCACCATGTTCACCAGGCTGCCTTTCATTTGTTTGTATATTTCTTTCTCCTTTCCCGTCTTTATCTCTAGAAGTATTTTAATTTTAATATATAAATTATGACTGTTAACCTTCATTTCTCTGTTTTTGCATACTATTATGGCTGATTAAAAGATAAGTTTTTTGAAATTTCCTGGATAAAGTTTATTACTTCATTATTAAGATAACTTGAGACAATATGGAAATGAAAATCAACATTTGTTAGTAAAACAGAAATTAGCTACTGGTAGTCATTTAATCTCTCACCCAACATGAACGCTACGTCTTTGTGTCATCTCTCCCAGTTGTATGTAAGAGGCTACTGAGCAAACTGGTCAGCATAAAATTTTGTGAAGTTTAACATATATGTTCTGAAAATTAAGTTGATCCATTACCAGAAAAGTAGGTTTTCTGATGTGTATAATTTTACTCTATTTAAATTCTTCAGAAAAATGAAACTGACATTATGTAAAAGTTTTTTTTGGAAATTAAAAATGCTTAAGAAATATTTATAGAAACTAAAAGTAAAAATAGTTTTAGATTCCTAGAGAACATCTTTAAAATACTTCAAGTTATCCTCTGACAGTATATATATATAAAATATATATAATATATAAATATATAATATATAATAAATATAATATATAAAAATAATATATAATATATAATGTATAAAATATATATTTACATTATATAATATATATTTATTTATATGTTTATATATTTAAATATATAATTATATTTAAATTATATATTAAATATATAATTATATTTAAATTATATATTAAATATATAATTATATTTAAATTATATATTAAATATATAATTATATTTAAATTATATATTAAATATATAATTATATTTAAATTATATATTAAATATATAATTATATTTAAATTATATATTTAAATATATAATTATATTTAAATTATATATTTAAATATATAATTATATTTAAATTATATATTTAAATATATAATTATATTTAAATTATATATTTAAATATATAATTTAAATATATAATTATATTTAAAATATAATTATATTTATATAATACATAAATATATGATATGTCATATATAAATATATATAATATCATATATGATATATATATGTATATATGATCTATATGAGATATTTATGATATATATCTCATATATATGAGATATATATCATAATGAGATATATATCAAATATATGATATATCATATATTTATATATTATATATAATATATAGAAATATATATTATATATAATATATAGAAATATATATGTAATATATATTTAATATATATGTATATTTATATATGAATATATATTTTGTATATGTAAATATATATTATATATAATATATATTTTTATATAATATATAATGTATATTTTCATATAATATATAATATAATATATTATATATATTTTTTTCTTTTTTTGAGAGAAAGTTTCACTCTTGCCCAGGCTGGAGTGCAATGGCACAATCTCGGCTCACTGCAACCTCCACCTTCCGGGTTCAAGTGATTCTCCTGCCTCAGCCTTGCCAGTACCTGGGCTTACAGGCGCCCACCACCACACCTGGCTAATTTTTACAGTTTTACTATAGATGGGGTTTCATCATGTTGGCCAGGCTGGTCTCGAACTCCTGACATCAAGTAATCCCTCTGCCTTGGCCGCCCAAAGTACTGGGATCACAGGCATGAGCCACTGGCTGGGCCAAGTGTTGAACTTTTCTGAATAAATTATCTCAGCTCAGATAATTTAAATCAGCCAATTAGCTTACCTCTGGGGATTCCAAGCAGCCCATTAGCACATCCCAGGAGAATCCAATCAGCAAATTAGCTCAGCCCAGCTGATTAGCCCAGGTAATTTTTAAGAGCCAGCTAACTTACTCCAGGTGATATTAATCAGCCAGTTATCTCAGCTGATGTGAATCTTATAAGCCAATTAGTTTAGCACAGGTGATTTTAAACCACCGAGTCACTCAGCCCAGGTGATTTCAATCAGTGAATCAGCTTAACCCAGGTGATTTCTATCAGCCAATTGATCAATCCAGGTGAATTCAATTAGCTAATTAGCTCAGTCCAGGTGATCCTAATCAGCCAATTATCTAGCAGCTGCCAATTCATTAAGGCATGCCCAAAATGGTAAATATAAATAGCCCAGGCACACCAAGAAGAAATGCAGGGCCCTATATGCTAAGCTGGACAGTATGTACCACACAGCTTTACTGTCAGCTTATTTACAAGACCTGAAACCTGAAGCTGAAGGTTTTTGTTTATATAAACAACATTGTATGGCTATGTTTTATTCTGTTATGCTATTGAAAAAAACAGAAGGCAATTAATTCTACATCTGCATCCTTAGTATATGCTCTATATTTTAAAAAGTGGGAAAATATTTTATGTATACATTAATATTTACATAGACACATTCATATAAGTTTGCGTTTATGTATCTACCAGGTGTGTACATATATTCATATATATACCTAAGTATATATAAATATATATATACCTAAGTATATATAAATATATATATACCTAAGTATATATAAATATATATATACCTAAGTATATATAAATATATATATACCTAAGTATATATAAATATATATATATAAAATATCTGAAGCTGTAACAATCTTTGTATTTATATTCATACAGAATAAAGATGTTGACTGTGGAAGTATTGATAGGTATTGCTACAAACAGTAATACAAAACCTTTCATACATGCATAAAATATTTTCCCTGTAGAATACTATTTCTAGAATAGTACAGAAATAGAGGAATGCTCTGATATACATCCTGCTGCACTTAATATATTCAAAGGAAGCACTGAACTTTGTTGTGCACTTCTGGATGATACAAATTTTCTAAGGCCATTGGAGTTATTTACTGCCATATCAGGGTTGACTTTTCTTTTATTGTTGTACGTAAGGTCAGAGATGAGCCAGCCCCAGTCCAAAGGTTCTAACCTAAATATGAGAATACTTACTCTTTCTCTTTAGAACTTTCATCAAGACAAGAACTGTGTGTATTCCCCAGAGTGTGCCATGTAAAATCACACTCTTGTCTTTTTGTCTTTGTGGCAGAAGTTGGGTATTTATGGTAAGAAAATATTAGTCTAGGTCTCTTTTTAGAAGACAGGTGGTGATCATGGAAGCAAATATAAGGGTACATGGTACTTGGCCACATTTCAAATGGGTGATAGTGAACATTCGCTGAAGTGTCACAGGTGGCTCTATTTGCCAGGTCAAATCTTTGTGAGGAAGGCTCAGCCCACTGGTGTCAAGCATTTCTGGCAGTTTCCAGAAAGATGAAAAGAAGCTCACCGGGCTGGTTTAATGAGACCAGAATTAAAAACACCCAGGAGCCACGTTATTAAACACATTTTTACATTTATTTTAAAAAATGTGGTGTATGGCTTGGTTTGAATAAATCTTCACTGAGCTCAGTAGCTGATTGAATTTATCTAACCTGTTTGGAAAGAAAATGGAAATAACCTCTGATCAAGTTTATTTTATAGGCTTCTTTCTGTACATACAGATATAAAATAGGTGGCTCATTAAACATATACACACAAAATGAGTCACATGGTTATGTCTATGTAATGTTTATTTCTGCATACGACTCTCAGAAAAAAGCCACAGAAAAAAAGTAGGTCAGAAGACATCTCTGTATGCTACCCCTGAAGCCAAGATCAATTAAATAAGTAAATGAGCAGAAACCGGGTGATTGCAATCAGCCAATTTGCACAGCCTTGGTGATTTCAACCAGCCAAGTAGCTCAGTCCAGGTGGATCCAATCATCCAATTATCTAAATGGTGACTGTGACTTTGTCAAGACAGGCGCCAAATGGTGCATGTGAACGGAACATGTACCAAATGCAGGGTGCTGAAATACTGTCCTGGACAGATGTGTTACATGACTTTATTTTCAGCTTATTTCTGTGGACTTGCCCTTGAAGATAGAGCTTTGTTGATATGTTCCATTCTGAAATGTTATTTAGCTAAAGAAGGAAAAATTAATTCTACATTAGCATCTTTAGAGCATGCTAAAAGGTTAAAAATATCGCTTGGGGAATATGTTTTGTATACATAAATATTTATATAGAAATATTTATATAATTCTCTGTGGGTTTTTGTCTTCCTATGTATATTTATATGTAGATGTGTCAATCTTTGTATTGATATGAAACGTTGTGAATAGTGAGATAAAAAGTAACTTCCAGTTGGATGCTGTGGCTCACACCTGTAAGCCCAGCACTTTGAGAGGCTGAGGTGGGTGGATCACCTGAGGTCAGAAGTTCAAGAACAGCCTGGCCAACATGGTGAAAGCTTATCTCTACTAAAACCAAATCTACGTCTGATTGATGTACTTGAAAGTGATGGGGAGAATGGAACCAAGCTGGAAAACACTCTGCAGGATATTATACAGGCGCAAAATAAAGGGATGGAGGAAGATCTACCAAGCAAATGGAAAACAAAAAAAAGGCAGGGGTTGCAATTGTAGTCTCTGATAAAACAGACTTTAAACCAACAAAGATCAAAAGAGACAAAGAAGGCCATTACATAATAGTAAAGGGATCAATTCAACAAGAAGAGCTAACTATCCTAAATATTTATGCACCCAATACAGGAGTACCCAGATTCATAAAGCAAGTGTTAGAGACCTACAAAGAGACTTAGACTCCCACACAATAATAGTGGGAGACTTTAACACCCCACTGTCAACATTAGACAGATCAACGAGACAGAAAGTTAACAAGGATATCCAGGAATTCAACTCAGCTCTGCACCAAGCAGACCTAATAGACATCTACAGAACTCTCCACCCCAAATCAACAGAATATACATTCTTCTGAGCACCACACCGCACTTATTCCAAAATTGAACACATAGTTGGAAGTAAAGCACTCCTCAGCAAATATAAAAGAACAGAAATTATAACAAACTGTCTCTCAGACCACAGTGCAATCAAACTAGAACTCAGGATTAAGAAACTCACTCAAAACCGCTCAACTACATGGAAACTGAACAACCTGCTCCTGAATGACTACTGGGTACATAACGAAAGAAAGGCAGAAATAAAGATGTTCTTTGAAACCAATGAGAACAAAGACAGAACATGCCAGAATCTCTGGGACACATTCAAAGCAGTGTGTAGAGGGAAATTTGTAGCACTAAATGCCCACAAGAGAAAGCAGGAAAGATCTAAAATTGACACGCTAACACCACAATTAAAAGAACTAGAGAAGCAAGAGCAAACACATTCAAAAGCTAGCAGAAGGCAAGAAATAACTAAGATCAGAACAGAACTGAAGGAAATAGAGACACAAAAAACACTTCAAAAAATCAATGAATCCAGGAGGTGGTTTTTTGAAAAGACCAACAAAATTGATAGACCACTAGCAAGACTAATAAAGAAGAAAACAGAAGAATCAAATAGACGCAATAAAAAATGATAAAGGGGACATCACCACCAATCCCACAGGAATATAAACTACCATCAGAGAATACAACAAACACCTCTACGCAAATAAACTAGAAAATATATAAGAAATGGATAAATTCCTCAACACATACACCATCCCAAGACTAAACCGGGAAGAAGTTGAATCTCTGAATAGACCAGTAACAGCCTCGGGATTGAGGTGATAACTAATAGCTTACCAATCAAAAAAAGTCCAGGACCAGATGGATTCACAGCTGAATTCTATCAGAGGTACAAGGAGGAGCTGGTACTATTCCTTCTGAAACTATTCCAATCAATAGAAAAAGAGGGAATCCTCCCTAACTCATTTTATGAGGCCAGCATCAATATGATACCAAAGCCTGGCAGAGACACAACAAAAAAAGAGAATTTTAGACCAATATCCCTGATGAACATCGATGCAAAAATCCTCAATAAAATACTGGCAAACTGAATCCAGCAGCACATCAAAAAGCTTATCCACCATGATCAAGTGGGCTTCATCCCTGGGATGCAAGGCTGGTTCAACATATGCAAATCAATAAACATAATCCAGCATATAAACAGAACCAGTAACAAAAACCATATGATTATCTCAATAGGTGCAGAAAAGGCCTTTGACAAAATTCAACAACCTTCATGCTGAAAACTCTTAATAAATTAGGTATTGATGGGACATATCTCAAAATAATAAGAGCTATCTATGACAAAGCCACAGCCAGTATCATACTGAATGGGCAAAAACTGGAAGCATTCCCTTTGAAAACTGGCACAAGACAGGGATGCCCTCTCTCACCACTCCTATTCAACATAGTGTTGGAAGTTCTGGCCAGGGCAATCAGGCAGGAGAAGGAAATAAAGGGTATTCAATTAGGAAAAGAGGAAGTCAAATTGTCCCCGTTTGCAGATGACATGATTGTATATCTAGAAAATCCCATTGTCTCAGCCCAAAATCTCCTTAACTGATAGGCAACTTCAGCAAAGTCTCAGGATACAAAATCAATGTGCAAAAATCACAAGTATTCTTATACACAAATAACAGACAGAGAGCCAAATCATGAGTGAACTCCCATTCACAATTGCTTCAAAGAGAATAAAATACCTAGGGATCCAACTTACAAGGGACATGAAGGACCTCTTCAAGGAGAACTACAAACCACTGCTCAACGAAATAAAAGAGGATACAAACAAATGGAAGAACATTCCATGCTCATGGGTAGGAAGAATCAATATCATGAAAATGGCCATGCTGCCCAAGGTAATTTATAGATTCAATGCCATCCCCATCAAGCTACCAATGACTTTCTTCACAGAATTGGAAAAAATTACTTTAAAGTTCATATGGAATCAAAAAAGAGCCCACATTGCCATGTCAATCCTAAGCCAAAAGAACAAAGCTGGAGGCATCACGCTACCTGACTTCAAACTATGCTACAGTGCTACAGTAACCAAAAGAGCATGGTACTGGTACCAAAACAGAGATATAGACCAACGGAACAGAACAGAGCCCTCAGAAATAATGCCCCATATCTACAAGAATCTGATCTTTTGCAAACCTGACAAAAACAAGAAATGGGGAAATGATTCCCTATTTAATAACTGGTGCTGGGAAAACTGACTAGCCATATGTGGAAAGCTGAAACTGGATCCCTTCCTTACACCTTATATAAAAATTAATTCAATATGGATTAAAGACTTAAATGTTAGACCTAAAACCATAAAAACCCTAGAAGAAAACCTAGGCAATACCATTCATGACGTAGGCATGGGCAAGGACTTCATGTCTAAAACACCAAAAGCAATGGCAACAAAAGCCAAAATTGACAAATGGGATCTAATTAAACTCAAGAGCTTCTGCACAGTAAAAGAAACTACCATCAGAGTGAACAGGCAATCTACAGAATGGGAGAAAATTTTTGCAATCTACTCATCTGACAAAGGGCTAATATCCAGAATCTACAAAGAACACAAACAAATTTATGAGAAAAAAACAAACAACCTCATCAACAAGTGGGCAAAGGATATGAACAGATGCTTCTCAAAAGAAGACATTTATGCAGCCAAAAGACACATGAAAAAATGCTCATCATCACTGGCCAACAGAGAAATGCAAATCAAAACCACAATGAAATACCATCTCGCACCGGTTAGAATGGCGATCATTAAAATGTCAGGAAACAATAGGTGTTGGAGAGGATGTGGAGAAACAGGAACACTTTTACACTGTTCGTGGGACTGTAAACTAGTTCAACCATTGTGGAAGTCAGTGTGTCCATTCCTCAGGGTTCTAGAACTAGAACTACCACTTGATCCAGCAATCCAATTACTGGGTATATACCCAAAGGAGTATAAATCATGCTGCTATAAAGACATATGCACACGTATGTTTATTGCGGCACTATTCACAATAGCAAAGACTTGGAACCAACCCAAATGTCCAACAATGATAGACTGGATTAAGAAAATGTGGCACATATACACCATGGAATACTATGCAGCCATAAAAAATGATGAATTCATGTCCTTTGTAGGGACATGAATGAAGCTGGAAAGCATCATTCTCAGCAAACTATTGCAAGGACACAAAACCAAACACTGCATGTTCTCACTCATAAGTGGGAATTGAACACTGAGAACACATGGACACAGGAAGGGGAACATCACACACTGGGGCCCATTGTGAGGTGTGGGGAGTGGGGAGGGATAGCATTTGGAGATATATAACTAATGTTAAATGACGAGTTACTGGGTGTAGCACACCAACATGGTGCATGTATACATATGTAACTAACCTGCACGTTGTGCACATGTACCCTAAAAGTTAAAGTATAATAAAAAAATACAAATACAAAAAATTAGCCAGGCTTGGTGGGAGGCATCTGTAATCCCAGCTACTTGGGAGGCTGAAGCAGAAGAATTGTTGAACCAGGGGGCAGAGGTTGCAGTGAGCCAAGATTGCACCACTATACTCTATCCTAATGAATACAGCAAGATTCAATCTCAAAAAAAAAATGTACATAAAACCGTTTATGGTACATAAAACTGTTAAAAGTTTTTTATATAATATATAACTTCATAAATCTGTTAATAGATACAACATATAAAATAATTTTAATATCAACAGGAAAATAGAGGCATAGTTTTTCTATTCAATTGAAGTTGTTATGAGATTTATATTGCTTTAACTTTATGATGTATGTAATCTCCAGTTTTCAAGACGATTACAAAGATAATATTTATAGAAAGTATGCAAAAGAAAATAAAAAATAAAACATTTCAGTAGAAAATTAAATTAAGGGAAGGAGCCAAGATGGCCGAATAGGAACAGCTCCAGTCTACAGCTCCCAGTGTGAGCGACGCAGAAGACGGGTGAATTCCTGCATTTCCATCTGAGGAACCAGGTTCATCTCACTAGGGAGTGCCAGACAGTGGGCACAGGTCAGTGGGTGCGCGCACTGTGTGAGAGCTGAAGCAGGGTGAGGCATTGCCTCACTCGCGAAGCGCAAGGGGTCAGGTAGTTCTCTTTCCTAATCAAAGAAAGTGGTGACAGATGGCACCTGGAAAATCAGGTCACTCCCACCCGAATACTGCACTTTTCCGATGGGCTTAAAAAATGGCGCACCAGGAGATTATATCCTGCACCTGGCTCGGACGGTCCTATGCCCAGGGAGTCTCACCTATTGCTAGCACAGCAGTCTGAGATCAAACTGCAAGGTGGCAGCGAGGCTGGGGGAGGGGTGCCCGCCATTGCCCAGGCTTGCTTAGGTAAACAAAGCAGCCGGGAAGCTAGAACTGGGTGGAGCCCACCACAGCTCAAGGAGGCCTGCCTGCCTCTGTAGGCTCCACCTCTGGGGGCAGGGCACAGACAAACAAAAAGATAGCAGTAAAATCTGCAGACTTAAATGTCCCTGTCTGACAGCTTTGAAGAGAGCAGTGGTTCTCCCAGAATGCAGCTGGAGATCTGAGAACGGGCAGACTGCCTCCTCAAGTGGGTCCCTGACCCTTGACCCCTGAGCAGCCTAACTGAGAGGCACCCCACAGCAGGGGCAGACTGACACCTCACATGGCCAGGTACTCCAACAGACCTGCAGCTGATGGTCCTGTCTGTTGGAAGGAAAACTAACAAACAGAAAGGACATCCACACCAAAAACCCATCTGTACATCACCATCATCAAAGACCAAAAGTAGATAAAACCACAAAGATGGGGAAAAAACAGAGCAGAAAAACTGGAAACCCTAAAAAGCAGAGCGTCTCTCCTCCTCCAAAGGAACGCAGTTCCTCACCAGCAACAGAACAAAGCTGGACGGAGAATGACTTTGATGAGCTGAGAGAAGAAGGCTTCAGACGATCAAATTACTCCAAGCTACAGGAGGACATTCAAACCAAAGACAAAGAAGTTGAAAACTTTGAAAAAAATTTAGAAGAATGTATAACTAGAATAACCAATACAGAGAAGTGCATAAAGGAGCTGATGGAGCTGAAAACCAAGGCTTGAGAACTACATGAAGAATGCAGAAGCCTCAGGAGCCAGTGCAATCAACTGGAAGAAAGGATGTCAGCGATGGAAGATGAAATGAAGGGAGAAGGGAAGTTTAGAGAAAAAAGAATAAAAAGAAATAAGCAAAGCTTGCAAGAAAGATGGGAATATGTGAAAAGACCAAATCTACGTCTGATTGGTGTACCTGAAAGTGAGGGGGAGAATGGAACCAAGTTGGAAAACACTCTGCAGGATATTATCCAGGAGAACTTCCCCAATCTAGCAAGGCAGGCCGACATTCAGATTCAGGAAATACAGAGAACGCCACAAAGATACTCCTCGAGAAGAGCAACACCAAGACACATAATTGTCAGATTCACCAAAGTTGAAATGAAGGAAAAAATGTTAAGGGCAGCCAGAGAGAAAGGTCGGGTTACCCATAAAGGGAAGCCCATCAGACTAACAGCGGATCTCTCAGCAGAAACTCTACAAGCCAGAAGAGAGTGGGGGCCAATGTTCAACATTCTTAAATAAAAGAATTTTCAACCCAGAATTTCATATCTAGCCAAACTAAGCTTCATAAGTGAAGGAGAAATAAAATACTTTACAGACAAGCAAGTGCTGAGAGATTTTGTCACCACCAGGCCTGCCCTAAAAGAGCTCCTGAAGGAAGTGCTAAACATGGAAAGGAACAACCAGTACCAGCCACTGCAAAATCATGCCAAAATGTAAAGACCATCGAGACTAGGAAGAAACTGCATCAACTAACAAGTAAAATAACCAGCTAACATCATAATGACAGGATCAAATTCACACATAACAATATTAACTTTAAATGTAAATGGACTAAATGCTCCAATTAAAAGACACAGACTGGCAAATTGGATAAAGAGTCAAGACCCATCAGTGTGCTGTATTCAGGATACCAGTCTCATGTGCAGAGACACATATAAGCTCAAAATAAAGGGATGGAGGGAGATCTACCAAGCAAATGGAAAGCAAAAAACAGCAGGGCTTGCAATCCTAGTCTCTGATGAAACATACTTTAAACCAGCAAAGATCAAAAGAGACAAAGAAGGTCATTACATAATGGTAAAAGGATCAATTCAACAAGAAGAGCTAACTATCCCAAATATATATGCAACCAATACAGGAGCACCCTGATTCATAAAGCAAGTCCTGAGAGACCTACAAAGAGAAAGACTCCCACAAAATAATAGTGGGAGATTTTAACACTCCACTGTCAATATTAGACAGATCAATGAGATAGAAGGTTAATAAGGATATCCAGGACTTGAACTCAGCTCTGGACCAAGTGGACCTAACAGACAGCTACAGAACTCTCCACCCCAAATCAACAGAATATACATTCTTCTTCTCAGCACCACATCACACTTATTCCAAAATTGATCACATAATTGGTAGTAAAACACTCCTCAGCAAATGTAAAAAAAAGAAATCACAACAAACTGTCTCTCAGACCACAGTGCAATCAAATTAGAACTCAGGATTAAGAAACTCACTCAAAACCGCACAACTACATGAAAACTGAACAACCTGCTCCTGAATGACTACTGGGTAAATAACGAAATGAAGGCAGAAATAAAGATGTTCTTTGAAACCAATGAGCACAAAGACACAATGTACCAGAATCTCTGGGACACATTTAAAGCAGTGTGTAGAGGGAAATGTATAGCACTAAATGCCCACAAGTGAAAGCAGGAAAGATCTAAAATCAAAACCCTAACATCACAATTAAAGGAACTAGAGAAGCCAGAGTAAACAAATTCAAAAGCTAGCAGAAGACAAGAAATAACTAGGATCAGAGCAGAACTGAAGGAGATAGAGACACAAAAAAAACCCTTCAAAAAAATCAATGAATCCAGGAGCTGGTTTTTTGAAAAGATCAACAAAAGTGATAGACCACTAGCAAGACTAATAAAGAAGAAAAGAGAGAAGAATCAAATAGATGCAATAAAAAATGATAAAGGGGATATCACCACCCATCTCACAGAAATACAAACTATGATCAGAGAATACTATAAACACCTCTATGCAAATAAACTAGAAAATCTAGAATGGATAAATTCCTCAACACATACACTCTCCCAAGACTAAACCAGGAAGAAGTTGAATCTCTGAATAGACCAATAACAGGCTCTGAAATTGAGGCAATAATTAATAGCCTACCAACCAAAAAAAGCCCAGGACCAGGCAGATTCACAGCTGAATTCTACCAGAGGTACATACAGGAGTTGGTACCATTCCTTCTGAAACTATTCCAATCAATAGAAAAAGAGGGAATCCTCCCTAACTCGTTTTATGACAAGAGCATCATCCTGATACCAAAGCCTGGCAGAGACACAACAAAAAAAGAGAATTTTAGACCAATATCCCTGATGAACATCAATGCAAAAATCCTCAATAAAATACTGGCAAACCTAATCCAGCAGCACATCAAAAAGCTTATCCACCATGATCAAGTTGGCTTCATCCCTGGGATGCAAGGCTGGTTCAACATATCCAAATCAGTAAACATAATCCATCACATAAATAGAACCAAAGACGAAAACTCCATGATTATCTCAATAGATGCAGAAAAGGCCTTTGACAAAATTCAAAGGCACTTCATGCTAAAACCTCTCAATAAACTAGATATTGATGGAATGTATCTCAAAATAATAAGAGCTATTTATGACAAACCCACAGCCAGTATCATACTGAGTGGGCAAAAACTGGAAGCATTCCCTTTGAAAACTGGCACAAGACAGGTATGCCCTCTCTCACCTCTCCTATTCAACATAGTGTTGGAAGTTCTGGCCAGGGCAATCAGGCAAGAGAAAGAAATAAAAGGTATTCAATCAGAAAAAGAGGAAGTCAAAATTGTCCCTGTTTGGCTAGGCACGGTGGCTCACGTCTGTAATCTCAACACTTTGGGACGCCGAGGTGGGTGGATCATAAGGTCAGGAGATCGAGACCATTCTGGCTAACATGGTGAAACCCTATCTCTACTAAAAATACAAAAAAATTAGCCAGGCATGGTGGCAGGTGCCTGTAGTCTCAGCTACTCAGGAGGCTGAGGCAGGAGAATGGCGTGAACCTGGGAGGCGGGCTTGCAGTGAGCCAAGATTGTGCCACTGCACTCCAGCCTGGGCAATAGAGACTGCATCTCCAAAAAAAAAAAAAATTGTCCCTGTTTGCAGACAACATGATTGTATATTTAGAAAACCCATCGCCTCAGCCCAAAATGTCCTTAAGCTGATAAGCAACTTCAGCAAAGTCTCAGGATACAAAATCAATGTGCAAAAATCACAAGCATTCTTACACACTAATAACAGACAAACATGGGTGAACTCCCATTCACAGCTGCTACAAAGAGGATAAAATACCTAGGAATCCAATTTACAAAGGATATGAAGCACCTCTTCAAGGAGAACTACAAACCACTGCTCAAAGAAATAAAAGAGGACACTAACAAATGGAAGCACATTCCATGCTCATGGATAGGAAGTATCGATATATGGTCATCAGAGAAATGCAAATCAAAACCACAGTGAGATACCATCTCACACCATTTAGAATGGTGATCATTAAAAAGTCAGGAAACAACAGGTGATGGAGAGGATGTGGAGAAATAGGAACGCTATTACATTATTGATGGGAGTGTAAAGTAGTTCAACCATCATGGAAGACAGTGTGGCGATTCCTCAAGGATCCAGAACTAGAAATACCATTTGACCCAGCAACCCCATTACTGGGTATATACCCAAGGGATTATGAATCATGCTACTATAAAGACACATGCACATGTATGTTTATTGTGGCACTATTCGCAATAGCAAAGACTTGGAACCAACCCAAATGTCCATCACTGATAGACTGAATTAAGAAAATGTGGCACATATACACCATGGAGTACTGTGCAGCCATAAAAAATGATGAGTTCATGTCCTTTGTAGGGACATGGATGAAGCTGGAAACCATCATTCTGAGCAATCTATCGCAAGGACAGAACACCAAACATTGCATGTTCTCACTCATAAGTGGGAATTGAACAATGAGAGCACTTGGACACGGGGGGGATCATCACACACCGGGGCCTGTCATAGGGTGGGGGGATGGAGGAGGGATGACATTAGGAGAAATACCTAATGTAAATGACGAGTTAATGGGTGCAGCAAACCAACACGGCACATGTATACATATGTAACAAACCTGCACATTGTGCACACGTACCCTAGAACTAAAGTATAATACTTAAAAAAAGCAAAATTTATTCAAAAACCTGTGCTAACATTCTCAAATATCTGATAGCTGTAATAAAGAAATCAATATACTTTATGTTCTTAACTCCCACAATTTAGCCTAAATATTTCCTGGACATGCTTATACTGGTCCAAGCAAGCATTAGGCCATAGCCTGTTCTTTTTCCTTATTTGAAGGTGTTTTTACCTTTCTCAGCATTCCACAAGTACTTCCTCCTTCCTTTGTTCTCGTCTGCCTTTGCCTCTTTTAAAAAGTTCTAAGTTGCTAGCCAATTGGGACAAATACAGAATATGAGATCCTGTTCCAGCCTTTGGAAACTGGACACAGCAGTAGGGTGGATGCTTCAGGTTATAAACAACCCTGTCTCCTTTGTTCAGGGTACTCTCATGATGAAACTACTAATGAGTGTACCCTTTCTGCAGAAAGTAAAAATGGCCTTGCTGATAAAATTAAACTTATGTTCAAGTGCTATTTCGTTATGGCACCGGGGAACAAGCATTTCTAACAATTTTGTTGGCCTGTATGGGGATACCTTCTCCTCCAGGTGTGGTCTCCCATCCTCTCTCATGAGGAAGCGTGCTCCTCTGCCTCATTGCAGTGGCCTCAGGGATAAGGAGTCAAGACCCACCCAGTGTGACAAATAAACCTGGACTCTCACCAATGCAGAAAAAAAAAAAAAAAAACCTGACCAGTGACCAGGAGCAAAGGATTCTCACATACCACATGAACCAGAAAACTCTGTGCACAGACCGAGGTAAAAAAAAAACACCGGGAGAGCTGCTAAAGTATTTCCTTTGTGGTTGGGACTAAGGAAAAAGCTGCAGGGCCGTAACACATTCCTTGGTTAGGATATACCAAGGAGAGAAACTGCAGGGGTGGTAAATCATTCCTTAGACGGGTCTAGGGAAAGAAAACCATGGGGGGCTGTGAAATATTCCTTAGCTGGGATATCTTGGAGATTGAAAAGAGGGGAGAAATCCCCATTTGGGGGGTTTGAACCTCAAAAAGAGGTAAGAAATCCCCATTGGAAGGGTTGAACCTCAAAAAGAGGTAAGAAATCCCCACTGGGGGAGTGGAACCTCAAAAAGAGGTAAGAAATCCCCAATGTGGGGATTGAACCTCAAAAAGAGGTGAGAAATCCCCATGGCGGGGGTGAACCTCACATAAACCTCTGGTAGTAAAAAAAAGAATTCAAAACTTCCCTTTCCCCTCTTCTTGGGGAAAGAAAAATGCTAAGCTCCATTGCCACCAGTCACTCCCCTGGGGAAGGGGAAGGAGAGGGGGGAAATCAGCAGGTGGCTGTTAGAGGCAAAAGAAAGACCACAGAGAGGAAAAAGAAACTAGGAGAAGACGTCAAAGTAAAAGAGAGCAAAAACAGTAAGCGCAGCGCCAGACAGCCAGGCATGCCAAGGGTTAAGTCCCTTTTCCCAGCCCAGCTCTATGTGAAAAAGAGGGTGGGGACCAGTAGCAGGAGTAGAGCAGAGTAGGTGAAAGGACACAATTTTTGCAACTTGCGCCAGGCACCTTCCAAGCCTGTGGGCCAGTGATGGCCCAGCACCCAGACTGCAGCCACACAAATCACACCCAGCCTGAGAAACTAAGTGTAGGAAAAAAGAAAGAAAGTAAAAAGGGAAATCGGAAAAAAAATAAAAACCAGGAGAAACAGATGGCAGCACTTTCACAGAGGTGGGGCCTATGCCATTGCCCAGCCCCGCCAGAGAACTCGGGAGGGAAAAAGGAAACAGGGCACGACAGAGAGAGAGACAAAAAGGAGCACAAATGAGAGAGAGAGAAATAGAGGGAAATAATAAGTAAGAGAGAGACTGGAAGAGAGAAATCAAAGAAAGACTCAGAGGGTGAAACTAGGAAAAGAAATAGTGTAAAAGGAAGGCAGAAAGTTAAAACATGTTGAAGATTGTGAAAGTCATAAGAAAAATTATAAAAGGGAATTTATGAGAGAAATATTATATAATTTAAAAGTAATTAGGCCTCCTGAATGTAAAACTATTCAAAAAAACAGTTTATGTACAAGATACATAAGAAAAATAAAATATAATTTTCACCATGGAATAGTGTGCAGCCATAAAAAAGGATGAATTCATGTCCTTTGCAAGGACATGGAGGAAGCCGGAAACCATCATTCTCAGCAAACTATCACAAGGACAGAAAACCAAACACTGCATGTTCTCACTCATAGATGGGAACTGAACAATGAGAACACTTGGACACGGCGGGGGGGAACATCACACACCGGGGCCTGTCAGGGGGTGGGGTTCTGGGGGAGGGATAGCATTAGGAGAAATACCCAATGTAAATGATAAGTTGATGGGTGCAGCAAACCAACACGGCACATGTATACCTATGTAACAAACCTGCACATTGTGCACATTTACCTTAGAAGTTAAAGTATAATAAAAAACAAGTAAATAAAAGTGAGTTAGAAAAAAAAAGAAAAATAAATATACTTTTAAGAAAAGGATTATAAGGAGGCATAAGAATATGGATTTTTATCTACATTAAAAGGTTAAAAAACATTTTGTTTTAGAGGTTTAAGCAAGTTTTAAAATATTAATTGTAAAGGAAACTCTGTGTGAAAACATATTGGCTAAAGTTAAAGGGGTATCATCCAGTTTTCCTGTGAACTGGACATTAAAATAAAAGCACAATAGATTTTTCTTAAAGCACTAACCTGCTCTTTAACAAAAATTATAAAAGGTTAAAAAGAGTCTATAAAAATTTTACCTTATAGGCAGACATTAAAAATGAATAAACAATGTCTACAAGATTTTATTAAAATTAAGTTTAACATTAATAGCACATTAATATAAAGGTAAAATTTAACTTATCTGGTATAAAATCATACAAAAATCATTGTCAAATATAAAATGATGTTTAGCTTTCCTAAGGCCCGAGGGCGGCCGGGTAAGTCACAAGTCCCCTCATCCCCAAGGCCACAGCACGCGGGGACAGTGAAGGTCACAAGAAGGCCAAGACCTTAAGAGGGGGCAGGGCCACAGTATCCCCTGGACAGCGCTAAGCAGGAATGGAGCCGGAGCCATCAGCATGGGTCCTCAAGCCCCAGGATATGCAGCAGAAATTACATACTTAATTTATCTTCCACTTTCCCTTCCCTCAAAACTAAAAGTCTTTTAACACAAGTACCACCGCTAGAATTTCCAGTACACCAGCACTAGCCTGAAAACCAAGTCCTCATCAAAAGCTAGAAAGGAAAGAAAAAACTCAAGCCAGCCTGGGAAGGACCCTATCTTATGCTGTTAACTACTGAGACTGCCATCTGCACAGCCGAGAAAGAATGGACCCACCATACCCGAGTCAAGAAAACATATTCCTCATCAGAATCATGGGTTACCATACTAGGATCAAGCCCTGCTAAGTTAAAGTTTAAAAAAAGCTTAATTTTCATATACCTTCTATATTGCTTCCTTTCCTTTCCTTATTCCCTTACTAACTCCTTTTTTATTAATGTTACTAAGTCTGACTCACCTCAGACCATTGCTTTTAATGCTTGCTCTGTCATACATTGTGGAAATGTAAAAAATCAATGACAGCTAGCCTTTTCACACAAATATTTATGTCCCAGTCCTCTAATTGACACAATTACCCCTGGCACTCATCGTTGTAATCACCTGTAGCTAAGACGTCAATTTTCTGCTCCTACAGCCTGGAAACCTTGTAGTAAATGGGACTACATCCTTTAAACTACTCAGGAGCAAAGTTGGACTTCCAGGAAAAAGGTTTGTGCATATCTAAAACCCCTCATCTATTTCACAAAAAGAACTACCCCTTCTAACTGTCAGCCTTATCAATGAAACCCTGTCCTTCTCTCTATCACTACCTCCACCTTAACTAACTCTAGACCTGCCCTTAGTCGCTTCTATGGTATGGGGATTGACATAAATGGAAAAGACCCCCTAGGTATTTTTAAAATATGCATCATTCCCCCATCTTCCCCTTCTTCAGTAGCCTCAGTTCTAGATCCCACACCGGTTGCTCCTACATCTAATAATAAAACTAGGGTGTCTATTGTAAAAATAAGAGATCTAAGACAGACCTTAGCCATCAAGATAAAATATCAAGATGCAAATGCCTGGTTGGAATGGATTAAATATTCTGTTTAGACTTTTTTAAAAAGTGATTATTATGCTTGTTCACACCATAGGCCAGAGGCCCAGATTATCCCCTTTCCACTCAGATGGTCTTCTTGTCAACCAAATATGGACTGTATGGGGCCTCTCTTTCAGAAACCCATTGCTTCGGATAATCCATCATGCTGAGCTCTCTCTCTGCTATTTCCTGAAATTCAACACCCTGAGAGTCAGCCCCTGAGGGCAATCCAGCTTCCACCTCTAGATGCCAAGTTTACTTCGTGCCTCTCACAGCAAGGGGACAATGCGGTGTTCCTTGGAAGCATAAAAGGATGCAAAGAGCTCAATCCTTTCCAAGAGCTTGACCATCAGTCCATGCGTAGCCATCCCCAAGCAAATGTATGGTTGTACTGTGGAGGACCTTTACTGGACACTGCCAAATAATTGGAGCAGTACTTGTGCTCTAATCCAGTTGGCTAACCCATTCACCCTGGCATTTCATCAATCTAAAAAAAGTAAAAACAAAACACTGCAGGCCAAGGGAAACTCCTTATAAATCCTTTAATCCTCAGGTTTACGTAAGTGCTATTAAGGTCCTGTGAGACGTGCCAAATAAGTTTAAAGCACAAAATCAAATAGCTACAAAATTTAAATCCACGTTTTTCTGGTAGGTAACTATAAATAAAAAAGTTAACTAAATACACTATATCTATCACAATCAGCAACAATTCACAAATTGCACTAAGGACGCCATCAAAGGGATAGCTAAGCAATTAGGACGTACCAGCCAGATGGCCTAGAATAATAAAATAGCTTTAAATATAACACTAGCAAACAATCTAAGCTGATCCCGGTTGACTTAGACCCAGACTTTTTCCAAATAGGGTAAATGCGCGATTTGCGAGAAAGGGAGAAGAGGGAAGAAGAAGCGGTGTGGTTGATTTACAACTTTTACAACTTATCACCAGGAAGTTGAGTCTTTGAAAAGGATCTTGGTTGTCCTAACAACCCCTTACCCCAAGTGATCCACCCACCTGGGCCTCCCAAAATGCTGGGATTAAAGGAGTGAGCCACTGCGCCTGGCCCCACAAATTTTGAATAGGAGAAAAGAGAAGCTGTGAACCCCATGGATCAAAGCTCTTCCCATTCATGAACCTGCACCCTGACAGAAGATTCTCCCCTGATGACCCTCCCATGGTCCCTGCACAATCTGGGAGAGACACCGTGCTGCGGGTGCAGAGCTGCCCAGAGAGGGCTCCAGGCCAGTGCACAGTCACTGAACAGGGAAGAGACTGGGTGCCCAGGGGCCTGCCTGTCAGCGGAGCCGCCATCTTATGGCTGAATGGGACTGAGGCTGAGCTGGACAAGGACACCTCAGGGCGCGGATTGTGGAGCTGACTTCGGGGAGGCCTGAATCCCACCACAGCCACTTCCCACTGATTCCAACCAGTCCCTCCCCTCTCTTGGGATGTCCAATTGGCACCCTCACCATTTCTAGGCTTCCAGAAGGTCCCAGCATCTTAGCTGCGGATCTCCCAATACCGGCAGGACACAGAGCCACAGAGGCTGGGCCTCTAGGAGCAGAGGACACAGAGGACTGAAGACGAGACCTGGAGCTCCTGCTGCAGCAAGAGACAAAGTCCGCGCCAAACCCAGAAGTTGTTCTGTTCTCTCCAGCTGAGTGTCTGATTGGACGGTTTCCAGCCCAGGGTTCCTGATTGGATAATGCTTAAGGTCCCGCCCCCTCAGGCCCTGAGTGACAGAAGATGTGATCAGGTGCTGGGCTGAGTGAAGAAAGAGCAACAGCCTAAGCTGCAGCCTTTTCAGGCAGGGCTTCCTCCCTGAGCTGAGCCAGGCCCACCCCAGAACATGAGAAAATTCTATCTCTTTCACTCTCAGTCTTTTTGAATATATTCAAAAGGTGAACAGAAGTACTTTGCTGTCATATTAATAATACATAAAATTTTCGTTCAAGAGAAAATCAACTTTTACTTTGGTAATAGCATATTATCAATACTAAAGCTAATTTTAATAAAACCTTAAAAATAAATCAAATTCGTCATTTTTGACCTCGAGATTTACATATGTATTTTGCAATCTCTTGTAATTTTTTTATCTTTTTATATTTTCTTTTTCTCTACATTCTTTTTATTTTTTTTCTATTTGAAACAACCGTTAAGTAATTTCAAACTGTTATAGGAGATAGAAAGAAATCATTTAGGGCCAGATGCAGTGGTGCACACCTGTAATCCCAGCACTTTGGGAGGCCAAGGTGGGCAGATCACTTGAGGTCAGAAGTTCGAGACCAGTCTAGCCAACGTAGTTAAACCCGATCTCTACTAAAAATGCAAAAAATTAGCCAGGCACGGTGGTGCACACCTGTAGTCCCAGCTACTCCGGAGGCTGAGGCAGGAGAATTGATTGAACCCAGGAGGCAGAGGTCGTGTAACAGCCCAAGGGGTTCCCCTTGCCCTTTGCCCAGAGAGAGCTGATTCATCAAGACAGAGGAATTTGTGGAGGAAAAATTAAATAATAAATTTGAACTCAATTAAACATGGACACAAAAAATAGACACCAAGTCCTGAAACAGGTTATGTGAGCCCTCTTGAGGTGTTCATCCTGCACTGTTTTGGAGAAATCTCTATTTCAGTCTATTCCTACACATTAGTTATTGAAAAACAATAGACGATCACAAGAAAACAAGTTGACCTTTTTGTGTTCCTTGAGCTCAGTTGCGAAGGGCCCTCATGACTGGGCCTCATACCAAACAACTCATTACAAAAAGAGCTAGGGCCCCAGACAACACCGAAGCTTCATGAGACCTCTCCTTAACTGTGCAAGGATGGATGACCAACTCTTGAGCCCAAGCTGTTGCTTCCCAGTCTGGTGGTGAATCCTCCATAGTCTGATGAGTGTGGTGTTCAACTCTGGAGTCCAGCCTGTTGCTTCTTGGTCTGGTGGTGAATCCTCCATAGTCTGGTGTGGAGGCAAAGTTAAATATTAAATTTAAACTATATGAGCGTGGACACAAACAGTGATCACCAAGTCCTGGAACAAGTTGTGTGAGCCTATTGAGGTGTTCATTCAGTGCTGTTTTGGAGAAATCTCTATTTCAATCTATTCCTCTACATTTGTTATTGAAATCAATAGACAATCGCAAAAATAAGTTGACCTCCTGGAGCCCAGTTGCGAAGGGCCCTCATGACTGTCACACGTGTCCGTGTGAAGAGACCACCAACAGGCTTTGTGTGAGCAATAAGGCTGTTTATTCACTTGGGTGTAAGTGGGCTGAGTCTGAAGAGAGTCAGCAAATGGAGATGGGGAAGGGGTTGCTTCATAGGAGTTGGGTAGGTAACGGAAAATTACAGTAAAAGGTGGTTATTATCTATTGTTAGCAGAGGAGGGGGTCACAAGGTACATGGTGGGGAGATAATAAGACTCACTGTCCAGAAGAAGGTCACAAGGTCGATTGATCAGTTAAGGTAGGGCAGGGACAAGTCACAATGGTGTAATGGTGTAACGTTGGTTAATCAGTTGAGGCAGGAACTAGCTCTTTTACTTGTTTTGTGTTTTTTCAGCTGCCCTAGATTTCTTGGCTCCTGCAGGCCACCTGGATGTGTATGTGCAGGTCACAGGGGTTACAATGGCTGAGCTTTGGCTCAAAGGCCTGACATTCCTGTCTTTTTATTTATAAAATATAAAGTTACAAGATAAGATAAAGAAAATGTAAGTTTTTACTGAGGATAATTGGGGTAGGGGTGAAGTTTCTCAGGGCTGCTTCAGGCATGACTTAGGGGTGGTGTGAACACCTAAAGAAAATTTAATTTTATAGTGAGTTGGTCTAGAAAGTTTTTGGGTACTATTCTGTGTAGCAAACAAGGCATCAGCTAGCATATTTTTGAGCTTGGAATTGTCCTAATATAATAAATTCTCTAAAAATCGCAATTAAGCATAATAGCTTTTAGGTAGGTGGCAGTGAGTTTTTAGGCCAAGGTAAGAATAATGTTTTATATACTAAAGTTTTTGTCTCCATTTTCCATCCTACAAATAGGATCCCCGGGGTGAAGCCAAAAGTCTATTATATTCCCTTTTTCCTAAAGGTGTGAGTGGAGTTTTGAATGGAAGAGTTCAATAGTCCTGATTGCAGACCTTATACAGGAAAGATAATAAGTACAATAGTCCCTGTATCCTGGAATAAGTTGGGGCTGGCAAAGAGAGAAATGTCCTAGGCCTTCTAACAACCAACGACAGACCATATATTGTCCTGGATGTTCATCTGAATGCCAGATATGTGGAACTAGTCCTGTATATGCATATTGCTGGTAATTTTTGTATGAGTAGGACTGAGGACACCATGGGTGAGGATTTGACACCTGTCAATCCAGGCGTTGTAGATTTTTAATCCAGAGATCTTTGATTTTGGGGGTGGGGAAAATCTTGGAGGACAAGGCCTGAAGAAGGTTGTTTTTAGAGACAACAGGTCCTAAAGAGGTTAGGGTTTAGAGGAATGGGTGAAGCAGGCCTGGAAGTATGTTTGGACAGCCATTTGGAAGGGGTGTTGCATGGAAGCTTGGTCTTGTCCGGATGCTGCCAGGAGCTCATCATTGGCTTAGTCTTAAAGGTGAGAAGGTGAGAAGGAGTATAAAGATGAGAAGGAGTGAGAAGGAGTATAATAGGTGAGAAGGTGAGAAGGAGTATAACAGGATGAGGAATAGAAGTTTAGGCTATGGGGAGATTTTGGGGTACCTGATAGTACTGTGGGGTTGTTAGAAGCAGCAACTGCCATATGGAATGATTGGCGATGGCCTGGATGCAGTTTTGTATGAATTGAGAGACTAAACGAAAGACCTTTCACTGTCACACACTCATTTTCACAGTAAGAACCTGTTCGCTGTCATCCAATCATTCACAACAGTGGGAACAAGTTCACTGTCACCCACTTGTTTACAGCAGTAAAAACCTGTTCACTGTCAGCCACGCAGTCACCACATTGGTGACCTGTTACTGTTGAACAATCAGTCAACATATTGGGAACCATTTCACTATCACAAACACATTCAACACCCTGAGAACTTGTTCACTGTCACTTACTCATTCACCACAGTGAGTACCTGTTCACTGTTACCCACTCATTCACCACAGTGGGAACCTCTTCACTGTCAGCCACTCACTCATCACAGAGGAAACCTGTTCACTGTCATCCACTCATTCACAACAGTGGGAACAAGTTCACTGTCACCCACTTGTTTACAGCAGTAAAAACCTGTTCACTGTCAGCCACGCAGTCACCACATTGGTGACCTGTTACTGTTGAACAATCAGTCAACATATTGGGAACCATTTCACTATCACAAACACATTCAGCACCCTGAGAACCTGTTCACTGTCACTCATTCACCACCTGTTCACTGTTACCCACTCATTCACCACAGTGGGAACCTCTTCACTGTCAGCCACTCACTCATCACAGAGGAAACCTGTTCACTGTCATCCACTCATTCACCACAGTGGGTACCTGTTCACTGTCACCCACAAACTCACAACAGTGGGAATCTGTTCACTGTCAGACACTCATTCATCACAATGGGAACCTATTCACTCTCACCCACTCATTCATCTCAGTGGAAACCTGTTCACTGTCAGCCACTTACTCATCACAGTGGGAAACTCTTCACTGTCACCCACTCATTCACCACAGTGGGAACGTGTTCACTGTCATCCACTCATTCATCACAGTGGGAATGTGTTCACTGTCACCCATCCCATCATTACAGCAGGAACCTGATCACTGTCATCTACTCATTCAGCACAGTGGGAACCAATTCACTGTCAGCCACTAATTCACCACATTGGTAACCTGTTTCCTGTCAGCCACTCATTCACCACAGTGGGAACCAGTTCACTGTCATCCCCTCATTTACAGCAGTAGAAACCTGTTCACTATCAGCCACTCAGTCAGAACAGTGTGAACCAGTTTACTGTCAGCCACACCCTCATCAGACTGGGAACTTGTTCACCCTACCCCACTCACTTATCACAGCAGGAACCTGTTCACTATCACCCACTCATTCACCACAGTTGGAACCTCTTCTCTGTCACCCACTCACACATCACAGTGGGAACCTGTTCATTGTCAACCACCCCTTCATTGCAAGAGGAACATTTAACTGTCACCCACTCATTCTTCACAGTGAGAACCAGTTTACTGTCACCTGATCATTCACCATAGTGGGAACCAGTTAACTGTCACCCACTCATTTGCTGCAGTAAAAACCGGTTCACTATCAGCCACTCAGTCACCACACTGGGAAACTCTTTACTGTAAATTACTCATTCACCACAGTGGGACCCAGTTCACTTTCACCCACACATTCATCACAGTGAGAACCTCTTCACAGTCACCCACTCACTCAACATAGGGGGTACCTGTTCACTGTCTTCCACTCATTCATCACAGTGGGAACCTGTTCACTGTCAGCCACTCATTTACCACGGTGGGAACCTGTTCACTGTCCCCCACATATTCATTACATTCTGGGAACCTGTTCACTATTACCCCCTTATTCATCACAGTGTCAACATGTTCACTGTCGCCCACTTACTAACCACACTGGGAACTTGTTCACTGTCACCCACTCAATCATCAAAGTTGGAACCTGTTCACTTTCACCCACAAATTCACCACAGTGGGAAACAGTTCACTCCCACACACTTATTCACCACAGTGGGAACCTGATCACTGTCACCCACTCATTTATCAGATTGGGAACCTGCTCACTATCACCCACTCATTCATTACAGGAGGAACCTGTACACTGTCACCCACTCAGTCTACACAGTGGGAATCTGTTCATTATCAACCACTCATTCACAACTGTGGAAACCTGTTCACTGTCACCCACTCGTTCACCTCAGTAGAAACCTGTTCACTGTCACCACTCACTACAGTGAAAACCTGTTGTCAGCCACTCATTCATCAGAGTGGGTACCTGTCACTGTAACCCACTCATTCATTACAGGAGGAACCTGATCACTGTCACCCACTGATTCACCACAGTGAAAACCTCTTCACTGTCAGCCACTCATTCATCACAGTGGGATCCTGTTCACTGTCACCCACTCAGTCCTCACAGTGGGAACCTGTTCACTGTCACCCACACATTCATCACAGTGGAAACCTGCTCACTCTCACCCACTTATTCACCACAGTGGGAATATGTACACTGTCACCAACTCACTCATCACTGTGGGAACCTGTTCACTCTCACCCACTCATTTACCTCAGTGGGAACCTGTTCATTGTCACCCACTCAATCATCACAGTGGGAACTTTTTCACTGTCATCCACTCACTCTTCACAGAGGGAACCTGTTCACAGTCAGCCACTCACTAAAAACACTGGGAACCTGTTCACTGTCACCAACTCACTCATCACAGTGTGAACCTTTTCCCTGTCACTCATTCATCACATTCAAAACCTGTTCACTGTCACCCACTAATTCATCACAGTGAGAACCTGTTCACTGTCACCCACACAGTCCTCACAGTGGGAACCTATTCATTGTCACCCACTCATTTATTACAATGGGAACCCATTCACTGTCATCAACTCACTCCTCACAGTGGGAACCTATTCACTCTCACCCACTCATTTACCCCAGTGGGAGCCTGTTCAGGGTCACCCACTCACTCATCACAGTGTGAACCTGTTCACTTTCACCCACTCCTTTCTCACAGTGGGAACCTGCTCACTGTCACCCACTAATTCATCATAGTGGGAACTTGTTCACTGTCACCTACTCACTCATCATAGTGGGAAAAAGGACACTTTTACCCAAACATTCACTACAGTAGGAACCTGTTCACTATCAACAACTCACTCATCACTGTGGGAACCTGTTCACTCTGACCCACTCATCCATCACAGTGGGAACCTGTTTACTGTCACCCACTCATTCATTACAGGAGGAGCCTCTTCACTGTCAGCCCCTCATTCATCACATTGGGAAGCTATTCACTGTCAGCCACTCACTCACCATAGTGGGAACCTTTTTAATGTCACCAACATGTTCTCCGCAGTAGAAACCTGTTCACTGTTACTCATTTACTCATCACAGTGGGAACATGCTCGCTGTCATACCCTTATTCATCACAGAGGAAAGCTGTTCACTATCAGGCACTCGTTCACCAGAGTAGAAACCTATTGACTCACTCACACACTCATCACAGTGAGAACTTGTTCATTGTCAGCCACTCATACATGACAGTGGACAGCTGTTCACTGTCACACACTCATTCACTACAGGAGGTACCCCATTACTGTCACCCACTCATTCACCACAGTAGAAACCAGTTCACTGGCACCCATTCATTCACCACAGTGGGAAACTGTTCACTCTCAACCACTCATTTATTACAGTGGGAAACTCTTCACTGTCAACCACTCATTCAGCACAGTGGGAAACTGTTCACTGTCACCCACGTATTCACCACAGTAAGACCCTGTTCACTGTCACACACGCATTCATCATAGTACAAGCCTGTTCCCTGTCACCCACTCTTTCATCTAAGTTGGGACCTCTTTACTCCAACCCTCACATTCACCACAGTGGGAACCTGTTCACTGTCACACACTCATTAATCACAGTGGAAACCTGTTCATTGTCACACAGTCATTTATTACAGGAGAAATCGGTTCACTGTCACCCACTTATTCATCACAGTGGGAACTTGTTCATGTTAGCCACTGATTCACAACAGCGGGAACCTGTTCACTGTCACCCACTCGTTCACTGCAGTAGAAAACTTTCCACTGTCACCCACTCATTCATCACAGTGGGAAACTCTTCACTGTCAGCCACTTATTCACCACAGTGGAAACCTGTTCACTGTCACCCATGCATTCACTGCAGTATAAAACTGTCCACTGTCACCCACTCACTCATCACAGTGTGAAAATGTTCACTGTCAGCCAGTCATTCATCACAGTGGGTACCTGTTCACTGTCACCCACTCATTCATTACAGTATAAACCTGATAACTCTCACCCACTCATTCACCCCAGTAGAAACCTGTTCACTGTCATCCACTCATTCAGCACAGTGGGAACCTGTTCACTGTCAGCCATTCATTCATCGCAGTGGGATCCTGTTAACTGCCAGCCACTCATTCACCACAGTGGGGACCAGTTCAGTGTCAGCCACTCATTCAACACAGTGGGACCCTGTTCACTGTCACCCACGCATTCATCACAGTGGAAGCCTGTTCACTGTCACCCACTCATTCATTACAGGAGGAACTTATTCACTGTCACCCACTCTGTCTTTAAAGTGGAAACCTCTTCACTATAATCTACACATTCACCACAGTGGTAACCTGTTCACTGTCACCCACTCATTCATTACAGGAGGAACCTGTTCACTGTCAGCCACTCGTTTTCACAGTGGGAACATGTTCACTGTCAGCCAGTCATTCACCAAGTTGGGAACCAGTTTACTGACACCCACTCATTTGCCACAGTAGAAACCTGTTCACTGTCAGCCTCTCAGTCACCACATTAAGAACCTGCTTACAGTCAGCCACTCACTCATCACAGTGGGAACCTGTTCACTGTCACCCACTCATTTCTCACACTGGGAGCATGTTCATTGTCAGTCACACATTTACCACAGTGGGTACCTCTTCTCTCTCAGCCACTTATTCACCACAGTGAAAACCTGTTCACTATCACCCATTCACTCATCACAATGGGAACCTCTTCACTGTCACCCACTTATTCACCACAGTGGGAACCTGTTCACTCTCAGCAGCTCCCTCATCACATTGGGAATCTGTTGGATGTAACCAACTTATTCATTACAGGAGGAATCTATTAACTGTCACCCACTCATTCATCACAGAGGAAACCTGCTTACTGTCACCCACTCATTCATCACAGAGGAAACCTGCTTACTGTCACCCACTCATTCATCACACTGGCAACCTATTCATTGTCACCACTCACTCATCACAGTGGGAACCTGTTCAATCTCACCCACTCATTCATCACAGTGGAAACGTCTTCACAGTCACCCAATAATTCATTACAGGAGGAATTTGTTCACTGTCACTTGCTCATTCTTCACAGTTTGAAACTTTTCACTGTCTCTCCTTTTTCATCACACTAGGAAACTGTTCACTGTCAGTTACTAATTCACCACAGTGGGAAACTGTTCCCTGTCAGGCACTCACTCACCACAGTGCGATCCTATTCAGTGTCACCCACTCACTCATCACAGTGGGAACCTGTTCACTGGCACCCAATCATTCATCACAGTGTGAAACTGTACACTCTCATCCACTCATTCCTGACAGTTGGAACCTGTTGACTGTCACACACTCACTCATCACAGTGGGAACCTCTTCCCTCTCACCCACTCACTCACCACAGTGGAAACCTGTTCACTCTCACCCACTAACTTATCACAGTAGGAAGCTGTTCACTTGAACCCAATCATTCATCACAGTGGGGACCTTTTCACTCCCACTCATTTATGACGGTGGGAACCTGTTCACTGTCACCAATGCATTCATTACAGTGGGAACTTATTCCTGTCACCCACTCATTCCTTACAGGAGAAACTTCTTTACTGTTACCCACTCATTCATTACAGTGGGAACCTGTTCACTGTCAGCCACTCTTTCACCACAGTGGGAAACTGTTCACTGCCACCCACTCGTTCACCACAGTAGAAACCTGCTCACTGTCACTTACTCACTCATCAAGTGAGAACCTGTTCACTGTCACCCAACCATTCACCACAGTAGAAACCTGCTCACTGTCACTTACTCACTCATCAGGCGAGAACCTGTTCACTGTCCCCCACTCATTCTTCATAGTGGGTACCTGTTCATTTCACCCATTCATTATGGGAGGAACCTGATCCTGTCAACCACTCATTAATCACAGTAGAAGCCAGTTCACTGTCACCAACTCACTCACCACAGTGGGAACCTGTTCACTGTCAGCCACTCATTCATCACAGTGGGAAACAGTTCTCTTTCAGCCACTCAATCACCACAGTGAGAACAATTTCACTGTCACCCCCTCATTCACAGCATTAAAAACTTGTTCACTATCAGCCAGTCTGTCACCACAGTGGGAACTTGTTTACTGTCAGTGACTCACTCATCACAGTGGGAACCCATTCACTGTCACCCACTTATTAATCACAGTGGGAACCTGTTCAATGTCACCTACTCATTCATCACAGGGGAACCTGTTCACTTTCACTTAATCATTACAGAAGGAACCTGTTCACTGACACCAACACATTCATCACAGTGGAACCTGTTCACTGTCACCCACTCACTCCCCAACGTGGTTACCTCTTCACAGTCACCCACTCAATCATTACATTGGGATTCTGTTTACTGTCGCCCACTCATTCATTGAAAAAAGAACCTGTTCACTGTCAGCTGCTCATTCATCACAGTGGGAACCCATTCACTGTCAGGCACTCATTCACCAAAGTTAACCGTTTCACTGTCACCCACTCGTTCTCCGAAACAGAAATTTGTTCCCTGTCACCCACTCACTCATCCCAGGGAGAACCTGTTCACAGACAGCCACTCATTCCTCCTAGTGGGTACCTCTTCACTGTCACCCACTCATTCATTACAGGAGGAACCTGATAACTGTCACTGACCTGTTCACCAGAGTAGGAATCTTTTCACAGTCAGTCACTCATTCATCACAGTGGGAACCTGTTTTCCATCAGCCACTCACTCACCACAGTGGGAACCATTTCACTGTGACCCACTCATTCATCGCTGTAGAAACCTTTTCACTGTCAGCCATGCAGTCATCAGAGTGGAATCTGTTTACTGTCAGTCACTTAGTCATCACAGTGGGAACCTGTTCATTGTCATTCACTCACTCATCACTGTGGGAACCTGTTGAATGTCACCCATTCATTCTCCACAGTGGGAACCACAACACTGCCATCCACTCATTAATCACATTGGGAACCTGTTCACTGTCACCAACTCATTCATTACAGGAGGAACTTGTTCACTGTCACCCACTAATTCTTCACAGTGAAAACCAATTCCATGTCACACACTCACTCACTGCAGTGGGAATCTCTTCAGTGTCACCCATTCTCTTACCAAAGTGGGAACCTCTTCACTCTTACCCACTCATTTACCACAGTGAGAACCTGTTCATTGTCACCCACTCATTCATCACAGTGGGATCCTGTTCACTATCACCCACCCATTCATTATGGGAAGAGCCTGTTCACTGTCATTTATTCATTCATCAGAGTGGGAACCTGTTCACTGTCAGCAACTCATTCATTACAGTGGGAACATGTTCACTCTCACCCACTCATTCACCGCAGCAGAAACCTGTTCAGTTACCCTCTCACTCATTCCAGTGGAAATATCTTCATTGTCAGCCACTCATTCATCACAGTGGATACCTGTTCACAGTCACCTTCTCCTTCATTACAAGAGAAACCAGATCACTGTCACCCACTCGTTCACCACAGTAGAAATATATTCATTGTCACCATCTAATTCACCACAGTGGGAACCTGTTCCCTGACAGCCACTCATTCCACAATGGGAAACTATTCACGCTCACCCACTCATTCACCACAGTGGGAATCTGTTCACTCTCACCCACTCATTCACTACAGTGAGATCCTGTTCACTCACATGCACTCACTCATCACAGTGGGAGCCTGTTCACTTTCAGCCACTCACTCACCACAGTGGGAACCTGATTACTCTTACCAACTCTTTCACCACAGTGGGAACCTGTTCACTCTCACCCACTCATTCACCACATCGGGAACCTGTTGATTGTCACCCACTCATTCATCACAGTAGGAACCTCTTCACTGTCACACACATTTATCACAGGGAAAACCTGTTCACTCTCACTCACTCACTATAGTGGAATCCTGTTCACTCTCACCAACTCTTTCACCACAGTGGAAACCTGTTCACTGTCACCCACTTATTCACCACAGTGAGAACCTGTTGTCACCCACTCATTCATCACAGTAGGAATCTGTTCACTGTCACACACTCATTTATCACAGTGGAAACATGTTTACTCTCACTCACTGACCACAATGGGAACCTGTTCACTCTCATCCATTCATTCAGCACAGTGGAAACCTGTTCTCTGTCACCCACTCATTCACTACAGTGAGATCCTGTTCACTCACATGCACTCACTCATCACAGTGGGAGCCTGTTCACTATCAGCCACTCGCCACAGTGGGAACCTGATTACTCTCACCAACTCTTTCACCACAGTGGGAACCTGTTCACTCTCACCCACTCATTTACCACATCGGGAACCTGTTGATTGTCACCCACTCATTCATCACAGTAGGAACCTGTTCACTTTCACACACTCATTTATCACAGGGGGAACATGGTCACTCTCACTCATTCATTCACCACAGTGGAAACCTGTTCACTGTCACCCACTCATTCACTACAGTGAGATCCTGTTCACTCACACGCACTCACTCATCACAGTGGCAACCTATTCACTCTAAACCACTCATTCACCACAGTGCGAACTCGTTCAGTGTCAGCCAATCACGCATCACAGTGGTACCCTGTTCACTGTCAGGTTGTCATTCACCAGAGTGGGAATCTGTTCACTCTCACCCACTCATTCACCATATCGGGAACCTGTTGATTTTCACCCACTCATTCACCACAGTAGGAACCTGTTCACTGTCACACACTCATTTATCACAGTAGGAAACTGTTCACTCTCACTCATTCACTCACCACAGTGGGAACCTGTTCACTCTCACAAACTATTCCACCAAAGTGGGAACCTGTTCACTCTCACCCACTCATTCACCACATCGGGAACCTCTTGATTGTCATCCACTCATTCATCACAGTAGGAACCTGTTTACTGTCACACACTCATTTATCACTGTGGGAACCTGTTCACTCTCAGTCTCTCACTCCTCACAGTGGAAACCTGTTAACTCTCAGCCACTCATTCACCACATTGGAAACCTATTCACTGTCACCCACTCATTCATCACAGTGGGAACCTGTTAACTGTCACCCACCCTTCATTACAGAAGGAACCTGTTCACTGTCACCCACTCGTTTATCTCCAGTGGGAACCTGCCCACTGTCAGCCACTCATTCATCACAATGGGAACCTGCTCACTGTCACCCACTCATTCATCACAGTGGAAACTTGTTCACTCTCACTCACACATTCATCAGATTGGGAACCTATTCACTGTCACCCACTCACTCATCATAGTAGGAACCTGTTCACTGTCACCCACTCACGCACAAGTGTGAAAACCTGTTCACTGTCAGTCCATCATTCATCACATTGGGAACCTGTAAACTGTCAGCTACTCAATCATCACTGTGGGAACCTTTTCACTGCCATCCACTCATTCATCACAGTGGGAACCTTTTCACTGTCACCCACTCATTCATCACACTGGCAAGCTATTCATTGCCATCCACTCACTCATCACAGTGGAAAGCTGTTCACTGTCATCCAATCACTCATCATAGTGGGAACCTGTTCACTATCAGCCACTCATTCACCACAGTGGGAACCTATTCACTCTGACCCACTCAGTCACCATGTGGTAATCTGTTGACTGTCACCCACTCATTCATCACAGTGGGAACTTTTTCACTGTCATTCACTCATTCATCACAGTGGGAACCTGTTCACTCTCACATACTCACTAGTCACATTTTGAACATGTGCACTGTAAGCCACTCATTCATCACATTGAGAACCTGTTCACTCTCACCCACTTATTCAGCACAGTGGGAACCTGTTCATTGTCACCCACACATTCATTACAGGAAGAACTTGTTAACAGTAACACACTCATTCATCACAGTGGGAAACTGTTCACTGTCAGCCATTCATTCACCACAGTGGTAACCTGCTTACTGTCAGCCACTCACTCACCGCAGTGAAAACCTG
The DNA here is from genome assembly GCF_028858775.2 of Pan troglodytes. Classification (NCBI taxonomy): domain Eukaryota; kingdom Metazoa; phylum Chordata; class Mammalia; order Primates; family Hominidae; genus Pan; species Pan troglodytes. The sequence continues at coordinate 23,290,629 of NC_072418.2, forward strand.
TTCACTGTCACCCACCTGTTGACCTGAGTAGAAACCTGTTTACTTGCAGTCGCTCATTCATCACAGTGGGAAATTTCATTGTCACCCACTCATTCTCAAAAGTGGGAACCAGTTCGCTGTCACCTACTTGTTCACCACGGTCGAAACCTGTTCATGGTCAGCCCCACGGTGATGACAGTGGGAACCTGTTTACTTTCAGCCACTCATTCAACAAAGCAGGAATCAGTTCTTTGTCACCCACTCATTCATCACAGTGAGAACGTGTTCACTGTCATCTGCTCATTCATCACAGTGGGAACTAGTTCACTGTCAGCCACTCACTCATCTCAGTGGGAACCTGTTCACTGTCATTCACTCATTCATCACAGTGAGAACATCCTGTATTTCAGCCACTCATTCTCCACTGTGGGAACAAGTTCACTGTCACTCACTCGTTCACCTTAGTAGGAACCTGTTCACTATCAGCCACTCAGTCCCTGCAGTGGGAACCATTTTACTGTCAGTCAGTCACTCATCACAGTAGGAACCTGCTCACTGTCACTTTCTCATTCTTCCCCGTGGGAACCTGTTTACTGTCACCCACTGATTCACCACAGTGGGAACCTGTTCACTGTCACTCACTCATTCATTACAGTGGAAAACTGTTCCCTGTCACCCACGCACTCATTACATGAGGAACTTGTTCACTGTCACCCACTCATTCATCACAGTTGGAATCTGTTCACTCACCCACGCATTCACCACAGTGGGAAAATTTTAACTGTTACCCACTCATTCATCAAAGTGAAAACCTGTTCACTCTCACCCACTCATTTACGACAATGGGAACCAGCTCACTGTCACCCACCTATTCATCACAATGGAAACCTGTTCACTGTCAAACACTCATTTATTGCAGGAAGAACCTGTTCACTGTCACACATTCTTTCATTACACTGGGAACCTGTTCACTGTCACGCACTTATTCATTAGAGTTGGAACCTGATGACTGTAACCCACACATTAATTGCAGTGGGAACTTATTCACTGTCAGTCACTAAATTGCCACAATGGGAACCAGTTCACTGTCACCCACTAGTTAACCACAGTAGAAACATGTTAACTGTCAGCAACTCACTCATCACAGTGGGAAGCTGTTCCGTGTTAGCCACTCATTCATGACAGTGAATACCTGTTCACTGTCACCCACTTATTCATTACAGGAGTAACTTAATTACTGTCACCCACGCATTCACCACAGTAGAAACATGTACACTGTCACCCACTCATTCACCCCAGTGTGAACCGGTTCAATATCAGCCACTCATTCATCACAGTGAGAACCTGTTCCCTGTCAGCTTCTCATTCATCACAGTTGGAACCTGTTCACTGTCACCCACTCATTCACCAAAGTGGGAAACTGTTTACTGTCACTCACTTATTCATCACAATGGGAACCTTTTCACTGTCACCCACACATTCATTACAAGAGGAACCTGTTCACTGTCACCCACTCATTCATTACAGTGGGAACCTGTGCATTGTCAGCCACTCATTCACAAGAGTGGGAACCTGTTCACTGTCACCAACTCATTTACCACAGCAGAAATCTGTTCACTGCCACCAACTTACTCATCACAGTGGGAATCTGTACACTGTCAGCCACTCATTCATCACAGTGGGTACCCGTTCACTGTCACCCACTCATTCATTACAGAAGGAAACTGCTCGTTGTCACCTGCTCTTTCACCACAGTAGAAACTTGTTCACTGTCACCCACACATTCACCATATTGGGAAAGTGTTCACTGTCAGCCACTCAATCATCACACTGGAAACCTGTTCACTGTCAGACACTGATTCACCATAGTAGCAACCAGTTCACTGTTACCCACTCATTCACCACGATGGAACCTCTTCACTGTAAGCCACTTATTCATCACAGTGCAAAGCTGATCACTGTCAGCCACTCATTTACCTCAGTAGAAACCAGTTTACTGTCACCCACTCACTCACCACACTTGGAAACTGTTCACTGTCACTGAGTCACTCATCAGAGTGGGAACGTGTTTACTGTTACACACTCATTCATCACAATGGGAACCTGTTCAATGTCAGCCACTCATTCACCACAGTGGGAATTTGTTCACTCTCATTCACACATTCACCACAGTGATAACCTGTTAACTGTTAGCCACTCATTCACCACAGTGGGACCTGTTCTTTTTCACCCACTCATTCATCACTGTGAGAACCAGTTCAGTCTCATCAACTCACTCATCATATTGGGATTCTGTTCACTGTCAGCCACTCATTCATCACAGTGTGAAACTGCTCACTGTGAGTCATGCATTCACCACAGTGGCACCCTGTTCACTGTCACCAACTCTTTCACCACAGTAAAAACCTGTTCACTGTCACACACTCACTCATTACTGTGGATACCTGTTCACTGTCAGACACTCATTCATCACAGTGGGAGCCTGTTCATTTTCACCAGCGTATTGATCACAGTGGAAACCTGTTCAGACACTCATTCACAGTAGCGGAAAACAGTTCAATTTCACTCACTTGTTTACCGCAGTAGAAACCCGTACATTGTCAGCCACTCAGTCACCACTGTGGGAACTTGTTTATTGTCAGCCACTCAGTCATCACAGTGGAAAATTGTTTACTGTCACCCACCCATTCATCACAGTGGGAACCTGTTCCATGTTACCCCACCATTCACCACACTGGGAAACTCTTCTCTGTCGTCCTCCCATTCATCAGAGTGGGAATGTGTTCTATGTCATGCACTTATTCATTACACCAGAAACCTGTTCACTGTTACCCACTCATTCTTCACAGTGGAAACCTGTTCACTGTCACCCACTCATTTACCACAGTGGGAACCTGTTCACTGTCAGTCACTAATTCATCACACTAAAAACTTATTCACTGTCAGCCACTCATTCACCACAGTGGGAGCCAGTTTACTGTCACCCAATAGCTCACCGCATTAAAAACCTGTTCACTGTCAGCCACTCAGTCAACACAGTGAGTACCTTACTGTCAGCCACTCATTCATCACTGTGGGAATGAGTTCACTGTCACCCACTCATTCATCACAGTGAGAACCTGTTCACTGTCCCCACCTCATGCATCACAGTGGTAACCTGTTCACTGTCACCCACTCACTCACCACAGTGGGTACATGTTCACTGTCACCCACTCATTCACCACAGTGGGAACCTGTAAACTGTAACACACTCAGTCATCACAGTAGGAACTTGTTCACTTTTAGCCACTCATTCACCTCAGTGGGAACCTGTTCACTGTCACCCACACATTTATTGCAGTAGAAACCTTTTCACTGTCAACCACTCACTCATCAGAGTAAGAACCTGTTCACTGTCAGCCACTCATTCATCACAGTGGGTACCTGTTCACTGTCAACCACTCACTCATCTCATCTGGAACCTGTTCACTGTCACCCAGTCATTCATCACAGAGGGAACATGTTAAATGTCAGCCAATCATTCACCACAGTGGGAACTTGTTCACTCTCACTCTTTCACCACAGTGGGAACATGTTCCCTGTCAGCCACTCATTCTCCACAGTAGGAACCTGTTCAGTCTCTCCAAGTCACTTATCATGGTTGGAAACTTTTCACTGTCACCCTCTCATTGACCACATTGGGAACCTGTTCACTTTCACCTACTCACTCATTACAATGAGAACCTGTTCAATGTTAGCCACTCATTCACCACATTGGGAACCTGTTCACCTTAACCAGTCATTCATCACACTGGGAACCTGTTCACTGTCACACATTCATTCTTCACATTGGGAACCAGTTCACTTTCACCCACTCATTCACCACAGTGTGAACGTCTTCACTGTAACCCATTCATTCATCAGAGTGGGAACCATTTCACAGTCACTCACACATTCATTACAAAAGGAAACTGTTTGATCTCATGCACTCACTCATCACAGTGGGAACCTGTTCACTGTCACCCACGTATTCACTAGAGTGTGAACCTGTTCACTGTCAGCCACTCATTCATCACAGTGGCAGCCTACTCACTGTCAGCTACTCACTCACCACAGTGGGAACCAGTTCACTGTAACCCACTCGTTAACCGCAGTAAAACCCTGTTTACTGTCAGCCACTCAGGCACCATACTGGGAACCTGTTTGCTGTGAGCCACTCATCCACCACAGTGGGAAGCAGTTCACTGTCACCCACTCTTTCATCTCTGTTAGAACATGTTCACTGTCAACCACTCATTCCTCACAGTGAAAACCTGTTCACTGTCACCCACGCACTCACCACAGTAAAAACCTGTTCACTGTCACCATCTCATTCACCACAATGAAAACCTGTTCAATGTCAGCCACACATTCACTACAGTGGGTACCTGTTCACTGTCAGCCCCTCACTCATCACAATGGGAACCAGCTAACTGTCACAAACTCATTCATCACAGTGGGAAACTGTTCACTATCAGCCACTCGTTCACCACAAGGGGAACCTGTTCACTTTCAGCCACTCATTCACCACTGTGGGATCCTGTTCACTGTTACCCATTCATTCATCACAGTGCAAACTTTTTCACTGTTTCCCACTCATTAATTACAAGAGGAAACTTTTCACTGTCACCCACTCATTCATCACCATGGAAACCTGTTCACTGTCACCCACTTATTCATCACAGTGAGAACCTGTTCACTCGCCCACTTGTTCACCACATTGGGAAGCTGTTCTCAGTCAGCCACCCACTCACCACAGTGGGAACCTGTTCACTGTCACCTACTCACTCATCACAGTGGGAAAATATTCATTGTTGCCCACTCACTCATCAGCTTGGGAACCTGCTCACTGTCAGCCACCCAATAACCACAGTGGGAACCTATTCACTCTCACCCACTCATTCAGCACAGTGGGAAACTTCTGATTGTCACCCATTCTTTCATCTCTGTTAGAACATGTTCACTTTCACCCACTCATTCCTCACAGTGAAAACCTGTTCACTGTCACCCACTCACTCACAGTAAAAACTTTTTCACTGTCACCATCTTATTCACCACAATGAAAACCTGTTCAATGTCAGCCACACATTCATTACAGTGGGTACCTGTTCACTGTCAGCCCCTCACTCATCACAATGGGAACCAGTTAATGGTCACAAACTCATTCATCACAGTGGGAAACTGTTCACTATCAGCCACTCGTTCACCACAAGGGGAACCTGTTCACTTTCAGCCACTCATTCACCACTGTGGGGCCCTGTTCTCTGTTACCCACTCATTCATCACAGTGCAAACTTGTTCACTGTCTCCCACTCATTAATTACAAGAGGAAACTTTTCACTGTCACCCACTCATTCATCACCATGGAAACCTGTTCACTGTCACCCACTTATTCATCACAGTGAGAACCTGTTCACTCGCCCACTTGTTCACCACATTGGGAAGCTGTTCTCAGTCAGCCACCCACTCACCACAGTGGGAACCTGTTCACTGTCACCTACTCACTCATTACAGTGGGAAAATATTCATTGTCGCCCACTCACTCACCAGCGTGGGAACCTGTTCACTGTCAGCCACCCAATAACCACAGTGGGAACCTATTCACTCTCACCCACTCACTAACCACAGTGGGAATGTGTTTAATGTCAGCCACTCTTTCACCGCAGTGCGAACCTATTCACTCTCACCCACACATGCAACACATTGGGAACCTGTTGACTGTCACCTACCCATTCATCTCAGTGGGATCCTGTTAATGGTTACCTACACATTTATCACAGTGGGAACCTATTCACTCTCACCCACACACTCATCACAGTGAGATACTTTTCATGGTCAATCACTCTTTCACCACAGTGGGAACCTGTTCACTCTCACCCACTCAGTCACCACAGTGGAAACCTGTTCAATGTCACCCACTCTATGACCACAGTGGGAACCTGTTCACTCTAACCCACTCATACATGACAATGGTAACTTGTTAACTGTCACCCACTAACTTATCACCGTTGGAAAGTTTTAACTGTCACCCATTCACTCATCACAGTGGGTACATGTTCACTGTCACCCACTCACTCATCACAGTGGGAACCTCTTTACTGTGAGCTACTCATTCCTCACAGTGGGAACCTGTTCACTGTCACCCACTCATTCACCACTGTGGGAAACACTTCACTGTCACACACTCATTCATCAGAGTGGGAATCCTGTTCACAGTCACTCACACATTCATAACAAAAGGAAACTGTTCCCTCTCATGCAATCACTCATCACAGTGGGAGCCTGTTCTTTGTCACCCACTTATTCACCAGAGTGGGAACCTGTTCACTGTCAGCCACTCATTCATCACAGTGGAAACCTATTCACTGTCAGCCACTCATTCACCACAGTGGGAACCTGTTAACTCTCCCCCGCTCACTCATCACAGTGGGAACCTGTTTATGGTCACCAACACATACATCACAGTAAGACCCTTTTCAGTGTCAACCACACATTCACCACTGTGGGATCCTGTTCACTCTCACCCACTCATTCATTACAATGAGACCCTTTTCCCTGGCAGCCACTCATTTCCCACAGTTGGAACCTGTTCACTGTCACCCATTCATTCATCACAGTGGAAACCCGCTAACTATAAGCAACTCATTCATCACAGTGGGAACCTCTTCACTTTCACCCACACACTCAGTACAATGGGAACCAGATCAATGTCACCCACTCACTCACCACAGTGGGAACTTCTTCATTCTCAACCACTCATTCATCACAGTGAGAACCTGTTCACTGTCACCCACTCATTCATCACAGTGGAAACGTGTTCACTGTCATCCACACACTAATTACAATGGAAACCTGTTCTCTGTTACCCACTCATGCATCACAGTGTATACATTTTCTCTGTCACCAACTCACTCATAACATTGGGAACATGTTCACTGTCAGTCACTCATTCTCCTCAGTGGAAAGCAGTTCACTGTCACGCACTGATTTCTCACAGTGAGAACCTGTTCACTGTCAGCCACTCATTCACCACAGTGAGAACCTGTTCACTGTCAGCCACTCATTCACCACAGTGTGAACCTGTTCACTGTCACTTACTCATCCACCACAGTGGGAACCTGTTCATGGCCCACTGGTTCATTACAGAAGAAACCTGTTTAGTCTAACCCACTCATTCACCACAGTGAGAACTTGTCCCATGTCAGCCACTCATTTACTACAGTGGCAACCTGTTCACTGTCACCATCTCATTCATCAGAGTAGAAATCCGTTCACTATAAGCCGCTCATTTATCACAATGGGAACCTGTTCACTGTCACCCACTCACTCATTATAATGGGAACCTGTTCACTGTTAACCACTTGTTCACTGTCACCCATACATTCTCAAAGTGGGGAGCTGTTCACTGTCAGCCACTCACTCATTAGAGTGGGAACCCGTTCACTGTCATCCACGCATTCATAACAATTGTAACCTCTTAACTGTCCAGCACTCACTCATCACATCAGGAACCTGTTGAAAGTCATCCACTCACTCATCACAATGGGAATCTGTTCAATATCACCCACTTACTCATCACAGTGGGAATGTGTTCACTGTCAGCAACTCATTCATCCCAGTGAGAAGCTGCTCACTGTCACCCACTCTTTTATCATAGTGGGGACCTGTTCACTGTCACCCACTCATTCATCACACTGGGAATCTATATACTGTCACCCATTCTCTCATCATAATGGGAACCTTTTCACTGTCATACACTCACACACCATAGTGGGAACCTGTTCACTGTCAGTCATTCCTTCACCACAGTAGGAGCCTTTTCCCCCTCACCCTCTCTTTCACCACAGTGGGAATCTGTTGATTGTCACCTAATCATTCATCACAGTGGGAACCTGTTCACTGTCACCCACATTTTCATCACAGTGGGAACCTGTTAACTTTCACCAACTCATTCATCACAGTGGGAACCCATTCACTGTCAGCCATACATTCACCACAGTGGGAACATTTTCACTCTCACCCAAACATTTTCCACAGTGTAAACCTGTTCACTGTTACCCACTGAACCATCATGGTGAGAACCTGTTCACTGTCACACACTCATTCATTACAGGAGGAACGTCTTTACTGTCACCAACTCATTCATCATGGTGGGAACCTGTTCAATGTCAGCCACTCATTCACCACAGTGGGAACCTGTTGACTGTCAGGCACTCATTTCCCACATTGGGAACCTGTTCACTGTCATCCACTCGTTCACCATAGTAGAAACCTGTTCACTATCACCAACTCACTCACCAAAGTGGGAACATGTTCACTGTCACCCACTAATTTATCAAAGTGGGAAACTGTTCACTGTCGACCACACATTCACCACAGTGGTAACCTGTTCACCGTCAGACATTCATTCATCAGAATGGGAACCGTTTCACTGTCACCCACTCATTCACCACAGTGGGAAGTAATTTACTGTCACCCACTCATTCACCACAGTAGAAACCTGTTCACTGTAAGCCACTCAGTCACCACAGTGGGAACCTGTTTACAGTCAGCCTCTCATTCACCACAGTGGGAACCAGTTTACTGTCATTCACTCCTTCACTACAGTGGAAATCTGTTTACTGTCACCCACACATTTATCATAGCGGGAATTTGTTCACTGTCACTCACTCATCACAGTGAGAACCTGTTCATGGTCAGCCATTCATTCACCACATTAGGAATCTTTTCACTCTCACCCACTCATTCACCACAATGGGAAACTGCTCACTGTCTCCCACTTATTCATTACTGGACGAACCTCTTTACTGTCAGTAACTTATTCATCATAGTGGGAACCTGTTCACTGTCAGCCACTGACTCATCACAGTGGCAACCTGTTCACTGTCACCCACTCAGTCACCACAGTGAAAACCTGTTCATTGCCACCAACTCAATTACCACTGTGGAACCTGTTCACTCTCACCCACTCACACATCACAGCGGTAACTTGTTAGCTGTCACCCACTCACACTTCACAGTGGGAAACTGTTTTAAACGGTCACCCACTCACTCATCACAGTAGATACCTATTCACTGTCACTCACTCACTCATCACAGTGGGAACCTGTTCACTGTCAGCTGCTCATTCTTCACATTGGGAACCTGTTCACAGTAAACCTCTCATTCATCACCATGGGAACCTGTTCACTGTCACCCACTCATTCATCACACTGGGATCCTATTAATTTTCACCCACTCACTCATCACACTGGGAACCTGTTCACTGTCACTCACTCAATCCCCAGAGTGGGAACCTGTTGACTGTCAGCCACTCACTCACCACAGTGAAAACCTGTTTATTCTCACCCACTCATTCACCACAGTGGAAACAATTTAACTGTTACCCACTCCTGCATCACAATGTGAACCTGTTCACTGTCACTCACTCATTCATCACAGTGGGAACCTGTCACTCTCAAAAACTCAGTAATCACAGTGGGAACCTGTTCACTGACAGCCACTCATTCACCACGGTGGGAAGCTGTTCACTCTCACCCATTCTTTCACCACTGTGGAAAGCTTTTCTTTATTATTATTATTATTATTATTATACTTTAAGTTTTAGGGTACATGTGCACAATGTGCAGGTTAGTTAAATATGTATACATGTGCCATGCTGGTGTGCCGCACCCATTAACTCGTCATTTAGCATTAGGTATATCTCCTAATGCTATCTGTCCCCCCACCCCCACCCCACAACAGTCCCCAGAGTGTGAAGTTCCCCTTCCTGTGTCCATGTGTTCTCATTGTTCAATTCCCACCTATGAGTGAGAACATGCAGTGTTTGGTTTTTTGTCTTTGCAATAGTTTACTGAGAATGATGATTTCCAATTTCATCCATGTCCCTACAAAGGACATGAACTCATCATTTTTTATGGCTGCATAGTATTCCATGGTGTATATGTGCCACATTTTCTTAATCCAGTCTATCATTGTTGGACATTTGGGTTGGTTCCAAGTCTTTGCTATTGTGAATAGTGCCACAATAAACATATGGGTGCATGTGTCTTTATAGCAGCATGATTTATAGTCCTTTGGGTATATACCCAGTAATGGGATGGCTGGGTCAAATGGTATTTCTAGTTCTAGATCCCTGAGGAATCGCCACACTGACTTCCACAATGGTTGAACTAGTTTACCGTCCCACCAACAGTGTAAAAGTGTTCCTATTTCTCCACATCCTCTCCAGCACCTGTTGTTTCCTGACTTTTTAATGATTGCCATTCTAACTGGTGTGAGATGGTATCTCATTGTGGTTTTGATTTGCATTTCTCTGATGGCCAGTGATGGTGAGCATTTTTTCTTGTGTTTTTTGGCTGCATAAATGTCTTCTTTTGAGAAGTGTCTGTTCATGTCCTTCACCCACTATTTGATGGGGTTGTTTGTTTTTTCTTGTAAATTTGTTTGAGTTCATTGTAGATTCTGGATATTAGCCCTTTGTCAGATGAGTAGGTTGCGAAAATTTTCTCCCATTTTGTAGGTTGCCTGTTGACTCTGATGGTAGTTTCTTTTGCTGTGCAGAAGCTCTTGAGTTTAATTAGATCCCATTTGTCAATTTTGGCTTCTGTTGCCATTACTTTTGGTGTTTGAGACATGAAGTCCTTGCCCATGCCTATGTCCTGAGTGGTAATGCCTGGGTTTTCTTCTAGGGTTTTTATGGTTTTAAGTCTAACGTTTAAGTCTTTAATCCATCTTGAATTGATTTTTGTATAAGGTGTAAGGAACGGATCCAGTTTCAGCTTTCTACACATGTCTAGCCAGTTTTCCCAGCACCATTTATTAAATAGGGAATCCTTTCCCCATTGCTTGTTTTTCTCAGGTTTGTCAAAGATCAGATAGTTGTAGATATGCGGCATTATTTCTGAGGGCTCTGTTCTGTTCCGTTGATCTATATCTCTGTTTTTGTACCAGTACCATGCTGTTTTGGTTACTGTAGCCTTGTAGTATAGTTTGAAGTCAGGTAGCGTGATGCCTCCAGCTTTGTTCTTTTGGCTTAGGATTGACTTGGCGATGCGGGCTCTTTTTTGGTTCCATATGAACTTTAAAGTAGCTTTTTCCAATTCTGTGAAGAAAGTCAGTGGTAGCTTGATGGGGATGGCATTGAATCTATAAATTACCTTGGGCAGTATGGCCATTTTCACGATATTGATTCTTCCTACCCATGAGCATGGAATGTTCTTCCATTTGTTTGTATCCTCTTTTATTTCATTGAGCAGTGGTTTGTAGTTCTCCTTGAAGAGGTCCTTCACGTCCCTTGTAAGTTGGATCCCTAGGTATTTTATTCTCTTTGAAGCAATTGTGAATGGGGGTTCGCTCATGATTTGGCTCTCTGTTTGTCTGTTATTGGTGTATAAGAGTGCTTGTGATTTTTGTACTTTTATTTTGCATTCTGAGACTTTGCTGAAGTTGTTTATCAGCTTAAGGAGATTTTGGGCTGAGACAATGGGGTTTTCTAGATATACAATCATGTCGTCTGCAAACAGGGACAATTTGACTTCCTCTTTTTCTAATTGAATACCCTTTATTTCCTTCTTCTGCCTAATTGCCCTGGCCAGAACTTCCAACACTATGTTGAATAGGAGTGGTGAGAGAGGGCATCCCTGTCTTGTGCCAGTTTTCAAAGGGAATGCTTCCAGTTTTTGGCCATTCAGTATGATATTGGCTGTGGGTTTGTCATAGATAGGTCTTATTATTTGGAGATACGTCCCATCAATACCTAATTTATTGAGAGTTTTTAGCATGAAATGTTGTTGAATTTTGTCAAAGGCCTTTTCTGCATCTATTGAGATAATCATGTGATTTTTGTCTTTGGTTCTGTTTATATGCTGGATTACATTTATTGATTTGTGTATATTGAACCAGCCTTGCATCCCAGGGATGAAGCCCACTTGATCATGGTGGATAAGCTTTTTGATGTGCTGCTGGATTCGGTTTGCCCGTATTTTATTGAGGATTTTTGCATCAATGTTCATCAAGGATATTGGTCTAAAATTCTCTCTTTTGGTTGTGTCTCTGCCCGGCTTTGGTATCAGGATGATGCTGGCCTCATAAAATGAGTTAGGGAGGATTCCCTCTTTTTCTATTGATTGGAATAGTTTCGGAAGGAATGGTAACAGTTCCTCCTTCTATCTCTGGTAGAATTCGGCTGTGAATCCATCTGGTCCTGGACTCTTTTTGGTTGGTAAGCTATTGATTATTGCCACAATTTCAGAGCCTGTTATTGGTCTATTCAGAGACTCAACTTCTTCCTGGTTTAGTCTTGGGAGGGTGTATGTGTCAAGGAATTTATCCATTTCTTCTAGATTTTCTAGTTTATTTGCATAGAGGTGTTTGTAGTATTCTCTGATGGTAGTTTGTATTTCTGTGGGATCGGTGGTGATATCCCCTTTATCATTTTCTATTGAAAATGATCATTTTTATTGAAAATGATAAAGGGGATATTAACCTGTTAACTTTCAGCCACTGTTATCACAGTGGGAACCTCTCCACTGTCACCTAATAATTCATCACAGTGGGAATCTCTTCACTGTGAGCCACTTATTCCCTGTTGTGGGAACCTGTTCACTCTCAATCTCTAATTCGCCACAGTGAGAATCTGTTCTCTGTCAGCCACTCATTCATCACAGTGGGAACCAGTTCACTGTCACCTACTCGTTCACCGCAGTAGAAACTTGTTTACTGTCACTGATACACGCATCACAGTGGAAACCTGTTTACTGTCAGCCACTCATTCACCACAGTGGGAACCAGTTCACTGCCACCCACTCCTTCATGAAAACAAGAACCTGTTCACTGTCACCCACTCATTCCTCACAGTTGGATCCTGTTCACCATCATTCACTCACTCACCACAGTGGGAACCTGTTCACTGTCACCCACTCATTCACCAGAGTCTTAACCTGTTAACTTTCATCCACTCTGTTATCACAGTGGGAACCTGTCCCCTGTCACCTAATCACTCATCACAGTGGGAACCTCTTCACTGTGAGCCACTTACTCCCTGTTGTGGGAACCTGTTCACTCTCAATCTCTAATTCAGCACAGTGAGAATCTGTTCCCTGTCAGCCACTTGTTCATCACACTGGAACCAGTTCACTGCCACCTACTCGTTCACCACAGTAGAAACTTGTTTCCTGTCACCAAAACACGCATCACAGTGGAAACCTGTTCCCTGTCCACCACTCATCCATCAGAGTGGGTACTTGTTCACTGTCACCCACTCGTTCATTACAGGGGAAACTTGGTCTTTGTCACCCACTCTTTTAACACAGTAGAATCCTTTTCACTGCCACCCACTCATTCAACACAGTGGGAACCTGTTCACTGTCAGCCGCTCATTCATCACATTGGTAACCTGTTCACTGTCAGCGACTCCATCACCACATTGAGAACCTCTTTACTGTCATCCACTCACCATCATAGTGGGAACCTATTCACTTTCACACACTCATTCAGCAGAGTGGGAACCTGTTCAGTTTCACATACTCACTCAGCAGAGTGGGAACCTGTTCAGTTTCACATACTCATTCACCACAGTGGGAAACTATTCACTGTCACCCACTCATTCATCATAGTGGGAACCTTTTCACTGTCACCCACTCATTCATCATAGTGGGAACCTTTTGACTGTCACCCACTCATTCATTACAGGAGGATCCTGTACACTGTCATCCACTCATTCATCACAGTGGAAACCGGTTCACTGTCATTCATTCACTAATCACATTGTGAACCTGTTTACAGTCACCCACTCGCTCATCACAGAGGGAACTTGTTTTCTTTCTCACACTCATTCACCACAGTGGGAACCTTTTCACTGTCACCCACTAACTCAACACGGTGGAACCTGTTAACTTTCACCCACTAATTAACCACAGTGGGAATCTCTACACTGTCACCCACTCACTCATCACAGTGGGAGCCTGTTCACTGTCACCCCTCACTCATCACAGTGGGAACCTCTTCACTTTCACCCACCCACTCATCACAGTAAGAGCCTGTGCACTGTCACCCACTCATTCATCACAGTGGGAACCTGTTCAGTGTCACCCACTCACTCATCACTGTGGGAACGTTTTCACTGTCACTCACTCTTTCATCACACTGAGAACCTGTTCATTGTCAGCTACTCACTCAACACAGTGTGGACCTGTTGACTGTCATCAATTCACTCACCACGATGAAAATCAGCTCACTGTCAGCCATGCATTCACCACAGTACAAACCTCTTCACTCTCTCCCACTCATTCACCACAATGGGAACCTGCTGACTTTCACCCACTCATTCATCACAGTGGGAACCTGGTCACTGTCATGTGCTCATTTATCACAGTGGCATCCTGTTCACTGTCACATACTTACTCATCACAGTGAGAATCTATTAACTATTAGCCACACAATCACCACAGTGGGAACCTGTTCACTTTCACCTACTCATTCACCACAGTGGGAACATGTTTACTGTCACTCACTCATTCATCTCAGTGGGCAGTGGTTCACTGTCACCCACTCATTCACCACAGTGGGAACCTATTCACTACCAGCCTCTCATTCACCACAATGCAAACCTGTTAACAATCAGCCACTCAATCACCGCAGTGGCAACCTTTTCACTGTCACCCACTCGTTTGCTGTAGTAGAAAGCTGTTCACTGTCAGCCACACATTCAACACAGAGGGAACCTTTTCACTGTCAGTCATGCATTCATCACAGTAACAACCTGCATACTGTTGCCCTCTCATTCACCACATTGAGAACCTGTTCATTTTTTAGCCACTCATTCATTGCAGTGGGAACCTGTTCACTCACCAACTTTTTCTCCACAGTTGGAAGGAATTCACTATCACCCACTCATTCACACACTCTTTCACCCCAGTGGAAAGCTGTTCACTGTCAGCCACTCAGTCATCACAATGGAAACCTGTTTACTATCAGCCACTTGTTCACCACAGTGGGAACCAGTTCACTGTTCACACACTCATTCATCACAACGAGAACCTGTTCAATGTCACCCACTCATTCATCACAGTAAGAATCTGTTCACTGTCACCAACTCACTCACCATGATAGGAACCAGTTTACTGTCACCCATTCATTTACCAGAGTGGAAACCTGTTCCCTGCCAGCCACTCAGTCATCACACTGGGAAACTGTCTGCTCTCACCCACTCACTTGTTACAGTGGGAAACTCTTCATTGTGAGCCACTCAATCACTACTGTGAAAAACCTGTTCACTCTGAGTCACTCATTCAACACGGTGAGAACCTATTCACTCTCAGCCACATATTCAACAAGTGAGAACCTGTCCACTGTCAGCCACTCATTCACAACAGTGGGAAAGTGTTCACTATCACCCATTCAGTCATCACAGTGGGAACATTTTCACTGTCACAAACTCATTCATTTCACTGGGAAACTGTTCACTGTCACCCACTCATTCACCACAGTGGTTACCTGTTCACTGTCTCCAACTCACTCATCCCAGTGGGAACCTGTTCCCTCTCACCCACTCATTTGCCACAGTGGGAACCTGTTCACTGTCACCCACTCATTTATCACAGAGGGAACATCTTCACTGTCACCCATTCATTACAAAAGGAACCTGTTCACTGTCACCCACTCATTCATCATAGTGAGAACTTGTTCACTGTCAGTTGCTCATTCACCACAGTGGGAACCAGTTAACTGTCAAGCACTCATTCACCACAGTAGATACATGTTCACTGTCACCCACTCACACATCACAGTGGTATCCTGTTCACTGTCATCCACTCATTCATTACAGGGGGAACCTAATCAGTGTCACCCACTCGTTCACCACAGTAGAAACCTGTTCACTGTCAACCATTCATTCACCAGAGTGGGAACCTGTTCACTGTCAGCCACTCATTCACCACAGTGGAAACAGTTCACTGTCACCCATTTGTTCACTGCAGTAGAAACCTGCACACTGTTAGCCACCCAGTCACCACAGTGGTTACCTGTTTACTGTCAGCCATTCACTTATCACAGTGGGAACATGTTCACTGTCACACAATCATTTATCAAACTGGGAACATGTTCACTGCCACCCTCTCATTCACCACAGTGGGAACATCTTCACTGTCGCCCACTCGCTCATTGCAGTGGGTAGCTGTTTACTGTCACAAACCCATTCATTACAGGAGGAACCTGTTCACTGTCAACCACACATTCATCACAGTCAGATATTGTTCACTGTCAACCACTCACTCTCCACAGTGAGAACCTGTTCACTCTCAACCACTCATTCACCACAGTGGGAAACTGTCCACTGTTACACACTCATTCATCACAGTGGGAACATGTTCACTGTCATCCACTCATTCATTACAGGAGGTACCTTATCACTGTCACTCACTCTTTCACAACAGTAGAAACATGTTCACTGTCCTCCAGTCACTCACCACAGTGTGAACCGGTTCACTGTCAGCCATTCGTTCACTACAGTGGGTACCTCTTCACTCTCACCCAACCATTTAGCACAGTGAGAACCTTTTCACTGTCAGCCACTCATTCACCACAGTGGGAACCTGTTCACTGTCACCCATTCACTCATCACATTGAAAATCTGTTCATTGTTACCCACTCACTGACCACAGGGGGACCGGTTCACTCTCACCCACTCATCACAGTGGGAACCCGTTTACTGTCACACATGCATTAATCACAGTGGGAACCCGTTTATTCTCACCCACTCACTTATCACAGTGTGTTCTTGTTCGCTGTCAGCCACTCATTCACCACTGTGGGAAGCTGTTCCCTCTCACCAACTCACTCATCACAGTGGATACCTGTTCACTGTCACCCACTCACTCAGCACAGTGGGAACATGTTCTCTCTCACGACCTCATTAACAATGGTGGGAACTTGTTCACTATCACCCACACACTCATCACATTGGGAACCTGTTCACTGTCACCCACTCACTATTCACAGTGGGAACCTGTTCAGTGCCTTTCACTCATTCATCAGAATGGGAACCTCTTCACTTTCACCCACTCACTCATCACAATGGGAACCAGTTCACTGTCACCCACTCACTCATCACAGTAAGAACCTGTTCACTGTCACCCACTCATTCATCAGGGTAAGAACCTGTTCACTGTCACTCACTCATTCATCACAGTGAAAACCAGTTCACCCTTACCCACTCATTCCCTACAGTTGGAACCTGTTCACTCTCACCCACTAAATCATCAAAGTGGAAACCTTTTCACTGTCACCCACACATTCATCACAGTGCAAATATTTTCATTCTCACCCACTCACTCATTACTATGGGCACCCCTTCACTGTCAGCCACACATTCACTACAGTGGGAACCTGTGCACTCTCACCAACTCACCTACCACAGTGGGAACCTAATTACTGTCACCAACTAACTCAACACAGTGGGAAACTGTTCACTGTCACCCACTCATGCATAACAATGGAAACCTGTTCACTGTCAGCCACTTCTTCATCACAGTGGGAACATGTTCACTATCACCCACTCATTCACCACAGTGGGAAGTGGTTCAGTGTCACCCATTAGTTCACTGCAGTAGAAACCTGTTCGTTGTGACCAACTCAGTTACCACAGTGAGAAGCTGTTTACTGTCGGACACTCAATTCACCACAGTGGGAACCAATTCACTGTCACACTCTCATTCATCACAGTGAGAATATGTTCAGTGTCACCCACTCAATCACGACAGTGAGAAGCAGTTCACTGTCACCGACTCATTCACCACAGTGGGAACCTGTTCACTCTCAGCCCCTCACTCATCACAGTGGGAACCTGTTCACTGTCACCAACTCACTCATCGCATTTGGAACTTGTTCACTGTGAGCCACTCATTCACTATGGTGGGAACTTGTTAACTTTCACCCACATGTTCAGCACATTGAGAACCTGTTCTCTGTCAGAAACTCATCCGCAACAGTGGGAAACTGTTCACTGTCACCCAATCCGTCATCACACTAAGAATATGTTCACTGTAAGCCACTCATTCACTTCTGTGGGAACCTGTTCACTCTCACCCACTCATTCACCACAGTAGGAACTTGTTCACCCTCACCCACTCACTCATCACTGTGGGAACCTGTTCACTCTCACCCACACATTCACCACAGTGGGAACTTGTTCACTGTCACCCACTTTTCAATACAGGAGGAACCTGTTCACTGTCACCAACTCATTCACCACAGTGGGAACCTGTTCACTGTCAGCCACTCATTGAGCACAGTGGGAACCTGTTCATTGTCACCCAGTCGTTCACAATACAAACCTGTTCACTGCTACACACTCACTCATCACAGAGGGTACCTGTTCATAGTCAGCCACTCATTCGTCACAGTCGGTAACTGTTCACTGTTCACACTCTCATTCATTACAGGAGGAACCTGATTACTGTCAATCATTCTACACAGTAGGAAACGGTTCACTGTCAGCCACTCATTCATCACAGTGTTAACTTCTTCACTGTCAGCCACTCATTCACCACAGTAGGAAGAAGTTCACTGTCACCCACTCTTTCAGATCAATAGAAATTTGTTCACTGTCAGCCACTCATTCACCACATTAGGAAGAAGTTCACTGTCACCCACTCTTTCAGCTCAATAGAAATTTGTTCACTGTCAGCCACTCAGTCACCAAAGTGTCAAGTTGTTTACTGTCAGCCTCTCACTCATCACTGTGTGAAACTCTTCACTGTCAACAACACATTCATCACAGTGGGAACCTGTTAACTGTCACCCACTCATTCACCACAGTGGGAATCTGTTCACTCTTACCAACTCACTCATCACAGTGGGTACCTATTCACTGTCACCAATTCACTCACCACAGTGGGATCCTGTTCTCTCTCACCCACTAATTCACCACAGTGGGAACCAGTTCACTGTCACCCACTCATTCCTCACAGTGGGAACCTGTTCACTGTCAGTCACTCACTCACCACAGTGGGAACCTGTTCACTGTCACTCACTCATTAATAATATAATAAATAGTTCACTGTCACCAACTCATTCAAGACAGTGGGAACCTGTTCACTGTCACCCACTCACTAATCACTGTGGAAACCTCTTAACTGTCACCCACTCACTCATCACAGTGGGAAACTATTCACTGTTTCCCACTCATTCATCACAATGGAAACCTGTTCACTGTCACCCACTCACTCATCACAATGGGAACCTGTTCACTGTCACCCACTCACTCATCAAAGTAAGAACCTGTGGCTGGGCACAGTGGCTCACACCTGTAATCCCAGCACTTTGAGAGGCTTAGGCGGGCAGATCACGAGGTCAAGAGATCAAGACCATCCTGGCCAACATGGTGAAACCCTGTCTCTACCAAAAATACAAAAATTAGCCGGGCATGGTGGTGGATGCCTGTAATCCCAGCTACTCAGGAGGCTGAGGCAGGAGGATCACTTGAACCCAGGCAGCAGAGGTTGTGGTGAGCTGAGATCACGCCATTGCACTCCAGCCTGGGCAACAAGAGCAAAACTCCATCTCAAAAAAAAAAAAAAAAGTAAGAACCTGTTCACTGTCATCCACTCACTCATCAGAGAGGGAACCTGTTTACCCTTACCCACTAATTCACCACTGTGGGAGCCTATTCACTCCCACCCACTCAGTCGTCATGGTGGAACTTGTTCACTGTCACCCACACATTCATCATAGTGGGAACTTGTTCACTCTCACCAACCCACTCATCACAATGGCTACCCCTTCACTGTCAGCCACTCATTTACCACAGTGGGAACCTGTGAACTCTCACCTACTCCCTCATCACAGTGGAACCTGATCACTGTCACAGACTAACTCACAACAGGTGGAACCTGTTCTCTCTCACCCACTTATTTACCACATTGGGAACCTGTTCACTGTCAGCCAGTCATTCATCACAGTGGGAACATGTTCACTGTCACCCACTCACTCATCACAGTGGGAACCTATTCATTGTCACCCACTCATTTATCACAGGGGGAACCAGTTCACTGTCACTCACTGACTCATTACAGTGGGAAACTGTTCACTGTCACCCACTCACTTATCACAGTGGAAACCTGCTCACCATCAGCCACTCTTTCATAACATTGGGTACCTGTTCACTGTCACCCACTCATTCACCACAGTGGGAAGCCTTTCAATGCCACCCAGTCGTTCACCGCAGTAGTAATCTGTTCACTGTCAGCCACTCAGTCATGAGAACCTGTTTACCGTCAGACACTCATTCTCAACAGTGGGTACAAGTTGACTGTCACCCTCTCATTCATCACAGTGAGAACCTATTTCCTGTCACCCATTCACCACAGTGGGAACCTGTTCACTGTCACCCACTCATTCACCACAGTGGGAACCTGTTCACTGTCAACCACTCACTCTTCAGAGTGGGAACCGGTTCACTGTCATTAACTCACTCATCACATTGAGAATCTGTCTACTGTGAGCCACTAATTCACTATGGTGAGAACCTGTTCACTCTCACCAACCCATTCAGCACTGTGAGAACCTGTTCACTGTCAGCAACTCATTCACAACAGTGGGAACCCGTTCAATGTCACCCAATCCATCATCACAGTAAGAACATGTTCATTATGAGACACTCATTCACTACTGTAGGTACAAGTTCACTGTCACCTTCTCATTCATCACAGTGAGAACCTATTCACTGTCACCCACTCATTCACCACAGTGGGAACCTGTTCACTGTGAGCCACTCACTCTTCACAGTGGCAATGGGTTCACTGTCATTAACTCACTCATCACATTGGGAACCTGCTACTGTGAGCCACCTATTCACTATGGTGGGAACCTGTTCACTCTCACCAACCCATTCATCACAGTGAAAACCTGTTCACTGTCAACAATTCATTCACAACAGTGGGAACTTATTCCTTGTCACCCA
This sequence comes from Pan troglodytes, assembly GCF_028858775.2. Classification (NCBI taxonomy): domain Eukaryota; kingdom Metazoa; phylum Chordata; class Mammalia; order Primates; family Hominidae; genus Pan; species Pan troglodytes. The sequence continues at coordinate 23,311,585 of NC_072418.2, forward strand.
ATCCGTCATCACAGTAAGAACATGTTTATTCTGAGACACTTATTCACTACTGTGGGAACCTGTTCACTCTCACTCACTTGTTCACTGCAGTAGAAACCTATTCATGCTCACCCACTCACTCAACACTGTGGGAACCAGTTCACTCACCCACTCTTTCACCCCAGTGGGAACCTGTTCACTTTCACCCACTCATTCATCACAGTGAGTACTTATTCACTGTCACCCACCCTTATTACACGAGGAACATGTTCACTGTCACCCACACATTCAGCACAGTGGGAATCTGTTCACTGCCAGCCACTCATTCACCACAGTGGGAACATGTTCATTGTCAAACTTTTATTTACCACAGTAGAAACCTGTTCACTGTCATCAACCCATTCATCACAATGGGAACCTGTTCACTGTCACCCACTCATTCACCACAGTGAGAACCTCTTCTCTGTCATCCACACATTCATCACGCTGGGAACCTGTTCACTGTCACCCACTCATTCATTACAAAAGGAGCCTCTTCAGTTTCACCCACTCATTCTTCACAATGGGAACCTGTTCACCTTCACTGGCTTATTCACCATAGTGGGAACCTCTTCTCTGTCATTCACACATTCATCACAGTGGAAACCTGTTTATTGTCACCCACCCATTCATTACAAAAGAAACTTCTTCACTTTCACACACTCATTTTTCCCAATGGGAACCTGCTCACTGTCACTCACTCATTCACTACAGTGGGAACCTGTTCACTGTCAGCCACTCATTCATCACAGTGGTAACATATTCACTGTCAGTGAGTCATTCACCAAATTGGGAACCTGTTCACTGTCTCCCACTCATTCACTGCATTAGAAACCTGTTCACTGTCAGCCACTCATTTACCAACGTGTGAAACTGTTCACTGTCACCCACTCACTCACCACAGTGGGAATCAGTTTACTGTCACCCACTCATTCACCACAGTGGGAACCTGTTCATTGTCAGTCTCTCACTCATCTCAGTAGGAACCTGTTCACTGTCACCCACTCACTCATCACAGTGCGAACCTGTTTACTGTCAGCCACTCATGCACTACAGTGGGAACCTGTTCACTGTCACCCACTCAGTCATCACAGTGGGAACCTGTTCACTGTCTTTAACTCATTCATTACAGTGGGAAGCTGTTCACTGTCACTTACTCATTCACCACAGTAAGATTCTGTTCACTGTAACTCAGTCATCACAGTTGGAACCTGTTCACTGTCACAAACTCATTCATTCCTTTGGGAACCTGTTCACTGTCACCCACTCATTCACCAGAGTGGGAACCTATTCACTGTCACCGATACATTCATTACATGAGGAACCTGTTTACTGTCACCCACTCATTCATCATAGTGGGAAACTGTTCACTGTCAATCACTCACCACAGTGGGAACCTGTTCACTATCACCCACTCATTAATCACAGTGGAAACCTGTTCACTGTCAGCCACTCATTCGTTACAGTGGTAACCTATTCATTGTCAACCACTGGTTCACCGCAGTAGAAATCTGTTCACTGCCACACACTCATTCATCACAGTGGGAACCTGTTCACAGTCAGCCATTCTTTCTTCACACTCAGTACCTGATCCTTGTCACCCATGCATTCAATACAGGAGGAACCTGATTTCTATCACACATTCATTCAAGACAGTAGAAACCTGTTCACTTTCCACATTCATTCACTGCAGTAGAAAACGGTTCACTGTCAGCCACTCATTCATCACAGTGAGAATGTCTTCTCTGCCATCCACACATTCATCATAGTGGGAACCTGTTCACTGTAAGGCACTAATGTACTAAAAAAAGGAACCTCTTCACTTTTACCCACTCATTCTTCACAGTGGGAACCTGTTCACCTTCACCCGCTTATTCACCACAGTGGGAACCTGTTCACTGTCACCCACACATTCACCACAGTGGAAACCTCTTCTCTGTCATCCACACATACATCACAGTTGGAACCTGTTCACTATCACCCACTCATTCATTAAAAAAGGAACATCTTCACTTTCACCCACTCATTCTTCACAGTGGGAACCTGTTGACCTTCACCCGCTTAATCATCACAGTGGGAAACTCTTCACTGTCAGCCACTCATTCATCACAGTGGTAACTTATTCACTGTCAGCCAGTCATTCACCAAAGTGGGAATCTTTTCACTGTCACCCACTCGTTCACCAGAGTAAACACTTGTTCACTGACAGCCACTCGTTTGCCACAGTGTGAAACTGTTCACTGTCACCCACTCACTCACCAGAGCGGGAATCAGTTTACTGTCACTCAGTCATTCACCACAGTGGGAACCTCTTCGTTGTCAGCCTCTCACTCATCACAGTGGGAACCTGTTCACTGTCACCCACTCACTCATCACAGTGTGAACCTGTTTACTGTCAGCCACTCATTCACCACAGTGGGAACATGTTCACTGTCACCCACTCATTCATTAAAGTGAAAAGTTTTCACTATCTCTCACTCATTCACCACAGTGGGATCCTTTTCACTGTAACCCACTCAGTCATCACAGTTGTAACCTGTTCACTGTCACAGACTCATTCATTCCTTTGGGAATCTGTTCACTGTCACCCACTCAGTTATGACAGTGGGGACCTCTTCACTGTCACCCACACATTCATTAAAGGAGGAACCTGTTCACTGTCACCCACTCATTTATGACAGTTGGAACCTGTTCACTCTCACCCACACATTCATTACAGGAGGAACCTCTTTACTGTCATCCACTTATTCATCATAGTGGAGAACTGTTCACTGTCAGTCATTCACTCACCACAGTGGGAACCTGTTAACTGTCAACCACTCATTCACCACTGTAGAAACCTGTTCACTGTCACCAAACCACACATCACAGTGGGAATCTTTTAACTGTCAGCCACTCATTCATCACTGCAGGTACCTGATCACTGTCATCCACTCATTTATTACAGGAGAAACATGATCACTGTCTCCCTTTTGTTCACCACAGTAGAAACCTGTTCACTGTCACCCACTCATTCGCCACAGTAAGAACCTGTTCACTGTCAGCCACCCATTCATCACAGTGGGAACCTGTTCCCTCTCAGCCACTCATTAACCACAGTGGAAAGAAGTTAACTGTCTCACACTCGCTGACAGCAGTAGAAACCTGTAACCTGTCCTCCATACAGTCCCCACAGAGGGAACATGTTTAATGTCAGCATCTCACTCATCACAGTTGGAACCTGTTCACTGTCACGCACTCACATAACACAGTGGGAACCTGTTCACACTCACCCACTCATTCACCATAGTGGGAATCTGTTCACTGTCACCCACTCAATCATTACAGTGGGAACTTGTTCACTGTCACCCACTCACTCATCTGTGTGGGAACCTGTTCACTGTGTCCCACATTTATCACAGTGTTAACCTGTTCACAATCAGCCACTCATTCACCACACTGGGAACAAGTTCACTGTCACCCACTCTTTCAGCACAGTAGAAATTTGTTCACTGTCATCCGCTCATGCATTACTGGAGAAACCTGATCACTGTCACCCTTTTTTTCACCACAGTAGAAACCCGCTCACTGTCACCCACTCATTCTCCACAGTAAGAACCTGTTCACTGTCAGCCACCCATTCATCACAGTGGGAACCTGTTCCTTCTCAGCCACTCATTAACCACAGTGGAAACCAGTTAGCTGTCTCACACTCATTGACAGCGGTAGAAACCTGTAACCTGTCCCCCATACAGTCCCCACAGAGGGAACATGTTTACTGTCAGCATCTCCCTCATCGCAGTGGGAACCTGTTCACTGTCATGCACTCACTCATCACAGTGGGAACCTGTTCACGCTTACCTACTCATTCACCACAGTGGGAATCTGTTCACTGTCACCCATTCAATCATTACAGAGGGAAGTTTTTCACTGTCACCCACTCACTCATCTGTGTGGGAACCTGTTTACTGTGTCCCACATTCATCACAATGGAACCTGTATACTGTCACCCACTCACTAATCACAGTGGGAAGTTTCACTGTCTCCCACTCACTCCATGCAGTAAGAACCTTTTCACTGTAACCCACTCATTCATCACACTGATAACCTGTTCACTGTCACCCACGCTTTCTTCATGGTGGGAAATTGTTCACGGTCACCCATTTACTCATCACAGTGGGAACCTCTTCTTTGTTACCCACTTATTCAACACAGTGGGAGCCAGTTCACTCTAACCCACTCACTCATCACAGTAAGAACCCCTTCACTGTCACACACATATTCAACACAGTGGGAATCTGCTCACTCTCACCAACTCACTTATCACAGTGGGTACCTGTTCACTGTCACCAAATCACTCACCACATTGGGAACCTGTTCTCTCTCACCCACTCATACAACACAGTGAAAACCTGTTCACTGTCATCCACTCATTCATCACTATAGTGACCTGACTACTGTGATCTACTCACTCGTCACAGTGGGAACCTGTTCACTGTAACCCACTCATTCATCACAGTGGGAACCTGTTCACTGTCACCCACTCACACATCACAGTGGGAACCTGTTCACTGTCACCAATACATTCATCACACTGGGAACCTATTAATTGTCACATACTCATTCATCACAGCAAGAAACTTCCTTGTAATCCACTCACTCACCATAGTAAGAACATGTTAACTGTCAGTCACGCATTCACCACAGTGGGAACCTGTTCACTCTCACGCACTCGTTTACCACAGTGACAACCTGTTCACTGTCACCCATCCATTCATCACAGAGGAAACCTGTTCACTGTCACCCCTTCATTCATCACAATTGGAGCTTGTTAACTGTCACCACCCACTCATCAAAGTGGGAACCTGTTAACTATCAGCCACACATTCACCACATTGAGAACCTGTTCACTCTCACTCACACATTTGCCACAATGCTAACCTGTTCACTCTCAGCCACTCATTCATCACAGTAGGAAACCATTCACTCTCACCAACTCATTCACCACAGCAGAAATCTGTTCACTGTCACCCACTCATTCATCACAGTGGGTACCTGTTCACTATCACCAACTCACACAGCACAGTGGGAACCTGTTCTGTATCACCCACTTACTCATCACAGTGGGACCCTGTTTACTCTCACCAACTCATTCACCACAATGGGAACTGATCACTGTCACCCACTCATTTATCACAGTCGGAACCGGTTCACTGTCACCCACTCATTCATTACAGGAGAAACCTCTTCACTGTCATTCACTCATTCATCACAGTGGGTACCTTTTCACTCATTCACCACAATGGGAACTTTTTGACTGTCACACACTCATTCACCACTGTAGAAACCTGTTTACTGCCAACCATTTATTCAACACAGTAGGAACCTGTTCCCTGTTAGCCACTCATTTATCACAATGGGAACCTGTTCACTGTAACCCTCTCAGTCACCACACTGGGAAGCTGTTCAATGTCACCCACTTGTTCACTGCAGTAGAAACGTGTTCACTGTCACCCAATCACCACAATGGGAACCTGTTTCCTGTCAGCCACTCATTCAACAGAGTTGGAACCAGCTCGCTGTCACCCTCTCATTCATCACACTGAGAACCTGTTCACTGTTACACACTCACCACAGTGGGAAGCAGTTCACTGTCACCCACTCATTCTCCCCAGTGGGAACATGTTTACTGTCAGCAACTCACTCATCACATTGGGAACCTGTTCACTGTCACCAACTACTCATCACAGTGGAAACCTTTTCACTGCGAGCACTCATTCACTACTGTGGGAATCTGTTCACTCTCATCCACCCATTCAGCATAGTGAGAACCTGTTCACTATCAGAGTCCCATTTGCAACAGTGGGAACACTTTTCACTGTCGACCACTTCGTAATCACTGTGGGAACATTTTCACTATGAGCCACTCATTCACTACTGTGGGAACCTGTTCGCTCTCACCCAAACATTCACCACAGTAGGAATCTGTTCATGCTCACCCACTCACTCATCACTGTAGGAACCTGTTCACTCTAACCCATTTATTCACCACAGTGGGAATCTGTTCACTGTCACCCACTCATTCATCACAGTAGAAACCTGTTGACTGTCGCCCACTCATTCATTACAAGAGGAACCAGTTCACTGTCACCCACTCTTTCAGTGCAGTAGAAACCTGTTCACTGTCACCCACTCACTCATCACAGTGGGAACCTCTTAACTGTCAGCCACTCATTCATCACTGTGGATACCTGTTCACTATCACCCACTCATTAATTACAAAAGGAACCTGATCACTGTCACACACTTCTTCACCACAGGAGAAACCTGTTCACTGTCACTCACTGATTCACCACAGTGGTAACTTTTAACTGTCAGCCACTCACTCATCACAGTGGGAACCTGTTCCCTGTCAGCCACTCATTCACCATAGTGGATACCAGTTCACTTTCACCCACTCATTAACTGCAGTAAAAACCTGTAACCTGTAAGCCACACAATCACCACAGAGGGAACCTGTTTACTGTCAGCCACTGACTCACCACAGTGGAACCTGTTCACTGTCAGCCACTTGCTCATCACAGTGTTAACCTGTTCACTGTCACCTACACACACCCCACAGTGGGAAACTCTTCACTGTCACCCACTCACTCATCACAGTGGGAAACTGTTTCATCTCACCAACTCATTCACCAAAGTGGGATTCTGTTCACTGTCCCCCACTCATTCATTACAGTTGGAACCTGTTCTTTACCACCCACACATTCATTACACGGGGTACCTGTTCACTGTCAGCCACTCATTTATCACAGTGGGAATATGTTCACTGTTGTCAACTCACTCATCACATTGGGAACCTGTTCACTGTGAGCCACTCATTCACTATGGTCGCAACCTGTTCACTCTCACCCACCCATTCAGCACAGTGAGAACCTGTTCACTGTCAGCAACTGACTCACAATAGTGGGAACCTCTCCACTGTCACCCAATCCGTCATCACACTAAGAACATGTTCACTGTCAGCCACTCATTCACTACCGTGGAAACCTGTTCACTCTCACCCACCCATTCACCACGGTAGGAACGTGTTCACACTCACCCACTCACTCATCACTGCAGGAACCTGTTCACTCTCACCCAATAATCCACCACAGTGGGAACCTGTTCATTCCTTCACCACAGTAGAAACCTGTTCATTGCCACCTACTAACTCATTACAGTGGTATCCTGTTCACAGTCAGCCACTCATTCGTCACAGTCAGTACTTGTTAACTGTTACCCACTCATTCATTGAAGGAGGACCCTGATTACTGCCACCCATTCATCCAACACAGTAGAAACCTAGTCACTGTCCCCACACATTCACCACAGTAGGAAACGGTTCACTGTCAGCAACTCATTCATCACAGTGTAAACCTGTTCACTGCCAGCCACTCACTCACCACAGTGAGAACCTGTTCACTGTCACCAACTCACTCATCACAGTGGGAACCTGTTCAATGTCACCCAATCACTCATCACAGTGGGAACTTGTTCACTGTTGCCCACTCACTCATCCCTATGGGAATCTGTTCACTGTCACCCACTCATTCACCACAGTGGGAATCTGTTCACTCTCACCAACTCACTCATCACAGTGGGTACCTATTCACTTTCAGCAAACTCACTCATCAAAGTGGAAACCTGTTCTCTCTCACCAACTCATTCACCACAGTGGCAACCTGTTCACTGTCACCCACTCATTCATCATAGTGGGAACCCGTTCACTGTCACGCTGTCACTCATCACTGTGGGAACATGTTTACTGTCACCCACTCATTCATCAATATGATAAACTCTTCACTGTCACCAACTCACTCATGACAGTAAGAACCAGTTCACTGTCACCCACTCTCTAATCACAGTAGAAATCTGTTCACTGTCACCCACTCACTCATCACAGTGGGAAACTGTTCACTGTTTTCCACTCGTTCATCACAATGGAAACCTGTTCACCGTCACCCACTCACTCATCACAGTGGAAACCGGTTCATTGTCACCCACTTACTCATCACAGTAAGAACCTGTTCACTGTCACCCACTCATTCATCACAGTGAGAACCTGTTCACTGTCACCCACTCACTAATCACAGTGGGAACCTGTTCACCCTTACCCACTAATTCACCACATTGGGAACTTCTTCACTCTAACCCACACAGTCATCACAGTGGGAACCTGTTCACTGTCACCCACACGTTCAGCACAGCGGGAATATGATCACTCTCACCCACTCACTCATCACAGTGGGTACGCCTTCACTGTCAGCCACTCATTAATCTCAGTGGGAACCTGTGAACTCTCACCGACTCACTCATCACAGAGGGAACCTGATCACTTTCACAAACTAACTTACCACAGGGGAACCTGTCCTTTCTCACCCACTCATTCACCACATTGGGTACCTGTTCACAGTCAGCCACTCATTCATCACAATGGGAACATGTTCACTGTCACCCACTCACTCATCACAGTGGAAACCAGTTCACTGTCACCCACTGATTCATCACAGTGGGAACCTGTTCACTGTCACCCATTTTTCATCACACTGGGAACCTATACATTGTCTCCCAAACTCTCACCACAGTGGGAAACTTATCACTGTCATCCACTCACTCATCACAATGGGAACCTGTTCACTATCAGCCACTCCTTCATCACAGTGGGAACCTGTTCACTATCACCCACTTATTCATCACAGTTGGAAGCTGTACATTGTCAGCCACTCATTCACCACTGTGGGAACCTGTTCAACCTCAACCATTCATTCACCACATTGGAAACCTGTTCACTGTCAGCCACTCATTCATCACAGCGGGAACCTCTTCACTTTCACACACTCATTCATCACAGTTGGAACCTGTACACTGTCACCCACTCATTCACTACAGTGGGAGCCCCTTCACTGTCAATCACTCATTCATCACAGTGGGAACCTGTTCACTTTCACACACTCTAATCACAGCGAAACTATCACCCACTTATCCAACACATTGGGAACTTGTTCACTGTCACCCACTTACTCATCACAGTGGTAACTGGTTGACTGTCATGCACTCACTTATTACAGTGGGAACCTGTTCACTGTCGCCCACTCACTCATCCTTATGGGAACCTGTTCACTGTCAATCACTCATTCATCACTGTGGGAAACTGTTCTCTCTCACCCACTCAGTCACCTCAGTGAGAACCTGTACACTCTCAGCCACTCATTCACCACAGTGGGAACATCTTCACTGTCACCCACTCATTCATTACAATGGAAACCTGTTCAACGTCACACACTCATTCATTGCCAGAGAAACATTTTCACTGTAACCCACTCATTTATCACAGAGGAAACCTGTTCACTTTCACTCACTCACTCACCACAATGAGAACCTGTTCACTTTCACCCACTCACTCATCACAGTGGGAACCTGCTCATTGTTACCCAGTCATTTATCACAATGGAAACCTGTTCACTCTCACCCAATCACTCATCACAGTGGGAACCTGTTCACTGTCACCAACTTATTCATCACAGTGGGAACTTGTTCACTCTCACCAACTCACTCATCAAAGTGGTTAGCCTTTCAATGTTAGCCACTTATTCACCACAGTGGGAATCTGTTCACCCTCACGAACTCACTCATCACTGTGGGAACGTGTTCACTGTCACCCAGTCACTCACCACAGTGGGAAGCTGTTCTCTCCCACCCACTCATTCACCACAGTGAGAACATGGTCACTGTCACCCACGCATTCATCACAGTTGGAACCTGTTCACTGTCACCCACTCAGTCACCACCGTGGGAACCCGTTCACTGTCACTTAGTCATTTACCACATTGGAAAACTGTTCAGTGTCACCCACTCATTCTTCACAGTGGGAACAAGTTGACTGTCGCCCACTCATTCATTAGAGTGAAAACTTGTTCACTGTCACCCACTCACTCACCACAGTGGGAACCTGTTCACTTTCATCCACTCATCACAGTGAAAGCCTGTTATCTTTCACCCACTCATTCACCACATTGGATAACTGTTCACTGTCACCCACTCATGCATTACAGGAGGAACCTGTTTACTGTTACCCACTAATTCACCAGAGGGGGAAGCTGTTCACTCTCACCCATTCTCTCTTCACAGTGGGAACCTGTTCACTGTCACCCACATATTCATCACAGTGGGAACCTGTTCACTCTCACGAACTCGCTCATCACAGTGGGTACCCATTCACTGTCAGCCACTTATTCACCATAGTGGGAATCTGTTCACCCTCACCACCACACTCTTTACAGTGGGAACATGTTCACCGTCACCCACTCACTAACCAAACTGGAAACTTGTTCTTTCATACCTACTCATTCACGACAGTGAGAACCTGTTCACTGTCACCCATTCATTCATCACAGTGGGAACCTGTTCACTGTCACTCACTCAGTCACCACAGTAAGAACTTGTTCACTGTCACCCACTCATCATAACAGGAGTAACCTGTACACTGTCACACATTCATTCATTAGAGTGAGAATGTGCTCAATGTCACCCGCTTAATCACCACAGTGGGAACCTGTTCTCTGTCACCCACTCACCCATTACAATGAAATACTGTTCACTCTCACCCACTCATTCGCCACAGTGAAAAACTGTGCACTGTCACCCACGCATTCTTCACAGTGGAAGACTGTTGACTGTCACCCACTCATTCATTACAGGAGGAACTGTTTCACTGTCACCCACACACTCATCACAATGGGACCCTGTTCACTGTCAGCCACTCTTTCACCACAGTGGGAACCTGTTCACTGTCACACAATCGTTCAACACAGTAAACACGTATTCACTGTCACTCACTCATTTATCATACAAGGAACGTGTTCACTGTCACCCAATCATTCATCAAAGTGGGAAACTGTTCACTGTCAGGAACTCATTCACCACAATGGGAACCTGTTCACTGTCAGCCACTCACTCACCACAGTTGGAACCTGTTCACTTTCACTGACTCACTCATCAGAGAGAGAACCTGTTCACTGTCAACCACTCATTCGCCACTGTGAGAACCTGTTCACTCTCACCCACTCATTCATTACAATGAGAACCTGTTCACTGCCACCCACTTATTCACCACAGTGGGAGCCTGTTCACTGTCATATACACATTCGTCACAGTGTAAACCTATTCACCATAACCAACTCATTCATCACAGTGGAAACCTGTTCACTGTCAACCACTCACTCATTACTGTGGGTACCTGTTCTCTGTCATTCACTTTTTCACCATAGTGGGAACCAGTTCACCCTCACCCACTCATTAAACACAGTGGGAACCTGTTCACTGTCACCCACTCATTGATCACAATGGGAACCTGTTGATTGTCAACCTCTCATTCATTACAAGGGGAACCTGTTCACTGTCACCACTCATTCATCAAACTGCAAAACTGTTCACTGTCAGACACCCATTCATTACAGTGGGAAACTGTTCACTGTCACCCACTCGTTCACTGCAGTAGAAATCTGTTCATTGTCTGCAGCTTACTAAGCACAGCTGGAACTTGTTCACTCTCACTTATACATCACAGTGGGAACCTGTTCACTGTCACCAACTCTTTAATCACAGTGGGAACCTGTTCTTTGTCAGCCACTCATTCATCACAGTGGGAGCCTATTCACTGTCACCCCTCACTCACCAAAGTTGAAACCTGTTCACTGTCACCCACTCACTCATCAAAGTGGGAGCCTGTTCACTGTAAACCACTCATTCATCAAAGTGGGAACTTGTTCATTGTCAGCCACTTATTCACCGCTGTGGGAACCTGTTCACTCTCAACCACTCATTCACCATAGTGAGAACCTGTTCACTGTCAGCCTCTCACTCATCACAGCGGGAACCTCTTCACTGTCACACACTCACGAATCGCAGTGAAAACCTGTTCACTGTTACCCGCTCACCCATCACAGTGGGAACTTGTTCACTGTCACCCACTCCCTCATCAAAATGGGAACCAATTTACTGTCACCCGCTCAGTCAACACAGTGGGAACCTGTTCACTGTTACCCACTCCCTCATCACAGTGAGAACCTGTTGACTGTCACCCACACTTCCATTACATTGGGAACCTGTTCATGGTCAACACGCACTCATCACGGTGGGAAACTGTTCACTTTCACCCACTCATTCATTACAAGGGGAACCTGATTATTGTCAGCCACTTTTTCATCACAGTGGGAACCCGTTCCCTTTCACCCACTCATTCATTACAGGAGGAACCTGTTTACTGTCACACACTCATTCATCAAAATGGGAACCTGTTCACTTTCAACCACTCACTCATTATAGGCAGAACCTGTTTACTGTTACCCACTCGTTCATTGCAGTGTGAACCTGTTCACTGTCAGCAACTCATTCATTACAGTGGGAACCTGTTTACTGTCACCCACTCATTCATCACTATGAGAACCTGTTCACTGTAACCTACTCATTTACCAAAGTAAAAACCTGTTCACTTTCACCCACACATTCATCACTGTGAGAACCTGTTCACTGTCAACCACATATGAACCACAATGAGAACCTGTTCACTGTCACCCGCTCCATCACCACAATGAGAACTTTTTTTACCGTCACTCACTCACTAATCAGAGTGGCAGCCTGTTAATTGTCACCCACTTTTTCATCACAGTGGGAACCTGTTCACTGCCACCCATTCATTCATCACAGTGGCAATCTCTTCCCTGTCACCCATTCATTCATCACAGTGGGAACCTGTTCACTGCCACCCATTCATTCATCACAGTGGCAATCTCTTCCCTGTCACCCATTCATTCATCACAGTGGGAACCTGTTCACTGTTACCCATTCATTCTCAACAATGGGAACTAGTTCACTGTCACCGACTCATTCATCACAGTGGGAACGTGTTCACTGTCAGCCACTCATTCATCACAGTGGGAACTTGTTCACTCTCACCCATTCATTCATCTCAGTGGGAACCTGTTCACTGTCACCCACTCATTCATTACAGGACTAACATTTTCAGTGTCGCTGACTCATTCATCACAGTGGGAACCTCTTCACCGTCAGCCACTCATTTACCACAGTGGGATGCTCTTCACTTTCACCCACTCATTCACCATACTAGAAACCAGTTCACAGTCACCTACTCACTCATCACAGTGGAATTCTGTTTACTGTCAGTTACTCATTTATCACAGTGGGTACTTATTCACTGTCCCCAACTCATTCATTACAGGAGGAACCTGATCACTGTCACCCACTCATTCACCACAGTAGATTCCTGTTCACTGTCACCCACTTATTCATCACAGTGGGAAGCTTTCCCTGTCAGCCACTCATTCAACACAGAGGGAAATATTTCTTTGTCTCTGACTCGTTCACCACAGTAGAAACCTGTTCAGTCAGCCACTCTGTCACCACAGTAGGAACCTATTTACTGTCAGCCACTCACTCACCACAGTGGGAACCTGTTCACTGTCACCCATCCATTCATCACAGTGGGAACCTGTTCATTGCCTCCTACTCACTTATCACAGGAGGAACCTGTTCACTGTCACCCACTCATTCATCGCAGTGGGAAACTGTTGACTGTCTCCCACTCATTCACCAAGGTGGGAATCTGTTCACTGTCAGATACTCATTCATTGCACTGGAAACCTGTTCACTGTCAGCCACTCACTCACCAAAGTGGAACCTATTCACTGTCACCCACTTATTTATCACAGTGGGAAAGTGATCACTGTCAGCCACATTCACCACAGTGGGATATTGTTGACTGTCAGCCCCTCACTCACCACAGTGGGAAACTTTTCACTTTCCCCCACTCACTCACCACAGTGGGAACCTGTTCACTGTCACCCACTCACTCATCACAGTGGGAACCTGTTCACTGTAACCTACTCATTCATCACAGTGGAACCCTGTTCACTGTCACCCACTCATTCATCACAGGAGAAACCTGTTCACTGTCACCCTCTCATTCATCACAGTGGGAAGTTGTTCCTCTCAGCCACTCATTCACCACAGTGGGAACCAATTCACTGTCACCCACTTGTTCACTGCAGCATAAAATTGCTCACTGTCAGCCACTCAGTCACCAGAATGGGAACCTGTTAACTGTCACTCACTCATTCATCACACTGGAAACCTATTCACTGTCACCCACTCAGTCATCACAGTGGGAACCTCTTCACTGTCACCCACTCATTCAACACAGTGGCAACCTTTTCACCGTCAGCCCCTCATTCATCACATTGGTAACCTGTTCACTGTCAGCCACTCATTAATCACAGTGGTAACTTGTTCACTGTCACCCACTCATTCATCACAGTGTGAAACTGTTCACTGTCTCCCACTCTTTCATCACAGTGGGAACCTGTTCACTGTCACCCACTCACTCACCACAGTGGGAACTTGTTCACTGTCACCCACTCCCTCATCGTAGTGGGAACCTGTTCACTGTCATCCTCTCATTTATCTCAGTGAGAAACTGATCACACTCAGCCACTCATTCACCACAGTGGGAACCTGTTGACTGTCACCCACTTACTCTCCACAATGGGAACCTGTTCACTGTCGCCCACTCATTTATCACAGTGGGAACCTGTTCACTCTCAGCCACTTATACACCACTTTGGAAACCTGTTCACTCTCACCCACTCATTTACCACAGCGGGAACCTGTTCACTGTCACCCACTCACTCATCACGGTGCTAAACTGTTGACTCTCACCCGCTCATTTACCCAGTGGGAACCTGTTCACTGTCACCCCCTCATTCATCACAGTGGGACCCTGTTCACTGTCACCCACTCATTAATCATAGTGGGAACCTGTTTACTCTCAGCCACTCATTCACCACAGTAAGAACGTGTTCATTGTCCCCCACTCGTTCACCACAGTAGAAACCTTTTCCCTTTCACCCAATCACTAATCACAGTGGCAACCTCTTCACTGTCACCTACTCATCCATCACCAGAGGAATATGATCACTGTCACCCCCTCGTTCAAAACAGTAGAATCTTGTTGACAGTCACACACTCATTCACCACAGTAGGAACGTGTTCACTGTCAGCACTCATTCATCACAATGGAAACCTTTTCCCTGTCAGCCACTCATTCACCACAGTGGGAACCAGTTCACTGTCACCCACTCGATCACTGCAGTAGAAACCTGTGCACTGTCAGTCACTCAGTCACCAGAGTGGGAATTTTTTCACTGTCGCTTACCCTTTCACCACAGTGGGAACCTGTTCTCTGTCAGCCACTAATTTATCACAGTGGGAACCTGTTCACTGTCACCAACACATTCATCACTGTGAGAACGTGTTCACTGTCACCCACTTATTCATTACAGTAGAACCCTGTTCAGTGTCACCCACTCACTCATCACAGTGCAAACCTGTTTACTGTCAGCCACTCATTCATTACAGGAGAAACCTGATGACTGTCATCCACAGGTTCACCATCTTAGAATTTTTTTCACTGTCACCCACTCATTCACCACAGTGGGAACTTTTTCACTTTGGCCGCTCATGCATCACAGTGGGAACCAGTTCACTGTCACCCACTCGTTCACCGCTATAGAAACCTGTTCACTGTCAGCCACCGTCACCACAGTGGGAACCTGTTTACTGTCAGCCCCTCACTCATCACAGTGGGAAACTGTTCATTTTCACCCACTCATACACCACAGTCAGAACCTGTTCACTCGCACCCACTCACTCATCACAGAGGGAACCTTTTCACAATCAGCCACTCATTCATCACAGTGGGAACCTATTCACTGTCAGGCATTCATTCACCACAGTAGGAACCTGTTCAATTTTAGCCACTCATTCACCACAGTGGGAACCTGTTCACTGTCACCCACACAATCATCATATTGGGAACCTGTTCATTGCCTCCCACTCATTTATTACAGGATTAACCTGTTCACTGTCACACACTCATTCATCACAGTGGAATCTGTTCACTGTCTCCCACTCATTAATCACAGGGGGAACATGTTCACTGTCTGACACCCCTTCACCATAGTGGGAACCTGTTCACTGTCAGCCACTCACTCACCTCAGTGGAACCTGTTCACTCTCACCCACTCATTCACCACAGTGGGAACCTGTTCATTCTCACCCACTCATTCACCACAGTGAGAACCTGTTCACTGTCTGACACCCATTCACCACAGTGGGAACCTGTTCACTGTCAGTCACTCACTCATCACAGTGGGAACCTGTTCACTCTCACCCACTCACTCAACACAGTGGGAACCTGTTCACTGTCACCCACTCATTCACCACAGTGGGAACCTGTTCACTGTCACTCACACAGACATCACAGTGGGAACCTGTTCACTGTCACCCACTCATTCATTACAGAAGGAACCTATTCACTGTAACCCACTCCTTCATCACAGTGTGAACCTGTTCACTCTCACCCACTCATTCACCACAGTGGGAACCTGTTCACTGTCACTCACACAGACATCACAGTGGGAACCTGTTCACTGTCACCCACTCATTCATTACAGAAGGAACCTATTCACTGTAACCCACTCCTTCATCACAGTGTGAACCTGTTCAGCCATTGCGCCTGGCCAGAAAAGCTTTTAATCATCTACTGACTGGGAACAGGAAAACCTTTTATAATCTAGAACAAAGAGAATGAGTCTGCTTGCCACTTACACTGCATCAAGATTTTGGGATCTTAAACCTTGGGTTCATAATCTTTAAACTCACAAAGGGCCCTCTAAACTCTTGCAATCATACTGGAGATCTTAATTGGAGATTTTTAGGTAAAGCTAAGCAGAGAAGCTTCTCCTCAAAAGCAGATGGCAACCTTGACATTGATAGCTTTCTCCGGAAGATCAAAAACAAAGACATCTCTTCTATCATGACACTCCTAGTTCACTTTTTTAATGGCTCTACAAACAACAGAAATAAAAAAGGGATCTCTTGTGTGCACTTTTGGGGTATACTTATATATGTAAATAATTTCACAACTAACCTTATATATCGACAAACTTATGTCTGGATAGGTAAAAGATGAAGGGCCACTGTAGGTGAGAAATAAGAAATGTCTCGCATTCTTGCTAAATGTGACATGGGAAATTTGTTGTCTCATAATATAAGAAACAGAATATTTATCCACTGCTCTTGGAGCAATATTGACTTAAAGAGAAACTTATGCAGAATAAGTTAGAGCACATTGCCAGGAGGCCATTACTCTTCTGAGTGGTCATTATTCGTTAGGTCTTTCTTTCAAAGGCTTAGAGTAAATGAGGCTATGGTTGGAAATTTATCTTCCATAATAGGCTCAATAGCAGATTCTACTGTAAAGGCTATGGTTACCCAATAGACTTTAAAATTTTTTACTAAAGTTGTGCTAAATAAAAGAATTTATCTAGTTTACTTACTGGATAAGCAGAGAAGTATCTGTGCAGTTGCTAGTATTTGTAGTTGCACATGGAGAAATACATTGAGTATTACAGAGATTCAGTTGTAGGGGATTAATGAACACACTGCTTGGTTGAAATGAGGAGACCACTTATCTAGCTAATCATTTGATCTATTTAATCATAGTTGGTTGGTTCAATGGGGACCTCGGTTAAAAAGCATACTTCAGGCTAAGCATGGTGGCTCATGCCTGTAATCCTAGCACTTTGGGAGGCCAAGGCAGGTGGATCACTTGAGGTCAGGAGTTTGAAACCAACCTGGCCAACATGTTGAAACCCTGTCTCTACTAAAAATACAAAAATTAGCCAGCTGTGGTGACACAAGTCTGTAATCCCAGCTACTTGGGAGGCTGAGGCAGGAGAATCCCTTGAATCCCAGAGGCAGAGGTTGCAGTGAGCCAAGATCACATCATTGCACTCCAGCCTGGGTGACAAGAGCAAGACTTCGTCTCAAAATAAATAAATAAATAAATAAATAAATAAATAAATAAATAAATCCATACTTCAAACTCTTGATATTATTTTCCTGATAGTCAAAATAATAGTCTCCCTACTGCACTCTATTCTCTCAAAAATTATAAATCTTTGCATGCAGTCATCTCTAGAATGCCAAGTGATCTCTCTTTAACTGGAATGATGAAAACTTGAAGATGTATTTGACCATGAGAACACCATAACCTATGAATGATCTAATAAGAACGGAAACCTAAAATAATGAAAACTGAGAGTGACATTAAAACTCTGAGGTTTGGTTACACTCCGATCTATGTGAAAACTTAATCAAAAGGGGGGAATCTTTTTAAACAAAATTATTGGAGGCCATCATCCTGGACTGAGCTTGTTCACTGGGCCCAAACAGACCAAAATGAACCAAAACGGAGTCATTCATGCTAAATGTGACATAGTTAAACTGAAAATTTAAAGAAATAGGTAGATTCTAAAACTGACCAGGTCTTGTTTTTCTTTTGCAAACAGCAGATTTCAATACAAGGAGGTCCCATCCACTGTAATCCTTTTAAACAATAATAACCTGAAGTCCCTTTTTTCACTTTACAAAACCCACAGTTCTACTATTTTACAGTGGAAATTGAGACTAAATACATCTTTTTTCTTTTCTTTTTTTGAGACGGAGTCTCACTCTGTCACCCAGGCTGGAGTGCAGTGGCATGATCTCGGCTCACTGCAACCTCTGCCTCTCAGGTTCAAGCAATTCTCCTGCCTCAGCCTCCCGAGTAGCTGGGACTATGGGTGCCTGCCACCACGATGGGCTAATTTTCATATTTTTAGTAGAGATGGGGTTTCACCATATTGGCCAGGCTGGTCTTGAACTCCTGACATTGTGATCCGCCTGCCTTGGACTCCCAAAGTGCTGGGGTTACAGGCATGAGCCACCATGCCCATCCATAAGTAAATTTTTGATGGTGACAAAGTAATATCAATGTCTAAAGTTTGGGGTTATTTCTCAAAATTGAGAAGCTAACCAAATGAGAAATATTGTTAAATTAATTATAGCCTAAAGCTAACCCCTTTTATGTTTAATTTTGGTCAATAGGTTTTTCTGTACATAGTTAACTAAAACCTAACTGGATATCTAAATAGATTGTTACCTATTCATGTACCAACCACTATGTTTGTGCCAATAAAAGAACATCAACTGTTCAAACCATATTCAAATAAGGCAAATCCCAAACTGTAATTAATCTGGCTATTTCTGTACCACTTCTATTTTCTGTATGTCACTTTGCTTTTCCTGTGCATAAATCTTTTTTACCATGTGGCTGTGCTGGATTCTCTCTGAGGCTACTCAGGACCCACAGACTACTTAATTTGCAAATTATTATTTGCTTAATTAAACTATGTTAAATTTAATTTCTCTAAAGTTATTTTTCTTTTAAAAGTTTTCAAATGTTTTCTTTCATATATATTATATATATACATGTACATATATACGTATATACATGTATATATACATGTATATACATGTATATATACATGTATATACGTATATATACATGTATATACGTATATATATACATATATACATGTATATACATGTATATACGTATATATATACGTATATACATGTATATACATGTATATATATACGTATATACATGTATATACATGTGTATATATACATGTATATACATGTGTATATACATGCATATATATACGTATATACATGTATATACATGCATATATATACGTATATACATGTATATACATGTATATACATATATGCATGTATATATACGTGTGTGTGTATATATATATATATATTTTTTTTTTTTTTTTTTTTGTGACAGTGTCTCACTCTGTTGCCCAGGCTGGAGTGCAGTGGTGCGATCTCGGCTCACTGCAACGTCCGCCTCCCGGGTTCAAGTGATTCTCATGCCTCAGCCTCCTGAGTAGCTGGGATTACAGGAGTGAGCCACCACGCTTGGCTACTTTTGTATTTTGAGTAGAGACAGGGTTTTACCATGTTGGTCAGGCTGGGCTCGAACTCCCAACATCACGTGATCTGCCCGCCTCAGCCTCCCAAAGTGCTGGAATTACAGGTGTGAGCCACCACGCCCGGCCTCAAATTTGTTCTATGATAAAAAATAAGTGATGTGTTGTAGGGCTTTGATTATCTAAAATAAGTTATGTTTTCCAAATTACTCTATATCAGCTATGTCAGCTATTTTTTCCAAATTATTCTATGTTCTTTCAAAATGCTTTTGCAATTTCTTTTTTGTTTTTTCATTTTGTTTGAGATAGAGTCTCACTCTATCAACCAGGCTGGAGTGCAGTCGTGTAATCAATCATGGCTTAATCCAGCTTCCACCTTCCGGTCTTAAACAATCCTCCTGCCCTAGACACCTGAGTATCATCATGCCTGGTTAATTTTTTAAATTTCTTTTATTGAGCCAGGATCTTATTATGTTGCCCAGGCTGCACTGGAACTCCTGAGCTTAAATGATTCTCCCATCTCAGCCTCCCAAGCCTCCCAAAGTATTGGAATTACGGATTTAAGGCCACCATGTGCTTCAGTAATTTCTCGAGATTATTTCCAATAATAAACAGTACTTTATGGGCACAAATCTACAAGCAATCTGGTTTTTATTTTAGAAGTGTCACTCTCCAGGGTTTTAAGAGTCTAGGGCAGCTACTTGAGTAGTGTGATCCATGGAGGTACATAGGCTTTGAAGTCAGACAGAGTTGATCCTGAGTCCCGGCCCAGCCACTTAGAAGCTGTGAGTTTTTGGACAATTTCTTGATGTGGAAGAGTTCTATAGACTACATATGCAGAAAAAGCAGAATGGACTGGGCATGGTGGCTCACGCCTGTAACCCCAGCACTTTGGGAAGCTGAATTGGGTGAATCACGACGTCAGGAGATCAAGACCATCCCGGCCAACATGGAGAAACCCCATCTCTACTAAAAATACAAAAATTAGCTGGGTGTGTTGGTGTGGGCCTATAATACCAGCTACTTGGGAGGCTGAGGCACAAGAATCACTTGAACGCAGGAGGCAGAGGTTGCAGTGAGCCAAGATCACACCACTGCACTCCAGCCTGGTGACAGAATGAGACTCCATCTCAAAAAAAAAAAAAAAAAAAAAAAGCAGAAGGATACTGATTGCAAATATGGTAGCAATTTTTCATCCCTCCTGTATCCATGTACATTGACAGGTGCTTTTACAGCCATTCCCATGAAGATTCAGAATCTATTTTCCAAACGCTTGATCTGGCTGGCCTTCTTTGCTCATGGCAGTAGAAACCTGAGAACATGACAATGTGTTGGTTTGGAGCCTAGGCTCAAACAGTTTTGACTGCTTCTGCTTTTCTTTTCTTTTCTTTTCTCTGTTTTTTTCTTTTTTTGAGAAGGAGTCTTTCTCTGTCATCCAGGCTGGAGTGCAGTGGCATGATCTTGGCTCACTGCAACCTCCACCTCCCAGATTCAGGCAATTCTCGTGACTCAGCCTTCTGAGTAGCTAGGACTACAGGTATGTGCTACCACACCCAGCTAATTTTTGTATTTTTAGTAGAGGCGAGGTCTCGCCATGTTGGCCAGACTCGTTTCAAACTTCTGACCTAACGTGATCCACCTGTCTTGGCCTACTAAAGTTCTGGAATTACAGGCATGAGCCAGCATGTCCGGCCTGCTTCTGTTTTTCTTTCAGAATGCTGCCATATTCATGAAAAAAAGCCCATATTAGGCCAGGCACGGTGGCTGATGCCTGTAATCCCAGCACTTTGGGAGGCCAAGATGGACAGATCAAGAGGTCAGGAGATCGAGAACATCCTGGCTAACACAGTGAAACCCCGTCTCTACTCAAAATACAAAAAAATTAACCGGGTGTGGTGGTGGGCACCTGTAGTCCCAGCTACTCAGGGCCTGAGGCATGAGAATCACTTGAACCCAGGAGGTGGAGCTTGCAGTGAGCAGAGATCGCACCACTGCACTCCAGCCTGGGCGACAGAACGAGACTCCGTCTCAAAAAAAGAAAAGAAAAAAGCCCATATTAGCCAACTGGAGTATAAGATACTATGAAGGGGAGAAGTAAGGTACCCCTGTTGACGGTCCCAGAAGCAGAAGCTCACCTCTACAAGCACAGCTGCTGCTTTCCTAGTCAATGAGCAGCTCATGATACATGTCTGAAGGAGCTCAGCTGAGAACAGAAGAATGGCCCCACTGAGCCCAGCCTAAATGGCTGAGCATTTCAATTATGAGCAAATCAGTTTTGGATGGTTCGTTATGCTGCCATAGCTAACTAATATGTGCACCCAGTGCAGATAGAATGCCAAGATTTAATAACAGGTTGATTACTAGTTACCTTCTAACATTGGGCACCATAAAAGTACTGATATTTTCCCCGATTTAAAGTTAGATGTCTTATAAGATAATGTTGAGAAATGCAGAAATATGGCCAGGAGTGGTGGCTTATGCCTATAATCCCAGCACTTTAGGAGGCCAAGGCGGTTGGATCACCTAAGGTCAGGAGTTCAAGACCAGCCTGACCAACATGGAGAAATCTCGTCTCTACTAAAAGTACAAAAAATTAGCCGGGCGTGGTAGTGCATGCCTGTAATCCCAGCTACTCGGGAGGCTGAGGTAGGAGAATTGCTTGAACCCAGGAGGCAGAGGTTGCAGTGAGCCAAGACCACACCATTGCGCTTTAGCCTGGGCAACAAGAGTGAAACTCCATCTCAAAAAAAAGAAATGCCAAAATACATGTGGACATGTATGCATGTGATTGTGCTTATATTCACTCAGTTTCCCACACCACAGAAGAAAACAGGTAACCACAGCCTGAACATTAGAGTCGAGGTCAAATAGCAAAATAAGTTTGCCTTTAATCTATTTTCTTCCTATGTAAACATTAAAGGTCAAGACTGTGAACAGATCTGAAGACATAGTTTTTTTTCTCCTGTGGCCCATCATCCTTTGTTCACTGTCTGATCTCTGAAAGAAAGATGGGCAACAGGTGGTAAGCAGTGGTTTACCTGTGATTTATTCCTGCTGCCATCAGCTTTTTCTATAGCCACTATTTGTTTCACCCTCGGAACTGAAAAGAGACGTTGATAAATAGAGGCTGTCCCCTCACCTGTGGCAGAAAAGGGGTGTTCAGGCCCTCCACCCCCACTGACATCACAGCTGTACTTCAATGTGGCAGCTATTGGCCATGTGTGGCTCCTGGGTGCCTGGAATGTGGCTGGTCTGAACTGCGATGTGCTAGAAAGGTAAAATACAGAATTAGTTTCAAAGATTTTGTTTCAAATGTATTTATATTTCATTAATAATTACATATTGCTCACATATTAAAATGAAAATATTTTGAATATATTGGGTTAAATAAATTGCTACAATCAATTCCACTTGTTTCTTCTTTCTTTTTAAAGTTTGGCTACTAGAAAATTTAAAATTCACCTGTGACTCACATTTTATTTCAGAGGATTGCCTGTTCAAAGGACCAGAATACAGGAAGGTCATAAAATCTAAAATTTTAGAACAATTGTTGTTATACTTTGTTCATTTGTGAATAGCCATATAATATATTATTTTTGAATGCATATAAATTGATACACAAGGTAAGGGCAAATACTCTCTGGTGTGAGCCTGGCTCAGCTCAGGAAGGAAGCCCTGTCTGAAAAGGCTGCAGCCTAGGCTGTCACTCGCTCTTCTTTCAGCCCAGCATCTGATCACATCTTCTGTCACTCAGGGCCTGAAAAGAAGGTGCCTTAAATATCATCCAATCAGAGACGCTGGGCTGGGAACCGTCCAATCAGGAACGCAGCTGGAGCGGATAGGGCGGCTTCCAGGATGTGGCGGGGCCTTTGTCTCTCGCTGCAGCCTGAGCGCTAGGTCTTGTTTTCCCTGCCCTGTGTTTTCTGCTCGTGGACGCCCAGCCTCTGTGGCCCTGTGGCCTGCAGGTATTGGGAGATCCACAGCTAAGACGCCGGGACCCCCGGGAAGCCTAGAAATGGTGAGAGTGCCGGGTCCGCCATCCCGAGGGGGAAAGGGGTTGGTTGAAACCGGTGGGAAGCGGCTGTGGCGGGACTCAGGCCTCCCTGTAGTCAGCTCCACCATCTGCGCTCCAGTTCTTTTTGCCCAGCTCGGCCCCAGTTCCTCCAGCCATAAGATGGCGGCTGCGCTGACAGCCGGCCCGGGCGTCCTGTTTCTTCCCTGCGCAGTGACTGTGCCCTGGACTGGAGCCCTCTCTGGGCAGCTCTGCATTCGCAGCACCGCGTCTCTCCCAGATTGAGCAGGGACCACGGGAGGGTTGTCAGGGGAGAATCCTGACTCGGGGTGCGGGTTCATGAAAGGAAAGAGCTTTGGGCTGTGGGGTTCCCGGTTCCTCTTTTTTTCTGTTAAAAATGTATGGGGGGACGGGCGTGGTGGCTCACGCCTGTAATTTCAGCACTTTGGGAAGCCGAGGCGGGCGGATCATCTGAGGTCAGGAGTTCAAGACCATCCTGGCCAACATGGTGAAACCCCGTCTCAATTTTTAAAAATACAAAAATTAGCCGGGCGTCGTGGCGCGCGCCTGCAATCCCAGCTACTCAGTAGTTTGAGGCAGGAGAATCGCTTGAACCCGGGAGGCGGAGGTTGCAGTGAGCCTAGATCGCGCCACTGCACTCCAGCCTGGGCAATGAGAGTGAAACTCCGTCTCAAAAAAAAAAAAAAAAATGTATAGGAGTCACCGCAAAAATATTAAAGAACTTAAAAAGTGGTTCAAGTATTGTAGAGCACTCAGCTATGGTTTGTAGTTTGTGGTCCATGGGAGGAGCTTGAATAAAAGACTTATAAGGTGCATGATAAAAAAATCAAATTAGTAATTGGTTAGGTACAGTTATATAGTCTCTTAATTTGTACGATCGTGTTGGCAATTTTCTGGTTATGTGACCAGAATTTAATTGGCAGTTTATAGTTGGTTAAGCCTGAATTTTGTTTTCCCCGATGTGGTAATTTACTAAAAAATGAAATTTTAGTTAGATTTTTTTAAAAAGGAGGACCCCAGGGACTAGAGCCACCTCAGTCTAATTGCCCACTGAATTATTTTCACAGTCCACAGGGGACTTCTTTTCCCCTGCATTTTTCACATATGTCCCAAGCAGGGTCTCAAGTCTACTTCTTACTCCCTGTTCTTCCAGATTAACTCTGATTTACAGTAAAATACTAAATTTCCAGTGTCATTGACATTCCCAAATGCCACCTTCCCCTCTCTGATACACATTATCAATTATTTGTCCTTTATTGTACATTTTATATTTCAATTAATAATTCTTCGACAAAACATTGGATGGCACTATTTAAAAAATTGTCTTCTGTTTGTAAATATTTCCCATGAGAAGAAAGTGAATAATAATCCCTGACACCATATTGTAAAAAAATCTCTGTGTCTCTTTTCCTTTTATCTTCCCTAGGCACAGAGTTCTTATCAGAATATTGGTGGGTCAAGGTTTCCGTTTGGAGACTTTATGGGGTGATGGGTCATCAGCCACTCTTCAGTTTTTTCCTGGTCCTGGGTTTTCAGTACTGTATGGGGATAAACCAGGATGCCCACCATTGTGGCTATGTTGGCTAGAGTGTCTAGTGAATATCAGCTCCTGGGTCATTTTCTCTCATAGGACAACCTGAGGTATGAAGTGTATCCTATCAAGGGAGCAGGTAGATACCCAGGGTCTGAGTGCAGTCTCCTGGTGTACTCTTCCTTTGAAAAGCTAACTCCTTGAGACATTAAAATTGACTTCACCCAGCTGGGCGCGGTGGCTCACACCTGTAATCCCAGCACTTTTTGAGGCCGAGGCGGGCGGATCAGGAGGTCAGGAATTTGAGACCAGCATGGCCAATATGGTGAAACCCCATCTCTACTAAAAATACAAAAATTAGCCAGGCATGGTGGCACACACCTGTAATCCCAGCCACTAGGGAGGCTGAGGCAGAAGAATTGCTTGAACCCGGGAGGCGGAGGTTGCAGTGAGCCAAGGTCATGCCACTGCACTCTAGCCTGGGTGAAAGAGCGAGACTGTATCCAAAAAAAAAAAAAAAAAGATTGACTTCACCCAACCCAGCTTCTATTTCTTGGAGACACATTGAGAGAAAAATGCAGAAATAATTTTTACCCCCTGGATTCTCTAAGATTTGTGAAAGAAAAAATAGTATCCCAAAAGACAAAAAAAAGGTCACCCCAGTGAGATGGTGCAAGAACTTGCAAAGTAAAATGCACTTGGGGCAGTCACTGGGGCATAGTGTAGTGTCTCTTGAGAGGTTGGTCATTGAGAACTTTAGTGAGCAGGAGCGGGTGGGAGAATCTTTCAAGTGATTGAATGGCCTGACTTGACACATAGGTCAGACACATCTCTTTTCTAATCAGTACTGTCCCTCTGTGGGTTTGTCACCTTGAAAAGATTTGTTCACTTATTTTGACTTCAGCTTCTTTTAATTGTAAATTGCATTTGATTAGTAAAGTTTAAAAGGCACAAAAATATTTGCACAGGGTGTAAAAGAAGTGGGTTTTAGAAAAAAATTAAAATCTAATCATATATTCCATTTGTTAAGAATTCTTATTTACTTTTTCCTTTGTCAGGGTGAGTTTAAAAATTTTCTCAGGTGTGCTTATGGCTGGGTGATTTTAAACAGAATTCCAAGGCTTAGCTTTTAGAATGTTATCAAGGAAAAAATTAGGAAAAATCTCTCTTCCATTTTGGCTGTAGAAAATAAATAGATTTCCACAAGAAAATGTGGTATATAATTGGTGAGTTACATAGATTCATGAAAACACAAATTTCTCTTTTTGCAGGGTAAAGTTGTGACACTGAATATTTCTGTCCCATATCCTGTTATCTTGATTTTTAAGTTTCATGCTAAATTTTATGAGATGAAACTTGGTACCTCCTAGAAGTATTCCCATGACTAATTGTTTACTACATGATTTTTTATAGAAATAATAAAATAATACATTTATTGTCTGAAAGGAATAAATGCTTTTGCTTTTCTAATTGAGGTATAAAATGTAAGCACCAAAAATTTTCTTTTTTTATATGAACACTGTGTTTGAGTGATTTCATTGGAGTTTTCAGTTTCAAAAACCAAGGGAATAAATCTGACGTGGAAATTAAAGCTTGAACCCAGTGACTCCAACCTAAGGCTAATATTGAGCCTACAAAAAAAAAAAAGATTATTAAAGGCCCAGTTAGTTCTTTCTGGGGAGCCTCCCCTACAGATGTCCCAGCCTGCTCACCCCAGCCATGGAAGAAGTCTTTCCATCCTGAGAGAAGCTCCAAAGCCCTGGAAAGCTGGGGCCCCACAGGCAGATGCAGTTAAGGTTAAGATGAAAGGAAACTGGGAGGGTCTCACTGATGATAAAGTTTTTTATTGTTTTGAGGCACTGTCTAGACTTTGTAAAATAAAACAAAGTTAGATTTGTGTAAAAAAAAAATTGAATTCCAAAGGAATATTGCAACAGGAGGAAGTACCAACTATATCATCTTTATGGCTTGCAAAGTTTAGGCAGACAAAGGCTTTGTTTCCTAGGGAGGAGCATAAAAGATTAGAAAAAAGGTGGGAGGGGAGTGGCAAATGGAGTGTGAAAAAAATCAGATTTTAGATCAGATAATGTTTTACCCTGAAGTCAGCATGTTCATAGGAGGGACATAAAATGGGGTTGTATGTTGACTCACACTCAGGGTAGCTCAAAGTTCAGGAGCCTGTGGGAAAAAAAAGAAACTTAAGTTTGATTAAGAAGTATTTTATTTCTGTGCATGGTGGCTCACGCCTGTAATCCCAGCACTTTGGGAGGCTGAGATGGGCATTTCACCTGAGGTCAGGAGTTTGAGACCAGCCTGACCAACACAGAGAAACCCCATCTCTACTAAAAATACAAAATTAGCCAGGCATGGTGGTGCATGCCTGTAATCCCAGCTACTCAGGAGGCGGAGGCAGGAGAATCCCTTGAATCCAGGAGGTGGAGGTTGTGGTGAGCTGTTATCACGCCATTGCACTCTAGCCTGGGCAACAAGATCAAAACTGTCTCAAAAAAAAAAAAGTATTTTATTTAGACCAGTGAAGACAAATTCAGCTCATTTTTTAATGAGAAAAGGAAGAAAATGTGTAGAGTATGTATCTGGCTATGTGATAGGTAAGAAAAGGGAGTGTCTTCTAAGTCATAATAAGAAGGGTGTTTTTGGCCGGGCATGGTGGCTCACACCTGTAATCCCAACACTGGGAGGCTGAGGCGTGAGGATCACGAGGTCAGGAGTTCAAGACCAGCCTGGCCAAGATGGTGAAACCCTGTCTCTACTAAAAATACAAAAATTAGCTGGGCGTGGTGGTGTGTGCCTGTAGTCCCAGCTACTTGGGAGGCTGAGGCAGAAGAATCGCTTGAACTGGCAGGCGGAGGTTGCAGTGAGCCGAGATCATGCCACTACACTCCACCCTGGCGACAGAGCAAGACTCCATCTGAGGGGAAAAAAAAGTGTTTCTTTTCATAAACTGTTGCTGGAGCACACAAAGGATGATTTTTATTAATCACAGCTATTTTCCAGGATTATGTATGTGTTTCATTTTTCCCCACCTCTTTTTTTGTCCTATACATTTCTTTCATTTGACTTCTTCTGGGTTGTATCTTTTATAATAAACTACAGAGTTTGCTGGGTTCTGTGAGTAGCTCTATCAAATTATTGAACTAGAGGGAGGTTATGGGAATCCCCAAATTTTAAACAGTAGCTCAGAAGCATAGGTGGGCCTATGGGGTTTGTGACTGGCATCTGTAATGAGGGCAGTGTTGTGGGACTGAACCCTGAATCAGGGTCTGTGCTGACTCTGGGTGGTGTCAGAATTCAAATTTCAGATAATGAGTAGGTGCTGGAGAATTGCTTAGTGTTCAGCAAACTCTACAGATTTGATACCAGAAAAAAGATATCACAGAGGCCTGGCCTCGAATGGAACTCTGGGTGTCTGGGAAGGGGAGGCTCTGCTCTCCTGTACACAGGCTGTCACACTGCCCATTGTCTTGTGATTCCAGGTCTCCTCCCAGGGTGACTGTGGACTGAAAACTTAGAGGAAAGGACCTCTGATGACAGACCCCCTTTTCTTGCAGCTGCCACCACAGGAGTCCCACCCACTCACACACGCTAGACATTGACGTGTCCACATCCCTCTCAAGACTAGTCATCATCCTCAGGAATTTCACCACAGCATTGTGGATCCTAGTATTTCTTGCCAAAATCCCACAAGAGTGTCTACAAGTCTCCTGGCATATCCCAACCCCCAGACACTGAATCTGCAGCAGCAAACTGTTTTCTCCACCAACCTATGGTTCTGGACCACCTGTTCATAATCTCATCTGCCTGCACAGGCACAAATAAATCAGAGTACAGCCCCACCGGGACGGCTGTCTGTAGCAAAAACCTACAGTCCTTCCACCTACATTGCACTTTACCCCACCCATGAAATTTTTTTCTTTTAACTTTTGATTTGGTTCAGGGGTACATGTGCAGGTTTCTTATATAGGTAAAATTGTGTCACGGGGGTTTGGTGTAGATTATTTTTTCACAGAGGTACTAAGCATAGCACCAAACAAATATTTATTCAAATTCTCTTTGTCATCTCACCCTCCACCCTTACTAGGCCTCAGTGTCTGTTGTTTCTTTGTGTACGTGTTCTTATTTAGCTCTTACTTTTTTTTTTTTTTTTGAGATAGAGTCTTGCTCTGTCACCCAGGCTGGAGTACAGTGACAGGATTCACCAGACAAAAACTGATCTCTTCTTTTTTTTTTTTTTTTTGTTTGAGACACAGTCTTGCTCTGTCACCCAGGCTGGAGTGCAATGGCATGATCTCAGCTCACTGCAACCTCTGCCTCCCAGGTTCAAGCAATTCTTCTGCCTCAGCCTCCCAAGTAGCTGAGACTACAGGTGCACACCACCACACCTGGCTAATTTTTATATTTTTAGTAGAGACAGGGCTTCACCATCTTGGCCAGGCTGGTCTCAAACTCCTGACCTTGTGATCCCACCTCAGCCTCCAAAAGTGCTGGGATTACAGGCATGAGCCACTGCACCCAGCCTATTTCTATTTCTTTAACCTTGCTAAGAATACATATGTATCTTATAATAAAATTACCCTAGAAAACCTTAAAATATTTCTTTAAATTTCTTAGTATATGTTATAAAATTGAGGGGGCAGTGGCTTGGCTTAAAAAGATTAAGATTACACAAACTCTGGGATTTAAGTTTCTCTTAGGTAAGCTTAGGAAAAACAGAACTGGAAATACCCTAGTGGCATAGAGAACAGAGTTCTACATAGGGTCCTCTCCCTGCCCCAGTTCTGTTTAGATTTAACCTATTTGGAGGCCTTGTTTAGGTCTGGCCCCACCCTGGAGTCTTGCCTCACACAATTTGTTAGAAGAAATCAAAGTTTTGGGCCAGGCGTGGTGGCTTACGCCTATAATCCCAGCACTTTGGGAGGCCAAAGCAGGCAGATCATAAGGTCAGGAGTTCGAGACCAGCCTGACCAACATGGTGAAACCCCATCCCTACTTAAAAAATACAAAAATTACCCTGGTATGCTGGCATGCACCCGTAATCCCAGTTACTTGGGAGGCTGAGGCAGGAGAATCTCTTGAGCCCAGGAGGCAGAGGTTACAGTGAGCTGAGATCATGCCATTGCACTCCAGCCTGGGTGACAGAGCGAGACTCCATCTCAAAAAAAAAAAAAAAAAGAAAAGAAATCAGAGTTTTTGTCTAGTGAATCCTTCTGCCTTTCTAGAGTTCATGCTCACAATTTCCTTAAACCCCAAAACAGATAAATGGTAAAAATAAAGTATGTATTTTAGGGTCTTAATTTTTAAATTTTGTATTAAAGTGAGTGCTTGCAGAAACATTCTATTTAACAACTTGTTTTCTATTTTTGCAAATCCAGTAGTTGCTCTGCAAGTCACATAAAATTAAATACAAACACAGTAAAAACTTCTCTAAAATACATTAAACTTTCCTTTCTGTATTCCTCTCATCTGTCTATATTTAGCTTTTCTTCTATGCAATTAAAAAAAATCAATGACAGAGAAACAAGAAGAAATGGAAAGGCAGGGCTCTTTATTTAAATCCTAAGAATTATTAAACACTTAATAACATCTTTCAGGGTGTTATGATGATGAAATCACATAATGTGTTATGGCCAACACAGTGCTTTTTAACATCCTTTTGAGAACATAGTTCCTGCTTAATATATCTTGCATTAGTACATGTGTACATGTTGTTGCCAAATGCAGGCTTATTCAGACATTGCTGCCTTCTGTTTCCTCTGTAAACTTTAATGAGCCAGCAAAGAATATGATACTTTAGGATGGAGATGGATTTTATTTATTTATTTAGAGACAGAGTTTCGCTCTTGCTGCCCAGACTGGAGTGCAATGGCATGATCTTGGCCCACCACAACCTCTGCCTCCCAGGTTCAAATGATTCTCCTGCCTCAGCCTCCCTAGTAGCTGGGATTACAGACATGCACCACCACACCCAGCTAATTTTTTTGTATTTTTAGTAGAGACTGCGTTTCTCCATGTTGGTCAGGCTGGTCTCAAACTCCCGACCTCTGGTGATCCACCCGCCTCGGCCTCCCAAAGTGCTGAAATTACATGCATGAGCCACTGCGCCTGGCAGAGATGGGTTGTCTTTATTTGTACCAGAAGTATTTGGTTGTGACAAGAGTGCTGAGTGTAAGGGAACCTGTGCTGTGCCTGCTTTCTCTAATGCCAATAATGAGCCCAAGGGAAGCAACATCAGCACTGACAGGGTTGTTACCTATTCATGGACTCTTTTCAAACCTGCAGAATCATATTACATAGAATGGAGCCAAAATTACCAAGTGATTTATAAGCTCATTAAAACTTGAGAGGCAATGCTTAGCTAAGTGGTTATCAGCCCAGGCTTCTCAGTAGGATTCCATGGCCAATTTGCAGAAATCTCTTTACTTGTGCCCTTTCCACAGATTCTGTTTATTGTTCTAGGGGGAAGCAGTCATGTTGTAGTAATGAAGTGCCTCATGTGACTCTTAAGTTGAGGCCAGAATCAAGTATGAGGTGTTCCAGATACATTCATGAGTTAAGTTCCACCTTTGCACTAAAGGGTGGCCGCAGGACTGTTTCTGTTTGGGTTTGGTAGGGACAGAGCAATGTGGCCATATTTTCTTTTTCTTTTTCTTTCTGCAGTTTCACTGGAGTGCAGTGGTGCAATCTCGGTTCACTGCAACCTCTGCCTGCTGGGTTCAAGCGATTCTCTTGCTTCAGCCTCCCGAGTAGTTGGGACTACAGGCACATGCCACCACGCCTGGCTAATTTTTTCTATTTTTAGTAGAGATGCTGTTTCATCGTGTTAGCCAGGATGGTCTCAATCTTCTGACCTCATGATCTGCCTGCCTCGGCCTCCCAAAGTACTGGGATTATAGGCGTGAGCCACCAAGCCCGGCCATGGCCCATATTTTCATTATTGTAGCAGAAATTGCTGGTGTCTGTGACAGGGGAGGGCACCTGAGAACAGGAAAAGTGAAACGTATTTTGATACCCATGGAGCAGCTCATTGTTCCTGAATCTCTTCCATTATAAAGGACATAAATGAGTGAGCTTTTTCTGCAGGTCTTGATCCTTCTGCCTGTGGGTCTGGTGGTAGCAGATGAGCAGGTGATGTTGACATCTTTAAAGACATATTCTCAACATGCAGCTGTAATTTGTTCAAAGAATCTCATCTGGAAAGGATTCCCAGAAAAGGAGGAGAAAGAGGAAAAAAATTGCTTCTTTTTTTAAAGCAAAACATGTCTCAGATCAAGAGCTGTGTCCACTTTGCCTCCTAGAATGCCATGCAAATCATTACTTCTCTATTGTATTACTCCTCCCTGAAGAGTTTAACTACTTGTAAAAATTCTTATGATAGTCAAGGGTGTCTGAAAAGTATTTTTTTTCTATATACCAGAGCCCTTTCTACATTCTTTACATTGTGGCTTCTTATATGCCATGCAGAATTCCTACCACAAATTTATAATCTGCACTATTAAAAATGTTCCCTTTGTGGCTCTTGAACATGAAAAGGTGTGGATACTCAAGATTTCTATTGGGGGAAAGCTGGAGTCATTTGTAAAGATGGAAAACATGTAATGTTGAGGTTCCATCTGTATTCTCCATTACCTCTGTGCAAAACAGGATCTAGGAAATGCTTAGTTAAACAAGATGACATTTATTACCCAGAAAGTCCTAAAAAAAAATTATCAGGAGATACCTGCTCTCTAGGGTGCTAAAGAAAGATGACTTAAAATTACTATTACAAATTATAGACAGGGAAGATATCTGTATCCTGAACTTTGCATAAAACTGATTTTTTAATGTTAAAATTCAGACTATAGTTTTGGAGGAGCAGTATCACAGCCGTGATGCTGTGTCATTTCATGTGCATCAACACATCATAAAAATATGTCCTAGGATGGGCGCGGTGGCTCAGCCTGTAATCCCAGCACTTTGGGAGGCTAAGGCAGGCAGATCACAAGGTCAGGAGATCTAGACCATCCTGGGAATGGTGAAACCCCGTCTCTACTAAAAATACAAAAAAAAAAAAAAAATTAGCCGGGCATGGTGGTGGGCACCTGTGGCCCCCTACTTGGGAGGCTGAGGCAGGAGAATGCCGTGAACCCAGGAGGCGGAGCTTGCAGTGAGCTGAGATTGCACCACTGCACTCCAGCCTGGGCAGCAGAGCGAGACTCCGTCTCAAAAAAAAAAAAAAAAAAAATTTGTCCTAGTGCAGTTCATGTTAATGATTTCACTTGGTTAAAGAGCTCTCTGACAGATTTTGTCACTATAGAGATAATTATTTTTTCTTCATTATTATCTTAATGCAGCTAATGTGCATAAACCATCACAGTTAATCCAGCAGCTGCCCTTTTTTCTTAGTTTTTTTTTGCATACATCTGTCTTTGGAAAGTCAAAGCTCTTATCTTTGTTTACAGGCCAGAAAAATTAGGAAAAACACAGGTTCTTCCCCTTACTGGATGTTTGACAAAATATTCTTCTTGGCCAAAAACATTAACCTTACTGGTGAGCTTGTTAGAAATTCAGACAATCAGACTTTATTCCAGATCATCTGAAAAAATAATCTGCATTAACAAGTTCTCCAGTTTATTGTACACATTAAAATTTAAAAAGTACCTTCTAACTCAACCTGTCTTTTCCATCTGAAAAATATACACAACTCATTCTGTAGAATGTGTATATGGCATCCAAAAATACACATTTTTATGCCCTTAATTTTATACTATATCATCCAGAAAAGTATCATGTATACACTGGTATTGTGGATCTTATGCCACTCTCTTTTCTTAGAGTTAAAAAATATATTAGAGAATATTTCTGTGTTAAAAAAATTATTTTATTTTATAATTTTAGTCACTCCTGTAAGTCAGAAACAGTTACCTGTACTCTCTCATTTCACCTTGAGTAAAATTAAAAATGCTTTTCATAACCAGTTGGTAATTATGTGTGTGTGTGTGTGTGTGTGTGTATGTGTATGTGTGTGTATCTTTCAGGGACCATTGACATTTAGGGATGTGGCCATAGAATTCTCTCTGGAGGAGTGGCAATGCCTGGACACTGCACAGCGGAATTTATATAGAAATGTGATGTTAGAGAACTACAGAAACCTGGTCTTCCTGGGTGAGGATAACTTCAATACACAATTTCTAATATGCCCTAAAGGTTTTATTTCTTTTATTTGTGGAATGCTTTTCTGGTAAAGTGTGCTTTGCATAAATTAGTTTCAGATCCCTGTTTTCAAGAAAATCTTGGGGATTCATACATGTAGAAAAGAATTTCTGCAAGATGTTTCATTTTGACCTTAACTTTCCAAATTTCTGAGCTGATCTGTATCCTTCACTGTAGATTAGTAAATTCCACAAATTTAATGGCATAAAATATTTTTGCCCACACCTTAAAATGTAATTGCCAACACCAATTTTTGATTCAATAGTACTGGATAGTAAAATTAAGAAACTGGGCCAGGCTTGGTGGCTCATGCCTGTAATCCCAGCACTTTGGGAGGCTGAGGCGGACGGATCACGAGGTCAGGAGATCGAGACCATCCTGGCTAACACGGTGAAACCCCGTCTCTACTAAAAATACAAAAAATTAGCTGGGTGTGGTGGCGGGCACCTGTAGTCCCAGCTACTAAGGAGGCTGAGGTAGGAGAATGGCATGAACTCAGGAGGCGGAGCTTGCAGTGAGCTGAGATCACGCCATTGCACTCCAGCCTGGGTGACAGAATGAGAGTGAGACTCCATCTCCAAAAAAAAAAAAAAAAAAAGAACCTACAAATCAAAAATATTTTTTAAATATTTGAAAATGTCTGTTATAAATTAGTATTTTGGGATTAATTTACTAGCTAAGCACATTACTAGATTGGTCATTAGAGAATATGAGCAAGATTTATATTATTTATTTTTAATAAAACAGGTATTGCTGTTTCTAAGCCAGACCTGATCACTTGTCTGGAGCAAGGGAAAGAGGCCTGGAGTATGAAGAGACATGAGATCATGGTGGCCAAACCCACAGGTAGGTGAAAGTGTAAATGAATACAACAGATGACACATGAGAGGTCCAAAGGCCAAAGAGAAAGCCAGTCCTTAAAATGTGATTTAGGAAGCTGTGTTCCAAAGAAAATAGTTTCTCAGAAGCCTGAGGTTTCTTTCTTTCTTTTTCGCTCTCACATGGGGGCATCTTCTGTCTTATACTTTTAAATTTTCTGAGGATTCTACTTTTCCTTCTGTGATCTTCAAGTTTGCAGTTAGAGCCAAAGTCCTCTTCGTGGCATGTAAGAGACTGCGCAGTCTGGCTGCTTTTTCCTTGTTTAGGGGGACACACAAATATCTGCATAATTTTGAAAAAGTCTATGTTAAGCAATATTTTTAATTGTATTTTTGCATCATGTTTGAAATATGTGAGTAGTGGTTTCTGTTCCATTGGGGGTTTTTTTGTTCGTTTTTCTGCACATTCCATCCTGTTTGTATTACTACATTCTTGAAATATAGTTT
Source organism: Pan troglodytes (assembly GCF_028858775.2). Classification (NCBI taxonomy): domain Eukaryota; kingdom Metazoa; phylum Chordata; class Mammalia; order Primates; family Hominidae; genus Pan; species Pan troglodytes. The sequence goes on from NC_072418.2 coordinate 23,347,621, forward strand.
GAAATTATAAAGTATGATGCCCCTATGCTTTGTTCTTTTACCTCAAGATTGCTTTGGCTATTCAAAGTTTATTATAGTTTCATGTATGTTTTAGAATTGTATTGAAATCATTACTGTAAAAGATGCCACTAGAATTTTTTTTTTTTTTTTCGCTCTTGTTACCCAGGCTGGAGTGCAATGGTGTGATCTCAGCTCACCGCAACCTCTGCCTCAGGGTTTCTCAATGTTGGTCAGGCTGGTCTCAAACTCCCAACCTCAGGTGATCCATGTGCCTTGGCCTCCCAAAGTGCTAGGATTACAGACGTGAGCCACCATGCCTGGCCACCACTAGAATTTTGATAGGGAGTTTGTTGAATCTATAGGTTACTTTGTATAATATGACACTTTAACAATATTTATCCTTTCAATGCATAGACATAAAATATTTTAAAATTTATTTGTGTCTTCTCTAGTTTCTTTCTATGATATCTTATATCTTCCAGTGTAAAAATGTTTTACCTCTTTTGTTAAATTTGTTCTCAGAAATTTATTATTTTGATGCTATTATAAATAAGATTGTTTTCTTTATCAGATAGTTTGTTTTATGTATATGGAACCCTAATTTATACTTGTATGTTAATTTTATATTTTGCTAATTTACTGAGTGTATTTATTAGTTTAGACAGGTTTTAATGTACTATTCATGGTTTTCTATATATAAGATTATATGATCTACAACCAGCAACTTTTACTTATTTGTCTTCAATTTCAATGGCTTTAAAACAATTTTTTTACTAATTCTTCTGCCACATACTTCCAGTGCTATATTAAAATAGAAACATTGACAATGGTATTGGGAATGGGTGCTTGGTGTCACAAAAATCCTTTGAGAGACAAAGGATCTCTCAGCAAGGCTAGTTTACTTTCTGCAGAAAGAGTACACTCGCCAGCAGTTTTGCCAAGAGAATACACTAAACAAAGGAGGCAGGGTCATTTATAACCTGATGGGTCCACCCTACTGCTGTGTCCGGTTTCCATTGGCTACAACAGGACCTCACATTCTGTATTTGTCCCAGTTGGCTAGCAACTTAGAACTTTCTAAAAGAGGCAAAGGCAGAGGAGAACAAAGGAAGGAGGGAGCAACTTGTGGATGCTGAGAAAGGTAAAAACACCTCCAGATAAGGAATAGGAACAGGCTATGACCTAATGCTTGCTTGGACCAGTATAAGCATGCCAGGGCAAATATTTAGGCTAAAATGTGGGAGCTAAGAACACAAAGTACATTGATTTCTTTATCACGGCTAGCAGATATCTAAGAATGTCAGCACAGGTGTTTGAATACATTTTGCTTCTAAGAGAAGTTACTATTTATTCCTAATTACACAAGGAGGAAAGTCCCTTTGAAAAGGAACCTCTATTTCACATTTTACAATGAGCACAATATAGTTTTGCATTGGTGTATATGAATTTGAATGAGCAAACAGCTCTTCAAGTTTTTGGGGTTTTTTTGTTTGTTTTGTTTTTTGGGTTTTTGTTTTTTGTTTTTGAGACGGAGTCTCACTCTGTCATCAGGCTGGAGTGCAGTGGCACGATCTTGGCTCACTGCAACCTCCGCCTCCTGCGTTCAAGTATTCCCCTGCCTCAGCCTCCCAAGTAGCTGTGACTAAAGTCGTGCACCACAACGTCTGGCCAATTTTTTGTATTTTAGTAGAGACGAAGTTTCACCATATTGGCCAGGCGAGTCTCAAACCCCTGACCTCGTGATCCACCCACCTCAGCCTCCCAAAGTGCTTGGATTATAGGCATGAGCCTCAGCGCCCAGCCCTCTTCAAGTTTTTATAAACCAGTTTCAGAAGGTAAAGATCTTCTGTTGGGCCCCCAGGGTGACGGGATGCCCTCTGCGTTTATAGTGCAGAGGAATTGTAGCTTGATCAGAAGGCTGCTGGGTCTGCACTAGGGTCCGCCTTTAGTTGGTTTGTTGTAAGAGGCTTGGGTAGCTGTAACTCCCATTTTATTTTTGGACAAACTGAATATCCTTCAGGACTTCTATATATAAGGCAGACACTAGGGCAGTTTTCTGCAGTCGAGTCTGCTAATGGCAGGGCTTATATCAGGATGTGGATGAGTATGGCTTTCACTGAATACCAGAGAGCATTTCTCTGGGACACTGTGTGGGTTTCTGTGTAGGCAGAACTGGCCATAAACTGTGGCTTAGGGAGCTGGAACTGAGTCATTAAACTGCTTTGGGGACCACAGTAAAGGCCAAGGTCTGCAGGCCTGTCTGCATGTCTATAAATTGATGTCTTCCTCCAGGACTCTGGAAGGGCAGGGCCTCTTTCATACTGTGGCTGGGAGGAGTTTGGGATGACCAAGCTGGGTGGGCCATTTCTTTGGTCTATAGTCAAGAACAGAGTTTCTGTAGATTGCCACCTGAATGAGGGCCTGCCTTCCGAAACGGATACTCCTCAGTCTTGGGCTTTAGCAGTTTCACAAGTCCCTCCCTGGATCTCAAAGCTCTTAGAGGCACTTATTTTGGAGATGGGGTCTTGCTTCAGAACCCAGACTAGTCTTGTTTTTTTGTTTTTGAGACGGAGTCTCACTCTGTCACACAGGCTTTAGTGCAGTGGCATGATCTTGGCTCACTCCCATCTCCTCCTGGGTTTAAGTGATTATCGTGCCTCAGCCTCCTAAGTAGCTAAAATTACAGGCACACACCACCACACAGGGCTAATTTTTGTATTTTTAATAGAGACATGGTTTTACCATGTTGGATAAGCTGATCTTGAACTTCTGACGTTAACCTTCCCACCTCAACCTTCCAAAGTGCTGGAATTACAGGCATGAGCCACCGCATTTGTCCTAGGATGCTCTTGAAATCCTGGCCTGAAGCAATTCTCCAACCTCAGTGTACCATGTAGCTGTCATTATAGGGGTGAGCCATGATGCCTGGCTCTCTCATAAGGGCATTTTTGTCAGGATTGGCTGAAAAAATTTTCTTGCTGTTGCGGCATAAGAAAGTAGGGCACCTTTTATTTTTCCATCTTGCTGATGTTACTCTCTATGTACATTTTTCTTTCTATTTTCCATTTCAAACTTGTCTGTAATTTTAGATTCAGACATTTAGAACAATATGCTAGAATTTACATGTTATGCCTGAAGTAAATTATACAATTAGTAGGCACTCCATATTTACTAAAATAGTTACTTATAAATTTAAGTTTGCTGCAGGCAAAACGGAATTATAGGATATTCACCCACTTTCTTCAGCCTAAATCTAAATAATAGCATAATTTATTCCCAAATATTTGTTTTATATATCAGAGGCTCTAACCATATTCTGCTATATATGTGTGTGTGTGTGTATATATATGTGTGTGTGTGTGTATTTTATTTAGCAGTTTAAGGCTATTTGCTTCTAAATTTGGATTGCAGCAGTTTCATTTTGTGTAAAAATGCATATATTTAAAACAAAATTTATCTCGTTTCTTTTAAATGATTATAAAAAGTTTCTCATTACAATATTCTATTTATGCTTATACTGTATTTTCTCTGAAATTTTACTGCCATACAGTGCCTGCCGATGATTCAAAGTACCTGCTTTCCATGAGTACACTGTCAAATATTGTTGTCTAGACACATTCTTTCTTAATGGTACATCAATATTGCAAACCAGAGTTTAGGAGTAAACATTTATTACTGTCTTGCAGTTCCATATTAGTGTGTTTTAGTGTAGGCTTGTTTTTTGTTTTGTTTTTTGAGACAGTCTTGCTCTGTCACCCAGGCTGGAGTGCAGTGGCATGATCTCAGCTCACTGCAACCTCTGCCTCCCGGTTCAAGTGATTCTTCTGCCTCAGCCTCCAAGTAGCTGGGACTACAGGCACACACCAGCACGCCTGGCTAATTTTTGTATATTTAGTAGAGATGGGGTTTCACTATATTGGCCAGGCTGGTCTCGGACTCCTGACCTAGTGACCCGCCCACCTCGGCCTCCCAAAGTGCTGAGATTACAGCCCTGAGCCACCACTCCCAGGTAGTGTAGGTTTCTTAACATCAGTTTATTGTGTTTTTTGCTTTTACTTATGCATTATAATTTTAGGTAACTTGCAATTCTGTATGTACACGTTAGGTCAATGTGAGGTTTAATTAAGATACAAATCAGCCATATGTCTATAACAATCTGATTATATATGTGTGTGTGCTTATCTATAAATATGACCCCCAGTCTGGAGTGCAATGGCACAATCTCAGCTCACCGCAACCTCTGCCTTCTGGGTTCAAGCGATTCTCTTGCCTCAGCCTCCCGAGTTGCTGGGATTACAGGCATGCACCACCACACCCAGGTAATTTTGTATTTTTAGTAGAGACGGGGTTTCTCCATGTTGGTAAGGCTTGTCTCGAACTCCCGACCTCAGGTGATCCGCCCACCTCAGCCTCCCAAAGTGCTGGGATTACAGATGTGAGCCACTGTGCCTGACCTCTTAGCTGATTTTCAATGGTTGTTTCATCTTGTTTAAGTGAGTAGTTATGGAGATACTCTTATTTTTACCATGTGTTTAATAATGAATATCTATTTCCTTTATGTGAAAAAAAAAAAAACACTTTGTGATATGAAGGTAATTCCTGAAAGGATTTATAATTCTATATTGTTTTCAGTTTTTTTCTTTAGAAAATTGTTTTTAAAACACATAAAGTTTGTCATCTTAAATCTATTGAAGTGTACATTTTAGGGCCAGGCATGGTTGTGGCTCACATCTGTAATCCCAGAGATTTGGAGAGGCCAAGACAAAGAGGATCACTTGAACCCAAAAGTTTGAGACCACCCTGGGCAACATATGGAGACTCCTTCTCTACAAAAAATTTCTTTAAAATGGCCTGGCATTTTGGTGTGCACTTGTGGTCCAAGATCTTTGGAAGATTGAAGAAAGAGGATTACTTGAGCCTGGGAATTTCAGACTATAGTCAACCATAATTGTGCCACTGCACTCTAGTTTAGGTGACGAAGTGAGACCCTGTCTCCAAAAAAAAAATAGCTTTATATTTCAGGAATGTTAAGTATATTCACATTGTTATGCAAAAGACTTCTAGAAATTTTACGTCTTGTAAAACCAAAACTCAATACCCATTAAGTAACAGCAACCCATTTTACCCTCTCTGGTGCTCTTGACAAACACCCTTCCACTTTCTGTTTTTATGAGTGTGACCACTTAAGATATCTCATATAACTGGAATAATATAGTATCTATAATTTTATTACTAGCTTATTTTAAAGGGACATAATATTCTCAAAGGTTATCTTAAACTGTTACAAGATAATCTGTTTTAAGTCTGAAAAAATATTTCATTATATGTATATGTTACATTTTTTGATGTGTTTATAAATCAAGGGACATCTGGGTTGCTTCAGTTTTTTGGCTTATGTGAATACTGGTACAATAAACATGGATGCTCAAATATGTCTCCTAGGTTCTGTGTTGCATAGTTCGGATATACATTCATGAATGTGATTGCTGTACTTAATGATAATTCCAGTTTTAATTATCTGAGGAACATTTATAACATTTTAAAATAATGACTGCATCCTTGTTTTCCACCAATTAGTATGAGTTTTATTTTCATTGCATCAGCAACAAATTTGGTGGGTTTTTTTATATTTTATAGTGGCCATTCTAATGGGTTTTTTGTTTTTGTTTTTCATTGTTATTTATCTAATTTTGTTTTTCATTGTTATTTTTATGCATTTCTCTACAAATTAGTAATTTTGTGTTTCCTTTCTTCCCTCCCCCCACCCTTCCTGCCCCAGGTGGAGTCTTGCTCCAGGCTGGTGTGCAGTAGCATGAACTGAGCTCACTGCAGCCTCTGCCTCTGGGGTTCAAGCAATTCTCCTTAGCCTCCTGAGTAGCTGGGATTACAGGCACATGCCGTCACACCCGGCTAATTTTTATATTTTTAGTAGAGACGGGGTTTCACCGTGTTGGTTATGCTGGTCTCGAACTCCTGACCTCAAGTGATCCACCCGTCTCAGCCTCTCAAAGTGCTGGGATTACAGGCATGAGCCACCGTGCCTGGCCACATTTCCTTTCAAATGCTTTTTCCCATTTGTGTATTCTTTTTGAGAAAAATTTAGTTCAATTATTTGTTCATTTCTAAATAAAATTATTCAACTTTATTGTTAAGTTTTACAAGTTGTTTATACATTCTCAATGTTAACTTCTATGATATGTGATTTGCAAATATTTTTAGCTATTTCCTAGGAGGCATTGTCACTCTATTGAATGTTTTCTTTGATGCGCAGAAACTTTGAAGTGTAATGCAGTTAAATTTTACCGTTCTTTTCTTTGTTGCTCATGCGTTTAATGTCGTATCTAGGAAAATAGTGCCAAGACAAATGTCATGTCTTTCCCCCTTCATTTTTATATCTGGGTATTTTATTTAAAAATATTTTTCATATGTGGTTCAAGGATATAATCCATCTTCATCTTATCCATGTTGATATCCAGTTTTCAACATTATGTCTTGAAGAGGTTAGCTTTTTTTCTATTGTGTGCTCATGGCAACTTTACAAGATCATTTGATCATATACAGATTTCTGTGCTCTCTACTCTGTTCTTTCATCTGTTTATCTGTTTTTGTGTCAGTACCACATTGCTTTTGTTATTGTAGCTTTTATATTATTATTATTATTATTAATTTTTTTTTTTTCCTGAGACAGAGTCTCTCACTGTTTCCCAGGCTGGAGTGCAATGGCATAATCTCGGCTCACTGCAACCTCTGCCTTTCAGGTTCAGGTGATTCTCTTGCCTCAGCCTCCTGAGTAGCTGGGATTACAGGCACCCACCTCCACACCTGGCTAATTTTTTGTATTCTTGGTAGAGATGGGGTTTCAGTATGTTGGCCAGACTGGTCTTGAACTCCTGACCTCATGATCCACCTGCCTTGGCCTCCCAAAGTGCTGGGATTACAGACGTGAGCCACCTTGCCGGCCTATTATGTTTTTAAATCAGGAAGTATAATGCCTCTGTTCTTTTTCATGGGTGTTTGGCTATAGTTTATAATCAAATTTTAAACAATATTTCTGTAAAAATATGTGGCATTGGGATTTCTAGTTAGATTATATTGAATTTGTTTGCCACTGTAGTTTGTATTGACATCTTTGAAAAATTAATTTTTTTGAAACTTGAGCAAGAATATGTTGAAGGATGTGTTTTATTTTTACGTAATTTTGGATTTTCCAGTTTTGCTTTTAATTCCTAGTTGCATTCAGTTTTGGTCAGAAAACACACAGTGTATAATTTTTGTCTGCTTAAATTTATTTGTTGTTGTTGTCATTGTTATTTTGACGCAGAATCTTACTCTGTCACCCAGTCTGGAATGCAGTAGCATGATTTTGGCCCACTGCAGCCTCAACCTTCTGGGGTCAAGTGATTGTTCCACCTCAGCCTCCCGAGTAGCTTGGACTACAGACATGCAGTACTATGCCTGGCTAATTTTTTGATTATTTGTAGAGACAGAGTCTCACTTTGTTGCCCAGTCTAGTCTCAAACTTCTGGCTCCAAATGATCCTCCTACCTTGGTCTCCCAAAGTGTTGGGATTATAGGTATGAGCCTCTTCACCCAGCCAGTATTCTTAAATTTAATAAGATTTGTTATGTGTCCTAACAGAATACACAAGGTGCAAATAAGAATGTTGTGTATTCTCTTGCTTTTGACTGAAAAGTTTTGTACATGTCTGTTAATCCTAGTTGGTCTGTGATGTGGTTTAGATGTTTGTGTTCTTCAAATCTCATGCTGCAATGTAATCCTCACTGTTGGATGTGGAACCTGGTGGGAGATGTTTAGATCATGGGGCAAATTTCTCATGAATGGCTTTGTACTATCCTCTTGGTAATCAAAAAGTTTACACTCTGTTAATTCAGATGAGAGCTGCCTCATTAAAAGAACCTGGCCCCTTCACCTCACATTTGGTTCTGTCTTTTACTATGTGATGTGTCCAGTTACTGTTGGCCTTCCACCATTGTGGAAGCTTACTGAAACCTTCCACCAGAGGCAGATGCCGGCACACACTTCTTGTACAGTCTGCCCAACCATGAACCAAACAAGCCTTTTTTATTTATAAATTATCCACTCTCAGGTATTCCTCTATGTGCAAAATAATATATTCTGTAACGTTGTCTAAGTTTTCCGTTTTCTTATTGATCTTTTCTCTGAATTTTCTATTTATTATTAAAAATGGGGTCTTGATGTCTACAATTATTATGTTGCTATGTATTTCTTGTTTCACTTTTGTCAATATTTGCTTTATGTATTTTGGAGCCCTAATGTTGTATATACATATACACGTAAATAAATAGGCATAATAGTTTTAGATTCCTGGTAAATTGACCCATTTTACTATTGTATAATATCAGTCTTTGTCTCATGCTAGTACTTGACTTAAAGCATATAATGTCTAATATAATTATGAGTGTCTTACTCAATTGTGGTTATATTTGCATGTAATAAAAAGTTTTTCCATTCTGTTACTTTCAGCTTATTTGACTCTATATTTTCCAGTTTGTTATTGGTATTAAATATTATTTTATGTTGTGTATCCATTAACAGATTTATATTTTGTTTTTCATATTCTACAGAGGAAATTTAAGAGTTTTATGCACCATTATTTTGATAATAAATAATTTTATGTGTTGATATATTTAATAGAGAGTTTTTTATTTATATATGTTTTTATGATGCTGTTCAGCATCATTTTATTTTTTAACATAATGGACTCATTTAGCCTTTCTTTTTTATTTTGTATGCAGTGTCTCACTATGTTGCTCAGGCTGATCTTCTACTCCTAGTCTCAAGTAATCTGACTGCCTTGGCCTCTTAAAACTGTAGGATTTACAGGCATGAGCCACTACCTGGCAACCATGTAGCAGTTTTTGTAGGACTGTGCTAGGGGTGATGAATACCCTCACCTTTTATTTTGAAAAGTCTTTATTTTTATCTTGTTTTTGAAATAAAGTAATTATAATTAGTAGTATAATTATTATATATTTTTATATACTTATATATTATATTAATATATAATTATAAACATATTTTCAAGTAGTATTGGTTAAGAATTTTTTATTACATCATAATTTGGAAAGTTCTCAGCTTTTTTAAATCTTCAAGTAACCTCTGTATTACTTTTTTGCTATATTATTCTATGATTTTTTTCATGAATATATTGTTCTACTTGATGGTGTCCAATAAGTTTTACATTTCATGTTTTAATTTTGTTTTGCACTTTTATATTTTTGTGTTTTATATTTAAGGGTATTCCAGCTCACATTAGATAATTGTGTTTGGATGTTTTAGTTTATATTATAATTGTGTATGAAAATATTTAACTGCAATTTATGACAGTGTGAAGCAAAATCAAATATGAATCAGCCATATGTCTATTGCTCATGTGTTTATGTTTGCTTGCCTGTATAAATATTATTTCTATTTTCCTATAACTTGTGTATTTGTTGTGTAGTTTGGTTGTGAATGGTTGTTTAATCCTGTGTAGGTGAGTAGTCATAAAAATTCTTCTACTTTTATCATCTTATTTGTGAATCTATATTATTTCTGTGTGGGAGAAACACTTTTGAATTTTAAGATAATATAAAAACTATCATTACTCTGTATCTTTTTAGGTATTTCTGTTTATTTTTACTTATCAAAAACATAAAATTTATAAAATATTTGTAAATATTCAATTTAGTGATCTTAATTATATTGACATTGTTTTGCAACATATCACCAAAATGTTTTTATCTTGCAAAGCTGAATCTGAATACACATTAAACAACTACCAATTTTTCCCATTTTGTAGCACTTTCCAAACACCACTCTGTTTTCCTTGTCTAAGGTTGTAACTGCTTTAAATATCTTATACAATCTCTGTCTTTCTGTGGCTGGCTCATTTTATTTGGCATAATGTCATCAAAACTTATCTTTACAGTTGTCAGAATATTTCCTGCTTTTTGAAAACTGAGGGATATTCCAGTATTTTGTTTTTTGTTTTTTTGAGGTGAAGTTTCACGCTGTCGCCCAGGCTGGAGTACAGAGTGCAACGGCGCGATCTCGGCTCACTGCAGCCTCCGCCTCCTGGGTTCAAGCAATTCTCCTGCCTCAGCCTCTCAAGTAGCTGAGATTATAGGCATGCGCCACCATGCCCGGCTCATTTTTGTATTTTTAGTGGAGGTGGGGTTTCACCATGTTGGACACGCTGGTCTCGAACTCCTGACCTCATGTGATCCACCCGCCGTGGCCTCCCAAAGTGCTGGGATTACAGGTTTGAGCCACCGCACCCAGCCTATTCCAGTAATTTTATATTTCAAATTAAATCTGCTGGATGGTTTAATGACAGAAATTTGCATTGCTTTCACCCATTGGCTTTCAGTAACAATGCTGCAATAATTATGGGTAAGTAAATGACTCTTTATATGACATATACATTACGTATGTACTGCATTCTCTTATTAGTCTATGTTTTCAGCTTTATACTTATACCAGGTTGTTTTAATTTTGTAGCTTTGTACTGTGTTTGAAATCAGGAAGTGTAATGCCTCAAACATTGTTTTTTTTTTGAAGATTGTTGGGTACTTTATTGTCTTTTGAGATTCCATATACTTCTAAGGTGGCTGTTTCTATTTCTTCAAAAATGCAGTGAGAAGTTTTAAAAACATTGCCTTAAATCTGTAGATTACATTGAGCAGTATGAACATCTTTACAGCATTAATTATACCCTGATTCCATTTTTATCATAGAGTAATTTATAAAATTTTAGTTCTAAAAAATTTGTTAAGACTTCTTTTTTGTCCTAACAGGTTGTCTATCAAAAAGAATGTCGTATGAGCTATTGAGAAAGGTGTATATCCTGATGTTACTGAGGAGTGTTCTCTATGCCTCTGTTAGAAGTAATTGTTTTATATTGCCTTAAAGTTACCTGTTCCCTTCTAATATTCTGTCTTTTTTTATTATTATAGAAAGTAGGTATTGAAATATCCTACTATAAAAATTATATTGCACTCTATGTGTTTCATCGATTCTGTCAATATTTGTTTTATATATTTGGAACCTTAATGTGAGATATACACATGCACACACACACACACCCCACAAATGTATATAGAAATTTTTCAGAGGTTCTCAGTGAGTGAATCTATTATTGTTTAATGTCCTTCTTTGTCTCTTTGGAGTTTTGACTTTAAAGTACATTTTATAAAATATGACAGTTTTAACTTAAGATGTGTTGTGTAATATTACTTAGACCTCTTCTGCTCTCATTTGGTTAAAATTTGCATGGAATGTCTACTTCCATCTTGCCACTTTCAGTCTTTCTTTATCATTAGATTGCAACTGACTCTTGTAGAAAGGCAAGTTGAATCCTGGTTTTTAATTTTTTTTAATAAATCCCTTTATTGAAAGTATGTCTTTTAATTAAAAAGTTAATTTTATATATATTTAATTTTCTGAAACAGAAAGACTTACAAATGTTATTTTATTGTTTTAGTTGATTCTTGTATCTTTGTTCCCAATTTTCTCTCTCTTCCTTTGTGTCATTTTTATTTTTGTACTAATATGCTTTCACTTTTTAAAATTTTCTTTTATATCTCTATACAGATTTTTTTGTGGTACCTTGGGGTTTACATAAAATCTCTAAAAGATGCAACAGTATATTTAATTATGGTAAAAAATGAACTTTAGTTGTATACAAAAAATCTTTCTCATTATATCTGCCCTCAACTTTCTTACTGATGTTGCTAATTATATCTTTATGTTGCAAGTACATTAATGAGTGTTTATAATAATTAGTGTTTTTATTTTTCAACTTTTAGAGAATAACTAAAAATGTTTTCTGCACCATTATGATAATGCTAAGGAATTCTAATTTTGGATATGTGCATATCTTTCCCAGAAAGTTATGCATTTTTATATAATAATATGTTGTTTTCTTACATTATGTTATTTTCAGCATCTTTGATATATAGGGCATATGCAGTGCCAATACACTTTTTTTTTTTTTTTTTTTTTTACTAATTTCAGGACTATTACAATATCACATAGTTCCCTTCTGGCTTGCAAAATTTTCATGACAAATTTACTAGTGATCTCATAAGACTATGCTTATAAATGACACATCACTTTTATCTTGCATCTTTGAGGATTTTCTACTTTGTGACTTGAAATTGCACTCATGCATGTGTTTGTTATATCTTTGTGTATATTCTATTTGTTGAGCTTCTTCATTTTTACATCATTTTTTCTTATATTAAATTTTTTTGTATTTTTCACCTCCACAATTTCTGTTTTTTGATATTTTTAATATTTTTGTTGTTATCCTCATTCTTCTAATTTTCAATAGTTGTCTGTGTTTCTATTTTCCTCACTGAATATTATTCAAGTTTTTCAAACTAATTTGTATATCTTTATTTCTAATGATAGCTTTCTGAAATTTTTATGTTTCTGATGGGGCTATGTTGCCCCAATATTTTTATACGTTGTAATCTTTCATTGAAATTTAGACATTAAAAACAAACCACCTGTAACAATCTTTATAATATAGCTTTGTCTTGGCATATCTGAAACCAATTGTCTTGGATAGAGATTCTCAGAGTTTCTCTAACATGTTCTTAGGATGTGTCTTGTCTGAAATGTTTTAGGTTTTTTTTAGTTAAAGGAGTTTGTTCATGTTTCTTCTTAATAGTCAGTAATCATTTGCTACAACTATTTCCTGCCTATAGTATTGCAGTCTCTTTGCTGCTGTAGCATTTACCTTTGATCTCAGCAGACTCAAACTGCCATTCCAATGTATACCATTTATTTCAAGACAGAAACCAGTGTCTGGAAAAGTCCCTAGAAATGAGAAATAAAAATGTTTTTTGCCGCTATTTTTCTTGTCTTTTATAAAAGAAACCAAGAGTTGCCAATTTACTTCTAAAGCCACTGTGTTACATTGGGCAACCGAAAGAGCTGTGTTGTAAATGTAACAAACTTTTTTTTTTTCCTATGTGGCTCTTTGCATTATGCTCACCTGGGTCACTGCACACACTTAACTCATTTATAAATTTTCCACAAATGTATTTTGGTCAGTATGTTTTTGTTACATTTAAATGTCTGTGAAGGATTTAGGGCCTATGGTATTTTGCTGTGCCATCTTACTTAATGTAGTTTGTTTAATGTTATATGTTACATTTGTAAACTATCTTCATCTAAGTCTAGCAAGTGGAGTAATTTGTCATTTTTGTTTCTTTCAGTTATGTGTTCTCATTTTGCCCAAGACCTTTGGCCGGAGCAGAATATAAAAGATTCTTTCCAAAAAGTGACACTGAAAAGATATGGAAAATGTAGACATGAGAATTTACCTTTAAGAAAAGGCTGTGAAAGTATGGATGAGTGTAAGATGCACAAAGGAGGTTATAATGGACTTAACCAATGTCTCACAGCTACCCAGAGCAAAATATTTCAATGTGATAAATATGTAAAAGTCGCTCATAAATTTTCAAATTCAAACAGACATGAGATAAGACATACTAAAAAGAAACCTTTCAAATGTAGAAAATGTGGCAAATCATTTCGCATGATTTCATGCCTAACTGAACATAGCAGAATTCATACTAGAGTAAATTTCTACAAATGTGAAGAATGTGGAAAAGCCTTTAACTGGTCCTCAACCCTTACTAAACATAAGAGAATTCATACGGGAGAGAAACCTTACAAATGTGAAGAATGTGGTAAAGCCTTTAACCAGTCCTCAAACCTTATTAAACATAAGAAAATTCATACTGGAGAGAAACCCTACAAATGTGAAGAATGTGGCAAAACTTTTAACCGATCCTCAACTCTTACTACCCATAAGATAATTCATACTGGAGAGAAACCCTACAAATGTAAAGAATGTGGTAAAGCTTTTAACCGATCTTCAACCCTTACTACCCATAGAAAAATTCATACTGGAGAGAAACCTTACAAATGTGAAGAATGTGGCAAAGCCTTTAAGCAGTCCTCAAACCTTACTACACATAAGATAATTCATACTGGAGAGAAACCCTACAAATGTAAAAAATGTGGAAAAGCCTTTAACCAGTCTGCACACCTTACTACACATGAGGTAATTCATACTGGAGAGAAACCCTACAAATGTGAAAAATGTGGAAAAGCCTTTAATCATTTCTCACACCTTACTACACATAAGATAATTCATACTGGAGAGAAACCTTACAAATGTAAAGAATGTGGTAAAGCTTTTAAACACTCTTCAACCCTTACTAAACATAAGATAATTCATACTGGAGAGAAGCCTTACAAATGTAAAGAATGTGGAAAAGCTTTTAACCAATCCTCAAAACTTACTGAACATAAGAAAATTCATACTGGAGAGAAACCCTACGAATGTGAAAAATGTGGCAAAGCTTTTAACCAGTCCTCAAATCTTACTAGACATAAGAAAAGTCACACTGAAGAGAAACCTTACAAATGTGAAGAATGTGGCAAAGGTTTTAAATGGCCCTCAACCCTTACTATCCATAAGATAATTCATACTGGAGAGAAACCATACAAATGTGAAGAATGTGGCAAAGCTTTTAACCAATCCTCGAAACTTACCAAACATAAGAAAATTCATACTGGAGAGAAACCCTACACATGTGAAGAATGTGGCAAAGCCTTTAACCAGTCCTCAAACCTTACTAAACATAAGAGAATTCATACTGGAGAAAAACCTTACAAATGTGAAGAATGTGACAAAGCTTTTAAATGGTCCTCAGTCCTTACTAAACATAAGATAATTCATACTGGAGAAAAATTATAAATATGAAAATTATGGCAAAGCTTTTAACCAATTTACAAGTCTTACTAAACACAAGAAAATTTATACTGGAGAGAAACTACTAACCTGAAAGATGTGACAATAATTTTGACAACACCTCAGACTTGTAATCATACTGGTGAGAAATTCTAAAAATGTGAAGAATATGGCAAAGTCTTTAAATGGTTGTCACACTTTATTTTAGGTAAGATAATTCATATTGGAACAAACTACAAGTGCGAACAATGTGGCAAAACTTTATGCTCACACCTTATTGCACAGAAAAGAATTTTTAGTTGAGAAAAAGTATACAAATATAAAGAATGTGGAAAAGCCGTTAATATCTGCTCACGTCTTACTCAGCATCAGAAAGTACTTAATAAAAGCATTATAAATGGAATTACTGTCAAAAGAGCATTCAGAAAATATAAGCCTTTAATGTGAAAAAGAGTAACCATTTTGAAGACAAACATTGCAAATTTAAAGAGGGTTGTAGTACCTTTATTTGTATCACAAATCTTATTGTACAGATTTTGTACTAGAGGAAACCCCTGAAGCAGTTGCTTAAACTTTGTTTAAAATCAGATTTTTTTTTTTTTCTTTTTGAGACGGAGTTTTGCTCTTGTTACCGAGGCTGGAGTGCAATGGCGCAATCTCGGCTCGCCACAACCTCTGCCTTCCGGGTTCAAGCGATTCTCTTGCTTCAGCCTCCTGAGTAACTGGGATTACAGGCATGTGCCACCACGCCTGGATAATTTTGTATTTTTGGAAGAGACAGAGTTTCTCCATGTTGTTCAGGCTGGTCTCAAACTGCTGACCTCAGGTGATCCACCTGCCTCAGCCTGCCAAAGTGCTGGGATTACAGGCATGAGCCACCACACCTGGCCAACATCAGAGAATTTATATTTGAGAAAAACCCTGCAAATGTAACAAATTTTGAAAAACTTTTTCAAAAACTACAGCTTAAAAGCAGCAGAGGATTCATACTAAAATATATTTTTGCAGATGCAGTAGATATAAAAATATATTTAATCCAAAGTTAAGTTTATGTAAATATCAGAGGATTCACAGTAGAAATATCTAAGGTGCTGGCACTTCAGACACCACACTAAATCAGAGTGCTGAGTATAGAAAATAATCCAAAACTAAATTTGGTGGATAAATTATTTGTATATAACTTTAAAAGAAGTAGGACTTGTTTTGCAGAGTTTTAATTACATTCAAAG
Organism: Pan troglodytes; assembly: GCF_028858775.2. Lineage (NCBI taxonomy): Eukaryota > Metazoa > Chordata > Mammalia > Primates > Hominidae > Pan > Pan troglodytes. The sequence goes on from NC_072418.2 coordinate 23,363,647, forward strand.
TATACTTTTTTCCTTAAAAAAGTTAGGTTTTTTTGAAAAGCAAATAATCATGTCATTCAACTTTCAAATTACTTCATGCTCTTTCTTATTCATTGCTATTATATTCACATGTGAAAGCATGTGATCAGTGGTTGCTACATCAAAGATAGGAGATTTTTTTTTCTTAGGTGGTCATTATTTATGACCTTTTCTATTAAAGAATAAGAACATTAGGCTGGGCGCAGGGCTCATACGTATAATCCCAGCACTTTGGGAAGCTGAGACAGGCAGATCATGAGGTCAGGAGTTCGAGACCAGCCTGGCCAATATGGTGAAACCCCATCTACTAAAAACTACAAAAATTAGCTGTCCACTGTGGCACGCACCTGTAACCCCAGCTACTCGGGAAGCTGAGGCAGGAGAATCACTTGAACCCAAAAGGCAGAGGTTGCAGTGAGCCGAGGTCACGCCACTCCACACTAGCCTGGGCAACAGAGCAGGACTCCATCTCAAAAAAAAAAAAAGAAGTACACTATTCTTTTTTTTATTTATTTATTTTTATTGATCATTCTTGGGTGTTTCTCACAGAGGGGGATTTGGCAGGGTCATAGGACAATAGTGGAGGGAAGGTCAGCAGATAAACAAGTGAACAAAGGTCTCTGGTTTTCCCAGGCAGAGGACCCTGCGGCCTTCTGCAGTGTTTGTGTCCCTGGGTACTTGAGATTAGGGAGTGGTGATGACTCTTAACAAGTCTGCTGCCTTCAAGCATCTGTTTAACAAAGCACATCTTGCACGGCCCTTAATCCATTTAACCCTGAGTGGACACAGCACATGTTTCAGAGAGCACAGGGTTGGGGGAAAGGTCATAGATCAACAGCATCCCAAGGCAGAAGAATTTTTCTTAGTACAGAACAAAATGAAGTCTCCCATGTCTACTTCTTTCTACACAGACACAGCAACAATCTGATTTCTCTATCTTTTCCCCACCTTTCCCCCTTTCCATTCGACAAAACCACCATCGTCATCATGGCCCGTTCTCAATGAGCTGTTGGGTACACCTCCCAGACGGGGTGGTGGCCGGGCAGAGGGGCTCCTCACTTCCCAGAAGGGGTGGCCGGGCAGAGGCGCCCCCCACCTCCCGGACGGGGTGGTGGCCGGGCGGGGGCTGACCCCCCACCTCCCTCCGGATGGGGCGGCTGGCCGGGCGGGGGCTGACTCCCCACCTCCCTCCTGGACGGGGTGGCTGCCGGGTGGAGATGCTCCTCACTTCCCAGACAGGGCAGCTGCCGGGCGGAGGGGCTCCTCACTTCTCAGATGGGGCGGCTGGGCAGAGATGCTCCTCACCTCCCAGATGGGGTCACGGCCGGGCAGAGGTGCTCCTCACATCCCAGATGGGGCAGCGGGGCAGAGGCGCTCCCCACATCTCAGACGATGGGCGGCCGGGCAGAGACGCTCCTCACTTCCTAGACAGGATGGCGGCCGGGAAGAGGCGCTCCTCACTTCCCAGACTGGGCAGCTGGGCAGAGGGACTCCTCACATCCCAGACGATGGGCGGCCAGGCAGAGACGCTCCTCACTTCCCAGACGGGGTGGCGGCTGGGCAGAGGCTGCAATCTCGGCACTTTGGGAGGCCAAGGCAGGTGGCTGGGAGGTGGAGGTTGTAGCTAGCCGAGATCACACCACTGCACTCCAGCCTGGGCAACATTGAGCACTGAGTGAACGAGACTCCGTCTGCAATCCTGGCACCTTGGGAGGCTGAGGCTGGCGGATCACTCGCGGTTAGGAGCTGGAGACCAGCCTGGCTAACACAGCGAAATCCCGTCTCCACCAAAAAAGTACGAAAACCAGTCAGGCATGGCGGCGCGCACCCGCAATAGCAGGCACTCTGCAGGCTGAGGCAGGAGAATCAGGCAGGGAGGTTGCAGTGAGCCGAGATGGCAGCAGTACAGTCCAGCTTTGGCTCGGCATCAGAGGGAGACCATGGAAAGAGAGGGAGAGGGAGACCGTGGGGAGAGGGAGAGGGAGAAGGAGAGAGAGAGGGAGAGGGAGACCGTGGGGAGAGGGAGAGGGAGAGGGAGAAGTACACTATTCTTACGTATGCTCCAGCCTGGGTGACAGGGCAAGACTCCATCTCAAAAACAAAAAAGCAGCGCACCAGCATGGCATATGTATACATATGTAACTAACCTGCACAATGTGCACATGTACCCTAAAACTTAAAGTATAATTAAAAAAAAAGAAAAAAGAAATAAATAACCATTGTACCACCAAAAGAAAAAGACAAAAAACAAAAAAATAAGAACATTAAAACATAAGATGCATGATGAAAATCTAAGTGGTGGGGCTCTTTGCGGTTAACATAATATTGAGTGATATATGAGGTGGTTGTTTAGAGTAATATTCTTCTGCATTATAGTAAATGAAAAACATTTTTAATTTTAGTTAAAATTAGTAATATATTATTTTACTAATTATATTTCTATGTAATAAAATGCAGTACATTTTTAAATTTTCAGATTACATGTAAACTTAGTTTTATAATTAAACTTTTTTAAACATATTATGATCATTGTGCATTCAATGATGCTTTATGATGCCACTAAGTTTTTAACCTATCTACCTTTCTCAAGAATGTAGTTAAAAGATGGTTACAGTGTGCAAGTTGGTAACATAATGAACTAACATCTCTTTTGCCAGTGGCTTTAAACTGCAAATAGGTTAAAGAATATTGTTCTTGTAGGTTAAATTTTTATTCTTTTTTTCTTATATGAACTTATTTTTTAAAATTTTTGTGAGTACATAGTATGTGTATATATTTATGCCATATATAGAATATTTTGATACAGGCATATAATATGTAACAATCACATCAGGGTAAGTGAAGTATCCATCACCTCCAGCATTACCCTTTGTATTACAAACCTATTCTACACATTTAGTTCTTTTGAAATGTGCAATTGTTGTTGGTTACAGTAACCAATTTGCATGGAATGTCTACTTCCATCTGGCCACTTTGGCAAGTGGCAAGATTTTGGTCATGATTTTGTTTTATGATCATAATAAGAATTGTATAGAAGTATTAATAAAATCCATACATTTCTGAATTCTGAATAAACATTTAAAAATTTGTTAATATTTTTCTTTAAATGTGGTCTTACTGCCTGCAAACACATACAGACTCTTAATTTTTATTTACATAGAGGTAAATATACACATATATTACTCTAAAGATAAACATTAAGGGTAAGAAAATTATAAAGTATGTGTGTTTTTGTGAATATGAATTTGTACCTATATTCAGAAGAAAAGAGCAATATTGGAAAAAAACAAATCATCTTAATAAGGTAACTAATTGGCTGTGTGCAGTGGCTCACGCCTGTAATCCCATCACTTTGGGAGGCTGAGGCGGGTGGATCACTTGAGGTCAGGAGTTCGAGACCAGCCTGACCAATATGGTGAAACCCCATCTCTACTAAAAATACAAAAATTACCTGGGTGTGGTGGTGTGCACCTCTAGTCCAAGTTACTCAGGAGGCTGAGACAAGAGAATTGCTTGAACCCAGGATGTGGAGGTTGCAGTGAACTGAGATTATGCCACTGCACTCCAGCCTGGGTGAAAGAGTAAGACTCATCTCAAAAAAATAGTAAGGTAACTAGTTTACTAGAAAACTGAATACCTCAAAAATGCTGAAAACAAATGTATACTGTCTGCTTTGTGTTAAATTTATTACTGTAATATCTTATGGTTTATGGTTCAGAATATTCCCATGCAAATATTTTGTTTTGACTTGCCTGGTACTCATGCTGGACCTATAATTTTCTTTTTTTAATAATTTTTTAAATAGTTTCTGAGGCATTATGTGAGCTTGTCAGGGATTATAATGCTTTTATAAAATTTAGTAGTGCACACAAAATAATATTTAGATGTAATTCCAAAATTAGCCTATCAAGTTATATTTTATTTTCTTAGAACATTTCATTTGTTCTTTTAATTGGAGAACTCTTTAAACCTGCTTTAGTTGTTGTTCTTTTCACTTTTTATAATTGAAATAACTATATTTATTTATTGAGCCAATTTTTTTTTCAGGTAAATACTAAGGATGCTTTATAAGTCATGAGGATGTTTTTATATATAAATATAGCAAACAAACATGAGAGTGCTTGCTGTGTAACAGATGCTGCATAACAAGCTATAAATATTCCTGCTGAAGTCAGAGATGGAAAATATCAATGGTGAAAAAATAATATTGATTTTTCATGTTAAGAAGACATTTTTTCCAGGCTACAAAGCTAACTCTTGCTGAATTTGAAGAGAAATTCTTCTTCCTTTGTTTTCTAAGTATCTTTTGTTTTATTATGTGTATTCCAGCTATGTATGCATCACAGCCCTTCTCCTTCTTTTTCTGTATTATATCTATGGTTTTCTCATTGTTGTCTTTATGCCATGTCATTTTACATGGTACTTTGTAGGTTTTGATGAGAAAGTTGGTATTTTTTTAATGTACTAAAAAATTAGTTTTAACTGGAGAGTTTGTTTGTCAATACAACTTTCAGATCAGTTAAGATAAAAGGCATTCAGTATCCACAGGTGAGAGGAATAAGTCAGTTAGTTTTCTTTTTTTCTGCTTGTAAAAGAAAAAAAATCTTACACAAAGTGTGGCAAATATTTGCTAAAAAGTATATCTCAGAAATTAAATTTTTAAGAGAGCTAATGGTGAGTGAAATTTTTTAAATTTAATTTTCTATGATATAGCACAACTTAACGTTCCCGTGCAGAATCTTCTATTTTTAAGTGTGAATGTTAAAGTTTGTAAAATAATAAAAAGACCTCTGTGGATTTAAAATTTGGAATAATATTTCTTTTTTATATTGATATTACAATTTGAAAAAATCTCTCAGTCTTATATAATTTTTTTAGTGGGTGAAGTTCAGTCTAGAGTTTCTATTCTTTGTCACATAACTGTAGCCAACTTATTGATCATTTTCTCTGTAAAACTTGGAGATCATGACAGCTTTTGGATTGAAACATATCCTATTAGTTTGCTCACAAACTTGTTTACTGTGTTCGAAGAGTGGCCAGTCATGAGACCAAAGCAACAACTGCCCTTTTAGTGTCTTTTATGCAGTTATTATCTGTAATAAATAAATATTTATTCTGTAAAACATGAATTTTGAAGTGTGTATACATTGTCAAATGTTTAATTCTAGGTAATTAATGCTTTACCTCACATAGTTAACATTTTTTGTGGTGAGAGCACGTGACATAGTCTTAGCACTTTTCAAAAATACAAATACATTATTAGGAACTATAGCCACCATGCTGTAGAAAAAATCTTTTGAAATTATTTCTCCTATTCAAGTATAATTATGTATTTTTTGACTGACGTCTTTCCAAACCCCCCTTCTAAATACCTTGGTATCTGGTGGTCACCATTTTACTTTCTACTTCGATGAGATTACGTTTGTTTAGGATCCGTGTGTAAGTAAAATTATGAAATAATCTTTCTAGGCCGGGCGCGGTGGCTTACATCTCTAATCCCAGCTCTTTGGGAGGCCGAGGCGGGCAGATCACAAAGTCAGGAGTTTGAGACCAGCCTGGCCACTGTGATGAAACCCCATCTACTAAAAATACAAAAAGTAGCTGGGCATGGTGGCGGGCGCCTGTAGTCCCAGCTGAGGCAGGAGAATCACTTAAACCTGGGAGGTGGAGGTTGCAATAAGCTGAGACTGCACCACTGCACTCCAGCCTGGGCGACAGAGCAAGACTCTGTCACAAAAATAATAATAATCTTGATGTGCCTGGCTTATTTCAGGTAATGTAATCCATCTGACTGAAAATAATAGAATTTTCTTTTTTGAAGGTGAGTAGTATTCCATTGTTTAAATATATCATACTTTTTTTTTTTTCTTTTTGAGCCAGAGTCTTTCTCTGTAGCCCAGGCTGGAGTGCAGGAGTGCAATCTCGGCTCACTGCAACCTCCCCCTAACTAACTTTTATATTTTTAGTAGAGATGAATTTTCACCATATTGGCCAAGTTGGTCTTGAACTCCTGACCTCAAGTGATCCACCCGCCTCGGCCTCCCAAAGTGCTGAGATTACAGGCATGAGCCACTGCCCCCGGCCTACTATATTGTCTTTATTTACTCATTTGATGTTAAACTGTTGATTCTATATTTTGACAATTGTAAAGAGTGTTGCAAACAACATAGAAGTGCAAATATTTTTTTATTCTGATTTTATTTGTTTTGGATATATATCCAATATTACAATTGCTGTATTATATGATAGTTTTAAATTTTTTGAGACTTCTCTATTTTTTATTTATTTATTTTTGTTTGTTTGTTTTGAGATGGAGTTTCACTCTTGTTGCCAGGCTGGAGTGCAATGGCGTGATCTTGGCTTACCGCAACCTCTGCCTCCCAGGTTCAAGCAATTCTCCTCCCTTAGCCTCCTGAGTAGCTGGGATTACAGGCATGCACCACCATGCTTGGCTAATTTTGTATTTTTAGTAGAGACAGGGTTTCTCCATGTTGGTCAGGCTGGTCTCGAGCTCCAGACCTCAGGTGATCCACTTGCCTCGGCCTCCCAAAGTGCTGGGATTACAGGCATGAGGCACCGTGCCCGGCCTATTTTATTTTTTATAAAGGCTGTTCTCATTTACACTCAAACCAACAATATGCAAACATTCTTTTTTCTTTTCCTTTTTTTTTTTTTTTCGAGACGGAGTCTCGCTCTGTTGCCCAGGCTGGAGTGCAGTGGCAATCTCGGCTCACTGCAAGTTCCGCCTCCCAGGTTCACGCCATTCTCCTGCCTCAGCCTCCCGAGTAGCTGGGACTACAGGCACCCGCCACCACGCCTGGCTAATTTTTTGTATTTTTAGTAGAGATGGAATTTCACCGTGTTAGCCAGGATGGTCTGGATCTCCTGACTGCGTGATCCGCCCACCTCAGCCTCCCAAAGTGCTGGCACTACAGGCGTGAGCCACTGCAGCCAGCCCCCAAGCATTCCTTTGTCTTCACACCTTTACTAATTTTTTTTAATAAGAGTTATTCTAACAAGTGAGTTGATATCATAGTTTTTTCTTATTTTTTTTTGCTTTTCCTGGTAATAATTGATACTGAGTATTTTTTATATCTCTTGCCTATATGTCTTTTTTGAAAAATAAGTCTTTAACTCATTTTTAATATTATTTGTTTTTTATTCTATAATTGAGTTTCTTATATATTTTGATATTAAACCCTTGTCACATGTATAATTTGTACATATTTTCTCCCATTTTTTAGTTTTCTCATCCTGTTGGTTGTATCAGATTCTGTGCAGCAACTTTTTAATTTGAAGTAATCTGACTCCTTTATTTTTTCTTTGGTTCCCTGGGATTCTGAGATTAAATTTTAGAAAGTCACTGCCCAGACCAATGTTATGGGGATTTCACTGTATATTTTTTTGTAGTAGTTTCATAGTTTCAAGCCTTACATTTAAATATATAATTTACTTTAAGTTGATTTTTATATATGGTGTGAGATGAGGGTCTCATTTTATTGCTCTGCATGTGGCTATACAGTTTTCTCAACACCATTTATTGAAGACACCGTCATTTCCCTAAAAGATTGTCACCTGTTAATATAATCAGCTGTAAGTAAATGAATACATTTCTCATTTCTCTCTTCTGCTCCACTGGCCTATGTGTCTTTTTTTATTGCAGTACCATACTGTTTTGGTTACTATAGCTTTGTAGCATATTTCAAAGCCAGGTAGGGTAATACATTCAGCCTTTTTTGTTTTGTTTGATTGCTTTTGCTACTCAGGGTCTTCTGCAGCACCATATAAATTTTAGATAGATATTTTTAAATTCCTATGATGTTTGTCACTGGTATTTTGATAGAAGTTGCATTATATTTGTAGATCATTTTGTATAATGCAGGTATTTAACAATATTAATGCCAATTCATAAATATTTTCATTTGTGTATTATTTATTACTTTAATATTCTTTAGATTATAATGTAAGGTGTTTCAACTTTTTGGTTACATTTATCTCAAAGTGTAGTTACTACAGTTATTGTAGATAGGATTGTTTTTTAATTTTATTTTGAGATAGTTAATTGTTTACAAAAATGCCACTGACTTTTGCATGTGGATTTTTTATACTGTAAATTTAATGAATTTATTAGTTTCTAGTAGTTCTTAGTAAAGTCTTAGGCTTTCCTATACTTAAGATTATGTCTTCTACAAATAGTAATAATTTAACTTTTTTTTCCAATCTGGATGCCTTTGATTTTATTCTCTAATTTCTCTGTCTTGGACATTTCGTACTATGTTTAGCAAGACTGAAGAAAGTGGGCATCCTTGTCTTGTTCTAACTTTCAGAGTAAAAGCTTACAACTTTTCCCTGTTTAGTATGCTGTTTCCTGTGCACTTTTTGTTATATGTGGCATTTATTGGCTTCAGGTGCATTTTTCCTATACTTAATTTTTTCAGAGATTTATCATTAGGGAATGTGTTAAACTTTTGTTCTGCATCTATTTAAATGTTAGAGTTGTGAAATCACAGCTAACTCCACATAAATACAAAACATCCTCAGAGACTACTATGAACATCTCCACGCATGCAAAGTAAAAAATTTACAGGAAATAGATAAACTCCTGGATACACACAACCTCTCAAGATTGAACCAGAAAGAAGCAAAAATCTTGAACACAGCAAAAATTAATAAAATGTATAATGAAATTATAAATTTAGCAATAGAAATTATACATTATATTATAGAATAGTAATAGAAATCATACATTAGTAATAGAAATATATACATTGGTAATAGAAAACCCATGAACCATGAATAGCCCTAGATCAGATGAATTCACAACTAAATTCTACCACATATACAAAGATGAGCCAGTACTAATCCTCTGAATGTACTCCAAAAATCAAGGTGGGATTTCTTCCTAACTATATAAAACCAGTATCACCTTGATACCAAAATCTAGTGAAGACACAATAACAATAAAAACTATAGGCCAATATTTTGGGTGATCATTAAAACAAAAGTTCTCCATAAAATACTAGCAAGCTGAGTTCATAATCAAATCAAAACGTTATTTTACCACAATCTTGGGAGCTTTACTTCATGAATGCAAGGATGTTTCATCATATACAAGTCAATAAATGTGATTCATCAGGTAAAGATGATTAAAAGCAAACATGATTATCACAATAGATACAGAAAAGGCATTCAAAAAATCCAATATCTATAAAAATATTCTCAACAAACTAGGTATTAAAGAAACATCTCAAAATAGTAAAGCCATCTGTGACAAATCTGCAGCTGAAATCATGCTGAACAGGCAAAGGCTGGATGAACTCTCCATATGAATAAAAATAAGACAAGAATATCCACTCTTAACACTCGTATTCAACATAGTTCTGGAAGTCCTAGCTAGAGCAATTAAACAAGATAAAGAAATAAAAGGGATCTAAATAAGAAAACAGAAAGTCCAATTATTCTCACAGATGATATAATTCTCTACCTGGGAAACTTTGGAGATGCCACAAAAAGACCCCTAAGCCTAAAAAATGACTTAAGCAAAGTCTCAGGATACAAAATTAACATACACAAATGAGTAGCATTTCTGTACATGAATAACATTCAAGCTGAGAACAAAATAAAAAACAGTTCTGGTCGTCGGCAAGGCCTGAGTCCTGTCCTCTTGCTCTCCTCCCTGGACAGCATGAGCTTCACCACTCGCTCAGCCTTCACCAATTACCAGTCCCTGGGCTCTGTCCAGGTGCCTGGCCAGTCAGCAGCGCAGCCATCATCTATGCAGGCATGGGGGGTTCTGGTTCCAGGATCTCCGTGTCCTGCTTCACCAGCTTCCAAGGCCCATGGGGTTCAGGGTCCTGGCTGCGGGGAGAGCCAGGGGTCTGACAGGAATGGGAGGCATCCAGAATGAGAAGACCATGTAAACCCTGAACTACTGCCTGGCCTCCTACCTGGACAGAGTGAGGAGCCTGAGGACCAAGAACCGGAAGGCGGAGAGCAAAATCTGGGAGCACCTGGAGAAGATGGGACCTCAGGTCAGAGACAAGCCATTACTTCAAGACCATCAAGGACCTGAGGGCTCAGATCTTCACAAATACTGTGGACAATGCCCACATCGTTCTGCAGATCGACAGTGTCCGTTGTGGGGAAAAGAAAGAGAGATCAGATTGTTACTGTGTCTATGTAGAAAAGCAAGATAGAAGAAACTCCATTTTGATCTGTACTAAGAAAAATTGCTTCTGCTTTGAGATGCTGTTAACCTGTAACTTTAGCCCCAACCCTGTGCTCACAGAAACGTGCTGTAATGAATCAAAGTTTAATGGATTTAGGGCTGTGCAGGATGTGCCTTGTTAACAATATGTTTGCAGGCAGTATGCTTGGTAAAAGTCATCGCCATTTTCCATTCTCAATTAACCAGGGACACAACCGCAGGGACCTCTGCCCAAGAAAGCCTGGGTATTGTCCAAGGTTTCCCCCCACTGAGACAGCCTGAGATATGGCCTCATGGGAAAGGAAAGACCTCACCATCGCCCAGCCTGACACCCATAAAGGGTCTGTGCTGAGGATTAGTGAAAGAGGAAGGCCTCTTTGCAGTTGAGATTAGAAGAAGTCTTCTGTCTCCTGCTCATCCCTGGGAATAGAATGTCTCAGTGTAAAGCTGGCCATTCCCATTCATTCTCTTCTGAGATAGGAGACAACCGCCCTGTGGCTAGAGGCAAGATATGCTGGCAGCAGTACTGCTCTGTTGCTGTTTGCTATACTGAGATGTTTCGGTAAAGAGAAACATAAATCTAGCCTACGTGCACATCTGGACACAGTACCTTTCCTTGAACTTATTCATAATACAGATTCCTTTGCTCACATGTTTCCCTGCTGACCTTCTCCCCACCTGTTGCCCTGTTACACTCTCCTCACTAAGATAGTAAAAATAATGATCAATAAATACTGAGGGAACTCAGAGGCTGGCGCCAGTGTGGGTCCTCTGTATGCTAAGCACCGGTCCCCTGGGCCCACTGTTCTTTCTCTGTACTTTGTCTCTGTGTCTTATTTCTTTTCTCAGTCTCTCATCCCACCTGACAAGAAATACCCACAGGCATGGAGGAGCTGGCCCCCTTCAGTCCGTCTTGCTGCTGATGACTTTAGACCCAAGTGTGAGACAGAGCTGGCCATGTGCCAGTCTGTGGAGAGCAACATCCATGGGCTTTGCAAAGTCATTGATGACACCAATGTCACTCGGCTGCGGTTGGAGACAGAGATCAAGGTTCTCAGGGAGGAGCTGCTCTTTATGAAGAAGAACCACAAAGAGGAAGTAAAAGGACTACAAGCCAAGGTTGACAGCTCTGGGTTGACCAAGGAAGTAGTTGCCCCCAAAGCTCAGGACCTTGCCAAGATCATGGCAGACATCCAGGCCCAATACGACGAGGTAGCTCAGAAGAACCGAGAGGAGCTGGACAAGTACCAGTCTCAGCAGATTGAGGAGAGTACTATAGTGGTCACCACGCAGTCCACCAAGGTTGTAGCTGCTGAGATGATGCTCACAGAGCTTAGATGTACAGTCCAGTCCTTGAAGATCGACCTGGACTCAATGAGAAATCTGAAGGCCAGCTTGGAGAACAGCCTGAGGGAGGTGGAGGCATGTTAAGCCCTGCAGATGGAGCAGATCAACAGGATCCTGCTGCACCTGGAGTCAGAGCTGGTACAGACCCTGGCAGAGGGGCAGTGCCAGGCCCAGGAGTACAAGGCCCCGCTGAACATCAAAGTCAAGCAGGAGGCTGAGATCGCCACCTACCGCCGCCTGCTGGAAGATGGCGAGGACTTCAATCTAGTTGACGCCCTGGACAGCAGCAACTCCATGCAAACCATCCAAAAGACCACAACCCGCCAGAGAATGGATGGCAAAGTGCTGTCTGAGACCAATGACACCAAATTCTGAGACATTAAGCCAGCAGAAGCAGGGTACTCTTTGGGGAGCAAGAGGCCAATAAAAAGTTCAAAGGTCAAAAAAAAAAAGAGTAAAGGCCTTCTGCTTCATCCATGTTGCTGCAAAGAACATCTTTTTCTGTGGTTTCTTAGTATTGCACGGTATATACGTATTTCAGATACTACATGTTCTCACTTATAATTGGGTGCTAAACATTGGGTGAGCATGGAAACAATAAATGCTGGGAGTTCTTTAAAAAAACTGCCAAGACCAGCATTGAAAAACTACTTATCAGGTATGAGGTATACTACTTGGACAATGGAATTATTAAGTGCCCAAACTTCGACATCATGCAGTATACTTATGTTACAAATCTGCCCATGTACCCCCATGAATCTAAAATAAAAATAATAAAATGCTTTGTGGTATAATGGCATGCTATATTTCTCCAGTTCTGGGTTAATAGTTGAAATTAGGAGTGAAAGACACAGAATTATGTCCGTTTTGGGTACAGAGGTGAATGTTTTTATACCAGGTCGCCCCACGTTTTATGAGCTAACGTCTCTGAAAACCCTCGGTTTATAGCCCAAAAAGTGTCTTATCCCCAAGTATGCAGCTAAAATAAATGGCTACATCTTTATATTGTATTTATTAACTGTACACTAGATTATAATTTGTCACTCTACTCTTTTTGGGGAAAAAATGGTTTAATCACATTTCTCTTTTAGAATAAACCATTTTTGAAAATGTGAGGCTGTGAAAATCATGTTAAATTCCTGAATTAGGAAAATAATTTTTTTTTTCTTTTTTGTGGAGTCTAGCTCTGTCACCCAGGCTTGAGTGCAGTGGCGTGAACTCAGCTCACTGCAACCTCTGCCTCCCAGGTTCTAGCAATTCTTCTGCCTCAGCCCTCTGAGTAGCTGGGATTACAGGCACCTGCCACCATGCTCAGTTAATTTTTGTATTTTTAGTAGGGATGGGGTTTTGCCATGTTGGCCAGGCTGGTCTCAAACTCCTGACCTCAGGTGATCTGTCTGCCTTGGCCTCCCAAAGTTCTGGAATTACAGGTGTGAGCCACTCCACCTGGCAAGAAAACATTTATTTTTAAGCATAAAAGTCTTATGGTCATAGACCAAAAATGACAAAGTACACGGTATGGGTTATTTATGACCACACTGCTGCAACCACTCTATCACAACCATTCTGGTGAAATAATAATAATAATAATAATAATAATGGATTAGAAGGTACTTTTAGAATATCTTTCTGATTCTATTGCAATGTTAAATTCTTGTCTTTATTATTTGTCATATAGAAGTCTGTACTTCTACAAAAGATGCCAAGAATTTCAAGTTAATATCCTCACACATATATTCTCACTAGAAGGGCACTGGTGTGTTTGCAATCAGGGTGGAGCATTTCTGGCTTTGCTTGTGCTACTTTGATTGTCTAAAATAGAAAGACAGGAAGTAAAGTGGAGTCAGCCATGACACATTGAGTTTCTACAGCAACAACATCTGAATTCTTGTGTTACGTCAACTAGAAGTAATGACAGTATTTTATTTTATTTTGTTTTATTTATTTATTTATTTAGAGACAGAGTTTCACTCTTGTTGCACAGGCTGGAGTGCAATGGTGCGATCTTGGCTCACCACAACCTCCACTTCCCAGGTTCAAGTGAATCTCCTGCCTCAGCCTCCTGAGTAGCTGAGATTACAGGCATGCACCACCACACCCGGCTAATTTTGTATTTTTAGTAGAGATGGGGTTTCTCCATGTTGGTCAGGCTGGTCTCAAACTCCCGACCTCAGGTTACCTGCCCACCTCGGCCTCCCAAAGTGTTGGGATTACAGGCACAAGCCACCACATCCGGCCTGTTATTTTACTATATTTATTTTTAAAATTGTAATTCATTTATCCTGAATATATCACTGGGCCCAGAACCTAGGTGATGTGACTCTCCTGCATTACCTCTGCCCATAAGTGGGATTATTAAATATACCTGGGCCTACATAGGTATACAGATGCTACAATGACTCATATACGTGGACACAGCCAAGAGAAGAGATTTTGACTCTCATAGGTTGGCTTACAACAATGGATAAGGTCCTAGGTCTCCTACTTGTACCAAAGTCAAAGAGAATGACAACATTCACACATATCATATAAATTCCTCAAGTGGCACCGAAAGTGTCAACAGGGCCAACCATGCTGAAGAGGTTGTGACTCTCCTATGCACACCCAGCTGACTGTAAGGACTGTCACCCTTCCAGATGGACACAGACCACTGTGGAGGTTTTGAATGTCACACCAAGAGTGAGTCAAAGGTTGGAATTGTGACTCTCACACATGGATGTGGTCCACAGGTGGAATAACGACTCTTGGACCTCAGGTGGAATTGGGGCTCTCATGCAGGGATTCAGTCCGGCATTGAGACTGCTTTGCATTCTTGGACCCAACCCACAGGAGATATTGGCTCTCATACATAACCCGGGATATGTGCAGGATTGTAAATGTCATCCCTGGACCTTTCTGCGGGTGTAATTGTGACAGATATTTTTGCCTAGAATCTGAATGATTTGACTCTCCTGCCTGGGCCAAGCCCACAAATGTGATTGTGACATATACTCAGGCCAAGCACCTAGGTTATGTGACTCTCCTGCCTGAGCCCTGCCCTCAAGGGAATTGTGACATATCATTGAACCCAGCACCTAGGTGATGTGGCTCTCCTCTCCTGCCTGGGCCCTGCCTACAGAGAAAATTGTGACATATTCCTCGACCCAGCACCCAGATAATGTGACTCTCCTGCCTGTGCACTGCCTACACAGGGCATTGTGGCATATCGCTGGGCCCATCAACCATGTGATGTGAATCCCCTCTCTGCCTGAGCCCTGCCCTAAGGATTGTAAAATATTGCTGGGCTCAGCACCCAGGTAATGTAACCTTCTTGCTTTAGCACTGCCCAAAGGAGAAATTGTGACATCTATCTGGGCCAATCTTCTAGGTGATGTGAATCTCCTCTCCTGCCCCCTCCCTGCTCTGGGACTATGACACATTACTGGACTCAGCACCTAGGCGATGTGACTCTCCTCTCCTGTCTAGGACCTGCCCAATTGGTGACTGTGACACATCACTGGGCCTAGCACCTAGGTAATGTGACTCCTCTTTTGCCTGGCCCCTGACCACAGGTTGCATTGTGACATATCACCGGGCCCAGCACCCAGATGTTACTCTTCTTCTGCCTGGGTTTGTTCACAGATGGGATTGTGACATGTGCCTGAGCCCAGCATCTAGGTGGTGTTAGTCTCCTCTCCTGCTTAATACCTGCCCTGGGTACCGGGCAAGGCGATATGTCACAATGCCCCCTGAGATCAGGGCCCAGGAAAAAAGTCACATCACCTGTGTGCTGGGCCCAGTGATGTGTCACAATGTCCCTTGGGGAATAGAGTTCAGGAAGGAGAGTCACATCACTTACATGCTGCATCCAGTGATATATCACTTTCCTGCCTAGGCTCTGCCCACAGAAGGCTTTGTGACAGATCTATGGGCCTGTAATCTAGGTCATTTCACTTATTTTGGGGGGGCCTTATGCACAAAAGATTGTGACATATTTCTGGGCACAGTATACAGGTGAGATGACACTCCTGCCTGGGCCTGGCCCACAGAAGGAATTATATCACTGCTTCCATCACCTAGGTGAGGTAACTCACCTCTCCTGCCTGGGCCCTGCCTACAGGAAGAATTGTGACATAACACTGGGCCCAGCACCTAGGTGATGTGACTCTTTTGCCTTGTTCCTTCCCACAGGTGAGAGTGTGACATACCTGGCCTCAACTCACAGCTGTGAAAATAACTCATTCTTGTGCCTAGCCAATAGGAGAGATTTTGATTCTCATAGATACATTTAGGGCAACTGGTAAGGTCCTGGGTCTCCTACTTTTATGAAGATAACAGAGGATTATGACACTCACACATATCATATAAAGCCCTTGAGTGGTACAGAGAGTGTCAGAACACAGGAGCAGGGCACAGTGGCTCACGCCTGTAATCCCAGCACTTTGGGAGGCCGAGGCGGGCAGATCACCTGAGATCAGGAGTTTGAGACCAGCCTGGCCAACATGGTGAAACCCCATCTCTACTAAAAATACAAAAATTAGCCAGGTGTGGTGGTGCATGACTGTAATCCCAGCTACTCAGGAAGTTGAGGCAGGAGAATTGCTTGAACCCGGGAGGCAGAGGTTACAGTGAGCCAAGATTGCGCCATTGCACTCCAGCCTGGGTGACAGAGCAAGACTCTGTCTCAAAAAACAAAAACAAAAACACAGCACTCAGATGAGATTATGACTCTCATATTCACACTCAGCTGCCAGAATTGTCACCCTCAAACATGGACACAGCCCACTGGTGAGGTCCTGGATCTCACAGGAGTACACAGTTGGAATTGTGACTGTCATACGTAGGCCTGGCCACAGGTGTGATGCTGACTCATTTCTGGACACAGCACACAGGGACAATGATGACTTTCATACCTGAACCCAACCAATAGGAGAGATGTTGACTCTTGTACCTAGGACAATGAGTAAGATCCTGGCTCCATACCAGCACAAATTTCCAGAGCAGATAGCAACTGTCTTGCACACTGTATAAAGCCCTTGGGTTACACAGAGTTTCATAACATGGCCCCGCACACAGAAGCGACTGTGACTCTCATATGCACACCCAGCCAACAGTAAGGATTGTCACCCTCTATCATAAAGCCACCCCGCTGTTGAAGTTCTTAATCTCACACCTGGATTCAGTCAAAAGTTGAAATTGTGAC
Organism: Pan troglodytes; assembly: GCF_028858775.2. NCBI lineage: Eukaryota > Metazoa > Chordata > Mammalia > Primates > Hominidae > Pan > Pan troglodytes. The sequence goes on from NC_072418.2 coordinate 23,380,401, forward strand.
TCTCCTACGTGAATGTTTTCCACAGTTGGATAATGACTCTCAGACCAGGATTCAGAACACTGGTGAGGCTGTGACTCCTTTACTGAAACACAGTCCCCTGCAGGCAGGATTGGGGATCTTATGCACAAATCCAGCTAACCCTTAAGACTGACTCATGTACTTGGACCAAACTCACAGGCATTGACTCTCATACCTGAAGCCAGGACATGTGTGGAATTGTTAAGCTCTTCTCTGGACCTTTCCACAGATGTGGTTGTGACATATATCTTTGCCTAGTACCTGAGTGAGGTGCTTCTCCTGCCTGGGTCTGGCTCCTAAATAGGATTGTGAGATATACCTGGGCCCAAGCTCTCAGGTGATGTGACTCTCCTGCCTGGGCCCTGTCATAATGGGGGATTTTGCTATACTGCTGGACATAGTAGCTAGGTGATGTGACTCTCCTGTCCTATCTGGGCTCTGCTCACAGGTGAGATTGTGACACATCGCTGAGCCCAGCACCCAGGTGATATAGCTTTGCTGCCTGGGCCCTGCCCACACAGGGCATTACGGTATATTGCCGGGCCCAACACCCAGTAATGTGACTCTTTTCTGGGCCTTGTCCTCAGGGTGCATGGTGATATATCACTGGATCTAGCACACAGGTGATGTAAATCTCTTGCCTGGGTCTTGCCCATAGGAGATATTGTAACATATCGCTGGGCTCAGCACTCAGGTGATATGCCTCTCCTGCCAGGGCTCTGCCCACAGTGGGGATTGTGACATATCACAGGGGCCGACACCTATGTGATGTGTCTCCTTTTCTCCCTTGGTCCTACCCTCAAAGAAGATTGTAACTTATTGCTGGGCCAAGCACCCAGGTGATGGGACACTTCTTCCTGGGCCCTGCCCACAGAGGAAATTGTAACATATTTCTGGGCCCAGAACCAAGGTGGTATAATTATTTTGCCTTAGCTTTGCCCACAAAAAGGATTGTGACATATTCCTGGCCCAGCATCCAGGTTCTGTGGCTCTCTTGCCCTGTCTCTGCCCACATGTGGGATTGTGACATATCAGTGGGCCCAGAACCAAGGTGATGTGAGTCTCCTGTCTGTGCCCTGCCCACAGGGGAGATTGTGACACATTGGTGGGCTCGGCATCCAAGTGATGTGAGTGTCTTGCTTGGATTTTACCCTAAGAGAGTATTGTGACACACCTGTGGATGTGACTTTTCTGCTTGATCCCTGCCCACATTTGAAATTGGGGCCTACACCTGTTTCCATCACCTAGGTGATGTAGCTCTCCTTCCTGGTCCCTGTCCAAAGGGAGGATTGTAACACACCTGCTTCCAGCACCTAGGTAATGTGACTTTCCTGCCTGGGCCCTGCCTCCAGGTAATTGTGACATATACCTGAACCCATCTTCTGAGTTGTGTTGCTCTTCCTCCTGGGTCCCGCCCAGAGGGTAGATTGTGGCATGTACCTGGGTCCAGCACCTAGGTGATGTTACACTTTGCCTGGACCTAGAACACAAAAAAAGATTTTGACAGATTTCTTACCTCAGCACCTAAGATATGTGACTCCACTGCCTAGGCTAAAGCCACAAGTGGGATTACATAAAACTGGGCCGAGTACTGAGGTGATTTGAGCCTTTTTTAGGTCAAGTTCTCAGGGGGACTGACATATACCTGGGCTCAGGAATTAAGGTGATGTAGCTGTCCTGCATGGGCCCAATCCACAGAGAACACTGTGACGTATACCTGGGCCCGGCCCATAGGTCATGCGACTCTCTCACCTAGGTCAAGGCCACAAATGGGATAGTGACATATAGTTGAACCAAACACCTATGTGTTCTGACTCTCATGCCTGGCCAAAGTCACAAGGGGCATTGTGACATATACCTGGGCCCAGCACTTAGATGATGTGACTCTTTAGCCTGAGCCCACCCCACAGGGAGTATTGTGACACATACCTGGGCTCAACACCTATGTGAGGTGTATATCTAACCTGGGCCAAGCCAACAGAAGAGATTGTGACAATATGCCAGGGCTAAGCACCTAGACAATGTGTCTCTCTTACCTGGGACCTGCCCATAGTGGGGATTGTGACACATACCTGGTACCTAGGCTATGTAACTCTTCTGCCTGGGCCAAGGCCATAGGTGGGATTGTGATGTAGAGCTGATTCCAGAACCTAGGTGATGTGAATCTCCAACATGAGCCCAAGCAACAGGAGGGATTGTGACACATACCTGGGCCCAGTACCTAGGTGATGTGGCTCTCTTGCTTGGGACCTGCCAAACAGGGGACTTTAATATACCTGGGCCCCACATCTAGGTGATGTGACTCTTCTGCTGGGCCTCGACCATAAGAGAGATTGCGATATATACATGGGCCCAGCCTTCAGGTGATGTAGCTCTTCTGCCTGAGCCAGGCTCACAGGGGGAATTGTAAGATTTAGCTGGACCCAGCTCACAGGCAATGATGACTCTCATACCTGGACCCAGTGAAGAGGAGACATTCTGACTCTCATAGCTAGCCTTAAGGAAATAGGTAAGGTCATGGATCTCATACTTGTACAAAAGTCACAGAGAGGTTTGTGACTCTCAAGCATATCACGTAAAACTCTCAGGTGGTAGAGTGTTATAACAGTGCCCATCACGCAGGTGAGACTGTGGCTCTCATGCACTCCCAGTTGAAAGTTAGGATTGTTACTCTTACACATGGACACAGCTCACTAGTGAGGTCCCCAATTTTATAGCCAAACATACGTGACAGCTGGAATTGTGACTCTTCTATGTGAATCTTGACACAGGTGGGATGGTCATTCATTTTTGGACCAAGCCCACAGGCATGATCATGAGTCTCATACCTGGACCCAGCCAATAAGAAACATTTTTGGCCAGGTGCGGTGGCTCATGCCTGTAATCCCAACACTTTGGGAGGATGAGGTGGGCTGATTACGAGATCATGAGTTTGAGACAAGCCTGGCCAATATGATGAAACCCTATCTCTACTAAAAATACAAAAATTAGCCGGGCGTGGTGGCACACACCTGTAGTCCCTGTTACTTGGGAGACTGAGGCATAAGAATCTCTTGAACCCAGGAGGCGGAGTTTGCAGTGACCTGAAATCGCACCATCGCACTCCAGCCTGGGTAATAAAGCGAGACTCTGTCTTGAAAAAGAAAAAAAAAAAAGAAACATTTTGACTCTTCTGTTGGGCTTAAGGCCACAGGTAAGATCATGTGTCTATACCAGCATGCAGGTCTCAGGGAAGATTGCAGCTCTCATGCATGCTGTATAAAGCACTTGGTTGGTACACAGAGTGTCATAAAAGAACCCAGCACACAGGAAAAATTGTGATTCTTGTATGCATACTCAACCAAATGTTAGAATTATCAGCCTCACGCATGCACACAACCCACTGTTGAGGTTCTGAATCTCACACCCAGAAAAGTTGACAGTTGGAATTGTGACACTCATCCATGGATGGAGTCCACAGGTGTGATGGTTAATACTGAATGTCAACTTGATTGGATTGAAGGATACAAAGTATTTATCCTGGGAATTAAGGAGAAAATAACAAATTATCCCATAACATTTACTAATTATCTGAAGATAGATCCTCAGAAAATATATTACTGGGTTAAATGATGTCTATGTAAACTGTTCACAGTTACAGCCAGAGGACTTTCCAAAAGGGCTGTAGCAGGTCCATCGGCGCCGGCATTCTCTGATGCACCTGCTGCTCTGTATCTAAGCTCTCCTGCATATTACATTCTTTTAATTTTTGTTGTCAGTTTGTGTCTATATGGCAAATAAAATCTCATTGTCCCTTTCACTTTCAGTTTTTAAACTGACACGTTTGAGTCACCTTTCAGTTGTTTAAGACCTATTAAGATTTTCTCTTTTTTGAGTCATCTGCTCAGATCTTTGGCCCTGTGATGGGTATTCTCCCACCCTGGAGTTTTCCAGCATTTGCCCCTTTGCCAGTTCTGGGATTGTTGTAGTTCTTTCTCCAGACTCCCTTTAATATTAAAGAAAAAAAAGCAATTGGCCGGGCGCGGTGGCTCACGCCTATAATCCCAGCACTTTGGGAGGCAAAGGTGGGCGGATCACAAAGTCAAGAGATCGAGACCATCCTGGCCAACACTGTGAAACCCTGTCTCTACTAAAAACACAAAACGTAGCTGGGCATGGCGGCGCTCGCCTGTAGTCCCAGCTATTCTGGAGCTTGAGGCAGGAGAATCACTTGAAGCCGGGAGGCAGAGACTGCAGTGAGCCAAGATCATGCCACTGCACTCCGGCCTGGTGACACGGTGAGACTCCATCTCAAAAAAAAAAGGGGGGGGGGGGAGGATTTGCATGGGGAGAATCCTATGGAGGACCAATAAAATCTCAGAGAAATGAGCTCGACATAAAGCAAAGAAAATAGATTCGCTTTCAGAATTTTTGACATTTTTGCCTTTTTAGTAAATTATCAACACTTTGGAAATTATGTTTTATTTCAATATTTTTCTTTTCTTTGCAAAATAGGTATACACCCAAACTCACACAAACACAATTACTTACTCCATAACTCCTTTACTTCTAAGATTTATCCTTAGAGGAATATATTTGTATATTTTATCCTTGTAAAACAAGACTATCAGTCTGCATATATTTTGCAAGTCAGAAAGGTGACATGTGCAAAAAACAAAGTGGAATAAAATTTTGTAAATACTCATTCAATATTCAGAAATACATGGCTTTAAATTGTACTTTTATATAATCTTCATTATTACCATTATAATGGCCCTGTAGTTACAAAAAGAATAAAAATATTACCAATAGAAACAATATTCTTTAAACTGTTTGATGTTTAAAGTTATTGAAAAAAGGGATCCCTAAAAATGTTATTCAACTATGTTAACCAATAGTGTATTGTTACCATCTGTTACCTACAAGCTTCAGTTAGGTTGGATAGGTTAACACTGGTAAAAAAAATAATACTTTGTTCAATGCACAATAGTAGAAACAAAAACAATTATGCTTAATTAAAACAAATTAAGTTCACACAGAATCTAAATTTTTTTTTAATCCACTGTATCTTATTATTTTAATAAGCAATTGGAAAAACAACATGAATTGAAGATCTAAAATGTTTCTCCCTTACTATAATGCATGGAATCTTACTCTAAAAACCTACCCCATGTATCACATGCTGTTGTTAATCAACCACAAAGCACTTCTCCACTTAGAATCTCTTGATATATGTTACATTTCAGTGTCTATGAAAAACTACGTGAATGATGTTTGTCTAATAGAGATGTGCCTCTTATAGGTCTGATGAAGCAAAAACTAACCATGTGCTTTTGTATACACACTAAGAATGAAGGCATAACAAGTGATCTAAGAGTTGAATTGCAGCCGGGCATGGTGGCTCACGCCTGTAATCCCAGTATTTTGGGAGGCTGAGGCAGGTGGATCATGAGGTCAGGAGTTCAAGACCAGCCTTGCCAAGATGGTGAAACCCTATCTCTACTAAAAACTGCAAAAATTAGCCAGGCACAGTGGCAGGTGCCTTTAATCCCAGCTACTTGAGAAGCTGAGGCAGGTGAATCGCTTGAAGCTGGGCTGCAGAGGTTGCAGTGAGCCAAGATCGTGCCACTGCACTCCAGCCTGGGTGACAGAGTGAGGCTCTGGCTCAAAAAAATAAAAAAGAGTTGAATTGCATCAATGTTTGCTTTTCAAGAATTTTAATTTTTTAATGCAAAAAGTATGCTTTGAATGTAATTATAACTCTCCAGAAGAAAAATCAATCTCCTCCTTTTAAATGTACATACAAATAAATTAATTTTTTGGTAATTCTTTATAGAAACAAAGTCTTGCTGTGTTACCCAGGCTGGTCTCAATCTCGTGGGCTCAAGTGTTTTTTTTCACCCTAGCCTCCCAAAGTGCTGGGATTACAGACATGAGCCATGGCACCTGGACTTCAGCAATTTTCTAAGCTTCCCAATGACACAGTATATTGTAAAAATATACACAGTAGCCTGGGTGCGGTGGCTCATGCCTGTAATCCCAGCATTTTGGGAGCCCAAGGCAGGCAGATCACAAGGTCAAGAGATCGAGACCATCCTGGCCAACATGGTGAAACCACGTCTCTATTAGAAATACAAAAATAAGCTGGGTGTGGTGGCATGTGCCTGTAATCCCAGCTACTAAGAAGGCTGAGGCAGGAGAATCACTCGAACCTGGGAGGTTGCAGTGAGCCGAGATCATGCCACTGCACTCCAGCCTGGCAACAGAGTGATACTCCTTTTAAAATATATATATATATATACACATATATAATATATACATGTGTACATATATAATATATGTATATATTATATATATGCAATAAATACATTAAGCTACATTACCATAAGAAATTTGGTCATGTAGTGTTTAAATTACCTATCTCAATTTATATTAAAAAAACTGAAAATCGGGGCCAGGTGCAGTGGCTCACGCCTGTAATCCCAGCACTTAGGGAGGTCAAGGTGGATTGATCACCTAAGGTCAGGAGTTCAAGAACAGCCTGACCAACATGGTGAAACCTCATCTCTACTAAAAATACAAACTTAGCTGGGCGTGGTGGCAGGTGCCTATAATGCCAGCTACTTGGGAGGCTGAGGCAGGAGAATCGCTTGAACCCGGGAGGCAGGGGTTGTAGTGAGCCAAGATCATGCCATTGCACTCCAGGCTGGGCAACAAGAGCTAAACTCCATCTCAAAAAAAAAAAAAAAAAACCTGAAAATTTAAAAAAAAAAAATAGATTTTCTTACATTTAGAGAGGTACTTAGTGTTCTGATAAAGTTACTGAGTACAAATATCTCTAGAAACACATTTGAAACCATCACAGAATAGAAAGTCATAAAGTAGAAAACTCACATCTTTATCTGGTGTTCTTGCGATTTTGAAACCAAATTTCAATATCACTACTGCTTTCACACATTTCAGCAATGATGTAGAAAGGATTTAAAATAGTTTCATACAGAGTTTCTCTAAAAGACAAATAAGTCTCATGTCCCCCAATAGCAATGGAAGACCTGTCAGATTATTCAACCTCTTATAAACCATAAGATGGACTTCAGCTCTAAGTATAAGCTTGAAGGAAGATTAAATTAAAGTAGAATTCTTGGGGGATTTAAGACCATGGGACAGAAGCTGCCCCACTGTTTGGGTATGAGAAAAAAAATCAGGCATTTTAGAAACTATTTCCATTGGAGCAGACCTTCTTAAACCACATTTTATGGTCTGGCTTTCTTCTTCACCTTTGGACCTCAGCTGTGTCATCTTTCACTCCCACCTACCTAGGTGCTGGCTATGGTCTCTTGTCTTTCTAAATTCCAAGATTCTTTCCTTTGCTTCAAAGAGTTGATCAGGCCCAGATTAGACACAGCAAGACCTGACTTATTAGAAAAGGGGAACATGAGTTTTGCTGGATTCTCCAATTACCAGACTAGTACTTAGTACTGTGCTTACTAAAGAAAAAGAATATTACAGATAATGTAAAGTTAATATCAAAATACCTTTTCTTCGACAGAATCTTTAGAATATTTAGAAAGTATTTTAAATTTGTGGGTCCTTAGCTCACTACCCAGTAGTACTACTGAATCAAAAGCTGGTGGTGAAAATTGGATTTTAAAATATGAGCAACATTTTATGCTACTAAATTTCTATAATTACCACTAAACTAGAGTGAAGAATGTCAATCATTCAAGAAAAAAAAGGTTAATCTCAAAATAAAACATATTGGGCGGGGCACGGTGGCTCATGCCTGTAATCCCAGCACTTTGGGAGGCCAAGGTGGGTAGATCACGAGGTCAAGGGTTCAAGACCAGCCAAGACCACTGCACTACTTTTTTTTTTTTTTTTTTTGAGACAGAGTTTTGCTCTTGTTGCCCAGATTGGAGTGCAGTGCCATGATTTTGGCTCACTGCAACCTCCGCCTCCCAGGTTCAAGCGATTCTCCTGTCTTAGCCTCCTGAGTAGCTGGGATTATAGGCATGTCCCACCACGCCTCGCTAATTTTGTATTTTTAGTAGAGATGGGGTTTCACCATGTTGGTCAGGCTGGTCTCAAACTCCTGACGTCAGGTGAACCACCTGCCACGGCCTCCCAAAGTGCTGGGATTACAAGCATGCACCACCGCGCCCAGCCAAAAAAATTCTTTTTTTATACTAACAAATTCCCAAAATTTTCTAGACAGCAGGGATCTAAAACTATCCATTGAAAGCAAAATTATGTTTAGGAATACAGAGCATATTTTTATGTTTGTTGGCTTCTTGTAAGTTTTCTTTTGAGAAGTATCAGTTTATGTCTTTTGCTCATCTTTGTGGGGTTGTTTATTCTCCTTTAATTAATTTTTTATAGGTTCTGGAAATTAGACTTGTCAAATGCATAGTTTGCAAACATTTACTCTCATTCTGTAGGTTGTCTGTTTACTCTGTTGATAGTTTCTTTTGCTGTGCAGAAGCTCTTTAGAATAGTTAGGAAGTTGGGAAATTATCACTTTTTGTTTTTCTTGCTTACTTTTGGAGACTTAGTCAAAAATTCTTTGCCAAGGCCAATGTCAAAAAAGATATTTAGTAGGTTTTTTTGTAGGATTTTTATAGTTTGATGTCTTAAATTTAAATCCTTAATTCATCTTGTGTTAATTTTTGTATATGGCAAATTGTAGGGGTTCAGTATTATCTAGTATTTTTTTCCGCATACGGTTAGCTGGTTATCCCGGCACCATTTATTAAATAGATAGTCTTATTTCCATTGCTTATTTTTGTCAATGTTGTCAAAAATTATATGGCTGTAGGTGTGCAGCTTTATTTCTGAGTTTTGTATTCTGTTCCACTGGTCTCTGTCTGCTTTTATACCAGTAATATGCTTCTTTGGTTCTTGTAGCCATATAGCATAGTTTAAATTTGGGTAGAGTGCTGTCTCTGGCTTTGCTCTTTTTGCTTAAGATTGTTTTGTGTATTTATGCTCTTTATTGTTTTATATAAATTTTAGAATAGTTTTTTTAAATTATCTGAAAAATTTTATTGGCAGTTTGATAGAGACAGCATTGAATCTGTAGATTAATTTGGCCAATGGGGTCATTTTAATATTGATTCTTTTAATCCATGTGAATATAATGTACTTCCATTTGTTTATGTCATCTATGATTTCTCTTAGCAGTATTTTGTAGTTCTCTTTGTGATAATTGTTCACCTCCTGGGTTATATGCATTCTTAGGTATTTTTTTGTGGCAAGTTAAATGGGATTGAGTTCTTGATTTGGCCCTCAGCTTCAATAATATTGGTGAATAAAAATGACTTTTGCGTATTGACTTGGTATTCTGAAACACTACTGAACTTGCTGATAAGTTCCAGGAGCTCTCTAGTAAAGTTATTAGGGGTTTTTAGGTATCAAATTAGATAATCCATAGAAAGAGATAGTTTGACTTTTTTTCCCGTAATTTGGATGCCTTTTATTTCTTGTTCTTGACTGATTGTTCTGACGAGAACTTTCTATTATTAATATTTTGTCATTAAAAGTGAATAAAAATTCTATCACTCTCCTGCTTCCACTTCCCTTAACTCTTACATTACAGCCAAAAGAAATCTTTACATTTCTCATTTTATTACAATAAAAATATGTATTTTGCCAGAAAAATAAAACAAGAATATGGTTAAAAAAAACCCAAAACATATATCAAATTTAAAATTTTCTACAATAAAATAAAATCAATTGAAACATGTAAAATAAAAGAAAGCAGCCTGTAATCCCAGCACTTTAGGAGGCCAAGGTGGGTGGATCATGAGATCAAGAGTTCGAGACCAGCCTGGCCAACATAGGGAAACCCTGTCTCTACTAAAAATACAAAAATTAGCCAGGCCTGGTGGCACATGCCTTTAATCCCAGCAACTCAGGAGGCTGAGGCAGGAGACTCACTTGAACCCAGGAGGCAGAGGTTGCAGTGAGGCGAGATCATGCCTCTGCACTCCAGCCTCAGTGAAAGAGTGAGACCCTGTCTCCAAAAAAAAACAAAACAAAACAAACAAAAAAACAAAGTGCAGGTGAGTGCTTCAAACTGAACACCTTAGAAGCCCTAGTCCATTGTGGATGCACTGAAGCCAAGATTGTCACCAAAACTCAGTTCTCTGTTCTCCAGAGTCCAGGATCTGTAAAACTCTGCATTTAAAAAAGCTCCCAATGTTTTTCCAGGGGAGACTGTGTTCATCTGTATCCTATCTCTTCTCACCTTGATTCAAATCCTACCTGATCTAGCGGTGCTGTTTCTGGTTTTGAGCTTAGTTTTCTGTAATTCTCTTTCTTATTTGGATTGTGGTCTGGTCCTAGTCAGAAAGGAAGTTTAGGTGACTCAAATCTCTCTAGATCCAGAGTCCCATAGTCTATTCCCGACTTACATTTGTTGGTCATGTTCTTAACTAAGGCTGTTCAGCAAGCATCAAGAGTTAATGAGAAGAATACGGTTCCAAGGGATCATTACTACAATTCTCAAAGCCACCTCAGGGATATAAGCCATTTCTCATTCCCTATCTCAAAATAAAACCCTACCAAAGACACACAGCTTACTATCCCTCATTCCACCACTCTTTCTGATCTTAATATGAACAGCCCAAGGCCTTATCTGGCATTTGAGTGCATTACTCACTGGAATGGGAAGAGAGCACCTTGTCTTTTTTCAAATAGTTTCTCCTCCTCATCTAAGCTTCTATCTGTAAAAAAGATTTGTTGAAAATGGAGCTGGCAAGTGGGGCCTTGGATGAAGAGGTAGAGAAGATCTTGGTCTTCAGTTTCCCATTCCATGTTGAAACTCAAATGAAATGTCCTCTCTCTTACACATCCAGACTCAGAATGCAGGGTGTTATGCTGGACTTGCCTTTTATAAGCCCCTCAGCTGGGTACGGCTCACTCTTATGACAAGAAATTTATTTCCTGGAGACATTATGGCCTTCATAAGGAATGTTTCAGGTTGTGATTTACTGGGTACCTAGACACATAAGGGGAGATTTTTTTCAGGGTCCTGTCATAGCATCAAAAACCAAAATAACAAAACCAGCCAGGTGAAGTGGCTCACACCTGTAACCAAAGCACTTAGGGAGGCCAAGGTGGGTGGATCACCTGAGGTCAGGAGTTCGAGACCAGCCTGGCCAACATGGCGAAACCCCATCTCTACTAAACATACAAAAATTAGCCAGGTGTGGTGGCGAGTGCCTGTAATCTCAGCTACTTTGGAGGCTGAGGCAGGAGAATCGCATGAACCCAGGAGGTGGAGGTTGCAGTGAGCCGAGATCATGCCATTGCACTGAAGCCTGGGTGACAAGAGTGAAACTCTGCCTCAAAAGAAAAAAAAAAACCAGTAGGCATGAAAATTGAAAGGCAAGAGACTCATCCCCTTTTGATTTCTAGCCCTCTTTTCACCCAGAACTATTAAAAACCTTGGCCAGATTTTAAAATGCTAAATTAAACAGACCATATATTAACAGGTATATTTAAATTGTACACAAAAGAAAATTACATAAAGGCCAGGCACGGTGGCTCACACCTGTAATCTCAGCACTTTATGAGGTTGAGGCGGGCAGATCACTTGAGGTCAGAAGTTCAAGGCCAGCCTGGCCAACGTAGTGAAACCCCGGCTTTACTAAAAATACAAAAATGAGCTGGATGTGGGTGACATGTGCTCGTAGTCCCAGCTACTCGGGAGGCAGAGGTGAGAGAATCGGTTGAACCCAGGAGGCAGAGGTTGCAGTGAGCCAAGATTGCACCATTGCACTCCAGCCTGGGTGACAGAGTGAGACTCTGTCTCAAAAAAAAAAAAAAGAAAAAAGAAAAAAGAAAATTACATATACCATTAAAATTGTATACCTATATGTCACAATTTTTCAAATGCTTGGAAATGACATATCAAATTATAGTTGATTGCATTTGATAAATATACAATAAAATAAAATGCAGAACAACCAAACTCCAAATAGAATATGCCTTTGTCTCTTGAATGTTGAAGAGATAGTTAAATCAAATGTGATCACATTGAATTGATCAGATAGGAGCCAGTGCTAACTCAATCAACCACTGATTCCTAAGGCAGCAAAGAGCCCAGCTGGAGAAGGAAACTTCTCCTCTACCTCACCCTCCCTCAGTCATCCTGGGTGCTACATTGTCTTCTGTAGAATTTGCTCAGCATTCACTATCTGAGCTGACAAATTTGGCTAGATTATTATCACAACCCTAACACATTTTGGTTCTTTGTTCTTGTTTCTTTGTTTAAAATAGGCTGTGGATATAACTATTACATCATGAAACTTTTTTTTCTTTTTTTGAGATGGTGTCTAGCTCTGTTAGCCAGACTGGAGTGCAGTAGTCCAGTCTGAGCTCACTGCAACCTCCACCTCCCAGGTTCAAGCGATTCTCTTGCCTCAGCCTCCTGAGTAGCTGGGATTACAGGCGCCTGCCACCATGCCCAGCTAATTTTTTGTATTTTTAGTAGAGATGGGGTTTCGCCATGTTGGCCAGGCTGGTCTCAAACTCCTGACCTCATGATCCGCCTGCCTCGGCCTCCCAAAGCACTGGGATTACAGGCGTTAGCCACCACACCTAGCTTACATCATGAATCTTTAGAAACCCAGTATGGTACTTGTCTGGGTCTAGTCCTAAAAATAATAAACAGATCCAAAAAACTGTTGCAACATTAACCTTTGAAAGCTGCCTGTGATGATACTGACTCACTGACCTCCTTTCTCCTCAATCCACAGAGAAAGTGCAAGAACCACCAGGTCTTAGGGCACATGGCCAGGACCAGGAGGTACCCAGTGAAGTGCTCTAATATGGTCCTGTCCCACAGCCCCTGAACCAAATAAGGACAAGCAGAACCTGAAACCAAGGAAGGCTTGGGAACTGCAGACTCCAGGACTCTTTACTAAGACTAACAGGAGGAATGAAGGCAAAGATCAGATACCTGCACGGTTGAAACCGTACCCAGACTTTGGAATTTTAGTGTCTCCTTCTTTACTCTGTGTGCACAGCCCTCTTTAAGAGTGGAGAGAGAAACATAACAGAAATACATGAAGAGTCCGGGTGCGGTGACTCACGCCTGTAATCCCAGCATTTTGGGAGGCCGAGGGGGGCAGATCATGATGTCAGGAAATCGAGATCATCCTGACTAACACAGTGAAACCCCATCTCTACTGAAAAATACAAAAAAAAAAAAAAAATTAGCCAGGCGTGCCTATAGTTCCAGCTACTCAGGAGGCTGAGGCAGGAGAATCGCTTGAACCTGGGAGGTGGAGGTTGCAGTGAGCTGAGATCGTGCCACTGCACTCCAACCTGGTGACAGAGCAAGACTGTGTTTCAAAAAAAAAAAAAAAAAAATACATGAAGAGCCCAGCATACTCCCGAGTTCCTCTCTCAGGAGCTCATTCTATTCCTGGAGGATCACTGTGAGCAGGTGTATGAAGATACCTTGAAACTGCATGTGGCAGGCACAATTGCAGTAGATTACAAATGAAAGCCCATCTTGATTGGATATGAAGAAACCATGCAAGGATACTTGGAGTTGGGGGCTGGATTTGACATGAAGGCAGAAGACACCTTCACAAAATTCAAAAGACCTTCATTGCTTTCCTCACAGCAAAATATGAGCAAGGACAGTGCCCCTGCTGTTCCTTCCCAGGGTGGTGACAGAAAGTTGAGACACATACAAACACTTAGCGTAGTTTACTCAGCAAGCAAGAAAATCTTGGAAGGAAGATTCTACTGCAGAATTTGTGCAGCAGATATGAACTGAAGCATCAGCAAAACTGAAAAGTAATGAGAGAATCTGGTGGCTCTGAGGTGTTTTTTTCCCTTTGTTTCCTGCTTAGTTGCTCTTTGTGGATCCCCTGACTTGTTTTACTCCTGTGCCCTTTATGAATGAGTGATGATCATCTTAAAAATCAGGATGTTCGGCCAGGTGCGATGGCTCACGCCTGTAATCCCAGCACTTTGGGAGGCCGAGGCGGGTGGATCACCTGAGGTCAGGAGTTCGAGCCCAGCCTCACCAACGTGGTGAAACTCCATCTGTACTGAAAATACAAAAATTAGCCTGGCTTGGTGGTGTGTGCCTGTAGTGCCCACTACTCAGGAGCCTGAGGCAGGATAATCGCTTGAACCCGGGAGGCAGAGGTTGCAGTGAGCCAGGATTGCACCACTGCACTCCAGCCTGGGTAACAGAGAGAGACTCTGTCTCCAAAAAAAAAAAAAATCAAGATGGTAAAAAATATTTTTCATGTATGTGTACCTTCCTTTTTACTCTTCTTCTTCTTCTTCTTCCTCTTCTTCTTCTCCTTCTTCTTCTTCTCCTTCTCCTCCTCCTCCTCCTCCTTCTCCTCCTTCTCCTCCTCCTCCTCCTCCTCCTTTTTCTCATCCTCCTCCTCCTCCTCTTCTCCTTCTCCTGCTGCTGCTGCTTTTTTGGATTCTTCTGCTTCTGTTTTCTTTTTCTCTTTGCTATTATGTACATGCCCACCAAGAACATGCTAGGTATGGGGATTTCTGCACAGATGCTCAAGTGTTTTATGAGATGCCTTCTGGGAGGTAGAATCCTTTATGTAAGATCATGTGTCTTTCCACGCTTGATACATATTTTTAAATTATCTTTCAAAAGGTAATTGGCCATTTATACTCCTTACAAGCATGCACAAAACAGCAGGTTTCCTCTGATAACATAGAGACCGTATTAAGGAACATTTAAATTTCCAAACTGATGGTCACACAAACTCATATATTTTGTAATTATTTTTTAGCCACCATTAAAGTTGGATGCCTCTTTATGTAGATAATGACAATTTTTACTTCTTTTACTGTGAAATGTTATTATAGGTCCGTGTCTTTTTGTAATTAAGTTTGTAATTTTGCTCTTAATTTTTAGGGGTGGCTAACACCTTTTATTTGAACACCATATCTCCCACATCATTCTAGCAGGGTAGTGCCTATCCACAAATCCTGAGAATAGATTTGTTCTGAATCTGTTGTCATGAGTTAGCCGGAAGTCAATAAACCCAGAGTGTCATCCATCCGCCTAGCAGGGCCTCTTATCAAGTCATGAACTGGTTTCTCTCTTAATTCATGAACAGCTGAAGAACTGAAGGTGGATTTATTAATTGGCCCCATGCTTTACCTAACCACTTGGGCCAGGACTCAACCCTCTTTGCCAAGCTGACTATCAACAGGCTTGAAGTTTGCTCTCATAACGTACCCTAGTGTGCCACCAAGACACCTGTCCTGGCCACTACAACCTGTCTTATGGTTGTCTTGGTATAAATGCAAACTCAGATTGCTTGCTGTCGAGCATATATGTGGCCAGGACAGCAAATCTAGCATTCAGGAATGAGGCAAGAGGCCTTCCCAGACTCCCAAATGAACTTTTCAGAATTTTCCAAAAATGCTGCAGTACTTTCCAGACCCCACTCTCCAAAAGAATCATAGATGCGATCTGGGAGCCATTCAGACACTCAAGCCTCCTCTGGAGTGAAAATGAACTTGGACCTAAAGAGGCAACCCTTTGTCCACAGGTCACCAAGAATGCTGAGCATCGATCACCTCCCTCCCCATGGGAGACCTTACCTCAGTTCCATCAAAGCCCATATTGTTTCCCAACCTCCACAATCCAGACGTGTTCTAGAGTAAACTCTCAGAATTGTCTTGAGATGGGACAAGGGCTGGTGGAGCTCCAGGTTCAGAATGGCGGCATCATTTTCCCTCCTGAGAAGTTTGCACCTGCTGATCAGAGCCCTTACCTCTTAGGGGGCTTAGCCCATGTCCAAGGAAGTACCCCCTAACTGGATCTCCCAGTCTCTTCCTCCTCTAAGGAGAGTGCCCATGAGACCCTCTATGCTAGGGAATACATGACCTCCATTCTTACGTAACTTGGTTGACTGATAAACGGATACCCTGAGAAACAAGAAGATGCAGGGAACATCTTGGTTCTGGTTAATCTGTGCTCCTTAGCTGAGGTGCCTGTGCAAATGCTGGAACCCAAAATAATATTGGGTGGTAGACACACAGACACTGCCTAATAAAATTATGTAAGTTTATGTTTAACATAAATAGAATTTATAATGTTATATAAAAATGTTGCTACTTAATTTTATAAGGAAATTCAGTCAGATTTTTATAAAGGCATTACAATCTAATTTTAATGAGAAGCTATGAAAATTATGTACACTTGGTGTGTAAATGACTGAGTTTTGGGTAATTCTGCAAAGGCCAACTATGAATGTGAGTCATTGTTAACCAAATGCTCTTACAGATACCATATTGCACACCTGTTTTAATTTGTTCTTTTACCTGAGGTCAATTTTTCATAATTTTATTTATCAAATTTTATACACTTTAGATAAAAGAAACCTTTGCAGTTACCATGTACTCTGTTGGTCTGTAGTTTGTTAGAAATACAAAATTTCAGGCAAGATACAGGTATGTTGTATCAAAACCTGGATTTTATGTATTTCCAGGTGATTCACATGCACATTAATGTTTGTTATGTTGGAGTAATTCTATTCTTAAAAGGGGAAATAATTATATGGGTGTACTGGTTTGTCTAAAAGGTATAACTAAGATGGTACGTTTCAATGCATATACATCCTATCTCACACACACACACAAAAACTGAGAAAAAAGTGGAAATGGGGAATAGATTGAAGTAGAGATTAAACAAAAATGACACATAGGCCAGGTGCAGTGGCTCATGCCTGTAATCCCAGCACTTTGGGAGGCCGAGGCAGGCAGAGAACCTGAGGTCAGGAGTTCTAGACCAGCCTGACCAACATGGTGAAATCCTATCTTTACTAAAAATATAAAAATTAGGCCAGGCGTGGTGGCTCACGCCTGTAATCCTAGCACTTTGGGAGGCTGAGGCGGGCAGATCATGAGGTCAGGAGATCGAGACCATCCTGGCTAACACGGTGAAACCCTGTCTCTACTAAAAATACAAAAAATTAGCCGGGTATGGTGGCATGCACCTATAGTCTCAGCTACTCAGGAGGCTAAGGCAGCAGAATTGCTTGAACCTGGGAGATGGAGGTTGCAGTAAGCCGAAATCATGGCACTGCACTCCAGCCTGGGTGACAGTGAGACTCTGTCTCAAAGAAACAAAACAAAACAAGACAAAAATTAACCAGGCATGATGGCACGCTCCTGTAATGGCAGCTACTCAGGAGGCTGAGACAGGAGAATTGCTTGAACCCAGGAGGCGGAGGTTACAGTGAGGCAAGATTGTGCCATTGCACTCCAGCCTGGTTGACAGTGAGGTTCTGTTTCAAAAAAAAAAAAAAGACACACAATTAGCAGATATTGAAGTTGAGCATCAGTCTATTATGCTATTATGGTTATTGTGTAAATGTTTAAAGTATTCTGAATAAAACACATGTATGAAGAGATAAAGTTGATCTACAACATTAGCTCTGAAGATTGTGGTTCCTGGCTAAGCACAATGGCTCACACCTGTAATCTCAACACTTTGGGAGGTCAAGGTGAGCAGATCACTTGAGGTCAGGAGCTCGAAACCAGCCTGGGCAACTTGGTGAAACCCTGTCTCTACTAAAAACACAAAAATTAGCCAGGCATGGTGGTTCACACTTGTAATCCCAGCTACTCGGAAGGCTGAAGCATGAGAATTGCTTGAACCTAGAAGGTGGAGGTTTCAGTGAGCCAAGATCATGCCACTGCACTCCAACCTGGGCAACAGAGCAAGATTCTATAAAAAAAAAAATTGTAGGGAGTGGACAAGATGGCCAAATAGAAACAGCTTTAGTCTGCAGCTGCCAACAAGAGACCAATGCAGAAGGCAGGTGATTTCTGCATTTCCAACTGAGGTACCCAGTTCATCTCATTGTGACTGCTTAGGCAGTGGGTACAACCCACAGAGAGTGAGCAGAAGCAGGGTGGGGCGTCACTTTGCCTGGGAAGTGCAAGGGACTGGGATCCTTCCTCCCTACCCACAGCTAAGGGAAGCCATGAGGAACTGTGCTGCCCAGCTGGGTTACTATGCTTTTCCCACAGTTTTTGCAATCTGCAGATCAGGAGATTTCCTCCTATGCCTGCACAACTAGGGCCCTGGGTTTCAAGCACAAAACTGGGTGGCTGTTTGGGCAGACACTGAGCTAGCTGCAGGAGTTTTTTTTTCATACCCCAGAGGCACCTGGAACCCCAGCGAGACAGAACCGTTCACTCACCCTGGAAAGGGGGTTGAAGCCCGGGAGCCAAGTGGTCTCTCTCAGCAGGTCTCACTCCCACAGAGCCAAGCAAGCTGAGAACCACTGGCTTGAAATTCTCAGTGCTAGCACAGCAGTATGAAGTTGACCTGGGCGATTGAGCTTGGGAAGGGCATCCACCCCCATTACTGAGGCTTTAGTAGGAGATTTTCCCCTGAAATTGCTAAGGAGGCTGAAAGGTCTGGGCTGGATGTGGCAAAACAGCTGTGGTCAGACTGCTTCTCTAAATTCCTCCTCACTGGGCAGGGCATCTCTGAAGGAAAGGTAACAGCCCCAGTCAGGGACTTACAGACAAAACCCCCATCTCCCTGGGAAAGAGCACCTGGGGGAAGGGGCAGCTGTGGGCACAGCTTCAGCTGATTTAATTGTTCCTGCCTGCTGGCTCCGAAGAGAGCAGCTGATCCTGACAAGAGGGATTCTGCCAGCACAGCACACCAGCTCTGCTAAGGGACAGACTGCCTCCTCAAGTGAGTCCTTGACCCCTGAGCCTCCTGACTGAGAGAAATCTCCTAACAGGGTTCAACAGACGCCTCATAAAGGAGAGCTCTAGCTGGCATCAGGCCAGTGCCCCTCTGGGATGAAGCTTCCAGAGGAAGGAGCAGGCAGCAGTCTTTGCTGTTTTGCAGCCTCCACTGGTGATACCCAGGTGAACAGGGTCTGAAGTGGACCTCCAGCAAACTGCAGCAGACCTGCAGAAGAGGGGCCTGACTGTTAGAAGAAAAGCTAACAAGCAGAAAGCCACAACATCAACAAAAACATAAAGGACCCCCCCACAAAAACCCCATCCAAACCTCATCAGCCTCAAAGATCAAAGGTAGATAAATCCCTGAAGACGAGTAAAAACCAGTATAAAAACACTAAAAATTCCAAAAACCAGAATGCCTCTTCTCCACAACTCCTCTCCAGCAAGGGCACAAAAGTGGCTGGAGAATCAGACTGATGAATTGACAGAAGTAGGCTTCAGAAGGTGGATAATAACAAACTCCTCTGAGCTAACAGAGTATATTCTAACCCAATGCAAGGAAGTTAAGAACCTTGATAAAAGGTTACAGGAACTGCTAACTAGAATAAACAGTTTAGAGAGGAACTTAAATGGCCAGATGGGGCTGAAAAACACAGCACAAACACAAGAACTTCATGAAGCATACACAAGTGTCAATAGCTGAATCAATCAAACAGAAGAAAGGATATCAAAGATTGAAGATCAACTTACTGAACTAAGGCATGAAGACAAGCTTAGAGAAAAAAGAATGAAAAGGAATGAACAAATCCTCCAGGAAATATAGCACTATATGAAAAGACCAAACCTGTGATTGGTTGGTGTATCTGAAAGTGGCAGGGAGAATGGAACCAAGTTGGAAAACACACTTCAGGATATTACCCAGGAGAACTTCCCCAACCTAGCAAGACAGACCAACATTCAAATTGAGGAAATACAGAGAACATTGCTAAGATACTCCTCAAGAAGAGCAACCCCAAGACACATAATCGTCAGATTCTCCAAGGTTGAAATGAAGGACAAAATGTTAAGGGCAGCCAGACAGAAAGGTCAGGTTAACTACAAAGGTAAGCCCATCAGACTAACAGCAGATTTCTCTGTGAAAATCCTACAAGCCAGAAGAGAGTACGGGCCAATATTCAACATTCTTGAAGAAAAGAATTTTCAACCCAGAATTTCATATCCAGCCAAAGTAAGCTTCATAAGCGAATGAGAAAGAAAATCCTTTACAGACAAGCAAATGCTGAGGGATTTCATCACCACCATGCCTGCCTTACAAGAGCTCCTGAAGGAAGCACTAAATATGGAAAGGAAAAACTGGTACCAGCCACTGCAAAAACACACCAAAATATAAAGACCAATGACACTATGAAGAAACTGCATCAACTAACATGAATAATAACCAGCTAGCATCATGATGACAGGATCAAATTCACACATAACAATATTAACCTTAAATTTAAATGGGCTAAATGCCCCAATTTAAAGACATAGACTGGCTAACTGGATAAAGAGTCAAGACCTATCAGTGTGCTGTATTCAGGAGACCTATCTCACATGCAAAGACACATATAGGCTCAAAATAAAGGTATGCAGGAATATTTACCAAACAAATGAAAAGAAAAAAAAAAGCTGGGGTTGCAATCCTAGTCTCTGATAAAATAGACTTTAAACCAAAAAAGATCAAAAAATAAAAAGAAGGGCATTACATAATGGTAAAGGGATCAATGCAACAAGAAGAATTAACTATCCTAAACATATAAGCACCCAATACACGAGTGCCCAGATTCATAAAACAAGTTCTTAGAGACCTACAAAGAGACTTAGACTCCCACACAATAATAGTGGGAGACTTTAACACCCCTCTGTTAATATTAGACAGATCAAGGAGACAGAAAATTAATAAGGATATTCAGGACTTGAACTCAGCTCTGGACCAAGCAGACCTAATGGACATCTACAGTACTCTCCACACCAAATCAACAGAATATAAATTCTTCTCAGTGCCACACAGCACATATTCTAAAATTGACCACATAATTGGAAGTAAAACGTTCCTCAGCAAATGCAAAAGAATGAAAATCATAACAAACAGTCTCTCAGACCACAGGACAATCAAATTAGAACTCAGGATTAAGAAACGCATTCAAAACCTCACAACTACATGGAAATTGAACAACCTGCTCCTGAATGACTACTGGGTAAATAATGAAATAAAGGCAGAAGTAAATAAGTTCTTTGAAACCAATGAGAACAAAGACACAGTGTATCAGAATCTCTGGGACCAGAATCTAACACAGCTAAAGCAGTGTTAAGAGGTAAATTTATAGCACTAAATACCCACAACAGAAAGCTGGAAAGATCTAAAATCAACACCCTAAAATCACAATTAAAAGAACTAGAGAAGCAAGAGCAAACAAATTCAAAAGCTAACAGAATACAAGAAATAACTAATACCAGAGCAGAACTGAAGGAGATAGAGACACAAAAAACCTTCAAATAATCAATTAATCTAGGAACTGGTTTTTTGAAAAGATTAACAAAATAGATAGACTACTAGCTAGACTAGTATAGAAGAAAAGAGACAAGAATCAAATAGGCACAATAAAAAATGATAAAGGGGCTATTACCACTGATCCCACAGAAATACAAACTACTATAAGAGAATACTATAAACACCTCTATGCAAATAAACTTGAAAATTTAGAAGAAATGAATAAATTCCTGGACACATACACCCTCCCAAGACTAAACCAGGAAGAAGATGAATCCCTGAATAAACCAATAGCAAGTTCTGAAACTGAGGCAGTAATTAACAGGCTACCAACCAAAAAATGCCCAGGCCCAGATGGATTCACAGCTGAATTCTACCAGAGGTACAAAGAGGAGCTAGTACCACTCCTTCTGAAATGATTTCAAACAATAGCAAAAGAGGGACTCCTCCCTAACTCATTTTATGAGGCCAGCATCATCCTGATACCAGAACCTGGCAGAGACCCAATAAAAAAAAAAATTTCAGGCCAATATCCCTGATGAACATCAATGCAAAAATCCTCAATAAAATACTGGCAAACCAAATCCAGCAGCACATCAAAAAGCTTATCCACCATGATCAGGTGGGCTTCATCCCTGATATGCAAGGCTGGTTCAACATACACAAATCAACCAACATAATCCATCACATAAACAGAACCAATGACAAAAACCACATGATTATCTCAATAGATGGAGAAAGGGCCTTTGATAAACTTCAACATCCCTTCATGCTAAAAACTCTTTAAAAACTAGGTATGGATGGAACACACCTCAAAATAATAAGAGCTATTGATGACAAACCCATAGCCAATATCATACTGAATGAACAATAGCTGGAAGCTTTCCCTTTGAAAACCGGCACAAGACAAGGATGCCCTCTCTCACCACTCCTACTCAACATCATATTGTAAGTTCTGGCCAGGGCAATCAGGCAAGAGAAAGGAATAATGTGTATTCAAATAGGAAGACAGGAAGTCAAATTGTCTCTGTTTGCAGATGACATGATTGTATATTTAGAAAACCCCATCATCTCAGCCCAAAAACTCCTTAAGCTGATAAGCAACTTTAGTAAAGTCTCAGGATACAAAATCAATGTGCAAAAATCACAAGCATAGGCCTGGCATGGTGGCTCGTGCCTGTAATCCCAGCACTTTGGGAGGCTGAGGTGGGCAGATCATGGGGTCAAGAGATCGAGGCCATCCTGGCCAACATGGTGAAATGCCGTCTCTACTAAAAATACAAAAATTAGCCAGGCATGATGTTGTGTGCCTGTAATCCCAGCTACTCATGAGGCTGAGGCAGGAGAATCGCTTGAATGCAGGAGGCGGAGGTTGCAGTGAGCCAAGGTCGCACCACTGGACTCCAGCCTGGGTGACAGAGCAAGACTCCGTCTCAAAAACAAAAAGAAACAAAAAAAACACACAAGCATTCCTAAACAACAACAATAGACAAGCAGAGAGCCAAATCATGACTGAAATCTCATTCACAATTGCTACAAAGAGAATAAAATATCTAGGAAAACAACTTACAAGGCATTTGAAGGACCTCTTCAAGGAGAACTACAGACCACTGCTCAAGGAAATGAGAGGACACAAACAAATGGAAAAACATTACATACTCATGGATAGGAAGAATCAATATCATGAAAATGGCCATATTGACCAAAGTAATTTACAGATTCAATGCTATTCCCATCAAGCTACCAGTGACTTTCTTTGCAGAGTTAGAAAAAACTACTTTAAATTTCGTATAGAACCAAAAAAGAGCCCGTATAGCCAAGACAATCCTCAAGATGAATTGAAGACTTAAATGTAAAACCCCAAATCATAAAAATCCTAAAAGAAAACCTAGGCAATACCATTCAGGACATAGGCATGGGCAAAGACTTCATGACTAAAACACTGAAAGCGATTGCAACAAAAGCTAAAATTGACAAATGGGATCTAATTAAACTAAAGAGCTTCTGCATAGCAAAAGAAATTACCATCGGAGTGAAAAGGCAACCTATAGAATGGGAGAAAAGTTTTGCAAGCTACCCATCTGACAGAGGTCTAATATCCAAAATCTACAAAGAACTTAAACAAATCATTTATGTGGCCAACAAACATATGACAAAAAGCTCATCAGGCCCGGAGCAGTGGCTCACGCCCGTAATCCCAGCACTTTGGGAGACCAAGGTGGGCAGATCACGAGGTCAGGAGTTCAAGACCAGCCTAGTCAAGATGGTGAAACCCTGTCTCTACTAAAAAATATAAAAATTAGCCAGGCACAGTGGCAGGCACCTGTAATCCCAGCTACTTGGGAGGCTGAGGCAGGAGAATTGCTTGAACCTGGGAGGTGGAGTTTGCAGCCAGCTGAGATTGCACCACTGCACTCTAGCCTGGGTGACAGAGAAGGACTCTAACTCAAAAAAAAAGAAAAAAAGCAAAAAAGCTCATCATCACTAGTCATTAGAGAATGCAAATCAAAACCACAATGAGATACCATCTCACACCAGTTAGAATGGAGATCATTAGCAAGTCAGGAAACAACAGATGCTGGAGGGGATGTGGAGAAATAGAAATCCTTTTACACTGTTGGTGGGAGAATAAATTAGTTCAGCCATTGTGGAAGACAGTGTGGCAATTCCTCAAGGATCTAGAACTAGAAATACCATCTGACCCAGCAATCTCATTACTGGGTATATACCCAAAGGATTATAAATCATTCCACTATAAAGACACATGCACACATATGTTTACTGTGGCACTGTTCACAATAGCAAAGACTCAGAACCAACTCAAATGTCCATCAATGATAGACTGGATAAAGAAAATGTGGCACATATACACCATGGAATACTATGCAGCCATAAAAAATGAGTTCATGTCCTTTGCAGGGACATGGATGAAGCTGGAAGACATCACTGTCAGCAAACTAACACAGAAACAGAAAACCAAACACCGCACGTTCTCACTCATAAGTGGGAGCTGAACAATGAGAACACATAGACACAGGGAGGGGAACATCACACATTGAGGCCTGCCTGAGGGGGCAAGGGGAGGGAGAGCATTAGGACAAATACCTAATGCATGTGGGGCTTAAAACCCAGATGACCAGTTGATAGGTGCAGCAAACTACCGTGTCACATGTATACCTATGTAACAAACCTGCATGTTCTGCACATGTATCCCAGAGCTTAAAGTAAAATTTTAAAAATAATAAAAATAAAATTAACAAAAAAAGATTGTGATTACCTTTAGGGAGGAGAAGGAAAAGAGGCTGAAAATGGTGGTTGGGGGCATAAACAAGGCTAATTCTATTCTATGGTTAAACAAATGTGTTTGCCTTACAATTATTTATTAAGCTTTATATTAATGCTTTGTGCATGTATTTCTGTATGTATGTTATACATTAATAAAAATTTAAATATTACATATTTAATCCTAACTTAATATTTCAGAATTACAGTAATGTTTGGTATTATTTTGTTTTAAAGTGGGGCATTTTCATTCAGGTATTCTGAGATGGATATTAATATTCCAAGGTATATCTTTATGTTCTTTCTCTTGGGAGACCCATAAGGTCTTCCAGTTTCTACCTCAATTAAGTAGCACTGTTTTAATTTGGAGGATGCAATTTTTTACAGCAAAGTCTTCTCCCCACAATAGTACCCACCAAGGCCAGGCCGCCTAGCACAGTGCCCTGCACACAGTGTGCACCCAGTCTGTACAGAACTGGTTTGAATCAGGAACAAAACAAGTAGCAGAGGTCAGTTCTACAAATGATAGAAAGTAGGTACACAATGAAGACTGAAAGGCCACACTCAACAGCAAACACTTTTGCATTTATTTGGAAAATATTTTAAACTAGCTCACCAAATGATGTTCATGTCAAGCAGTGATTTGGGAGTTTGGCTGTGACTGTAACCTCCTGGAGAGCTTTAAAGCACATTGTTTCCTGGGTCTCACTCTGGGATTTTGGCTAATTGTGCCATTGCAACTTGAGTTTGGGGACTTTAAACACCCCACCTCCAGGTTGCTCTAATATCCAGGCAAGGGTAAGAAGCATTTATTCAGGGTGAAGAATGCATTGCTTGTGTGTGATTGTTATGTGTGCTTCAGGCTTTGCCCCATAGCTGCTCCTAAATTTGTGGGCTTAGAAAACATCTTTGCCCTTCAAAGTATACACAGCTGTTTGGCTAAATTGCAGCTGGAGAAAATATCAGCAGCTCTATCTATGTCACTTACCTTTTGAGTAAGAGGTTGTTTCAGGCACAGTAATTTGATTTCTTCTGTGTTGAAAATTATAAATAGCCTAGAACTACCAGAAAGAGATACAAAGATTTTGCAGATGTGTGGAGTGCATTATAGGTGTTTTCAAATTTCTCTTATAATGAGAAATAAAAAACATAATATTAGGCCTTAATTTCCTAAACACAGTGTTCAGCCATTTTCTCAAATTGTTTATAGTTTTTCCAAGAGACTTCAGCAGCATTCTCTAGAGGGAATGAATTCCCCAAGAGTGCTAACTGGATGGGATGAGAATAAAACATAATCTTGCTTCTATTTCAGAAGTGTCCCTCTACAGAGTTTTTTGTTTGTTTGTTTTTGTTTTTGTTTGTTTGTTTTTTTAGACGGAGTCTCTCTCTGTTGCCCAGGCTGGAGGGCAGTGGTGCGATCTCGGCTCACTGCAAGCTCCGCCTCCTGGGTTCATGCCATTCTCCTGCCTCAGCCTGCCTAGTAGCTGGGACTACAGGTGTCCACCACCACGCCCAGCTAATTGTTTTGTATTTTTAGTAGAGACGGGGTTTCACCGTGTTAGCCAGGATGGTCTCAATCTCCTGACCTGGTGATCCTCCCACCTAGGCCTCCCAAAGTGCTGGGATTACAGGCGTGAGCCACGCACCCAGCCTCCAGAGTCTTGATGGACTAGAAAACGTGGCTGAGTAGTGTGGTCTGTGGAAGTGCATGAGCTCTGGACTCAGATAGAGTTAATCCTTAATCCCAGCCCAGCTGCTTAGTAGCTGTGGGACAGTTACATAAACCTTATCTGCAAATAAAAGCATAATAGGCCGGGCACAGTGGCTTATGCCTGTAATCCCAGCACTTTGGGAGGCAGAGGCGGGCGAATCACGAGGTCAGGAGATCGAGACCATCCTGGCTAACACGGTGAAACCCCATCTCTACTAAAAAAATACAAAAAAATTAGCCGGGCTTGGTAGCGGGCGCCTTTAGTCCCAGCTATTGCAGAGCCTGAGGCAGGAGAATGGCATGAACGCGGGAGGCGGAGCTTGCAGTGAGCCGAGATCACGCCACTGCACTCCAGCCTGAGCGACAGAGTGAGACTCCATCTCCAAAAAAAAAGCATAATAAAATTGATTGAAAAAAACAATTATTTTTATTCATTCTCATATCCATGCCCTTAGCATATGATTTTATAATAGTTCCCATCAAGAGACAGGATCTGTTTTCCAAATCTTGGATCTTTCTGGCCTTATTTGCACAGGCCAAAACTGTGAAATGACAGCATGTCAGTTTTGAGCCTAGGCTCAAAAGGTCTTAAATGTTTCTAAAATGGGTCTTAAAAGCACATTTTTGCTTGCTGAAAAATAAAAGTATCACAGGGAGAAAAATTGAAGTGCCCCAGTTGACAGGTAGCTCACTCTCAGAAGCAGAACCACCCAATCTGCCAGCAGCTGATCACTCATGCCTGAAGCCCAGCCTAAATTTCTAACCAGTTCAATGATGAGCTAGTAAGTTTTAGGATAGCTTGTTATGCAGTTATACCTTACTAACATAAACATTCATTATAGACAGGGTATCAGGATTCCAAAAAGATTCATTACAAATAACCTGCAAATGGTTGGCACCTTATAAGTATTGATTTTCTTTTCCCTTTATTTAAAGTTAGATTTCTGTTAGATGGTATTGAATTATACAGAAGAGCAAGTAGATGTATATAATTGGTGCTTAAACTCACACAGTGCCCCATACCACAGGAGAAAAACATACAGCTACAGCCAGACAATTAGGTCCGAGGCCAAATAGCAAAATAAGGAGTTGACCTTTGTATTAATTTATTTTCACACTGCTATAAAGACATACCTCAGGCCAGGCACGGTGGCTCATGCCTGTAATCCCAGCACTTTGGGAGGCTGAGGCAGGTGGATCACAAGGTCAGGAGATCGAGACTGTCCTGGCTAACACAGTGAAACCCCGTCTCTACTAAAAACACAAAAAATTAGCTGGGTGTAGTGGCAGGCACCTGTAATCCCAGCTACTCGGGAGGCTGAGGCAGAAGAATTGCTTGAACATGGGAGGTGGAAGTTGCAGTGAGCAGAGATCACGCCACTGCACTCCAGCCTGGGCGACAGAGTGAGACTCTGTCAAAAAAAAACCCCAAAAAACAAACAAACAAAAACTACCTGAAACAGAGTAGTTTATGAAGAGATTTAATTGACTCAAAATTCTGCATGGCTGGGGAGGCCTCAGGAAACGTATAATCATGGCAGAAGGCAAAAGGGAAGAAAGGCATGTCTTCAAAAGGTGGCAGGAGAGAGTGAAAGAGAGAGAAAGCACTACAGACTTATCAAACAACCAGATCTCCTGAGAACTCTATCAGAGAACAGCAAGAGGAAGTCTGCCCCCACGACTCAATCACCTCCCACAAGGCCCCTCCCCGACATGTGGGGATTACAACTCAAGATGAGATTTGGGTTGGGACAAAGAGCCAAACCATATCAGCCTTTAATCTATTTCCTCCACATCTAAACTTTGGAGGCCAACACTGTGAAGAGACCTGAAGACATGGGGTTTCCTCCTTCTGAGGCCCTATCATCCCTTGTTTACTGTCTGATATTTGGAAGAGAAATCCCCTCCAAACAGCAACTGGGACACAGTGGTCTACATGTGGACACTTCCTGCTTGCAGCTGCTGCTCTGTCTAAGGGCACTGTGCCTCCCACCCTTGGGCCTGAACAGAGAAGTTTATAGGCAGAGGCTGTTCTCTCACTTCCAGCAGAAAAAGGATATTCAGGTTCTTTACCTCTTTGAGGTCAGAGAGTCAGAGTCTTCAGAGATGCACTTCAATGTGCCAGCTACTTGCCATTTGAGGCTACTGGGTACCTGGAATGTGGCTGATTTAAAATGAGATGTGCTGAAGATATGAAATAGAGTCAGTTAAGAAGATTTAGAACCAAAAATCACTCTATTAATAATTACATATTGGGCTAGGCACGGTGGCTCACGCCTGTAATCCCAGCACTTTAGGAGGCCGAGGCGGGCGGATCATGAGGTCAGGATATCGAGACCATCCTGGCAAACATGGTGAAACCCCGTCTCTACTAAAAATACAAAAAATTAGCCGGGCGTGGTGGTGGGTGCCTGTAGTCCCAGCTACTCGGGAGGCTGAGGGAGAAGAATGGCATGAACTCAGGAGGCAGAGCTTGCAGTGAGCCGAGATCATGCCACTGCACTCCAGCCTGGGCGACAGAGTGAGACTCCATCTCAAAATAATAATAATTATTATTATTATTATATATTGGGCTGGGTGCGGTTGCTCACACCTGTAATCCCATCACTTTGAGAGGCCGAGATGGGTGGATCACTGAGGCCAGGAGTTCAAGACCAGCGTGGCCAACATGGCAAAACCCTGTCTCTACTAAACATACAAAATTAGCTGGGTGTGGTGGCACACATCTGTAATCCCAGCTACTTGGGAGGCTGAGGCAGGAGAAGTGATTGAACCCAGGAGGCAGAGGTTGCAGTGAGCCGAGATCACGCCATTGCACTCTAGCCTGGGCAACAAGAGCAAAACTCTGTCTCAAAAAAAGATGATGATAATAATAATAATTATATATTGATCACACATTTATTCCCAGTGTTCCATTATTGGAACACTAAGCATATGGGAGTTATTTATATCCCACTGCTCAAGGTCATTGCCAACGTCTGATTGCAAAAATTTTAAAAATTGCAACCTCAGGCATAAATGGGTTAAAATAATAATATTTTGGATGTACTGGGTTAAAAAATAAATAATTTCACTTGTTTCTTTTTATTATATTTAATGTGGCTACTAAAATATTTAAAATTCACACACGGCTAACATTTTATGTTTTAGAGGATTGCTTTTCTTTTAAAATCTCAGGTTGCCTACTCAGAAGATAGGGGCCGGAAAGGTTATGAAATATTAAATATTAAAATAGTTGTCATTATAGTGTTTCCATTTGTAAACAACATATATGTGTGTGTATAAAATTTATAAGTGGACCTAACCTTATACACAAGATTAAAAAATTACCCCCAGGCAGAGCTAAGCCCAGCACAGAGAGAAAGCCCTTGCTGGAAATGACTGGAGCCAAGAGTCTGTCACTCTTGCCTCATTCAGTGCACTGTCTGGTAGCATCTTCTGTCACTCAAGGCCTGAGGGCGCGGGGCCTGGAGCTCTATCCAATCAGGGCGCTGGGGTGGAAACTGTCCAATCAGATTCACAGCCAGAGAGGAAGGGGCGGCTCCCGGTATCTGGCGGGGCCTTTGTCTTTCGCTCCAGGCAGAGCTTGGGGTTAGTACTTCACTGACCTGCGTGCTCCGCTCCAGGAGGTCTGGGTGATTCTGCCACAGCCTCAGCCTCCGTCGCCCTGTGACCTGCTGGTATTGGAACATTCATAGCTAAGACTCCAGGACACCCACAAAGCCGAGAAATGCTGAGTGTGCGGGTCAGGGCGTCCGGAGACTGGGGAGGCCTCATCGGAGTCGGCCGGAAATGGCGGTGGCGGGACCGAGTCTGTGAGACTGAGCCCCCCTCAGCTCAGCCCTCAGTCTCCTGTGGTGCAGGGTCCCCAGGCGTCCTGTCCCGTTTCAGCACAGCGGTTTTGGCCCCAGCCTGTAGCTCTCTTTGCGCAGCTCTGCGCCCGCAGCCCCACATCTTCCCCAGCTTGTGAGGTGATGAGGAGAGGGTCACCAGGGAAAGACGCCGACTCGGTGTGCAGGGCTCCTGCGTGGAAGGAGCTCTGGTCTGTGGGGTCACCAGTCCCTACTTTAACCTATTCAGAAATAAACGGAGGCACCATTAAAACATTAAAGAATTTATATGAGCAAACAGTGATGAACCAGTGGGACAGCCCCAGACATGGTTTGTCGTTTGGGGGCTACCAGCGGGTCTTGAAGAAAAGGCTTTAAGGTTTGTGAAGAAGCAAAGCAAACTAAATAATTGATTGGGTACAGTTATGTAGTCGTTTCATTTGGAGTGTCCAGGAGAAAATTTTCTGGTTATGTAATCAGATTAATTGAAGATTTATGGTTGGTTAAGCCTGAATTTTGTTTTCTCCTAAGGTAGTAACTTACGAGATATGCATTTGAGTTAGATCGTTTTGTTGTTGTTACACAGGAACCTAGATCCCTAGAGCCACTTCAGTCTACCTGCTATTTAATTATTTTAACTTTAATCAGAAGCACTGTTTTTTTCCTGCATTTTCCAAATGTGTGGCAGAGTCTTAAATCAGTTCTGCCAGCCTAACTTGGCTTGCAGTAAAATCTTAAATTTCCAGTTTCTTTGTGTGTGTGTGTGTGTGTGTGTGTGTGTGTGTGTGTGTGTGACGGAGTCTCACTCTTGTCGGCCAGGCTGCAACCTCTGTCTCCCAGGCTCAAGGAATTCTCCTGCCTCAGCCTCCCAAGTAGCCAGGATTACCAGTGTGTGCCACCACACCCGGCTAATTTTTGTATTTTTAGTAGAGACAGGGTTTCACCGTGTTAGCCAGGCTGTTCTCCAACTCCTGACCTCAGGTGATCCGCCCGCCTTGGCCTCCCAAAGTGCTGGGATTACAGGCGTGAGCCACTGCACCAGGACTGAAATTTCCAGTTTCTTTTCAACGTTCACCAAAGCCAACTCCTCCGATCCAATTCACAACATTATCAACTATTTTTGTTTTTTATTGTATGTTTCTATTTGTAAATATTTCACTGGAGGAAAACAGAAAATAATCCCATTACACTCCACTGTCAAAAAA
This sequence comes from Pan troglodytes, assembly GCF_028858775.2. Classification (NCBI taxonomy): domain Eukaryota; kingdom Metazoa; phylum Chordata; class Mammalia; order Primates; family Hominidae; genus Pan; species Pan troglodytes. The sequence continues at coordinate 23,411,673 of NC_072418.2, forward strand.
TTTTCTGCTTTTTCTTCTTTTATCTTCACTAGGCACAAATGCCTTATCAGGATATCTTTAAATTCAAGTTTCCTTTTGGAAACTTGATGGGACAGTGTGTCCTCAGCCATACTGCTTTTTTTTAAGTCTTGAGTTTTAGAGCTCTCTTGGGATAACCCAAGATACACACAACAGCCATGCCTTTTGGAAGGTTTGGTGAATATCAGCCCCTTGGTCATCTCCTTCCAGAGGACACACTGATGTATGGAAATGGAGCTTCTCAGGAGAGCAGCTGAATGTCCTGAGGCTGAGAGAAATATCCTGGCTTACCCTTCCCACAAAAGGAACTTTTGGGGATCTTAAGATTTTCTTTCCCCAACCCCAGTTCTTCCTGGTCAGCCAATTGGATGGTTGTATTTAGGGAAAAAGACAAAAATAATGCCTGTCTTCTGAATTATCTTATTTGTGAAGGGGGGAAAACTGTTTTAAAAGACAAAACAAAAACAACAAAAAAACTCACCCTAAGGAGGCATGCAAGAACTTGCAAAGCAAAAACAAACAAACAAAAAAACACCAGGGACACACCGTAGGGCACTGTGCAGTGTCTTCTGGGAGGGAGAGCTTTGAGCACTTTAGTGAGTAGGGTAAGGGTGGCAGAATGTCCCAACTTATAGGATTGCCTGATTTGACACTTGAGTCAGATATGTGTCTCTTCTGGCCGGGCATGGTGGCTCATGTCTGTAATCCCAGCAGTTTGGGAGGCCAAGGTGGGTGGATCATGAGGCCAGGAGATCGAGACCATCCTGGCTAACGTAGTGAAACCCCATCTCTACTAAGAATACAAAAAAAGTAGCCGGGCATGGTGGCACGTGCCTGTAGTCCCAACTACTTGGGAGGCTGAGGCAGGAGAATTGCTTGAACCAGGGAGTAGGAGGTTGCAGTGAGCTGAGCTCGCACCAGTGCGCTCCAGCCTGGGCCACAAAGCGAGACTCCGTCTCAAGAATAAGGGAAGAGACCAGCCCTCATATTGTCTTATGCCCAATTTCTGCCTCCAAAGAAAGAAGAACTAAAAACTAAAAGGCAGAAATGAAATCCACAGGCAGACAGCCCAGTGCCACACCCTGAGCCTGGTAGTTAAAGATTGACCCCTGACCTAATTGGTTATGTTATCTATAGATTACAGACATTGTATGGAAAAGCACTGTGAAAATCCCTGTCCTGTTCTGTTCCATTCTAATTACTAGTGCATGCAGCCCCCAGTCACGTACCCCCTGCTTTCTCAATTGATCACAACCCTCTCATGCGGATCCCCTTAGAGTTGCAAGCCCTTAAGAGGGACAGGAATTGCTCACTTGGGGAGCTCAGTTTTTGGAGACGTGAATCTGCCAGTGCTCCCAGCTGAATAAAGCCCTTCCTTAACTTGGTGTCTGAGGGATTTTTGTCTGCGGCTAGTCCTGCTACATTTCTTGGTTCCCTGACTGGGAAGTGAGGTGATTAATGGATGGATGGTCGATGCAGCTCCTTAGGCAGCTGAGGCTTGCCCTGTGGAGCATCCCTGCGGGGGACTCTGGCCAGCTTGAGCAACGCGGATCCTGAGAGCACTCCCAGATAGGCATTTGCCCTGGTGGAATGCCTCGTTAGAGCGGTGCACGGCAGGCCCCTGTGGAGGATCAATGCAGTGGCTGAACACCAGGAAGGAACTGGCACTTGGAGTCCAGACATCTGAAACTTGGTAAGACTGGTCTTTGGAACTTGCCCACTCCATTTGAGTGGAAGCATGGCCTGATCACCCATGACGTGCCTGTACCAGCACTTTGGTTTTTGTTTTTGACTTGACTTGGATTGCTTGATACTTTGGTTTTGGTTTTGACCTGGCTTGGATTTCTTGATACTCTGATTTTGGTTTTGGTTCTGATTTGGTGTAAACTGTAAAAGTGTGTGTGTGCCCTTTTTACCCATTCTTTGTTTTGTGGTGTGCGTGTGGTGTGAGCATGGTGTTTTGTCTTGAGGAAGCATGGGTCAGGCACAAAGTAAGCCCACCCCACCGGGAACTATGTTGAAAATTTCAAGATTTAAGGGAGACTATGGAGTACTATGACACCAGGAAAACTTAAAACTTTGTGTAAGGTAGATTGAACAGCATTAGAGGTGGGTTGGCCACCAGAAGGAAGCCTAGACAGGTCCCTTGTTTCAAAGGTATGGCACAAGGTAACCTGTAAGCCAGGGCACACAGACCAGTTCCCATACATAGACACTTGGTTACAGTTGGTTTTAGACTGCCCCCCACAGTGGTTGAGAGAACAGCAGCATAAGCGGCTGGCAGAGGCAAGGAAAGACCAGCAGAGAGAGAGAGGAAGAGACAGACAAAGAGGGAGTCAAGAAGAGAGATAGAAAGTGAAAGAGAGAAAGAAAGAGGGAAATATACAAGTAGTTAAGAAAAAAAATGTGTACCGTATTCCTTTAAAAGCCAGGGTAAATTTAAAACCTATAATTGATAATTGGAGGTCTTTTCTGTGACCCTACAACACTCCACTACAACCTTGTTGTAAGTGTAAACAAGGGTGAAACCCAAAAGCACTGAGGCCACTGACAACTGTAGCCTTCCTATCAAAAATTCTTAACTGAGTAATCTGTGGATGGCCCAAATGCATTCAATCTGTAGCAGCAACTGCTTTGTTAACAGAAGAAAGTAGAAAAATAACTTTTAGAGGAAACCTCATTGTGAGCACACCTCACCAGTTCAGAAGTATCCTAAGGAAAAAAAAAAAAGGATGATTTAACATTAGCCACTGAAAATTCCCTTAACCTAGCAGGTTTCCTAACAGGGGATCTAAATCTTAATTACCCTACAAAGGTCTGACCAGACCTAGGAGGAACTCCGTTTAGGACGGGATGATAGATGGTTCCTCCCGGATAATAGAAGGAAAAAAAAAAAAGCCATCTATACCAATTCTAAGTTAATTTGGACTAAACAAGGTCTTATTAATAGCAAAGGATAATTGAAATCCCAAACTTACAAGGTTTTCAACAAAAGTAAAGTTTGCTAAAAGTTAACAGTGTAACATGTATTATAGTAACTTCTAATCTTGTGGCCTTAGACAGTCTAGTCCACAGACATAAAGGAAGTTCACTTTGGAAAAGAATGGTTATCATCTTTGGGAAAAAAAAGGGAAAGAAGGTGAGGGGGCAGAATTTATGTAAAAAGAATGTTATATGGTAAATTCTTGTCCTGAAATAAATTAACTGGTTGTTTAAAGAAAGAAATGTTTGTAATAAGTCAGAAAGTTGAGGCTGTCGAAGAATTGTCTGTGAAAGTCGTGAAAGAAAAAAACTTATAAAAAATAATTTATGCAAGAAATGTTGTATAATTTAAAATAACTAGGCCTCCTGAATGTAAAACTATTGAAAAAAACAGTTTATATGCAAGGTGTATAAACAAAGTAAAATATACCTTTGGTAAAAGGATTATAAGGAGGCATAAGAATGTAAATTTTTGGGTGGAGCCAAGATGGCTGAATAGGAACAGCTCCGGTCTACAGCTCCCAGCGTGAGCAATGCAGAAGATGGGTGATTTCTTCATTTCTATCTGAGGTACCGGGTTCATCTCACTAGGGAGTGCCAGACAGTGGGCGCAGGTCAGTGGGTGCGTGCACTGTGTGTGAGCCAAAGCAGGGTGAGGCATTGCCTCACTCAGGAAGTGCAAGGGGTCAGGGAGTTCCCTTTCCTAGTCAAAGGAGTGACAGACGGCACCTGGAAAATTGGGTCACTCCCACCCGAATACTGCACTTTTCTGACGGGCTTAAAAAACGGCACACCAGGAGATTATATCCTGCACCTGGCTCGGAGGGTCCTACGCCCATGGAGTCTCACTGATTGCTAGCACAGCAGTCTGAGATCAAACTGCAAGGCAGCAGCAAGGCTGGGGGAGGGGCGCCCGCCATTGCCCAGGCTTGCTTAGGTAAACAAAACATCCAGGAAGCTCGAACTGGGTGGAGCCCACCACAGCTCAAGGAGGCCTGCCTGCCTCTGTAGGCTCCGCCTCTGGGGGCAGGGCACAGACAAACAAAAAGACAGCAGTAACCTCTGCAGACTTAAATGTCCCTGTCTGACAGCTTTGAAGAGAGCAGTGGTTCTCCCAGCACGCAGCTGGAGATCTGAGAACAGGCAGACTGCCGCCTCAAGTGGGTCCCTGACCCCTGACCCCCAAGCAGCCTAACAGGGAGGCACACCCCAGCAGGGGAAGACTGACACCTCACACGGCCGGGTACTCCAACAGACCTGCAGCTGAGGGTCCTGTCTGTTAGAAGGAAAACTAACAAACAGAAAGGACATCCACACCAAAAACCCATCTGTACATCACCATCATCAAAGACCAAAAGTAGATAAAACCACAAAGATGGGGAAAAAACAGAGCAGAAAAACTGGAAACTCTAAAAAGCAGAGCGCCTCTCCTCCTCCAAAGGAACGCAGTTCCTCACCAGCAACGGAACAAAGCTGGATGGAGAATGACTTTGACGAGCTGAGAGAAGAAGGCTTCAGATGATCAAATTACTCCGAGCTACAGGAGGACATTCAAACCAAAGGCAAAGAAGTTGAAAACTTTGAAAAAAGTTTAGAAGAATGTATAACTAGAATAACCAATACAGAGAAGTGCTTAAAGGAGCTGATGGAGCTGAAAACCAAGGCTCGAGAACTACGTGAAGAATGCAGAAGCCTCAGGAGCTGATGTGATCAACTGGAAGAAAGGGTATCAGCAATGGAAGATGAAGTGAATGAAATGAAGTGAGAAGGGAAGTTTAGAGAAAAAAGAATAAAAAGAAATGAGCAAAGCCTCCAAGAAATATGGGACTATATGAAAAGACCAAATCTATGTCTGATTGGTGTACCTGAAAGTGACGGGGAGAATGGAACCAAGTTGGAAAACACTCTGCAGGATATTATCCAAGAGAACTTCCCCAATCTAGCAAGGTAGGCCAACATTCAGATTTAGGAAATACAGAGAACACCACAAACATACTCCTCGCGAAGAGCAACTCCAAGACACATAATTGTCAGATTCACCAAAGTTGAAATGAAGGAAAAAATGTTAAGGGCAGCCAGAGAGAAAGGTCAGGTTACCCACAAAGGGAAGCCCATCAGACTAACAGCGGATCTCTCGGCAGAAACTCTACAAGCCAGAAGAGAGTGGGGGCCAATATTCAACATTCTTAAAGAAAAGAATTTTCAACCCAGAATTTCATATCCAGCCAAACTAAGCTTCATAAGTGAAGGAGAAATAAAATACTTTACAGACAAGCAAATGCTGAGAGATTTTGTCACCACCAGGCCTGCCCTAAAAGAGCTCCTGAAGGAAGCACTAAACATGGAAAGGAACAACCCATACCAGCCACTGCAAAATCATGCCAAAATGTAAAGACCATCGAGACTAAGAAGAAACTGCATCAACTAACGAGCAAAATAACCAGCTAACATCATAATGACAGGATCAAATTCACACATAACAATATTAACTTTAAATGGACTAAATGCTCCAATTAAAAGACACAGACTGGCAAATTGGATAAAGAGTCAAGACCCATCAGTGTGCTGTATTCAGGAAACCCATCTCACACGCAGAGACACGAATAGGCTCAAAATAAAAGGATGGAGGAAGATCTACCAAGCAAATGGAAAACAAAAAAAGGCAGGGATTGCAATCCTAGTCTCTGATAAAACAGACTTTAAACCAACAAAGATCAAAAGAGACAAAGAAGGCCATTACATAATGGTAAAAGGATCAATTCAACAAGAAGAGCTAACTATCCTAAATATATATGCACCCAATACAGGAGCACCCAGATTCATAAGGCAAGTCCTGACTGACCTACAAAGAGACTTAGACTCCCACACAATATTAATGGGAGACTTTAACACCCCACTGTCAACATTAGACAGATCAACGAGACAGAAAGTCAACAAGGATACACAGGAATTGAACTCAGCTCTGCACCAAGCAGACCTAATAGACATCTACAGAACTCTCCACCCCAAATCAACAGGATATACATTTTTTTCAGCACCACACCACACCTATTCCAAAATTGACCACATACTTGGAAGTAAAGCTCTCCTCAGCAAATGTAAAAGAACAGAAATTATAACAAACTATCTCTCAGACCACAGTGCAATCAAACTAGAACTCAGGATTAAGAATCTCACTCAAAACCGCTCAACTACATGGAAACTGAACAACCTGCTCCTGAATGACTACTGTGTACATAACGAAATGAAGGCAGAAATAAAGATGTTCTTTGAAACCAACGAGACAGGGTTTCACCATGTTGGCCAGGATGGTCTCGATCTCCTGACCTGGTGATCCTCCCACCTTGGCCTCCCAAAGTGCTGGGATTACAGGCATGAGCCACTGCGCCCGGCCTTTTTTTTTTTTTTTTTTTAAGAGACAAGGCCTCATTCCGTCACCCAGGCTAACAATCTCCCAGGCTCAAGGAATCCTCCTGCCTCAGCCTCCGGAGTAGCTGAGACTACAGGTGTGTGCCACCACATCCAGCTAATTTTTTGTTATTTTTTAAGAGATTGGGTCTCGCTATGTTGCCCAAGCTGGTCTTGAAGCAATCCTCAAGCAATCCTCCCACTTTGGCCTGCTGAAATGGTGGGATTACAGGCATGAGCCACCATGCCCTGCCCCAGTCTGCCCTTTGTGTGTTTAGCTGGCTCAGAATACAAAGATGGGCCAGCTGTGGTGGCTTACGCCTATAATCTTAGCACTTTGGGGGGCCAAGGCAGGCGGATCACTTGAGGTCAGGAGTTCAAGACCAGCCTGGCCAACATGGTGAAACCCCGTCTCTACTTAAAATACAAAAATTAGCCAGGCGTGGTGACAGGCACTTGTAATCTCATATACTCAGGAGGCTGAGGCAGGAGAATTGCCGGAAAGGCAGAGGTTGCAGTGAACCAACATCTCACCACTGCACTCCAGCCTGTACGACAGAGCAAGACTCTGTCTCAAAACAAACAACAATCCAAAAAAGGCAAATGCTTGGTAAACAACTTAGGAATTGCCTTTCTTTTCCTTTAAAAATCCACTTGTAGGAGATCAGCACAAAGGAGCTCTCTCCTCTCTCCTCTCTCCTCTCCCCTCTCCCCTCTCCCCTCTCCCCTCTCCCCTCTCCTCTCCCCTCTCCCCTCTCTCCTCTCCCCTCTTTCCACGGTCTCCCTCTGATGCCGAGCCGGGGCTGGACGGTGCTGCTGCCATCTCGGCTCACTGCAGCCTCCCTGCCTGATTCTCCTGCCTCAGCCTGCTGAGTGCCTGCGATTGCAGGCGCGCGCCGCCACGCCTGACTGGTTTTCGTATTTTTTTGGTGGAGACGGGGTTTCGATATGTCGGCTGGGCTGTCTCCGGCTCCTGACCACGAGTGATCTGCCAGCCTCGGCCTCCCGAGGTGCCGGGATTGCAGACGGAGTCTCGTTAACTCAGTGCTCGATGGCGCCCAGGCTGGAGTGCAGTGGCGTGAACTCGGCTCGCTACAACCACCTCCCAGCTGCCTGCCTTGGCCTCCCTTAGTGCCAAGATTGCAGCCTCTACCTGGCAGCCACCCCGTCTGGGAAGTGAGGAGCGTCTCCGCCTGACCGCCCATCGTCTGGGATGTGAGGAGCCCCTCTGCCTGGCTGCCCAGTCTGGAAAGTGAGGAGCGTCTCTGCCCGGCCGCCATCCCATCTAGGAAGTGAGGAGCGCCTCTTCCCGGCCGCCATCACATCTGGGAAGGGAGGAGCGTCTCTGCCCGGCCGCCCATCGTCTGAGATGTGGGGAGCACCTCTGCCCTGCCGCCCCGTCCGGGATCTGAGGAGCGTCTCTGCCCGGCCGCCCCGTCTGAGAAGTGGGGAGACCCTCTGCCTGGCAACCGCCCCGTCTGAGAAGTGAGGAGCCCCTCCGCCCGGCAGCCACCCCATCTGAGAAGTGAGGAGCGTCCTCCCTCCTCGTTCGGGAGGGAGGTGGGGGGGTCAGCCCCCTGCCCGGCCAGCCGCCCCGTCCGGGAGGTGAGGGGCGCCTCTGCCCGGCCGCCCCTGCTGGGAAGTGAGGAGCCCCTCTGCCCGGCCGGCCGCTCCGTCCGGGAGGGAGGTGGGGGGGTCGGCCCCCCGCCCGGCCAGCCGCCCCGTCCGGGAGGTGAGGGGCGCCTCTGCCCGGCTGCCCCTACCGGGAAGTGAGGAGCCCCTCTGCCCGGCCAGCTGCCCCGTCTGGGAGGGAGGTGGGGGGGTCAGCCCCCCGCCTGGCCAGCCGCCCCGTCCGGGAGGTGAGGGGTGCCTCTGCCCGGCCGCCCCTACTGGGAAGTGAGGAGCCCCTCTGCCCGGCCAGCCGCCCCGTCCGGGAGGGAGGTGGGGGGGTCAGCCCCCCGCCCGGCCAGCCGACCCATCCGGGAGGGAGGTGGGGGGGTCAGCCCCCCGCCCGGCCAGCCGCCCCGTCCGGGAGGGAGGTGGGGGGATCAGCCCCCCGCCTGGCCAGCCGCCCCGTGCGGGAGGGAGGTGGGGGGATCAGCCCCCCACCCGGCCAGCCGCCCTGTCCGGGAGGTGGGGGGCGCCTCTGCCCAGCCGCCCCTACTGGGAAGTGAGGAGCCCCTCTGCCCGGCCAGCCGCTCTGTCTGGGAGGGAGGTGGGGGGGTCAGCCCCCCGCCCGGCCAGCCGCCCCGTCCGGAAGGGAGGTGGGGGGGTTAGCCCCCCGCCTGGCCAGCCGCCCCGTCCGGGAGGTGAGGGGTGCCTCTGCCCGGCCGCCCCTACTGGGAAGTGAGGAGCCCCTCTGCCCGGCCAGCCGCCCCATCCGGGAGGGAGGTGGGGTGTCAGCCCCCCGCCTGGCCAGCCACCCCGTCCGGGAGGGAGGTGGGGGGGTCAGCCCCCCGCCCGGCCAGCCGCCCCGTCCGGGAGGGAGGTGAGGGGGTCAGCCCCCCGCCCGGCCAGCCGCCCCGTCCGGGAGGGAGGTGGGGGGGGTCAGCCCCCTGCCCGGCCAGCCGCCCCGTCCAGGAGGGAGGTGGGGGGGTCAGCCCCCCGCCTGGCCAGCCGCCCCGTCTGGGAGGGAGGTGGGGGTATCAGCCCCCCGCCCGGCCAGCCGCCCTGTCCGGGAGGTGAGGGGCGCCTCTGCCCGGCCGCCCCTACCGGGAAGTGAGGAGCCCCTCTGCCCGGCCAGCCGCCCCGTCCGGGAGGGAGGTGGGGGGGTCAGCCCCCCGCCGGGCCAGCCGCCCCGTCGGGGAAGTGAGGGGCGCCTCTGCCCGGCCGCCCCTACTGGGAAGTGAGGAGCCCCTCTGCCCGGCCAGCCACCCTGTCCGGGAGGGAGGTGGGGGGTCAACCCCCCGCCCGGCCAGCCGCCCCGTCCGGGAGGTGAGGGGCGCTTCTGCCCGGCCGCCCCTACTGGGAAGTGAGGAGCTCCTCTGCCCGGCCACCACCCCATCTGGGAGGTGTACTCAACAGCTCATTGAGAACGGGCCATGAAGACAATGGCGGTTTTGTGGAATAGAAAGGGGGGAAAGGTGGGGAAAAGATTGAGAAATCGGATGGTTGCCGTGTCTGTGTAGAAAAAGGTAGACATGGGAGACTTTTCATTTTGTTCTGTACTAAGAAAAATTCTTCTGCCTTGGGATCCTGTTGATCTGTGACCTTACCCCCAACCCTGTGCTCTCTGAAACATGTGCTGTATCCACTCAGGGTTGAATGGATTAAGGGCGGTGCAAGATGTGCTTTGTTAAACAGATGCTTGAAGGCAGCATGTTCGTTAAGAGTCATCACCACTCCCTAATCTCAAGTACCCAGGGACACAAACACTGCGGAAGGCCGCAGGGTCCTCTGCCTCGGAAAACCGGAGAACTTTGTTCACTTGTTTATCTGCTGACCTTCCCTCCACTATTGTCCTGTGACCCTGCCAAATCCCCCTCGGCGAGAAACACCCAAGAATGATCAATTAAAAAAAAAAAAAAAAAAAAAAAAAAACAATCCAAAAAAAAAAAAAAACCAACAAAGATAAAAAAAAAAAAGAAAAAAAAAAAAAAAAGAAACCAACGAGAACAAAGACACAACATACCAGAATCTCTGGGATGCACTCAAAGCAGTGTGTAGAGGGAAATTTATAGCACTAAATGCCCACAAGAGAAAGCAGGAAAGATCCAAAACTGACACCTTAACATGACAATTAGAAGAACTAGAAAAGCAAGAGCAAACACATTCAAAAGCTAGCAGAAGTCAATAAATAACTAAAATCAGAGCAGAACTGAAGGAAATAGAGACACAAAAAACCCTCCAAAAAATTAATGAATCCAGGAGCTGGTTTTTTGAAAGGATCAACAAAATTGATAGACCGCTAGCAAGACTAATAAAGAAAAAAAGAGAGAAAAATCAAATAGATGCAATAAAAAATGATAAAGGGGATATCACCACCGATCCCACAGAAATACAAACTACCATCAGAGAATACTACAAACACCTCTATGTAAATAAACTAGAAAATCTAGAAGAAATGGATAAATTCCTCGACACATACACTCTCCCAAGACTAAACCAGGAAGAAGTTGAATCTCTGAATAGACCAATAACAGGAGCTGAAATTGTGGCAATAATCAATAGCTTACCAACCAAAAAGAGTCCAGGACCAGATGGATTCACAGCCGAATTCTACCAGAGGTACGAGGAGGAACTGGTACCATTCCTTCTGAAACTATTCCAACCAATAGAAAAAGAGGGAGTCCTCCCTAATTCATTTTATGAGGCCAGCATCATCCTGATACCAAAGCTGGGCAGAGACACAACCAAAAAAGGAAGTTTTAGACCAATACCCTTGATGAACATTGATGCAAAAATCCTCAATAAAATACTGGCAAACCGAATCCAGCAGCATATGAAAAAGCTTATCCACCATGATCAAGTGGGCTTCATCCCTGGGATGCAAGGCTGGTTCAATGTACGCAAATCAATAAATGTAATCCAGCATATAAACAGAACCAAAGACAAAAACCACATGATTATCTCAATAGATGCAGAAAAGGCCTTTGACAGAATTCAACAACCCTTCATGCTAAAAACTCTCAATAAATTAGGTATTGATGGGACATATCTCAAAATAATAAGAGCTATCTATGACAAACCCACAGCCAATATCATACTGAATGGGCAAAAACTAGAAGCATTCCCTTTGAAAACTGGCACAAGACAGGGATGCCCTCTCTCACCACTCCTATTCAACATAGTGTTGGAAGTTCTGGCCAGGGCAATTAGGCGGGAGAAGGAAATAAAGGGTATTCAATTAGGAAAAGAGGAAGTCAAATTGTCCCTGTTTGCAGACGACATGATTGTATATCTAGAAAACCCCATTGTCTCAGCCCAAAATCTCCTTCAGCTGATAAGCAAATTCAGCAAAGTCTCAGGATACAAAATCAACATACAAAAATCACAAGCATTCTTATACACCAATAACAGACAAACAGAGAGCCAAATCATGAGTGAACTCCCATTCACAATTGCTTCAAAGAGAATAAAATACCTAGGAATCCAACTTACAAGGGATGTGAAGGACCTCTTCAAGGAGAACTACAAACCACTGCTCAAGGAAATAAAAGAGGATACAAACAAATGGAAGAACATTCCATGCTCATGGGTAGGAAGAATCAATATCGTGAAAATGGCCATACTGCCCAAGGTAATTTACAGATTCAATGCCATCCCCATCAAGCTACCAATGACTTTCTTCACAGAATTGGAAAAAAACTACTTTAAAGTTCATATGGAACCAAAAAAGAGCCCACATCACCAACTCAATCCTAAGCCAAAAGAACAAAGCTGGAGGCATCACACTACCTGACTTCAAACTATACTACAAGGCTACAGTAACCAAAACAGCATGGTACTGGTACCAAAACAGAGATATAGATCAATGGAACAGAACAGAGCCCTCAGAAATAATGCCGCGTATCTACAACTATCTGATCTTTGACAAACCTGAGAAAAACAAGCAATGGGGAAAGGATTCCCTATTTAATAAATGGTGCTGGGAAAACTGGCTAGCCATATGTAGAAAGCTGAAACTGGATCCCTTCCTTACACCTTATACAAAAATCAATTCAAGATGGATTAAAGACTTAAACGTTAGACCTAAAACCATAGAAACCTTAGAAGAAAACCTAGGCATTACCATTCAGGACATAGGCATGGGCAAGGACTTCATGTCTAAAACACCAAAAGCAATGGCAACAAAAGCCAAAATTGACAAATGGGATCTAATTAAACTCAAGAGCTTCTGCACAGCAAAAGAAACTACCATCAGAGTCAACAGGCAACTTACAAAATGGAAGAAAATTTTCGCAACCTACTCATCTGACAAAGGGCTAATATCCAGAATCTACAATGAACTCAAACAAATTTACAAGAAAAAAACAAACAACCCCATCAAAAAGTGGGCAAAGGACATGAACAGACACTTCTCAAAAGAAGACATTTATGCAGCCAAAAAACACATGAAAAAATGCTCACCATCACTGGCCATCAGAGAAATGCAAATCAAAACCACAATGAGATACCATCTCACACCAGTTAGAATGGCAATCATTAAAAAGTCAGGAAACAACAGGTGCTGGAGAGGATGTGGAGAAATAGGAACACTTTTACACTGCTGATGGGACTGTAAACTAGTTCGACCATCGTGGAAGTCATTGTGGTGATTCCTCAGGGATCTAGAACTAGAAATACCATTTGACTCAGCCATCCCATTACTGGGTATATACCCAAAGGACTATAAATCATGCTGCTATAAAGACACATGCACATGTATGTTTATTGCGGCATTATTCACAATGGCAAAGACTTGGAACCAACCCAGATGTCCAACGATGATCGACTGGATTAAGAAAATGTGGCACATATACACCATGGAATACTATGCAGCCATAAAAAATGATGAGTTCACGTCCTTTGTAGGGATATGGATGAAATTGGAAATCATCATTCTCAGTAAACTATCACAAGAACAAAAAACCAAACACCGCATATTCTCACTCATAGGTGGGAATTGAACAATGAGAACAGATGGACACAGGAAGGGGAACATCACACTCTGGGGACTGTTGTGGGGTTGGGGGAGGGGGGAGGGATAGCACTGGGAGATATACCTAATGCTAGATGACGAGTTAGTGGGTGCAGCGCCCCAGCATGGCACATGTATACATATGTAACTAACCTGCACATTGTGCACATGTACCCTAAAACTTAAAGTATAATAATAATAAATTTTTTTAAAAAAGAAAAAAAGAATGTAAATTTTTACCTACATTAAAAGGTTAAAAAAATTTGTTTTGAAGGTTTAAGCAAGTTTTAAAATGTTAATTTTAAAGAAAATTCTGTGTGTAAACATATTAGCTAAAGGGGTATCATCCAGTTTTTCTGTGAACTGGACATTAAAGTAAAAACACAATGGGTTTTTCTTAAAGCACTAACATGCTCTTTTACAAAGATTATAAAAGGTTAAAAACGGTCTATAAAAATCTTACCTTATGATCCAACATTAAAAATTGAATAAATGTGTCTACAAAGTTTTATTAAAACTAAGTTTAACATTAATAGCACACTAATATAAAGGTGAAATTTAGCTTATCTGGTAAAAAAAATCATACAGGAAGCATTGTCAAATATAAAATGGTATTTGGCTTCTTTGATCTAAAAACTAATAAAAAATACATGCTAAAGGAAATTTCTCAGTAGAAAGTCACCAAGGACTACAAAGTCCACTGCTGATGTCTCCACATTTAAAACAAAAGGTCAATTTCTTAGAAATTATATACTTGGTTTATCTTCCACTTTCCTTTCCATCAAAACTAAAAGTCTTTTAGCACATGTACCACCCCTAGAATTTCCAGTAAACCAGCACCAGCCTGAAGATCACGTTCTCATCAAAGGGTGAAAAGAAAGGAAACTTGAGCCAGCCTAGGAAGGACCCTACCTTGTGCTGCTAACCACTGAGACTGCTGTTCATACAGCGAAAAAAGGATGGACTCATCACAACTGAGTCAAGAAAGCGCCACCCCCTCCAGAGTCATGGGCCGTAGTCCCAGGGGAAAACCCTACCAAACTAAAGCTAAGAAAAATTTAACTCTCTCGGCCGGGCGCGGTGGCTCACGCTTGTAATCCCAGCACTTTGGGAGGCCGAGGCAGGCGGATCACGAGGTCAGGAGATCGAGACCATCCTGGCTAACACAGTGAAACCCCGTCTCTACTAAAAAAAATACAAAAAAATTAGCCGGGCGTGATGGTGGGCGCCTGTAGTCCTAGCTACTCGGGAGGCTGAGGCAGGAGAATGGCGTGAACCCGGGAGGCGGAGCTTGCAGTGAGCCGAGATTGCGCCACTGCACTCCCTCCTGGGCCACAGAGCGAGACTCCGTCTCAAAAAAAAAAAAAAGAAAAGAAAGAAAAATTTAACTCTCTCATCTATTCTATTACTCTTTCTTCTTTCCTCGCTCTATTGCTGACCATCTAGTTATTAATGTAGCCAAGTCAATTTCACCTCAAACTATTGCATTTAATGCATGCCTTGTTATACCCTGTGGGGACTTGCCAGGTCAAAGACAGCTCTCTACTTCAGAAAAGTACCTCTGTCCCTCCTGACTCTCCTCAGACCGGGCATTAGTAAATTAGGACCATTTAATCCGGGGAAATTTCGATAAAGACTCCAGTGTCAACCAGGAGCCTTGCTCCCCAATGTAGAGCTTTTATGCCATAGTTGATCCAACATTCTGTGGACCACTAAAGAGCAAGGATGGACTGCCCCAACCGGTTTTTGTAATTTCCTAAAATCATACATTAGTTTTACTAGAGGATCATAGAAGTTAAAGACTTAAAACAAACTTTGGCAAACAGGATACGAAGATGCAAATGCCTGGTTGGAATGGATCAAATATTCCATCCACACATTAAACAAAAGTAATTGTTATGCTTGGGCATATGGCAGGCCAGAGGCCCAGATTGTCCCCTTTCCACTAAGGTGGTCCTCCTGTCAACCAGGCATGAGCTGCATGGTAGCTCTTTTCCAGGATTCTACAGCCTGGAGTAATAAGTTGTGCCAAGCTCTCTCTGTGATATCCCAAAGTCCGGCACCCTGTGAGTCAGCCCCCGAGGGCCATCCAGCTTCCGTCTCCCAACACTAAGTTCACTTCATGTCTCTCATGACGGAGGAAACTTAGCATTCCTTGGAGACCTGAAGGGATGCAGTGAGCTTGAGAATTTTCAAGAGCTTATTAATCAGTCAGCCCTTGTTCATCCCTGAGCGGATGTGTGGTGGTATTGTGGTGGACCTTTACTGGGCACTCTGCCGAATAACTGGAGTGGCATTTGTACTTTAGTCCAATTGGCTATCCCTTTTGCCCTGGCATTTCATCAACCAGAGGGAGGAAAAATAAGACATCGTAAAGTGAGAGAAGCCCCTTATGGGTCTTTTGACTCTCACGTCTATTTAGATGCAATTGGAGTCCCACGGGGAATACCAGATCAATTTAAAGCTTGAAATCAAATAGCTGCAGGATTTGAGTCAATATTTTGGTGGGTGACAGTTAATAAAAATGTAGATTGGATAAAGTACCTCTATTACAACCAACAGCAACGAGTTTTTCGTGAGTTAAAAGAAAAGCTCATGGCGGCCCCAGCCCTGGGGCTACCTGACCTGACAATAGTTTTACATTCAGGAGGACTAATTACTTTTAAATTTATACAACAATTTCTTGCATAAATTCTTTTTTTATAACTTTTTTTTTACACTATATGTGTCAGAAAAAAAAATGGTAGTTAATAGTTTTAACCCAGACTGTGGGACACTGGCCAAAGCTGGTGGCCTATCTCTCTAAACAACTAGACAGGGTTTCTAAGTGTTGGCCCCCATGTTTGAGGGCCTTGGCAGCAACAGCCCTGCTAGCACAACAAGCAGATAAGCTAACTCTTGGGCAAAACCTGAATATAAAGGCCCCCCATGCTGTGGTAAATTTGATGAATACCAAAGGACATCATTGGCTAACAAATGCTAGATTAACAAGTACCAAAGCATGTTATGTGAAAATCCCCTCATAACCATTGAAGTTTGCAACACCCTAAACCCTGCCACCTTGCTCCCGGTATCAGAGAGCCCAGTTAAAACATAACTGTCTTAATCCTTTTAAATGGATCAAACCCCTCGGAGGATCATTGTTGTCATTGGCATTATTAATATTGGTATGTTTATGTTGTCTACTTTTAGTCTGCACATGTCTCCAAGGAGTCCAAGGACAAGTCCAAAGTCAATGACAAGCAATGATGGTGGTGGTGATCCTAGTCAATAAAAAGGGGGAAGATGTGAGTGGCAAGCCACCCAGGTGCCAAAGCAAGAGACTGAGGGCACAAGCTGTTCCAGTATAATAAAGAAAATATATAGTATAAGAATAGTTATACTAGAAATAGATTATGGATATGATTGTATATGAATGTCATTAATCATTAGGTTGTAGCATTATTCTTTATTCCAATATTATAATAATCTTTGTTCTACAATTATAACCTAGGAAAAACCAGGCCATACAGAGATAGGAGGTGAAGGGACATGGTGAGAAGTGACCAGAAGTCAAGAATGTTAGCCCTCTATTATGCCCGGACAGGGCCACTAGTGGGCTCCCTGGTCTAGCAGTAATGCCAGCGCCCATTACCTAGTGGACCTTGGTCTAGCAGTAGCGTCAGTGCCTAGGGAAGGCACCCATTACTTAGCAGACCAGGAAAGGGAGTCTCCCTTTCCCCGGGGGAGTTAGAGAAGACTCTGCTCCACCACCTCTTGTGGAAGGCCTGACATCAGTCAGGCCCACCCGCAGCCATCTGGAGGCCTAACCGTCTCCCTGTGATGCTGTGCTTCAGCAGTCATGCTCCTGGTCCACTTTCATGTTCCACTCTGTACACCTGGCTCTGCCTTCTAGATAGCAGTAGCAGAATTAGTGAGAGTACTAAAAGTCTTTGAAATGCATAGAAGAAATAATGGTGTAATCTGTCCTCTCTCTCTCTCCACCTCAGCTGCCAAACAGGGAAAGGCCCCCTGTCCAGTGGACACATGACTCGTGTGACCTTACCTATCATTGGAGATGGCTCACACTCCTTACCCTGCCCCCTTGTCTTGTATCCAACAAATAACAGCATGGCCAGGCATTCAGGGCCACTACCGGTCTCCACATCTTGGTGGTAGTGGTCCCCCAGGCCCAGCTGTCTTTTCTTCTATCTTTTTGTCTTGTGTCTTTATTTCTATGATCGCTTATCTCCGCACATAAGGAGAAAAAACCCACAGGCCCTGTAGGGCTGGGCCCTACATAACTGTGTAGAGGTTTTGGACTCAGTTTATTCTAGTGGGCCCAACCTCCGAGACCATCCTTGAATATCAGTAGACTGTGAGCTGTACTTGGACAGGAGCAGCTTTGCCATCCTCTGCAAAGTGACTCTGAAAAAGATGACAAGCCCTGCTCCAGTCACACCTGGAAGCTGACTGGTTCCCGCATGGCCAAAGCATGAGGAAATTCATCACAGGACTCATTTCCCTGAAAATTTGGACTTGTACAGTAAGGACTTCAACTGACCTTCCTCAGACTGAGGACTGTTCCCAGTATATACATCAAGTCACTGAGGTAGGACAAAAGTTTGCTACAGTCCTATTGTTTTATGGTTATTTTAAGTGTACCAGGACTCTAAAAGGAACTTGTTTGTATAATGCTATTCTATACAAGGTATGTAGCCCACGAAATGACCAGCCTGATGTGTGCTATAACCCATCTTTTTTCCTACTGCCCATAAAAACAGGCGAACTTCTAGGTTTCCTGGTCTATGCTTCCCGAGAAAAGAGACGCATAGCTATAGGTGACTGAAAAGATGACAAGTGGCCCCCTGAAAGAATCATACAGTACTATGGGCCTGCCACTTAGGCACAAGACAGGTCATGGGGATACCAAATCCCCATTTATATGCTCAACTGAATCATACGATTACAAGCTGTCTTAGAAATAATCACTAATAAAACTGGCAGAGCTTCAACTGTTTTAGCCCAGCAAGAAACCCAGATAAGAAATGCTATCTATAAAAATAGACTAGCCCTAGACTACTTGCTAACAGCTAAAGGAGGGGTCTGTGGGAAATTTAACCTTACTAATTGCTGTCTACACATAGATGACCAAGGGCAAGTAGTTGAAGACATAGTTAGAGATATGACAAAACTGGCACATGTGCCTGTGCAAGTGTGGCATGGATTTAATCCTGGGGTCATGTTTGAAAAATGGCTCCCAGCACTAGGAGGATTTAAAACTCTTATAGTAGGAGTTATAATACTAATAAAAACATGCTTACTGCTCCCTTGTTTGCTACCTGTACTTCTTCAAATGATAAAAAGCTTCATCGCTACCTTAGTTCACCAAAATGCTTCAGCACAAGTGTACTATATGAATCACTATTGATCTGTCTTACAAGAAGACATGAGTAGTGAGGATAAAGGTGAGAACTCCCGCTAATGAGAGAGGTTCTCAAACGGGGGGAATAAGGGAGGAGACCACCCCTCATATTGTCTTATGCCCAATTTCTGCCTCCAAAGAAAGAAGAAGTGAAAACTGAAAGGCAGAAATGGAATCCACAGGCAGATAGCCCAGCATCATGCCCTGGGCCTGGTAGTTAAAAATCCACCCCTGACCTAACTGCTTGTGGTATCTATAGATTTCAGACATTGTATGGAAAAGCATCATGAAAATCCCTTTCCTGTTCTGTTCTGTTCTGACTACTGGTGCATGCAGCCCCCAGTCACATACCCTCTGCTTGCTCAATCAATCATGACCCTTTCACGCAGACCCCCTTATAGTTGTAAGCCCTTAAAAGGGACAGGAATTGCTCACTCAGGGAGCTCAGTTTTTGGAGATGTGAGTCTTCCAATGCTGCCAGCTGAATAAAGCCCTTTCCTTCTGCAACTCGGTGTCTGAGAGGTTCTTGTCTGTGTCTCATCCTGCTACAACAAAGGTGGGCAGATCACGAGGTCAGGAGTTCCAGACCAGCCTGACCAACATGGTGAAACCCCGTCTCTAGTAAAAATACAAAAATTAGCCAGGCGTGGTGGTGCAAGCCTTTAATCCCAGCTACTCAGGGGGCTGAGGCAGGAGAATCACTTGAACCCGGGAGGCAGAGGTTGTAGTGAGCCAAGAATGCACCATTGCACTCTAGCCTGGTCGACAGAGCAAGACTCCATCTCAAAAAAATAAAAAATAGGCTGGGCGCGGTGGCTCATGCCTGTAATCCCAGCACTCTGGGAGGCTGAGGTGGATGGATCACCTGAGGTCGGGAGTTCGAGACTAGCCTGACCAACATGAAGAAACCCCATCTCTACTAAAAATACAAAATTAGCCAAGTGTGGTGGAGCATGCCTGTAATCCCAGCTACTCAGGAGGCTGAGGCAGGAGAATCGCTTGAACCCGGGAGGCAGAGGTTGTGGTGAGCCAAGATCATGCCATTGCACTCCAGCCTGGGCAACAGGAGTGAAACTCTATCTCAAAAAATAATAATAAATAAAAATAATAATGAATAAGTAAATAAATAAAAATAAGTGAAGGGATAAATATGCAAGGAAATAGCATAAAGAAAAAACAATCAGAACTTCAGGAAATATTGGACACACTTATAAAAATGCAAAATGCTCTGGAAAGTCTCAGCAATAGAATTGAACAAGTAGAAGAAAGAAATTCAGAGATCAAAGAGAAGATCTTCAAATTAACACAATCCAGCAAAGACAAAAAAAAAATGAACAAAACCTTAAAGAAGCCTGGGATTATGTTAAATGACCAAACCTAAGAATAATTGGTTTTTCTGAAAAAGAAGAAAAATCTAAAAGTTTGGAAAACATATTTGGGGAAATAATTGAAGAAAACTTCTCTGGTTTTGCCAGAGGCCTAGACATTCAAATACAAAAAGCACAAAGAATACCTGAGAAATTCATCACAAAAAGATCATCACCTAATCACATTGTCATCAGGTTATCTAATGTTAAGATGAAGGAAAGAATCATATCATATATATATATATATAATATGTGTATATATATATGTATGTGTGTGTGTGTATACACACACACACACAATGGAATACTACTCAGCCATAAAAAGGAATGAATTAACATTTGCAGTGACCTGGGTAAGACTGGAGACTATTATTCTAAGTGAAGTCACTCAGGAATGGAAAATCAAACATTGAATTTTCTCACTGAGATGTGGGAGCTAAGCTATGAGGACACAAAGGCATAAGAATGATGCAATGGACTTTGGGGATGTTGGGGAAAGAGTAGGAGGGGGATGAGGGATAGAGACTACCAATATGGTGCAGCATATACTGCTCTACTGCTTGGGTGATGGGGGCAACAAAATCTCACAAATCACCACTAAAGAACATGCTAATGTAACCAAATACCACCTGTAGCCCAGTAACTTATGGAGAAAAAAAGAGACTTAAATATATATATATATATATATATATATATATATATATATATATATATATATACAAAAATTAGCCAGGTATAGTGGTGCATGCCTGTAATCCCAGCTACTTGGGAGGCTGAGGGGAGAATCACTTTAACCTGGGAGGCAGAGGTTGCAGTGAGCCAAAATTGTGCCATTGCACTCCAGCCTGAGCCACAGAGTGAGACTCTGTCTCAAAAAATATATATAAAAAATAAAACTAGTAATCCAGGCAAAACAAAAATTAATTATACATTATGAAAATACTCTGCCACATTTTTATACTAAATCAGCCAGTACTGAAATTTTTTAGATATGCCATTTCAATAAACTGTGTGTTCCAAGTCAAATTACCTATGATAATCTCTCAGTTATCAGTGCTATGAACCTAAATTGAAGAAACAAACCTGATATTTAAGAGGACATAAATTTAATGTTAAGTGTGAACTCATAGAGAACCTAGACAGCAGTGACTTTTTTCATTCCTGAGTTCTTAAAGCTTCCTTTATCAAAAGCACTGCATTTTATCACTCGCCACAGAAGAGATAAAAAATAGTCTAAGTTGGCGGGGCACAGTGGCTCATGCCTGTAATCCCAGCACTTTCAGAGGCCGAGGTGGGCAGATCACCTGAGGTCAGGAGTTCAAGACCAGCCTGACCAACATGGAGAAACTCTGTCTCTACTAAAAATACAAAATTAGCTGGGCGTGGCGGTGCACTCCTGTAATCCCAGCTACTTGGGCGGCTGAGGCAGGAGAATCACTTCAACCTGGGAGGCAGAGGTTGCAGCGAGCTGAGATGGCGCCATTGCAGTCCAGCCTGGGCAATAAGAGTGAAACTCCATCTCAAAAAAATACATAATAATAATCTAAGTTAAATATAAATTAAATGTGTGTGTGTGTGTGTGTGTGTGTGTGTGTGTGTGGTGACTGTCCTAACTACTAAAATAGGTTAGGACCATTTTTTTTTCTCTCAAACATATAATCCTGAGAAGACAATCCAACCTTCATGTACACTTTGGGAGGCCAAGGTGGGTGGATCACAAGGTCAGGAGATTGAGACCATCCTGGCGAACACGGTGAAACCCCATCTCTTCTAAAAATATGAAAAAAAACCAAATTAGCTGGGCATGGTGGCAGGCACCTGTAGTCCCAGTTACTCGGGAGGCTGAGGCAGGAGAATGGCATGAACTCGGGGGATGGAGCTTGCAGTGAGCCAAGATCACGCCACTGCACTCCAGCCTGGGTGACAGAGCGAGACTCCATCTCAAAAAAAAACAAAAACAAAACAAACAAAAAAAAACTTCATGTACATTTCTGCTACCTGAGGAACTATTTAAACATTTATAAAGAAATTTTATTCAATTGTCATGTTTAATGCATATTTTCTTGTAGAATAAAAATTGTCTCATGGGACAAGTCTGATGTTATAACAGTAGTTTAAAGGATAATAAAAAATATGTTTTGCTCATGAGACATTTCTGAAAAAGGCTCCAATAATATATTTATTTCGGCCGGGAGCAGTGGCTCATGCCTGTAATACCAGCACTTTGGGAGGCTAAGAAGGGTGGATCACGAGGTCAGGAGTTCAAGACCAGCCTGGCCAAGATGGTGAAACCCTGTCTTTACTAAAAATACAAAAATTAGCCAGGCATGGTGGCGGGCGCCTGTAATCCCAGCTACTCGGGAGGCTGAGGCAGAGAATCACTTGAACCCAGGAGGCAAAGGCTGCAGTGAGCTGAGATCGTGCCACTGCACTCCAGCCTGGGTGACAGAGTGCGACTCTGTCTCAGGAAAAAAAAAAAACCTATTTCACTGGAGAAGTTATAAACTGTTAAATAAGGTATTCCAGAAACAATGTATTGAGAAAATCCAACTAAATTGACAGGATTGCTTTTGTAATTGCAGATTGATGACAATCAGATTCACTGAGAGTGAAAAACTGTTTTGACTATTATAAACTTGTCATTGGATGGCTTATGTACCTGATAATAGAACCTCATGTGTGTTCTGTTACTGACGTTTAATATGACTAAATGCAGCAAGGCTTTAATGCGTTATGGCAAAGCATATTTTCACCAGGTAAACAACCTTTTATAGTCTACTGACTGAGGACAGAAAAACCCTTTATAGTCTAGAACCCAGAGATTGAGTCTGCTTGCCATCTACACTGAAGCAAGACTTCAGGACCTTGAACCTTAGGTTGATAATCTCACAACTGAGAAGGGACCCTCCAAATTCTTGCAATTGTATGCCCATTGGAGTTTTTTTTTTTTTTTTTTTGAGACGGAGTCTTGCTCTGTTGCCCAGGCTGGAGGGCAGTGGTGCGATCTCGGCTCACTGCAAGCTCCACCTCCTGGGTTCATGCCATTCTCCTGCCTCAGCCTGCCTAGTAGCTGGGACTACAGGTGTCCACCACCACGCCCAGCTAATTGTTTTGTATTTTTAGTAGAGACGGGGTTTCACCGTGTTAGCCAGGATGGTCTCAATCTCCTGACCTGGTGATCCTCCCACCTAGGCCTCCCAAAGTGCTGGGATTACAGGCGTGAGCCACCACACCCAGCCGCAGATATTAAGGTAAAGTTAAACAGGGAAGTTTCTCCTAAAAAGCAAACGGCAGCTTTGATGTAGATCGCTTTCTTCACAAGATGAAAAATCAAGACATCTCTACTATCATGACACTCTTAGATTACTGTTTTTTTCTTATGGCTCTGCAAACAACAGAAATTAAAAGGGGCCTCTTGTGTGCACTCATGGGGTACACTTTTATATGTAGAAGATTTTTCAGCCAACATTATATATGAACAAACTTATGCCTTCATAAGTAAAAGATGAAGGGCCAATGAGGATGAGAAATTTTAATGGGACATCTGTTGCCTCGTAATATCAGAAACAGAATATTGGTTCACTGCAGTTAACCTAATTCATAAGTTAAAGAGAACTTATTCAGAATAGATTATAGAGCATTGCCAGGAGGCCATTACTCTTCAATGGCTATCATTTGTTAGGTATTTTTGTTCCCCATGGTTTAGAGTAAATGAGGCAATGGTTAGAAATTTATTCCCCCTAATAGGGCTCTATAGCATATTCTATTGTAAAGGCTATGGTTACACAATAGACTTTAATTTTTCTTTTTAAAGTTGTGCAAAATAATAGAATTTCTCTAGATTACTTACTGGATGAACAGAGAAGTATCTCTGCAGTTGCTAAAACTTGTAGTTGTACATAGAAAAATACATCGGGTATTAACAGAGATTCAGTTGTAGGAGATTAATAAATAGGCTGCTTGGTTGAAATGAGGAGACCATTTATTTACCTAATTATTTGATCTATTTAATGTTAGTTGGTGGGCTCATGAGACCCTGGCTAAAAAGCATACTTGAGGCCAGGCATGGTGGATCATGCCTGTAATCCTAGCACTTTGGGAGGCCGAGGTGGGCAGATCACGAGGTCAAGAGTCCGAGACCATCCTGGCCAACATGGTGAAACCCCGTTTCTACTAAAAATACAAAAATTAGCTGGACATGGTGGTTCGTGCCTGTAGTCTCAGCTACTTGGGAGGCCGAGGCAGGAGAATCGCTTGAACCTGGGAGGCAAGGCAGAGGTTACAGTGAGCCGAGCTCACGCCACTGCACTCTAGCCTGGCAAAAGAGCAAGACTCCGTCTCAAAAAAAAAAAAAGCATACTTGAAACTCTTGTTATTATCTTTCTTCTAGTCAAAATAGTAGTCTCCCTACTGCATTGTATTCTCTCAAAAGTTATGTTTGCATGCAGTTATCTCTAGAATGTCAAATGATCTCTCTTTAACAGCAATCACAAAAACTCAAATGCATATGTGACCATGAGGACACCATAATCTATGAATGACCTGATAAGGACAAAAACTAAAAGTAATGGAAACTGAGAGTGGCATTAAGACAGAGTTTTGGTCACACTCTTACCTATGTGAGAACTTAACCAAAAGGGGGGAATTTTATAAACAACATTATTGAAGGCCATCATTCTGGATTGAGCTTGTGCATTACGCCCAAAGAGACCAAACCAAACCAAATGGAGTCACTCATGCTAAATGTGACATAATCAAACTGAAAATGTAAGGAAATAGGTAGATCCTAAAACAGGCCAGGTTTGGTTATTCTTTTGAAAACAGCAGATTTCAACACAAGGAGGTCACCTGTACTGTAACCCTTAAAAAAAAATAATAACCTGAAGTCCTTGTTTCCACTTTGCAAAAGCTACAGTTCTGCTATTTCACAATGGGATTTGAGAATAAATAAGTAGATTTTTGATGGTGACAGAATAATATCAATGTCTAAAGCTTTGGTCTAGCTCTCAAAATTGAAAAGATGATCAAAAGGGAGAAATTGTTAAATTAATTATGCCTAAAGCTGCTCCCTTTTCTGTTTAACTTTGGTCACTAGGTTTTTTTTTAAACATTGTAAACTGAAACCTAACTGGATATATAAATAGACTGTAATCCATTATTGTACCAACCACTGTGTTTTTGCCAATAAAAGGACATCAAGTGTTCAAATTATGTTTAAATAAGGCAAATCCCAACCTGTAATCAATCTGGCTGTTTCTGTACCTCACTTCTATTTTCTGTATGTCACTTTGCTTTTTCCATCCACAAACCTGTTTTCATAATGTGGCTTTGCCAGAGTCTCTCTGAGCCTACTCTGGATCCACAGGCTGCCCAATTTGCAAATCATTCTATGCTCTATTAAACTCTGTTGGATTTAATTTCTCTAAAATTTTAAAGTTTTTCTCTTCTAAAAGTTTTCAAATATTTTCTTCTCTCTCTCTCTCTTTTTTTTTCTTGAGACGGAGTTTCACTCTTGTTGGCCAGGCTGGAGTGCAGTGGTGCGATCTCGGCTGACTGCAACCTCAGCCTCCCAGGTTCAAGCAATTCTCCTGCTTCAGCCGCCCACGTAGCTGGGATTACAGACATGTGCCATCACGCCCGGCTAATTTTGTATTTTTAGTAGAGACAGGGTTTCCCCATGGTGGTCAGGCTGATCTCGAACTCCTGACCTCAGGTGATCCACCCACCTCAGCCTCCCAAAGTGCTGGGATTAGGCATGAGCCACCGCACGCGGCCTAGTTTTCAAAAAAAAAATTTTTTTGAGACAGTTTCGCGCTGTCACCCAGGCTGGAGTGCAGTGGCGTGATCTCAGCTCACTGCAAGCTCCGCCTTCCAGGTTCATACCATTCTCCTGCCTCAGCCTCCCGAGTAGCTGGGACTACAGGCGCCCGCCACCATGCCCAGCTAATTTTTTGTATTTTTAGTAGAGACGGGGTTTCACCGTGTTAGCCAGATGGTCTCAATCTCCTGACCTCGTGATCCACCTGCCTCAGCCTCCCAGTGTTGGGATTACAGGCGTGAGCCACAGTGCCGGCTCAAATATTTTCAATGATAAAAATAAATAATGTGCTGTTGGGCTTTGATTTTCTAAACGCATCCCTCAGCTATTTCCTCAAATTATTCTGTCTTCAAAATGCTTCTCCAATATTTTTTTTTTTTTTTGAGACAGAGTCTCATTTTACCACGCAGTGTGGATGGCAGTGGTGCAGCCAATCATGGCTTACTGCAGCCTTGACCTTCCAGACTCAAGCAATCCTCCTGCCTCTGCCACCTAAGTATTGGGACTATAGGCATGTACAACCATGGTTGGCTAATTTTTTCATTTTTTTAATGGAAACAAAATCTTATTATGTTGCTCAGGCTGCGCTGGAACTCCTGAGCTCACATAATTCTCCCATCTTAGCCTCCCAAAGTGCTAGGATTACAGGTCTGAGCCACCGTGTTTGCAAAATGGTAGCAATTTTTCATCCCCCCTGTATCCATGCCCAATGCCAGATGCTTTTACAGTTGTTTCCATCAAGATTCAGAATCTGTTTTCCAAACCCTAGATCAGGCTGGCCTTATTTGCTCAGGGCAGTAGAAACCTGTGAACATGGCAATGAGCTAGTTTGGGGCCTAGGCTCAAATGGTCTTGAGTGCTTCTGTTTTTCTTTTAGAATGTTGACATCACCTTGGAAAAAAGCCCATGTTAGCCAGCTGGAAAATAAGGTATCATGGGGAGGAGAAGCAAGGTGTCCCTGTTGACAACCCCAGAAGCAGAACATCACCCCCAGAAGCACAGCTGCCTAGTCAACAAGCAGCTGACGACATATGACTGAAGGAGCTCAGCTGAAACCAGAAGAATGGCCCCACTGAGCCCAACCTAAATGGCTGACCATCTCAATTATGAACTAATAAGTTTTGGATGATTTGTTATGCTGCAATAGCTAACTAATATATGCACCCAGTGCAGATAGGATGCCAGGATTCAATGACAGGTTGATTACTATTTACGTTCTAACAGTGGGCACCCTATAGGTACTGATTTTTTCCCCTGATAAGAGAATGTTGAGTAATGCAGAAATACAGGTAGATATGTATGCATGTGATTGGTGCTTATACCCACACAGTCCCACACACCACAGGAGAAAACAGGTAACTACAGCCTGACTATTAGGGCCAAGGCCAATAGCAAAATAAGTTTTGCCTTTAGTCTGTTTTCTCCATATCTAAACATTTGAGGTCAAGAGTGTGGACAGATCTGAAGACACAGAGTTTTATTATCCTGTGGCCCCAACATTCTTTCTTCACTGTCTGATCTCTGGAAGAAAAGTGGGCAACAGGTGGCCAGCAGTGGTCTACCTGTGGTTATTTTACTCCTGCTGCCATCTGCTCTTTTTATGGCCACTATCTGTTCCACCCTTAGAACTGAAGAAAGATATTGGCAGGGAGAGACTCTGCCTTCACTTCTGGCAGAAAAGGGATGTTCAGTTCATTCACCCCCCTGACATCAGAGCTGAACTTCAATGTGGCAGCTATAGGCCACGTGTGCCTCCTGAGTGACTGGAATGTGGCTGGTCTGAACTGCAATGTGCTAGAAAGGTAAAATACAGAGTTAGTTTCAAAGATTTAGTTTCAAATGTTTATATACATTATTAATAATTATACATTCCTCACACATTAAAATGATAATATTATGGACATATTGGGTTAAATTGTTACAATCAATTCAACCTGTTCCTTGTTTCTTTTTCAAGTTTGTCTACTAGAAAATTTAAGATTCACATGTGGCTCACATTTTATTTCAGAAGATTACCTCCTTTTTAAAATCTCAGGCTGCCTGCTCAAAGGACCAGAGCCAGGAAGGTCATAAAATCTGAAATTTTAAAATAATTATTGTTACATTCTTTTCATTTTTGAATAGCCACTATATATATAAATATAAATATATATAAATATATAAATATAAATATATATAAAATATATAAATATAAATATATAAAAAATATATAAATATAAATATATAAAAATATATATAAATATAAATATATAAAAAATATAAATATAAAAATATAAAAATATATAAACATAAATATATAAAATATATATAAATATAAATATATAAAAATATATAAATATAAATATATAAAAATATATATAAATATAAATATATAAAAATATAAATATAAATATATAAAATATATAAATATAAATATATAAAAATATATAAATATAAATATATAAATATATATAAATATAAATATATAAATATAAATATATATAAATATATAAATATATATAAATAACATATATAAATACATATATAAATATATAACTAAATATATATAAATATATATATAAATAAATAAATATATATATATAAATATATATATAAATAAATATATATATATATATATATTTTTTTTTTAGACAGAGTTTTGCTCTTGTTGCCCAGGCTGGAGTGCAATGGCACAATCTCGGCTCACCGCAACCTCCGCCTCCCAGGTTCTAGCGGTTCTCCTGCCTCAGCCTCACGAGTACCTGGGATAACACACATGGGCCACCACAACCCGCTAATTTTATATTTTTTGTAAAGACTGAGTTTCTCCATGTTGGTCGGGCTGGTCTCTAACTCCCGACCTCAGGTCATCTGCCCGCTTCGGCCTTCCAAAATGTTGGGATTACGGGCGTGAGCCACCGTGACCGGCCCCATATATTATTTATAAGTGCATATGACCTTACACACAAGGTTAAATGCAAATAACCTCTGGGGTGGGCCTGGCTCAGCTCAGGGAGGAAGCCCTGTCAGAGAAGGATGCAGCCCAAGCTGTCACTCTTCTTTCAGCCCCGCATCTCATCACATCTTCCGTCAATCATGGCCTGAGGGGGCGGGGATTTAAATGTTATCCAATCAGAGACGCCAGGCAGGGAACCGTCCAATCAGGCACGCAGGTGAAGCGGACAGGGCGGCTTCCGGGTTTGGCGGGGCCTTTGTCTCTCGCTGTGGCCTGAGCTCCAGGTCTCGTCTTCAGCGCTCTGTGTCCTCTGCTCCTAGAGGTCCAGGCTCTGTGGCCTTGTGACCTGCAGGTATTGGGAGATCTACAGCTAAGACGCCAGGAACCCCTGGAAGCCTAGAAATGGTGAGAGTGCCGGGTCCGACATCCCCAGAGAGGGGAGGGGCTGGTTGTAATGGGTGGGAAGTGGCTGTGGCGGGACTCAGGCCTCCCGGCAGTCAGCTGCTCAATCTGCGCCCCGAGTTCTCCTTGCCCAGCTGGGCCTCAGTCCCCATCAGCCTTAAGATGGCGGCTGCGCTGACAGGCGGGCCCCAGCACGTCCTGTCTCTTCCTTGCGCAGTGACTGTGCCCTGGCCTGGAGCCCTCTCTGGGCAGCTCTGCATCCGCAGCGCCGCGTCTCTCCCAGACTGTGCAGGGACCACGGGAGGATCGTCACGGGAGAATCGTCACGGGAGAATCCTGACTTGGGGTGCGAGTTCATGAATGGGAAGAACTTTGGTCCTGGGTTCCTAGTTCCTCTTTTCTCCTATTAAAAATGTACAGACCGGGAGGGGTGGCTCACGTCTGTAATCCCAGTACTTTGGGAGGCCGAGGCGGGCGCATCACTAAGTCAGGAGTTCAAGACCAGCCTGGCCAGCATAGTGAAACCCCGTCTTTACTAAAAATACAAAAATTTGCCGGGCATGGTGGCACACGCCTGTAGTCCCAGCTACTTGGGAGACTGAGGCAGGAGAATCACTTGAACCTGGGAGGTGGAGATTGCAGTGAGCCGAGATAGCGCCACTGCACTACAGCCTGTGTAACAGAGCAAGACTCCGTCTCGGGAAAAAAAAAAATGTACAGAAGTCACCGCAAAAATATTAAAGAAATTAATCAAAGAGTGATTAAAAAACTGTTGAGCACCCAGCTGTGGTTTGTAATTTGTTGTTCATGGCGGGGCTTGAAGGAAAGACTTTTATAAGGTGCATGATGAAGAAAGCCAAATTCAGTAATTGGTTAGGTACCGTTATGTAGTTTCTTAGTTTGTACAATAAAGGTGAAAATTTTCTGGTTGTGTAATCAGAGCTTAATTGGCAGTATACACTTGATTAAGCCTGAATTTTGTGTCTTTCAGTGTAGTAATTTTCAAAACGATGCGCTTGAGTTAGATTTTTTTTTTTTTTTTTTTGAGATGGAGTCTCACTCTTGTCGCCCAGGCTAGAGTGCAGTGGCACAATCTCGGCTCACTACAACTTCTGCCGCTGCCCGTGTTCAAGCTTCTCCTGCCTCAGCCTTTTGAGTAGCTGGAATTACAAGCGCCTGCCACCCTGCCCAGCTAATTTTTGTACTTTTAGTAGAGACGGGGTTTCACCATGTTGGCCTGGCTGGCCTCGAACTCTTGACCTCAGGTGATCCGCCTGCCTTGGCCTCCCAAAATGCTGGGATTACAGGCGTGAGCTATCACGCCCAGCCACGTTAGATCTTTTTAAAAGTAGGAACCCAGGGTCTAGAGACACCTCAGTCTAATTGCCTGCCACTCAATTATTTTCACACTCCATGGGGAACTGATTTTCTGCTGCATTTTTCACCTGTGTCCCAAGCAGGGTCTTAAGTCTAACCCCCGTCCCCCATTTCTCCAGCCTCACTCTGGCTTGCAGTAAGATACTAAATTTCCAGTTCTTTCTGGCGTTCCCAAATGCCAACTTTTCCTCCCTAATTCACATTATCACCTATTTGTCCTTTAGTGTACTTTTTTTACACCGTATTTTAATTAGTTATTTTCTGACAAAGTATTAAATGGTGCTTTTAATAAGATTTGTTATCTGTTTGTAAATATTTCCCATGTGAAGAAAGCAAAGAATAATCCCCTGACACTGTGTTGTAAAAACTCTCTGTGCTTCTTCTCCTTGTATCTTCTCTGGGCACAGAGATCTTGTCTCAGGATGTTTTTGGGTCAAGGTTTTCCTTTGGAAACTTTATGGGGTGTTGTGTCCTCAGTCACCCTTCAGTTTTTTTCTGGTCCTGGGTTTCAGTACTGTCTGGGGATAAACCAAGATATCCGCCATGGTTATGTCAGCTAGAGTGTCTAGTTGATATCAGCTTCTGGGTTATTTTCTCCCATAGGAGAACCTGAAGTCTGGAGTGTATCCTCTCAAGGAAGCAAGTGGATGCCCTGTGGCTGACAGGAATCTTCTGGTGTACTCTTTTTATGAAAAGGTAGCCCCTTGAGATGTTAACATTGTCTTCACCCAACCCAGCTTTCGTTTCTTGGAGACACATTGCTGGTCAACCAATCAGACTGTGGCATTGAGGGGAAAACAAATAATTTTTGCCTCTGGATTGTCTAAGGGGGCAGAAAAATAGTGAAATAAATATAGTGAAAGTAAAATAGTGGAAAAAAGTGGAACATTTGTGACAGAAAAAATAGTATCCCAAAAGACAAAAAGAAAAAGAAAAACACTGACCCCAGTGAGATGGTGTAAGAACTTGCAAAGTTAAATGCCCATGGGACAGTCACTGGGGCATAGTGTGGTATCTCCTGAGTGGGTGGTTCTTGAGCACATAAGTGAGCAGGAGTGGGCGGAAGACTGTTTCAAGTGATTGAATGGCCTGACTTGAAACATGAGTCAGACACATCTGTTTTTTCATCAGCACTGCCAATCCCTGGGTTTGTCACCTTGAAAAGATTTGTTCACTTATTTTAACCTCAGTTTTTTAGCTGTAAATTCTATTAGTAGGGCTTGAAAGGTAGGAAAATATTTACCAAAGGCATAAAAGTGGTGGGTTTAAGAAAAAAATAGTATCTAATAATATATTCCATTCATTAAAAATTCTCTATTCCCTTTTTACCCCCAGGGTGAGTTTAGGAATTTTCTCAGGTGTGTTTTTTATGGCTGGGTGATTTCAAACAGAATTCTAAGGCTCAGCTTTTAGAATGCTACCAAGGAAATGAGCAGGGAAAATCTCTCTTCCATTTTTTTTGTAGAAAATAAATACATTTCTACAAGAAAATGTGGTAGATAATTGGTGAGTTACATAGATTCATGAAAACATCAGTTTCTCTCTCTGCAGGGTAAATTTGTGACAGGTAAATATCTCTGTTCAAATCCTGTTATCTTGATTTCTGAGTTTCATGCTAAATTTTATGAGATGAAACTTGGTACCACCTAGAAGTTTTCCCATATGACTAATTGTTTACTAAATGATTCTTAATGGAATTAATAAAATAATGCATACATTATGTGAAAGAAATAGATATTTTGCTTTTTTTATTGAGGTATAAATTGCAAACACCTTAAAATTTCCTTCCCTTATATGAACACTGTGACTAATTTTGCTAGATTTTTCAAACACATAGTTTCAAAAACCAAGTGAGTAACTCTAACATAGAAATTAAAGCTTGAGCCCAGTGACTCAGAGCTAAGGCTAATATTGAGCCTACAAAAGGAGTTTGTTACAGGCCCAGTTAGTTTTTTTCTGGGGAGCCTCCCCTGCAGATGTCCTAGCCTGCTCACTCTAGCTGTGGAAGAAGCTTTTCTGCTGAGAGAAGCTACAGAGTCCTGGAAAGGTGGGAACCCACAGGCAGATGCAGTTAAGGTTAAGATGGTAGGACATTGAGAGGGTCTTACTGATGATAAAGTTGTTATTGTTTGAAGGCAGTTTCTAGACTTTGTAATACCTAACAAAGTTAGATTTATGTTAAAAATTTGAATTCCAAAGGACTATTGCAACAGGAGGAAATACCACCTGTAAGAACCTTAAGGATTGCAAAGTTTAGGCAGAAAAGGGCTTTCTTTCATGGGGAGGAGCAAACAAAATTAGAAGTTGGAGACTGCCGGATGCTGTGGCTCACACCTGTAATCTCAGCACTTTGGGAGGCTGAGGCAGGAGGATCATGAGGTCAGGAGATGGAGACCATCCTGGCTAACATGGTGAAACCCCGTCTCTACTAAAAATACAAAAAAATCAGCCGGGCGTGGTCGCGGGCGCCTGTAGTCCCAGCTACTCGGGAGGCTGAGGCAGGAGAATGGCGTAAACCCAGGAGGCGGAGCTGGCAGTGAGCCTAGATCGCGCCACTGCACTCCAGCCTGGGTGACAGGGCCAGACTCCATCTCAAAAAAAAAAAAAAAAAAAGAAGTTGGAGGGGACTGGCAAATGAAGGGTGAAATAATCAGATTTTAGATCAGAGAATGTTTTACCCTGAAGTCAGCATGTTCTTAGGAGGGACATAAAATGGAGTTGTATATTGGCTCAGATTGAGGGTAGCTCCAAGTTCAGGAGCCTGTGAAAAATTTTATTTAGACCACTGAAGACACATTCAGCTGATTTTTTTCAATGAGAAAAAGAAAATGTGCAGAGTTCTTATCGGAAAGGGGTCACAATCCACACCCCAAGAGAGGGTTCTTGGATTTCGCTCAAGAAAGAATTCAGGGTGAGTCTACAGAGTAAAGTAAAAGCAAGTTTATTAGGAAACAGAAGGAATAAAAGAATGGCTTACTCTATAGGCAGAGCAGCCCTGAGGGCTGCTGGTTGCCCATTTTTATGGTTATTTCTTGATTATATGCTAAACAAGGGGTGGATTATTTTTGCCTCCCAATTAGACAATATAAAGTAATTTTCTGATGTTTCCATGATGTCTCCATGGCATTTTGTAAACTGTCATGGCACTGGTGGGAGTGTAGCAGTGAGGACGACCAAAGGTCACTCTCATCCCATCTTGGTTTTGGTGAGTTTTATCCACCTTCTTTACTGCAACCTGTTTTATCACCCAGATCTTTATAACCTGTATCTTGTGCTGAACTCTTGTCTCATCCTGTGACTTAGAATGCCTAACCATCTGGGAGTGCAGCCCCGTAGGTCTCAGCCTCATTTTACCCAGCCCCTATTCGAAATGGATTTGCCCTGATTCAATACACCTCTGACATTTCTCCTTTTTTTTTTTTTTTTTTTAATCTGAGACGGAGTCTCACTCTGTTGCCCAGGCTGGAGTGCAACGGCATCATCTCGGCTCACTGCAGCCTCCACCTACCGGGTTCAAGTATTTCTCCTGCCTCAGCCTCCCCAGTAGCTGAGATTACAGGCGCCTGCCACCACGCCTGGCTAATTTTTGTACTTTTTTTTTTTTTTTTTTAGTCCAATCAGTTTACTCTGCTTTCTCCATCTCCTCCTCCCATTAGTCAGCCATTGGAACTGGGAAACCTCCTACTCTCCCCCTCTTTGTACTCTTTCCACAATTCATCTTGTCTTTCTGCAGCCATGTCTTCTTAATACAGACTGAAGTTTCTGTCATTGAGAACAGAGTGATCCATAAACCTGGTCATCGCACTTTTTATGAGACAGTAATGTGGGCCCCAGATCCATGGCATGGTTTCCTCTGGATGCACTCCCGGATCTAATTTTTGTATTTTTAGTAGAGACGGGGTTTCACCATGTTGACCAGGATGGTCTCCGTCTCTTGACCTCGTGATCCACCTGCCTCGGCCTCCCAAAGTGCTGAGCCATCGTGCCTGGCCGTAATCTCTGACTTTTTTTTTTTTTTTTCTTGAGACGGAGTCTCGCTCTATTGCCCCGGCTGGAGTTCAATGGCATGATCTCAGCTCACTGCAACCTCCGCCTCCCGGGTTCAAGTTATTCTCCTGCCTCAGCCTTCTGAGTAGCTGGGATTATAGACGCACGCCACCACGCCTGGCCAGTTTTTGTATT
This sequence comes from Pan troglodytes, assembly GCF_028858775.2. NCBI lineage: Eukaryota > Metazoa > Chordata > Mammalia > Primates > Hominidae > Pan > Pan troglodytes. The sequence goes on from NC_072418.2 coordinate 23,446,185, forward strand.
TTTAGTAGAGATGGAGTTTCACCATGTTGATCAGGCTGGTCTCAAACTCCTGACCTTGTGATCTGCCTGCCCCGGCCTCCCAAAGTGCTGGGGTTACAGGCGTGAGCCACCGTGCCCGGCCAATCTCTGACTTCTTTAAGCAGTGTTTTGTGATTCTTGTCATAGGGATCTTTCACCATTCTGATTAGCTGTATTCCTAGATATTCTATTCTTTTTGTGGCAGTTGTGAATGGGATTATGTTTTTGATTTGGCTTTTGGCTTGGATGTTTTGATGTACAGAGATTCTACTGATTTTTGTACCTGTATTTTGTATCCTGAAACTTTGCTAAAGTTGTTTATTAGTTTAAAGAGCTTTCCTGCTGAGACTATAGGGTTTTGAAGATACAGAATCATGTCATCTGCACACAGGGATAGTTAGACTTCCTTTCTTCCTGTTTGGATGCCTTTTTTCTTTTCTTTTCTTTTCTTTTTTTTTTTTTTGAGACAGAGTCTTGCTCTCGCCAGGCTGGAGTGCAGTGGTGTGATCTCGGCTCACTGCAACCTCCGCCTCCCAGGTTCAAGCAATTCTCCTGCCTCAGCCTCCTGAGTACCTGGGACTACAGGCGCATGCCACCATGCCAAGCTAAGTTTTGTATTTTTAGGAGAGACGGGGTTTCACCATGTTGGCCAGGATGGTCTCGATCTCTTGACCTCATGATCCGCTCACCTCAGCCTCCCAAAGTGCTGGGATTACAGGCGTGAGCCCCCATGCCCGGCAGATGCCTTTTATTTTCATCTCTTCTCTGATTGCTCTGGCCAGGATTTCCAATTTTATGTTGAATAGGATGTTTGAGAGAAGGCATCCTTATCTTGTGCCAGTTTTCAAGGAGGAATGCTTCCAGCTTGTGTCCATTCAGTGTGTTGGCTGTAAGTTTGTCATTGATGTCTCATTGTTTTGAAGTATATACCTTCAATGCCTAGTTTGTTAAGGGTTTTAAACATGAAAAATGTTAAATTATATTGAAAGTGTTTTTAGTATCTATTGAGATAATCTTGGTATTTGTTATTAGTTCTCTTTATGTGATGAATAACATTTATTGATTGTATATTGAACCAACTTGCCTCCCAGAGATGCAGCCTACTTGATTATAGTGGCTTAGCTTTTTGATGTTCTTCTGAATTCAGTTTCCCAGTATTTTGTTGAGGGTATTTTCATCAATGTTCATCAAGGATATTGGTCTGAAGTTTTCTTTTTTTTTTTTTTTATCTCTGCCAGGTTTTGATATCAGAATGATGCTATTCTTATATATAATGAGTTGAAAAGGAGTCCTTTCTTTTCAATATTTTGAAATATTTTTAGTAGAAGTGGTACTAGCTCTTTTTTGTACATCTGGTAGAGTTCAGCTAGGAATTTGTCTGGTTCTTTGCTTTTTTTTGGCTAGTAGGCTATTTCTTACTAATTCAATTTTGGAGCTTGTTATTGGTCTATTCAGGGATTCAGTTTCTTATTTGTTCAGTCTCTGGAAAATGTGTCTTTGCTCCCAGGTTACTATTCTCAAGCTTGGCCCAAATAAACTCTTATATTCATGTTGCCTCAGCTTTTTCCTTTTAGGTAGTCATATCACGTAGAATGAGCTAGAGCAGCCTCTATGAGGGGATCTCTCCTTTGATTGTACTCCACTTGCTGTAATACCCAAGAATGCAGAGTGTGGTTGATCCTACCTAGAATCTGCACATAAGGTCTGGCCTATTCCTGGGATTTACAGGACACGGCCAGACTTTAGATTGAGAATGTACAGAAAACCAACAGGAGGCATTTTCTCCATTGTGAGTTGTCAACATAGACATCTTAAAGCTCCCTTTGAGAGTGTGGTTCTTTAAGCTTTTCAGATCTTTTTCAGTGATTTGCCACAGTTATGTGAGAGGCTCCAGATATAAATAGAATCTGATGACAGAATCAGCATTTTAAGAGTGAGATATCAAAGTCATAATGTATCCATAGCCATGACCACAACTATACCTACCTGTAAAATGTGATACTGGAGTACAGTATTCTTGTCTTTCTCCTTACCCAAAAGCTAGCAAATTGGGACAAGTGATTAGGTTCTGGAGCTCCACCAGGCCATTTTCTATTTAGAATCAGCCTGAATCTCTCCAGCCTGGATTATCACTGGGCCATCAGCCCAGGGTCACTAAGAACCCTCTCACAATCACCTAGACGTCTTTGAGACATTTGAGGATGTCCAGGGCAGAATTGTGTCAGGCTGACAAGAGTGGTTAGTTCTGCTTCTGGCTTGGTGTAAGAGAAATGAGTCATTCTGTGTGTGTGTGGTTTTTTTTAGGGTTTTTTTTTTTCTTTTTTTAGATGGAGTATTGCTCTATCGCCCAGGCTGGAGTGCAGTGGCACGATCTCGGCTCACTGCATCCTCCGCCTCCCGGGTTCAAGTGACTCTTCTGCCTCAGCCTCCCGAATAGCTGGGAATACAGGCACTTGCCACCATGCCTGGCTAATTTTTGCATTTTTAGTAAAGACAGGGTTTCACCATATTGCACAGGCTGGTCTTGAACTCCTGACCTTGTGATCCGCCCACCTCAACCTCCCAAAATGCTGGGATCACAGGTGTGAGCCACCATGCCTGGCAATTCTGTGTTTTTTTCTCCCCTTATACAAGAGATAACTTTGGTTGGTACCCAGATGAGAGTTTCTCAAGTTTCCTGGTACTTGGATGAAAGCAATAGGAGGTCTGGTGACTCAAACAGATAAAGTAATTGTTTTCATTTTATATGGCCATTCAAAAAACAGATGAAGCAGTCATGATCCTTACTACCCAGGAACATGTCTAGACTAACAACTGGATACATGGGTGAATTAAGCATTATATGGTTGGTACAATGAATAGATGTGTCCAAAAAAAATTGGGGCCACTGTTTTATATTGTTACTTCTGATACCATCAGCTGAAGGGATATTTATGGAGTGAAGATTTGTTATTATTTGTGTTTCCTTTACTTTGCTAAGAATATATATTTATCTTCTAGTATAATTATTCTAAAGAACTTTAATAAATTTGTTTAAATTGCTTATTAGTATATGTTATAAAATTGACAGGGCAGTGGCAAAAATAGATTAAAGTTACATAAGCTCTGGGATTTAAGATTCTCTTATGTAAGCTTGGGAAAAACAGAACTGGAAATACCCTGGTGGCAGAGAGAACATAATTCTACATAGGGTCCTTTCCCTGCCCAAATTCTGTTCAGATTCACGCTTTTTGGAGGCCTTATTTATGTCTGGCCCCGCTCTGGAGCCTTACCTCACAAAACTGATTTATAAAAATCAGAGTTTTGGCTGGGTGTGGTGGCTCACACCTGTAATCCCAAGCACTTTGGGAGGCCGAGGCAGACAGATCATGAGGTCGGGAGTTTGAGACCAGCCTGACTAACATGGTGAAACCCCGTCTCTACTAAAAATACAAAAATTAGCCGGGCGTGGTGGCACATGCCTGTAATCCCAGCTGCTCAGGAGGCTGGGGCAGGAGAATCGCTTGAACCCGGGAGGCGGAGGTTGCATTGAGCCAAGATTGTGCCACTGCACTCCAGCCTGGCGACAGAGCGAGACTCCATCTAAAAAAAAAAAAGACTGGAGTTTTGTCTGGTGAGTCCTGTGAGCTGGTGCTCACAATTTTCTGAAACCCAAAAACAGATAAATGACAGAAATAAACTATTTATTTTAGGATCTTATTTTTTGAATTTTGTATTAAAACCAGTGCTTACAGAAACATTCCATTTAGCACCTTGTTTTCTGTTTCTGCCAATCTAGCAGTTGCTCCACAAGCCACAAACAAGTAAATGTATACACAATAAAAATTTCTCTAAACTACATTAAACTTTTTCTATGTTCTTCTCATCTGCCTGTATTTAACTTTTATTCTGTACATTTAAAACAAAATCAATGACAGAGAAACAGAGGAAGATATAAAAATGCTGAACCCTTTATCTAAGTCCTGGGAATTATTGAACACTTAGTATCAACTTCCAGGGTGTTATTAGGATTAAATCACAAAATGTGTTATTCCCAGCACAGTGCTCTGTAACATACCCTTGAGCACATAGTACCTGCTTAATAAACATTGCATTTGTATATGTGTACATGTTATTTTCCAAAGGCAGATTTATTCAGACATTGCCGCCTTCTGTTTGTTCTGTAAACTTTAAAGAGCCAGCGAAGAATATAAAAATTTAAGATGGAGATTGGTTTTATTTGTACCAGAAGTATTTGTGTTGTGACAAGAGTGCTAAGTGTAAGGGACTCTGTGCTGTACCTGCTTCTCTAACTAATGCTAATGAGCCCAGGGGGAACAACATCAGCATTGACAGGGAACTTGTTTGAAACACCCATTCATGAACCCTTTTCAAACTTGCAGATCCACATTACGTAGAGTGGGGCCAAAATTACCAAACGAGTTTTAAGCTCATTAAAGTTTGAGAGGCAGTGCTTAGCTAAGTGGTTATCAGCCCCGTCTTGTTTTTTTGTTTTGTTTTGTTTTTGTTTTTGAGACAGGATCTCACTCTGTCACCCAGTCTGGAGTGCAATGGCATAATCTCGGCTCAGTGAAACCTCCGCCTCCTGGGTTCAAGCCATTCTTATGCCTCAGCCTCCTGAGTAGCTGGGATTACAGGCACCCGCCACCATTCCTGGCTAATTTTTTGTGTTTTTAGTAGAGATGAGGTTACACCATGTTGGCCAGGCTGATCTTGAACTCCTGACCTCAGGTGATCCATGTGCCTCGGCCTCCCAAAGTGCCGGGATTACAAGTGTGAGCCACTGCGCCCGGCCTCTGCCCAGTCTTCTAATTAGGACTACATGGCAGAAATCTCTGTACTTATGCCCTTTCCACGGATTTCGTTTATTGTTCTGGGTGGAAGCATCCATGTTGTTTTAATGAAGTGCCTCATGTGACTCTAAGGTGAGGCCAGAATCAAGTGTGAGGGCTTCAATATACATTCACGAGAGCTAAGTGCCACCTTTACACTAAAGGGTGGTCACAGGGCCCGTTCTGTTTGGGTTTGGTAGGGACAGGGGAATGTGGCTCATATTTCCATTACTGTAGCAGAAATTGCTGGTGTCTGTGGCAGAGGAGGGCACCTAAGGACAGGAAAAGAGAAACATACTTTTATATTCATAGAGCAGCTCGTTGTTCCTGAATCCTTTCTGTTATAAAGGACAGAGAAATGGGTGGACTTTTTCTGCAGTACCTTCCTTCTGTTTGTGTGCGTGATGGTAGCAGACAAAAAGGTGGTGCTGACATTTTTAAAGGAACGTTCTCAAAATGCAGGTATAACTTGTTCAGAGAATGTTATCTAAAAAGGATTTTCAGAGAAAGAGAGAGAAAAAATGGCTTTTTTTCAGCTAAACGTGTCTCAGACGAAGAGCTGTGTGCACTCTGCTTCATGGAATGCCATGCGTTTAGTACTTGCAAATCTTTACTTCTCTATTTGTGTTTTTCCTTCTTAAGGAGTTTGTTTTAACTACACTTAAAAATTCTTATAATATTCAAGGCTATCTGCAAAACATTTCTTTACTATATACCAGAGCTTTCTCTACATTCTCTACATCATGGCTTCTTATATGCCACACAGAATTCCTACCATAAATTTATAATCGGCACTACTAAAAACGTTCCCTTTGTGGCTGTTAAACATGGGGAGATGTAGATACTCAAGATTCCTATTGGGGGAAAGCTGGGGTCCCTAGTAAAGATGGAGAATATGTAATGTTGAGGTTTCATCTGTTTTCTCTATTAACTCTATGCAGAACAGGATTAAGAAAATGCTTATTTAAACAGAATACCATTTATTACCCAGAAAGTTCTGAAAAAAATTATTAGGAGATACCTGCTCTCTAGGGTGCTAAAGAAAGACTACTTAAAATCACTGTTAAAAATAACAGAACATGGGAGATATCTGTATTTTGAACTTTGTATAAAACTGATGTATCTTTATGGTTGCATTCAGACTATACTGTTTGAGGGGCAATATCTTAGCAGTGATGCCGTGTTCTTCTATGTGCATCAGCACATCATAAAAATTTGTTGGCTGGGTGTGGTGGCTCACACCTGTAATCCCAGCACTTTGGGAGGGCGAGGTGGGCGGATCACCTGAGGTCGGGAGTTTGAGACCAGACTGACCAACATGGAGAAACCCCGTCTTTACTAAAAATACAAAATTAGCTGGGCATGGTGGTACATGCCTGTAATCCCAGCCACTTGGGAGGTTGAGGCAGGAGAATCGCTTGAACCCAGGAGGCGGAGGTTGCAGTGAGCCGAGATGGTGTCATTGCACTCCAGCCTGGGCAACAACAGCAAAACTCCATCTCAAAGAAAAAAAAAAGAAGAAAGAAATTTAGAAGTTCAGACTTTACTCCAGATCTTCTGAAGAAAAAAAATCTGCACAACAGGATCTCCAGTTTATTGTTCACCTTTAAAGTTGAGAGGTACCTTCGAACTCAACATGTCTTTTTTGTCTGAAAAATATACACAACTCAAACTTTATGATATAAATATAGCACTCAAAGTGTACAAATTTTTGTTTATGCCCTTAATTTTATGCTTCTCATCCAGAGAAGTATCATATATATACTGGTGTTATGGATCTTATGCCATTCTCTTCTCTCAGAGTTAGAGAAAACATTAGATAATATTTCTGTGTGAAAAATTATTGGGGCCGGGCATGGTGGCTCACACCTGTAATCCCAGCATTTTTGGAGGCCAAGGCGGGTGGCTCACCTGAGGTTGAGAGTTCATGACCAGCCTGACCAACATGGAGAAACCCCGTCTCTATTAAAAATACAAAATTAGCTGAATGTGGTGGTGCATGCCTGTAATCCCAGCTACTCGGGAGGCTGAGGCAGGAGAATCGCTTGACGCCAGGATGCAGAGGTTGCCTCTGTCTCAAAAAAAAAAAAAAATTATTGGATAATTTCAGTCATTCCTGCAAGTCAGAACCAATTCTCTTTATTCTCTCATTTCACTTTAATTCAAATAATAAATTCTGCCCGTGGCCACTTGGTAAATATACGTGTGTCTTATGTGCTTGTGTTTTTCAGGGGCCGTTGACATTTAAGGATGTGGCCATAGAATTCTCTCTGGAGGAGTGGCAATGCCTGGACACTGCTCAGCAGGATTTGTATAGAAAAGTGATGTTAGAGAACTACAGAAACCTGGTCTCCTTGGGTGAGAATAACTTTAGTACACAATTACTAATATACCCTAAAGGTTTCATTTCTCATTTTTTGAGAATAATTTTTGGTAATTTATACTTTGCATAAATGAGTTTCTGATACTTGTTCTTAAGAAAACCTTGAGGATTTTTCCATATAGAAAAGAATTTTTTCAGGAAGTTTTATCTTGACTTAAACTTTCCACATTCCTGGGCTGATCTGTATCCTTCACTCTAGATTAGTGGCAATTCCAGAAATTTAGTGGCATAAAATGTTGTTGCCCATATCTTAAAATCTATTTGCCACCACCAATTTTTGATTAATGAATGCCAGGCAGTGAAATTAAGAACCTACAAATGTAAAATATTTTCTAAATACTTAGAAATTTCTGTTATAAATTAGTATTTTTAGGATTAATTTTCTAGAATATTCTACTACATCCTCTTTACTAAGCACAGTACTAGGTTGGTAACTGAAGAATATGAGAAAGATTCATGTTATTTATTTTCAATAAAGCAGGTATTGCTGTTTCTAAGCCAGACCTGATCACCTGTCTAGAGCAAGGAAAAGAGCCCTGGAATATGAAGAGACATGCGATGGTAGATGAACCCCCAGGTAGGTGAGAGTGAACACAACAGACAACATGAATGAGAGGTCCAAAAAAAAAAGAAAGACAATGCTTAAAATGTTATTTGAGAAGCTGTGTTCCAAAGCAAATATTTTCTGGGAAGCCTGAGTTTTTTTTTAAATTTTGCTCTCGCATAGGGGCATCTTCTGTCTTATGCTTTTAAATTCTTTAAGGATTCTTTCCCCTTGGTGATCTCCCTTCAAGTTTGCTGTCAGAACCAAAGTCCTCTTCATGGCATGCGAGACTCACAATCTGACTGCTTTTCCATTGTTTTGGGGGACACACAAATATCTACATGATTTTGAGAAACTCTATGTTAAACTATTTTCTTTTCTTTTTTCTTTCTTTTTTTTTTTTTTTTGAGACTGAGTTTCATGCTTGTTGCCCAGGCTAAAGTGCAATGGCACGATCTAGGCTCACTGCAACCTCTGCCTCCTGGATTCAAGCAATTCTCCTGCCTCAGCCTCCTGAGTAGGTGGAATTACAGGCACCTGCCACCATGCCCAGTTAATTTTTTGTATTTTTAGTAGAGACAGGGTTTCACCATGTTGGGCAGGCTGGTCTCAAACTCCTGACCTCAAGTGATCCACCCGCCTTGGCCTCCCAAAGTACTAGGATTATAGGTGTGAGCCACTGCACCTGGCCAAACTATTTTCTTAGTTCTCTTTTTTCATCATGTCTGAAATGTGTAATAGTAGTGGTTTCTGTTCCATTGTTTTTTGTTGTTGTTGTTGTTAACTTTTCTGCACACTCCATTCTGTTCTTATTACTATATTCTCGAAATATAGTTTGAAATTATAAAGCATGATGTCTTTCTACTTTGTTCTTTTTCCTCACGATTGCTTTGGCTATTTGAAGTTTATTGTTGTTTCTTGTAAATTTTAGAATTGTATTTTCCATTACTGTGAAGAAAAATGCCACTGAAATTTTGACAGGGAATTTATTGAATCTATAGATTACTTAGATAATAGGACACTTTAACAATATTTATTTTTTCAATCTGTAGACATGCAATATTTTTAAATTTGTGTCTTCTCTAATTTCTTTTATTAATAACATATCTTTCATTGTAAAGATTTTTTTACTTCCTTGTTCTCAGAAATTTGTCATTTTAATGCTATTTTAAATTGTTTTCTTTCTCTGTTAAAGTGTATGGAACAATAACTTAATACTTGTGTGTTAATTTTATGTTTTGCTAATTTACTGAGTGTATTAATTCAGACAAATTTCAATGTAGTGTTCATGGTTTTTTATATATAAAATCATATGATCCACAAACAGCAACTTTTTACTTGTGTTCAATTTCAGTGGCTTTTTAAAAATGTTTTTGACTCATTATTCTGCCACATACTTCCAGTGCTATGTTAAAATAGAAGCATTGACAATGGGCACAATATAGTTTTGCATTAGTGTCTATGAATTTGAAGGAGCAAACAACTCCTCAAGCTTCTATAAACTGGTTTCAGTAGGTAAAGATCTTTTTCTGTCATGTCTCCAGGGTCAGAGAATGCTCTCTGGGTTTGTAGTGGAGAGGGGGTGTAGCTTGGTCACAAGGCTGCTGGGTCTGCACTAGGGTCCACCTTTAGTTGGCTTGTTACAGGGGCTTGGGTAGTTGTAATTCTCATTTTATTTTTGGACAGACTGAATATCCTTCAACACTTTGATCTGTAGAGCAGACAATAGGGCAGGTTTCTGCAGTCAGGTTCATATATAATGGTCCTTATATCAGGATGTGAATGAGTATGGCTTTTATTGAGTACCGGAGAGGATTACTGTAGTTATGCAGACAAATTCTTTTTTAATGGTATATCAGTGTTGCACAGCAGATTTTATGAGTAAATATGTCACTTACTATTGTTGCGCAGTTTCATATCAGTGTTTTGTTAGTGTAGGTTTCTTAACATTGAGTTATTGTGTTTTTTTGTTTCACTTTTGTATTATAATTTTAGACAGTTTGCAATTCGGTTTATCTCTTATAATTAAGAGATAAATCAGCCATATGTCTGTCACAATTAGATATATATGTGTGTGTGTGTTTATCTGTAAATATGACCCCAATATTGGTTATGGCTTATCTTGTATATATTCTTTCTTAGCTAATTTTCAGTGGTTGTTTTATCTCACCTAAGTGAGTAGTCATGGAAATATTTTCACCATCTCTTATTTTCACCATGTGTTTAATGATGATGTTTCTCTCACCTTTGTGTGAGAGAAACACTTTTGTAATTTGAAGGTAATTTTTGAAAAGATTTATAAATCTGTATTTTTTTCAGTTTTTCCTTTAGAAAAATTAATTGTTGTAAAAACACATAATATTTACCATCTTAAATCTATTTAGGTGTACATTTTAGGGCCAGACATGGTGGTGGCTCACATCTGTAATCCAGGATTATTTGAGCTCAAAAGTTTGAGACCAACCTGGGAAACATATGGAGAGTCCCTCTCTACAAAATGTTTTTTAAAAATAGCCAGGCATAGTGTTGTGCATCTGTGGTTCAGGCTACTTGCAAGATTGAGGTGGGAGGGTTACTTGAGCCTCAGAGTTTGAGGCCGAAGTGAGCCATAATTGTACCACTGCACTCCAGCTTTTTGACAGAGTGAGACTGTGTCTCCAAAAAAAAAAAAAAAACAACCACAGCTCTACATTTCACGCAGGCATGTTAATTATATTCACATTGTTATGCAAAAGACTTAGATAGTTTACATTTTGTGAAACTAAAACTCAATACCCATTAAATAACAGCAACCCATTTTACCCTCTTTCCAGCCCTTGACAAACACCCTTCCACTTTCTGTTTTTATGAGTGTGACTAATTAAAGTATCTCATGTAAGTGGAATCATACTGTATCCATCATTTCGTTACTGGCTTATTTCAGGTGACGTAATATTCTCAAAGTTTATCTTAAAATGTGACAAGATTTTCTTTTTCTTTTTTTTTTTTTTTAATTTTTGAGACGGAGTGTCCTGTCACCCAGGCTGGAGTGCAATGACGCAATCTCGGCTCACTGCAACCTCTGCCTCCCCGGTTCAAGCGATTCTCCTGCCTCAGCCTCCCGAGTAGCTGGGACTACAGGCATGTGCCACCATGCCCAGCTAATTTTTTTCTTATTTTTAGTAGAGAGAGGGTTTCACCATGTTGGTCAGGCTGGTCTCAAACTCCTGACCTCAGGTGATCTGCCATCCTCGGCCTCCCAAAGTGCTGGGATTACAGGTGTGAGTCACACGCTTGGCAAGATTTTGTTTTTTAAGACTGAATAATATTTCGCTGTACGCATATGTTACATTTTTGATGTGCTTATAAATCAAGAGACACCTGGGTTGCTTCAGCCTTTTAGCTTTTGTGAATACTAGTACAATAAACATGGATGTTCAAATATGTCTTCCAGGTCATGTGTTGCATATTTTAAATTGATAAACAGGATTGCTGTATTTGATGATAATTCCATTTTTAATTACTTGAGAAACATTTATAACATTTAAAAATAATGACTGCATCTTTGTTTTCTACCAACAATTGACATAGGTTTTATTTTCATTGCATCATCAACAGATTTGGTGTTTTTAAATAATTTATAGTGGCCATTGTAATGGGTATGACATGATTTCATTTTTCATTGTTATTTTTATGTGTTTCTCTACAAATTATTAATTTTGCATGTCATTTCAAATGCTTTTTTCATTTGTGTATCTTTTATGATAAAAATTTAGTTCAATTGTTAATTTTCAAATCAAGTTATTTAACTTAGTGTTAAGGATTTTTTATATATTCTGAATATTAACTGTGACATGTAATTTGGAAATACTCTTACCCATTTTCTAGGAGGCATTTTCACTGAGTTAAATGTTCTGTTTTAATGTGCAGAAATTTTGAAGTATAGCATAGTTAATTTTTTGTTGTTGTTCCTCAGGCATTTAGTGTCTTATCTAAGAAAATGGTGCCAAGACCAATGTCATGTCTTCTTTCTGTTTTTTTCTAAGAGACTTATTAGTTTTTTTATGTCTAAGTATTTTACTTAAAATATTTTTATATATGATTCAAAGAAATGATCCAACCTTATTTTATCAGTATTGATATTTAGTTTTTAACATTGTTTTTTAAAAGACTATCTTTATTGTTTCCTCTTGGCAGCTTTGTAGATCATTTGATTATATATAAAAGGTTTCATTTCTGGGTTCCATATTCTGTTCTTTCATCTGTTTATCTGCCTTTGTGTCAATATTACACTGTTTTTGTTACTGTAGCTTTTAATTTTTTATTATTATTATTTTTGAGATGGAGTCTGGCTCTTTCGCCCAGGCTGGAGTGCAGTGGCTCGATCTCAGCTCACTGCAACCTCCTCCTCCTGGGTTTCAGCGATTATTCTGCCTCAGTCCAAGTAGCTGAGGTTACAGGCGTGCACTACCATGCCTGGCTAATTTTTGTATTTTCAGTAGAGACGGGGGTTTCACAATGTTGACAAGGCTGGTCTCAAACTCCTGAGCTCAGGTGATCCCCCTACCCTGGCCTCACAAAGTGCTGGCATTACAGGCGTGAGCCACTGCACCCTGCCTAATATGTTTAAAAATCAGGAAGTATAATGCCTGTTTATTCTTTTTCATGGGTGTGTGGCTATAGTTCATAATCAAATTTAAAAATTTTAAACAATATTTGTGTAATAAAACTGTGCTATTGTCATTTTTATAGAGGTTATATTCAATTTGTTCACCACTGTAGGTTGTATTGACAACTTAACTAAATTAAACTTTTTGAACCTTTAGCTGAAGAGTGTGTTTGATTGACTGATTGATTTGAGACAGAGTCTCGCTCTGTCGTCCAGGCTGGAGTGCAATGGCATGGTCTCGGCTCACTTCAACCTCCGCCTCCTGGGTTCAAGGAATTCTCCTGCCTCAGCCTCCCGAGTAGCTGGGATTACAGGTGCCCACCACCATGCCTGGCTAACTTGTATTTTTAGTAGAGACGGGGCTTCACCATGTTGGCCAGGCTGGTCTCAAACTCCTGACCTCAAGTGATTCGCCCACACCAGCCTCCCGAAGTGCTGGGATTACGGGCATGAGCCACCATGCTTGGCCTTATTTTTATTTTATTTATTTTTATTTTTAGAGACAGGATCTTCCTATGTTGCCCATGCTAGTTTGGAACTCCTGGGCTCAAGCAATTTTCTTGCCTTGGCCTCTGAAAGTGCTAGTATTATAGCCGTGAGCCACTACACTCGGCCCATGTGGTTTTTTTTTTCAAATATATTATTGGATTTAACAGTTTTACTTTTGCTATTTATTTATTTATTTATTTATTTTATTGAGACGGAGTCTCACTCTGTTGCCCAGGCTGGGGTGCAATGGTGTGATCTTGGCTCACTGCAACCTCCGCCTCCCAGGTTCAAGCAATTCTCCCGCCTCAGCCTCCCAAGTAGCTGGGATTACAGGCACCCACCATTATGCCCGGCTAATTTTTGTATTTTTGTCGAGACAGGTTTTCAGTTGGCCAGGTTGGTCTTGAACTCCTAACCCCAGGTGATCCACCCACCTTGGCCTCCCAAAGTGCTGGCATTACAGGTGTGAGCCACCGCACCCGGCCTACTTTTGCTTTTAATTTTTAGTTTCATTCAGTTTTGGTCAGAAAACACACAGTGTATGATTTTGGTTTTCTTATATTTATTTGTTGTTGTTTTGAAACAGGATCATACTCCGTCACCCAGGCTGGAGTATAGTGGCATAATTTTGGCTCACTGCAACCTCAGCCTCCTTGACTCAGGTGATCTTTTCTTCCTCCTAAGTAGCTGAGACTACAGACATGCACTACCATGCCTCGCTAATTTTTTGATTTTTTGTAGTGACAGAGTCTCACTATATTATTCAGTCTGGTATCAAACTTCTGGTCCCAAGTGATCCTCCCACCTTCATCTTCCAAATTGTTGGGATTAGATGTATCAGCCACTACTCCCAGGTGGTATTCTTTAATAAGACTTGTTATGTGTCCTAACAGAATATATCACATCCAAATAAAAATATTGTGTATTCTCTTGCTTTTAACTGGAAAGTTTTGTACATGCTGTTAAGCCTAGTTGGTCTGTGGTACAGTTTGGATGTCCATGTTCTGCAAGGCTCATGCTGCAATGTAATACACAATGTTGGATGTGGAACCTGGTAGGAGGTGTTTGGGTCATGGGGACTAATGCCATGGCACCATTCTTTTAGTAATCAGAAAGTTTTCACTACATTAATTCAAATGAGAGCTGGTTCATTAAAATAACCTGTCTCCTTCACCTCACACTTGCTCTGTCTCTTACCATGTGATATGTCCAGCTAGTCTGCCTTCCACTAAGATTATGTTTCCTGAGACCCTCACCAGAAACAGATACTGGCACACACTTCTTATACAGTCTGCCAAATTGTAAACCAAATAAACCTTTTTACTTTATAATTTATCCACTCTCAGTTATTTGTCTATATGCAAAATAGTTAATACAGTCTATAATGTTGTCTGTTTTCTTACTGATCTTTTATCTAAATTTTCTATTTATTATTGCAAATGGGATCTTGATGTCTACAATTATTATGTTGCTGTATATTTCTTGCTTTACCTTTGCCAAAATATGCTTTATATATATTGGAGTCCTGATGTTATATATACATATACATATAAACATAAATAGATAGATATGATAGTTATAGATTCTTGACCCATTTGGCCATTATATAGTATCAGTGTTTGTCTCATGTTAGTACTTGACTTAAAGCATATTATATTCAATATAATTACTACCACCTCACCCAATTATGGTTACTATTTGCATGTAATATAGATTCTTTTCATTCTATTACTTTCAGCCTATTTGACTCAATGCTAAAATGAGTCTGTTATAGACAGTGTATTGTATGCTTTTTTACTTAAACTACTCAAGCATCTTATTTCTTTTTCTTTTTATAAATTTATCTATTTTTGAGATAGAGTCTCATTCTGTCAACCAAGCTGGTTTGCAGTGGCATGATTACAGCTCACTGCAGCCTCAACCTCCCAAACTCAGATGATCTCATCTCAGCTTCCAAGTAGCTGGGCTGCAAATGTGTGCCGTCACGCCCAGCTCATTTTATTGTTTTTGTTTTTGTTTTTGTTTTTGTAGGGACAGAATTTTGCCATGTTCTCCAGTCTGGTCTCAGACTCCTGAGTTAAAGTAATCAGCCCCTCTGGGCCTCCCAAAGTCCTGAGATTACTTTTTTTTTATTAAGTAGTTTAATTAATTTATATTTAAAATGATTGCTTAAAGAAATAAAGTTACTATTACCAGTTTCATTGTTATTGTTTTGTTTAAATATTATTTTTTGTGTGTTCTGGGATACATGTACAGGATTTACAAGTTTGTTACATAGGTAAACATGTCCCATGGTGGTTTACTGCACCTATCAATTCATCACTTAGGTGTGAAGCCCTGCATGCATTAGCTGTTTATCTTGATGCTGTTTCCCCTACTCTGACAGGTTCCAGTGTGTGTTGTTCCCCTCTTTGTGTCCATGTTTGTTTTTGTTTTTGTTGTTGTTGTTGAGACAGAGTCTTGCTCTGTCACCAGGCTGGAGTGCTGTGGCATGATCTCAGCTCACTGCAAACTCTGACACCCTGGTTCAAGCGATTCTCCTGCCTCAGCCTCCCAAGTAGCTGGGATTACAGGCATGCACCACCATTCTCAGCTAATTTTTGTATTTTTAGAAGAGATGGGGTTTCGCCACGCTGGCCAGGATGGTCTTGATCTCCTGACCTCGTGATCTGCCCACCTCAGCCTCCCAAAGTGCTGAAATTGCAGGCATGAGCCACCATGCCCAGCCCATGTGTTCTTATTGTTCGGCTCTCATTTACGAGTGAGAACATGTGGTGTTTGGTTTTGTGTTCCTGCATTAGTTTGCTGAGGATAATGGCTTTCAGCTTTATCCATGCCTTTGCAAACTACATGCTCTTATTCTTTTTTATGGTTGCATAGTATTCCATAGTGTATATGTACCACATTTTCTTTATCCAGTCTATTATTGATGGGCATGTGGGTTGATTCCATGTCTTTGCTATTGTAAATAGTGCTGCAATGAACATACACATCCACATATCTTTATAACAGAATTATTTATATTCCTTTGGGTATATACACAGTAATGGGGTTACTGGGTCAAATGGTATTTCTGTTTCTAGGTCCTTGAGGAATTCCCATACTGTCTTCCACAATGATTGAACTAATTTACATTCTCACCGACAGTGTAAAAGTATTTCTGTTTCTCCACAGCCTCATCAGCATCTGTTGTTTCTTGACTTTTTAATAATCATGATTCTTGGCCGGGCACGGTGGCTCACGCCTGTAATCCCAGCACTTTGGGGGTGCCGAGGCAGGAGGATCACAAGGTCAGGAGATCGACACCATCCTGGCTAACATGGTGAAACCCCGTGCCTGCTAAAAATATAAAAAATTAGCTGGGCGTGGTGGCGGACGCCTGTGGTCCCCGCTACTCGGGAGGCTGAGGTAGGAGAATGGCGTGAACCTGGGAGGCAGAGCTTGCGGTGAGCCGAGATCGCGCCACTGCACTCTAGCCTGGGCAAAGAGTGAGACTCCGTCTAAAAAAAAAAAAAAAAAAATTTAGAAAAAAATAACCACTATTCTTACTGGCATAAGATGGTATGTAATTCTGGTTTTGATTTGCACTTCTCTAACGATCCCTGATGTTGAGCTTTGTTTGTTTCTTGGCCACATAAATATATTCTTTTGAGAAGTGTCCATGTTCTTTGCCCACTTTTTAATGGGGTTGTTTTATTCTTGTAAATTTGCTTAAGTTCCTTTTAGACTCTGGATGTTAACGTTTGTTAGATGAATAGGTTGCAAAAATGTTCTCCGATTCTGTAGGTTGTCTGTTCACTCTGATGATAGTTTTTTTGTTGTTGTGCGGAAGGTTTTTAGTTTAATTAGATTCTATTTGTCAAGTTTTGCTTTTGTTGCAGTTGCTTTTGACGTTTTCATGATGAAATCTTTGTCCATGCCTATGTCCTGAATGGTATTGCCTAGATTTTCTTCTAACGTTTTTATAGTTTTTGGTTTCATATTTAAGTCTTTAATCCATCTTGAGTTAATTTTTGTACAGGTGTAAGGAAGGGTTCCAGTTTCAGTTTTCTGCATATGGCTAGCCAATTCTCCCAGCACCATTCATTAAATAGGGAGTTTGTTCCTCATTGCTTGTTTTTGTCAGATTTTTCAAAGATCAGATGGTTGTAGATAAGCAGTCTTATTTCTGAGTTCTGCATTCTTTTTCATTGGTCTATGTGTATGTTTTTATACCAGTACCAGGATGTTTTGGTTACTATAGCCTTGTGGTGTAGTTTGAAGTCAGATAGCATGATGCTTCCAGCTTTGTTCTTTTTGCTTAGAATTTTGTTGGCTATATGGGGTCTTTTGGGTTCCATATGAATTTTAAAATAGTTTTTTCTAATTCTGTGAAAGATGTCAGTAATAGTTTAGTGGGATAAGCATTGAATTACTTTTGGCAGTATGGCCGTTTTTACAATATTGATTCTTTCTATCTTTTCCATTTGTTTGTGTCCTCTCTGATTTTCTTGAGCAGTGGTTTGTATTTTCCTTAAAGAGGTCCTTCACTTACCTTGTTAGCTGTATTCCTAGGTATTTTATTCTTTTTGTAGCAATTGTGGATGGAGGTTCATTCATGATATGGCTCTCTGCTTGTTTATTGTTAATGTATTGAAATGCTTGTAATTTTTGCACATTGATTTTGTATCCTGAGACTTTGCTGAAGCTTCTTATTAGCTGAAGGAGCTTTTGGGCTGACATTGGGGCATTCTAGATATGGGATCATGTCATCTGCAAACACAGACAGTTTGACTTCCTATTTGAATACCCCTTATTTATTTTTCTTGCCTGATTTTCCTGGCCAGAACTTCCAATACTACGTTGAATAAGAGTGGTGAGAGAGGGCCTTCTTGTTGTACCAGTTTTCAAGGGGAATGCTTCCAGCTTTTGCCCTTTCGGTATGATATTGGCTGTGGGTTCATCATAAATGACTCTTATTATTTTGAGGTATGTTCCATAAATACCTAGTTTATTGAGCATTTTTAACATGAAGGTATGTTGAATTTAATCAAAGACCTTTTCTGCATCTATTGAGATAATCATATGGATTTTGTTTTTAGTTCTGTTTATATGATGAATTGTATTTATTGATTTGTTTATGTTGAAATAGCCTTGCATCCCAGGGATGAAGCTGACTTGATCGCAGTGGATAAGCTTTTCGATGTGCTGCTGGATTTGGTTTGCCAGTGTTTTATTGAGAATTTTTGCATCAATGTTTATCAGGGATATTGGCTTGAAGTTTCTTGTTATATCTTTGCCAGATCTTGGTATCAGAATGATGCTGATCTTATAAAATGAGTTAGAGTGGAGTCCCTCTTTTTCTATCATTTGAAATAGTTTCAGAAGAAATGGTACCAACTCCTCTTTGTACCTCTGGTAGAATTCAGCTGTAAATCCATCTGCCTCTGGGCATTTTTAGTTTGCAGGCTATTTATTACTTCCTCAATTTCAAAACTTCTTATTGGTCTATTCAGGATTCAAATTTTTCCTGGTTTGGTCTTGGGAGGGTGTATGTGTCCAGTAATTTATCTACTTCTTCTAGCTTTTTCAGTTTATGTGCATACAGGTGTTTATAGTATTTTCTGATGGTTTGTATTTCTGTGGGGTCAGTGGTGATATCCTCTTTATGATTTTGTATTGTGTCTGTTTCTTCTTCTCTCTTTTGTTCTCCATTACTCTAGTTAGTGTTCTATTTTATTAATGTTTTCAAAAAATAGCTCCTGGATTTATTGGTTTTTTTAAGGGTTTTTTGTGTCTCTATCTCTTTCAGTTTCACTCGGATTCTTCTTATTTCTTGTCTTCTGTTAGCTTTGGGGTTTGTTTGCTCTTGATTCTCTTGTTCTTTTAATTGTAATGTTAGGGTGTCATTTTGAGATCTTTCCAGCTTTTTGCTGTGGCTATGTAGTGCTATAAATTTTCCCCTTAACACTGCTTTAGCTGCATTCTACAGATTCTAATACATAGTCTCTTTGTTCTCATTGGTTTCAAAGAATTTCTTGGTTTCTGATTTAATTTTATTATTTACCCAGAAGTCATTCAGGAGCAGGTCGTTCAATTTCCATGTACTTGTGTGGTTTTGAGTGAGTTTCTTACTCTCGAGTTCCAATTTGATTGCACTGTGGTCTGAGAGACTGTTATGATTTCAGTTCTTTTGCATTTGCTAAGGAGTATTCCTTCCAATTATGTGATCAATTTTAAAGTAAGTGCCATGTGGCACTTAGGAGAATGTGTATTGTGTTGTTTTTGGCTGGAGAGTTCTGTAAATATCTATCAGGTCCATTTGACCCAAAGCTGAGTTCAAGTCCTGAATATCTTTGTTACTTTTCTGTCTCAATTGTTGGTCTAATATTGGCAGTAGGGTGTTAAAGTCTCCCACTATTATTGTGTGGGAGTTTAAGTCCCTTTGTAGGTCTCTAATAATGTGTTTTATAAATCTGGATCCTCCTTGAATTGATTCCTTTAGCATTATGTAATGCCCTTCTTTTTCTGTTTTGATCTTTGTTGGTTTAAAGTCTATTTTGTCAGAAACTACAATTGCAACTCCTCCTTTTTTCTTCTTTTATTTGCTTGGTGAATTTTCCTCCACTCCTTCATTTTAAGCATGTGTGTGTCTTTGCATGTGAGATGGGTTTCTTGAATATGGCACACCAATGGGTCTTGACTCTTTAATCAGCTTGACATTCTGTGTCTTTTAATGAGGGCATTTAGCCCATTTAAATTTAAGATTAGGCCAGGCACGGTGGCTTATGCCTGTAATCCCAGCACTTTGGGAGGCTGAGGCAGGTGAATCACCTGAGGTCAGGAGTTCATGACCAGCCTGGCCAACATGGTGAAACCCCACCTCTACTAAAAATATAAAAATTAGCCTGTCATGGTGGTGCTCATCTGTAATCCCAGCTGCTCAGGAAGCTGAGGCAGAATTGCTTGAACCTGGGAGGCAGATGTTGCAGTTAGTCAAGATTGTGCACTGCACTCCAGCCTGGGTGACAGAACAAGACTCCATCTCAAAAAAAAAAAAAAAAAAGTTTAAGGTTAATATTGCTATGTGTGAATTTGATCCTGTTTTCATGGTGCTAGCTGGTTATTTTGAAGACTCTTTGATGTAGTTTTTTCATAGTGTCATTGGTCTTTGTACTTCAGTGTGTTTTTGTAGTGGCTAGTAATGGTTTTTTTCTTTCCATGTTTAGTGCTTCTTTCAGGAGCTCTTGCAAGGCAGGCCTGGTGGTGATGAATTCCTTCAGCGTTTACTTGTCTGCAAATGATTTTATTCCTCCTTTACTTATGAAGCTTAGTTTTCCTGGATATTCTTGGTTAGAAATTCTTTTCTTTAAGAATGTTGAGTAGTGGCCCCCAATCTCTTACGGCTTGTAGGGTTTCTGCTTAAAGGTCTGTTGTTAGTCTGATGAACTTTTGTCTGTAGGTGATGTGGCATTTCTCTCTGGTTGCCTTATCATTTATTCCTGAATTTCAATCTTGAAGAATCTGATTATTATGTGTCTTGGGGATGATCTTCTCATGGAGTATCTTACTGGGGTTTTCTGGATTTTCTGAATTTGAATGTTGGCCTTTCTTGTTAGGTTGGAAAAGTTCTTCTGGATGATATCCTGAAGGATGTTTTCTAACTTGGTTCCATTCTCCCTATCTATTTAAGGTACCCCAGTCAGTCATAGGTTTGGTCTTTTTACATAATCTCATAGACCTCGGAGATTTCTCTCATTCCCGTTTATTCTTTTTTCTTCAATCTTGTCTGCCTGTTTTATTTCAGCAAGATTGTCTTCAAGCTCTGAAGTTCTTTCCTTGGCTTGGTCTACTCAGTTATTGATACTTGTGATTGCGTTGTGAAGTTCTGATGCTGTTTTTCAGTTCCATCAGGTCATTTATGTTCCTCTCTAAATTGGTTGTTTTGGTTAACAGCTCCTGTAATGTTTTTCATGGTTCTTAGCTTCTTTGCATTGGGTTAGAACATACTGCATTAGCTCAGCAAAGTTCACCATTACCCACCTTCTGAAGCCTACTTTTGTCAATTTATCCACCTTAGCCACCGCCCAGTTCTGTGCCCTTGCTGGAGATATGCTGGGATCATTTGGAGGAAAGGAGGCACTCTGGCTTTTTAAGTTTTCAGCATTTTTTGGTTTATTCTTTTCATCTTTGTGAGTTTTTCTAGCTTCGATCTTTGAGGCTGCTGACCTTTGGATGGGATTCTTGTGAGGACTTTTTTGTTCATGCTGTTTTTGTTGTTGCTTTCTGTTTTTCTAACCATCAGGCCACTTTTCTGTAGCACTGCTGTGATTTGCTTGGAATCTACTTCAGACCCTATTTGCCTGGGTTTCTCCCACACCTGGAGGTGTCAACCAGTGGAGCCTGCAGAATAGCAGAGATGACTGCTTGCTCCTTCCTTTGGGGTCTTTGTCCCAGAAGGGGAATGACCTGATGACAGTGGGAACACTCCTTTATAAGTTGTCTGATGATGTCTGTTGTGGGGGTCTCACCCAGTCAGGATGCATGAGATCTGGGAACCACTTAAGAAAGCACTCTGGCTGCACCTTGGTGGAGTGGCTGTGCTGCACTGCGGGAAATTCCATACATCTGTACTGCCTGGATTGCTCAGAGCCAGCAGGAGGAAAGACTAAGTCTGCTGATCTGCAGAAACCACCTCATTGTTCCTGTTTTATGTATTTCTTGTAGATAAGTTTTTTCTCATTTCCTGTTTTACCACCTTTATTTTTGTTAACTTTGTCATTACATGCTTTGATTATTTTTTCATTTTTTTGCATACTTTTTATAAATATTATGTAATCATCTTGAAGTATAATGTAATCATCTTAAAATGGAGATTACATAAAACATCTTTTTTTTTTTTTTTTTTTAGTATTTATTGATCATTCTTGGGTGTTTCTCGCAGAGGGGGATTTGGCAGGGTCATAGGACAATAGTGGAGGGAAGGTCAGCAGATAAACAAGTGAACAAGGGTCTCTGGTTTTCCTAGGCAGAGGACCCTGCGGCCTTCCGCAGTGTTTGTGTCCCTGGGTACTTGAGATTAGGGAGTGGTGATGACTCTTAACGAGCATGCTGCCTTCAAGCATCTGTTTAACAAAGCACATCTTGCACCGCCCTTAATCCATTTAACCCTGAGTGGACACAGCACATGTTTCAGAGAGCACAGGGTTGGGGGTAAGGTCATAGATCAACAGGATCCCAAGGCAGAAGAATTTTTCTTAGTACAGAACAAAATGAAAAGTCTCCCATGTCTACTTTCTACACAGACACAGCAACAATCTGATTTCTCTATCTTTTCCCCACATT
Organism: Pan troglodytes; assembly: GCF_028858775.2. Taxonomy (NCBI): domain Eukaryota; kingdom Metazoa; phylum Chordata; class Mammalia; order Primates; family Hominidae; genus Pan; species Pan troglodytes. Next base: position 23,468,423 of record NC_072418.2, read on the forward strand.
CCCCCCTTTTCTATTTGACAAAACCGCCATCGTCATCATGGCCCGTTCTCAATGAGCTGTTGGGTACACCTCCCAGACGGGGTGGCGGCCGGGCAGAGGGGCTCCTCACTTCCCAGAAGGGGCGGCCAGGCAGAGGCGCCCCCCAACCTCCCGGACGGGGCAGCTGGCCGGGCGGGTGCTGGCCCCCACCTCCCTCCCTGACGGGGCGGCTGGCCGGGCGGGGGCTGCCCCCCACCTCCCTCCTGGATGGGGCATAAAATATCTTAAAGTTAAAAAAATAAGGCCAGGCATGGTGGCTCACACCTGTAATCCCAACACTTTGGGAGGCTGAGATGGATAGATCACCTGAGGTCAGGAGTTTGAGACCAGCCTGGCCAACATGGTGAAACTCTGTCTCTACTAAAAATACAAAAATTAGGTATGTGGTGGAGGACATCTGAGACTGAGGCAGGATAATCACTTGAACCCAGATGGCAGAGGTTGCAGTGAGCTGAGATTGCGCCACTGCACTCCAGCCTGGGTGACAGAGCGAGACTCCATCTCAAAAAAAAAAAAAAAAAAAAGTAAAAAAGATATATTTTAACTTCTTAAACTTTAATTAAATACAAAACCTATACTGCTATGTTTTCCAGTTTGTTATTGATACTACAAATTATATATCTATTAACAGATTTATATCTTGTATTTTTATATCTACAGAACTTTAACGGTTTTATGCACCATTATTATGATAGTAAAAAATTCTATATGTATCTGTATATTTATATTTAATAGGGAGCTTTATATTTATATATGGTTTTATGATGCTGTCTAGCATCATTTTATTTTTCAACAAAATGGATTCATTTTAGCATTTCTATTTGTTTATATGCAGAGTCTGTGTTTCTCAGACTGGATCTTGGACTCCTGGTCTCAAGAGATCTGACTGCCTTGGCTTCCTAAAGCTGTAGAATTACAGGCATGAGCCACTATTTCTGGCCACCATGTAACATTTCTCGTTACATTTCGTGTAACATTTCTCATTACATTTCGTGTAACATTTCTTGTAATGAACACCCTGAAATTTAATTTAGGAAAGTCTGTATTTTTATTTTGTTTTTCAAGTAAAATAACTTTGAATTAAATATTATTGGTTAGAATTTTTTATTACATCAAAATTTGGGAAGTTCTCAGCTTTCTTTTTCTTTAATTTACCTCTGTATTACTTTTTCCCTACATTATTCTTCTCTTTTTTTTTTTTTTGAGACAGAGTCTCTCTCTGTCGCCCAGGCTGGAGTGCGGTGGCTCGATCTCAGCTCACTGTAAGCTCTGCCTCCCAGGTTCACACCATTCTTCTACCTCAGCCTCCCGAGTAGCTGGGACCACAGGCGCCCACCACCACACCCGGCTAATTTTTTTGTATTTTTTCAGTAGAGGCAGGGTTTCACCGTCTTAGCCAGGATGGTCTCGATCTCCTGACTGCGTGATCCGCCTGCCTCGGCCTCCCAAAGTGCTGGCATTACAGGCATGAGCCACTGTGCCCAGCCCCCCTATATTCTTCTTCTAAGATTTATTTCATGAATATATTGATGGACTTGATGGTGTCCAATAAGTTTTACATTCCATATTTTTCTTTTGTTTTGCAATTTTATATTTTTATGTTATATATTTTAGGGTATGCCACCTCATACCAGTTAACTGTGTTTTGATGTTTTAGTTTATATTGTAATTGTGTATGACAGTGTTTAACTCTGTACAATTTAAGGCAGTTTGGAGCAAAATCAAATATAAATCAGCCATATGTCTATTGCCAATATAATTATCTCTTTTTCCCTGTATAAATATTATCTCTGTATTTTTTATGACTTGTATATTTGTTATGTAGGTTTGTTGTGAGTGGTTGTTCAATCTTGTCTAGGTGAGCAGTCATCTCCTAATTTCAATATCTATTGTGAACCTATATTATTTTTGTGTGGAAGAAACACTCTTGGATTTGAAGATTATATACAAACTATCATAACTTTGTATCTTTTTTAGGTATTATTGTTTATTTTTACTTGTCAGAACCACATAACAAAATTTATTATCAAACATTTTAAAATATGCTGTTTAGGCCAGGTGCAGTGTCTCATGCCTGTAATCCCAGCTCTTTGGGAGGACAAGGTGGGAGGATTGCCCGAGGTCAGGAGTTCGAGACCAGTCTGGCTATCTTGGTGAAACCCCGTCTCTACTAAAAATACAAAAATTACCTGGGTGTGGTGGCGAGTGCCTGTAGTCCTAGCTACTCGGGAGGCTGAGGCAGGAGAATAACTTGAACCCGGGAGGTAGAGGTTGCAGTGAGCTGAGATCATGCCACCTCACTCCAGCCTGGGCAACAGAGCAAGATTCCGTCTTTGAAAAAAATAAAATATGCTGTTTAGTCATATTAATTATATGACAATGTTATGCAACATATCCCTATAATATTTATATGTTGCAAAGCTAAATCTCAATACACATTAAACAAGAACCAATTTTTCTGACTTTCTGGCACTTTGCAAACACCACTCTGTTTTCTTTTTCTAAGAGTGTAACTGCTTCATGTATCTCCTACAGTCTCTTTTTGTGGCTGGCTCATTTCATTTTGCATAATATCATCAAGCTTTATCTTTATAATTGTTAGAATATTTTTGGCTTTTTAAGTCCTAGGTGATATTCCAGTATTTTTATATTTTAAATTATATCTACTGAATAATTTGGTGACAGAAATTTGCATTCCTTTTACCTACTGGCTTTCAGTAGCAATGCTGCAATAATTATGGATATGCAAATAACTTCATATGGCCATATATGTGAACATTTATATATGTGCTAACTTCTATTTTATTAGTTCACTTTGTTTTGAGACAGTCTCGCTTTGTCACCCGGGCTGGAGTGCAGTGGTGCGATCTCGGCGCACTGCAACCTCCACCTCCCGGGTTCAAGTGATTCTCCTGCCTCAGCCTCTTGAGTAGCTGGGACTACAGGCTCGTACCACCAAGCCCAGCTAATTTGTTTATTTTTAGTAGAGATGGAGTTTTATGTTGGCCTGGATGGTCTCGATCTCTTGACCTCATGATCCGCCCACCTTGGCTCCCCAAAGTGCTGGAATTATAGGCATGAGCCACTGCACCCAGCCTATTAGTCCATTTTTTAGCCATTATACTCATACCAAATTGTTTTTATTCTGTAACTTTGTAATGTATTTTGAAATCAGGAACTATAATGACTTCAACATTGTTCCTTTTTTTGAATACTTTGGGTACTTTATTGTCTTTTGAGAGTCCATATACTACTTTTGGAGTTGCTGTTTCTGTTTCCTCAAAAATGCAATGAGAAATTAAAAAAAAAAATTGCATTAAATCTCTGTATTACATTGAGCAGTATGGACATCTTCAAAATATTAATTATTTCAACCTTTGAACAGGAGCATGCTGGAGAATGTGTTTAATATCTATATAGTTATAAATTTTTCAGTTTTTATCTGTTGTTTTATACTCATTTCATTTTGGTCATAGAATGTAACTCATAAATTGTTTTTAAAAACTTAAAAATTAAAAAAATTTGTTAAGACTTCTTTTTTTGCCTACCAGGTGGTCTATCAAGGAGATGTTGTATGAGCTACTGAGAAGGGCATGCATCCTGATATTGTTGAGGTGTCTTCTCTATACCTCTGTTAGAAATAGTTGTTTTATACTGCCTTCAAGTCCTCTCTTTACTTACTAATATTCTGTCTTGTGTTATTTTTATTACAGAAAGTTGGGTATTGAAATGTCCTACCATAATTATATTACTGTCTAAGTGTTTTTTCCATTCTTTCAATATTTGCTTTATATATTTGGAGACTTAATGTGAGATACAAACACACACACACACATATATATACATAGGTTCCCAGTAAATGAATGTATTATTGTTTAATGTCTTTGTCTCTTTGCAGTTTTGACCTAAAGTACATTTTATAAACTATGACAGTTTTTGACTTAAGATGTAGCTTGTGTAATATTATTTTGGTCTCTTCTGCTCTCATTTGGTTAATATTTGCATGGAATGTCTAAATCCATCTTGCCACTTTCAATCCTTTTTTGTCATTAGATTTTAGCTGAGTCTTGTAGAAAGGCAAGTTGCATCTTGGTGTGAGAAACAAACTCACCTATCCAAACCCAAAGAATGGACTCAGAGACCTGGAGAACAGCGAAAGTGAGACTTTTAATGACGGTCTTGCAAGATTGAGTGTCTGGCATACAGGCACACGCAGCACAGTTTCAACAAACAATTTATCTCTTAGTGCACAGGTCCCTCCCCCCGGTTCCTCATAGGCTGACTACTATTGGGTCACAGTCTTCCCAGATGTCACCTATTGGCAAGGGCTTTAGGTGTTTCTTTTACGAGTTGTCTTGTTGCATTTTGTTGCAGCCCAAAATGCATCGTGACTGTTCAGGACTCTTCAGACATTTGATTTGTGGCCCTAGTGGCTGCACTTAGCTGATAAGAAAGGGTACAATTATCTATGTTGCAAACTAACCTAAATTTTTTGGTGGGGTGGAGGGGGTGTAGTTGCGGGGACCCTGACCTATAGGCGCCTGGCTACTGGGTAAAAGAGAAGGCAGGAAGGAGGGGGGTGATGACTCAGTACACTTTGCTTGTTTATGTCTTTATTTCCATGTAACCTGCTTAAAACTAACGCACTTAGAATTGAGAATGGACCATCACATATAGGTTATTTTCTACATTGGTTTTTTTATTTTTATTTATTTATTTATTTTGATACAAAGTCTCACTATGTCGCCCAGGCTGGAGTGCAATGGCATGATCTTGGCTCACTGCAACTTCCGCCTTCCAGGTTCAAGTGATTCTCCTGCCTCAGCCTCCCGAGTAGCTGGGATTACAGGCAGGTACCACCACACTGAGCTAATTTTTGTATTTTTGCTAAAGATGAGATTTCACCATGTTGGCCAGGCTGGTCTCAAACTCCTGACCTCAGGTGATCCGCTCATCTTGGCCTCTGAAAGTGCTGGGATTACAGGCGTGAGCCACTGCGCCCAGCCAAAAATTTTTTTAATAAATCACTTTATGGAACGCATGTCTCTTGAGTGGAAAGTTAGTTATATATATGTATGTGTATATATATAAACTCTGAAACAGAAAGACATTAATGTTATTTTATTGTTGTATTTGATTGTTGTATCTTTGTCTCTCATTTTCTCTCTTAATTTGTGTCTTTTTTGTTTTTATGTTGATATACTTTTACTTCTTTCTTATTTTGTTTGTGTATCTATACAAATATATTATTTGTGCTATCTTGGGGATTACATAAAACCTCTAAAAGATACAACGATATATTTCAGTCTGGTAAAAAGAAAAAAACTTCAGTTACATGCAAATATTTTCTCTCATTACATCTGCCCTCAAATTTTTCATTGATGTTTGAATTATATTTTTTATGTTGTATATTAACTAACAGATGTTCATAATGATTTCTATGCTTTTAACTTTCAAATTTTAGAAAATAATTAAAAATGTTTTCTGCACCATTATAATAATGCTTAAAAATTCAATTTTTGTGTTTGTGCATATCTTTTCCAGAAAATAATGTATTTTTCTATGATGATGTGTTGTTTCATTGAATAATGTTATTTTCAGTAGAAGCAACTGCTTTTAGCATCTTTTTATATGTAGAGCATACGGAGTACCAATGCACTTTTTCAGAATTTGGTTATTTTTTAAGGTTTTTTTTTTTTATTTAGCAGGACATATTTGCTGATGGTATTATACTCACTTGATAGCTATTTTTTTCAGGACTTTGACTATATCAGACAGTATTCTGGCCTGCAAAATTTTTGTTGACAATTTACTGGCTGTCTCATAAGACTATGCTTGCAAATGACATCACTTTTATCTTGCAGTTTCCAAGAGGCTGTTTTTGCCTGTGACTTTTGAAATTGTGCTTATATATGTGTTTGTTATAAATATCTTTGTGTGTATCCTAGTTTGTTTTTTGAGCTTCTTCATTTTTACGTCTTTTTTTTTTTTTTTTTTTTGCGACGGAGTCTCGCTCTGTCGCCCAGGCTGGAGTGCAGTGGCGCATCTCCGCTCACTATAAGCTCCGCCTCCCGGGTTCACGCCATTCTCCTGCCTCAGCCTCCCGCATAGCTGGGACTACAGGCGCCCGCCACCACGCCCAGCTGATTTTTTCTATTTTTTTTAGTAGAGACAAGGTTTCGCCGTATTAGCCAGGATGGTCTCGATCTCCTGACCTCGTGATGCGCCTGTCTCAGCCTCCCAAAGTGCTGGTATTACAGGCATGAGCCACCGCGCCCAGCTGTCATTTTTTCTTTCAGGATTTTTCAGTTAGTCTTTTTGATATTTTTTGCCTTCATAATTTCTGTTTTTCTGGTATTTTACATATTTTTGTTCTTACCCTCATTTTTCTGATTTTCTGTAGTTCTCTATGTTTCTATGTCACTCACTGAGTATTATTCAATTTGTTTTCAATTTTTAAAATTAATATATACATTTTTTATGGTTTCTCTCTGAAACTTTTATATTATTGATAAAACCATATTGCCTTATTTTGTATACATTGTAATCTTTGATTGAAATTTGTACATTTAAAAAAGCTACCTGTCACAGTCTTTATAATGTAGCTTTGTCCTGGCATAGTCTGGACAATTGTCTTGATTAGAGATACTGGGAGTCTCTCAAACATGTTGCTAGAATGTGTCTTGTCTACAATTTTGTGTTTATTTTTTAATTAAGAGTTTCTGTTTCTTCTTTTTTTAGTTTTTTTTTTTTTTTGTCAGATGGAGTCTTGCTCTGTCTCCCAGACTGGAGTGCAGTGGCGCAATCTCGGCTCACTGCACCCTCCGCCACCTGGGTTCAAGTGATTCTCCTGCCTCAGCCTCCCAAGTAGCTGGGAATACAGGTGCACGCTATCACACCTGGCTAACTTTTGTTTTGTTTTTTTAGTAGAGATGGAGTTTCACCATGTTGGCCAGGCTGGTCTCAAACTTGTGACCTCAAGTGATCAGCCAGCCTTGGCCTCCCAAAGTACTGGAATTACAGGCATGAACCACCACACCTGGCCTTTTTTTGTTTCTTCTTAATAGTAATAACTTGCTACACCTGTTTTCTGTGTGTGGCACTGCAGTCTCTCTGCTGCTGTAACATTTAGCTTTGGTCTCAGCAGACTTAAACTGTCATTCCAAAGTATACTACCATTTCTTTCAGCACTATATGTCATAGGAGACAGAAACCAGTGTGTAGATAGGCCCCTAGAAGCAAGTAATAAAGATGTATGTGCCAGTATTTTAATTGTCTTTTAAAAAAGAAACCAAAAGTTGGCAGTTTACTTCAAAAGGCACTATATTATATTGGGGAGCAGGAAGAACTGTGTTGGGTAAATTTAACAGATTTCTTTTTCTTCTGTGTCACTCTCTATGTTGTGCTCAGCTGGGGCACTTCACACACTTAACTTATTTATAAATTTTCCTCAGATGTATTTTTGTTGGATGTTTTTGTTACATTTACATGTCCGTAAAAAATTAGGGCCTTTGGGCCAGGCGCGGTGGCTGGTGTGCCAAAGTGCGGTAATCCCAGCACTTTGGGAGGCTGAAGCGGACGCATCATCTGAGGTCAGGAGTTTCAGACCAGACTGGCCAACATGGCGAAACCCCATCTCTACTAAAAATACAAAAATTAGCTGCGCGTGGTGGTGCGCGCCTGTAATCCCAGCTACTTTGGAGGCTGGGGCAGGAGAATAGCTTGAGCCTGGGTGGCGGAGGTTGCAGTGAGCAGAGATCACGCCATTGCACTCCATCCTGGGCTACAGAATGAGACTCTGTCTAAAAAAAAAAAAAAAAATTAGGGCCTTTATTATTTTGCTATGCCATCTTGTTTATGCAGTTTGTATAATTTTATGGGTTAGATTTGTAAAGCATATTCATCTGAGTCTAGTAAATGGAGTAATTTGTTATTTTTATTTCTTTCAGTTATATATTCTCATTTTGCCCAAGACCTTTGGCCAGAGCAAGGCATAAAAGATTCTTTCCAAGAAGTCATATTGAGAAGATATGGAAAATGTGGACATGAAGATTCACAGTTAAGAACAGGCTGTAAAAGTGTGGATGAGTGTAATCTGCACAAAGAATGTTATGATGAACTAAACCGGTGTTTGACAACTACCCAGAGTGAAATATTTCAATATGATAAATATGCGAATGTCTTTTATAAATTTTCAAATCCAAATATACAAAAGATAAGACATACCGGAAAGAAGCCTTTCAAATGTAAAAAATGTGACAAATCGTTTTGCATGCTTTTACACCTAACGCAACATAAAAGAATTCATATTAGGGAAAATTCTTACCAATGTGAAGAATGTGGTAAAGTCTTTAACTGGTTCTCAACCCTTACTAGACACAGAAGAATTCATACTGGAGAGAAACCCTACAAATGTGAAGAATGTGGCAAAGCTTTTAAGCAGTCCTCAACCCTTACTACACATAAGATAATTCATACTGGAGAGAAACCCTACAGATGTGAAGAATGTGGCAAAACCTTTAACCGGTCCTCACACCTTACTACACATAAAAGAATTCATACTGGAGAGAAACCCTACAGATGTGAAGAATGTGGCAGAGCTTTTAACCGGTCCTCACACCTTACTACACATAAGATTATTCATACTGGAGAGAAACCCTACAAATGTGAAGAATGTGGCAAAGCTTTTAACCAATCCTCAACCCTTACTACACATAAGATAATTCATGCTGGAGAGAAACCTTACAAATGTGAAGAATGTGGCAAAGCTTTTTACCGATTCTCATACCTTACTAAACATAAGATAATTCATACTGGAGAGAAATTCTACAAATGTGAAGAATGTGGCAAAGGCTTTAATTGGTCCTCGACCCTTACTAAACATAAAAGAATTCATACTGGAGAGAAACCCTACAAATGTGAACAATGTGGCAAAGCTTTTAATGAGTCCTCAAACCTTACTGCACATAAGATAATTCATACAGGAGAGAAACCCTACAAATGTGAAGAATGTGGCAAAGCCTTTAACCGGTCCCCAAAACTTACTGCACATAAGGTAATTCATTCTGGAGAGAAACCCTACAAATGTGAAGAATGTGGCAAAGCTTTTAACCAATTCTCAAACCTTACTAAACATAAGATAACTCATATTGGAGATACATCTTACAAATATCTAGAATGTGATAAAGCCTTTAGCCAGTCTTCAACTCTTACTAAACATAAGGTAATTCATACTGGAGAGAAACCCTACAACTGTGAAGAATACGGCAAAGCTTTCAACCAGTCCTCAAACCTTATTGAACAAAGTAATTCATACTGGAGAGAAACCCTACAAATGTGAAGATTGTGGCAAAGCCTCTAACCCGTCCTGAATTCTTACTAAACATAGAACATTCATACTGAAGAGGAACCCTATGAGTGTGAAGAATATGGCAAAGCCTTCAACAAGTCCTCAATTCTTACCAGACATAAGATAATTCTGGCTGGGTGCGGTGGCTCACACCTGTAATCCCAGCACTTTGGGAGGCTGAGACGGGTGAATTACATGAGGTTGGGAGTTCGAGACCAGCCTGACCAACATGGTGAAATCCTGTCTCTACTAAAAATACAAAATTAGCCATGCGTAGTGGTGCATGCCTGTAATCCCAGCTACTCGGGAGGCTGAGGCAGGAGAATTGCTTGAACCCGGGAGGCAGAGGTTGAAGTGAGGTGAGATCGCGCCATTGCACTCCAGCCTGGGCAACAAGAGTGGCACTCCATCTCAGAAAAAAAAAAAAAAAAAAGATAATTCATACTGAAAAGAAACTCTACAAACTTGAAAGATGTGACAATGCTTTTGACAACACCTAAAACTTTTAAACGTAAAAAATCATACTGGTGAGAAATCCTAGAAATGTAAAGAATGTGACAAAGCCTTTAAATGGTTGTCACACTTCATTATAGGTAAGATAGTTCATACTGAAGAAAACTACAAGTGTGAACAGTGTGGCAAAACTTTTAACGAATGCTCACACCTTATTGCACAGGAGAGCATTTATACTTGAAAAAAATTGTACAAATATAAAGACCATGAAAAAGCCATTAATATCTATTCACATCTTACCACTGGAGAGTTCATACTTAATAAAAGGAATATAAGTGCAATTACTGTCAAAAGATCTTTCAGAAAATATAAACCTTTAAAGCGAAGAAGGTATTTATTTTGAAGATGAACATTACAAATGTGAAGAGGGTTGTAGTACCTTTATTTATATCACAGATTTTATTGTACACATTTTGTACTAGAAGAAAACTCTGAAGTAGTTGCTCAAACTTTGTTCAACATCAGGGAATTTATATTGAAGAAAAACCTTGCAAATTTAATAAATTTTAAAAAACACTTTTTCAAAAAGTACAGCTTAGAAGACACCAGAGTTCATACTAAAATATATTTTTGCAGATGCAGTAAAAATGAAAATATTTAATCCAAAATTAAGTCTATGTAAATATCAGAGAATTTACTGTGGAAATATTGAGGTCAGGAGTTTGAGACCAGCCTGACTAACATGGAGAAAACACGGCTCTACTAAAAATACAAAATTAGCCAGGTGTGGTGGTGTATGCCTGTAATCACAGCTACTCGAGAGGCTGAGGCAGGAGAATTGCTTGAACCCGGGAGGTGGAGAGTGCAGTGAACTGAGATTGCGCCATTGCACTCCAGCCTGGGCAACAAGAGTGAAACTCCATTTCAAAAAAAAAAAAAAAACAACTAAAGTTGGTAGAAAAATTATTTGTATATAACTTTAAAAGGAGTAGAAGGGCTTTTTGCAGAGTTATTACGTTTGAAGTATACTTTATTTCTTGAAAAAATTACAGATTTTTTGTAAATAATGATGTAATTCAACTCTCAAAATATTTCCTACTGTTTCTTTATTCCAGTTGTATTCACATGTGAAAGCATGTGATCAGTTATTGCTGCATTAAAAACATGAGTCTTTTTTATTAGGTGGCCATTATTTATGATCTTTTCTATGAAAGAGTAAGGACATTAAAATGTAAGATGCATGATGAAAAATTAAGTGAAGAGGCTCTTTGTGGTTAACTTATATTGAATAATGCATTAGGTAGGTGTTCAGAGTAATATTATTTTGCGTTATGAGAAGAAAACATTTTTAATTTTATTTAAAATTAAATGAAAATAAATTAGTATATTATTGTACTAATTGTACTTTTGTATAATAAAATCCAGTGTATTTTAAAAATGTTAGATTATGTGTGAAGTTAATATTTTAATCCAATATTTTTAACATGTTAAATACTATTGTGCATTCAATGAAGTGTTATTATGCCACAAACTTTAATCTGTTCCACTTTACTTAAAGGTATAGATGAAAGATAATAACAATAAGGGGCCAGGCGCAGTGGTTCACGCCTGTAATCCCAGCACTTTGGGAGGCTGAGGCGGATGAATCACAAGGTCAGGAGTTCAAGACCAGCCTGGCCAACGTGGTGAAACCCCGTCTCTACTGAAAATACAAAAATTAGCCAGTTGTGGTGGCTGGCGCCTGTAATCCCAGCTACTTGGGAGGCTGAGGCAGAAGAATCGCTTAAAACCAGAAGGTGGAGGTTGCAGTGAGCCGAGATCGCGCCACTGCACCTGGGTGAAAGAGTGAAACTCTGTTTCAAAAAAAAAAAAAAAAGATGGTAACAATATACTATTTGGCAACATAGTGGATTAACATCTTGAGTAATCTCTTTTGTCAGTGGGTTTAAACTGCAAATTAGTTAAAGAATATTGCTTCTGTAGGTTAAATTTTTATTTTTCAATTATTGAAATTTATTTTTAAAATTTTTGTGGGTACATAATATGAGTATATATTTATGCCATATATGGCATATTTTGATACAGGAGTACCATATATAATAATCACATCAGGGCAAATGGGGTATCCATCACCTCTAGCAATAATTTATCCTTTGTATTACAAACAATTCAGTTCTACACTTAGTTATTTTAAAATGTACAATTGTTATTGGTTACAGGGTTATTTTTATGGTCATAATAAAAAATATGCAAGTATAAATAAAATCCATACATTTCTGAGTCCTGAATAAATATTATTAAAATTTTCTTACATATATTTTTGAACATGTGGCCTGTCTGCCTACAAACACATACAAACTTTTAGTTTTGATTTACATAGAGTTAAATATATATTAGTCTAAAGATAAATCTTAGTTGTAAGAAAACTATGGAATATGAGTTTGTACCTATTTTCAGAAAAAAAAAGAGCAATATAGGAACAAAACAAGTCATTTTAACAAGGTGACTACTAGAAAACTAAAAACCTCAAAAATGCCAAAAGCAAACATATACTCTCTGCTTTGTATTGAATTTATTACTGTATAATCTATGCCTTATACTTCCGAATCTCCCCGTGCAAATTCTGTTTATACTTGCCTGGTACTCATGATAGACCCCTACTTTTTGGTATTTTGTATATTTATTTTATAGTTTATGAAATATTCATTATGTGAGCTGGAATGTGAGTATAAGAATAATTTTTATGAAATGTGCATACAAAATAATTTTATATGTAATTCCACAATTAGTATATTAAGTTACATTTTATTTAGCTAGAACACTCCATTTTGTTTTCAATTGGAGAACCCTATATAAGCTTACTATTCTTTAGTTATTGCTCTTTTTACTTTTTATAATTGACATAAGTAAATTTATTTATGGAGTCAAATTGTTCAGGTAAATACAAGGGAAGCTTAGTAAGTCATGAAGATGTTTTTACATGTAAATGTGGAAAGCATATATAGCAGTTCTTGGTGTGTAACATGCTCCAGAAAAAGCCATAAACATTTCTGCTAAAGTTAGTTTGTAACTTCAAGTCAGAGATAGAAAATATTAGTAGTGAAGAAATACAGCTGATGTTTTATGTGGAGAGGACACTTTTCCAGGCTGCAAAGCTGAGTGTTGCTGAATTTAAAAAAAAAAAAAAAAAATGTGGCCTGGCATAGTGGCTCACACCTACAATCCCAGCACTTTGGGAGGCCAAGACAAGTCGATCATGAGGTCAGGAGTTCAAGACCAGCCTGGCCAAGATGGTGAAACCCTGTCTCTACTAAAAATACAAAAATTACCTGGGCATGGTGGCAGGTGCCTGTAATCCCAGCTACTTGGGAGGCTGAGGCAGAGAATCCCTTGAACCTGGGAGGCGGAGGTTGCAGTGAGCTGAGATCGCACCACTGTACTCCAGCCTGGGCGACAGAGCGAGACTCCGCCTCAAAAAAAAAAAAATGCTAGCTGGGTGCGGTGGCTCACGCCTGTAATCCCAGCACTTTGGGAGGCCGAGGTAGGCGGACCACAAGGTCAGGAGATCAAGACCATCCTGGCTAACACGGTGAAACCCCGTCTCTACTAAAAATACAAAAAATTAACTGGGCGTGGTGGCAGGCGCCTGTAGTCCCAGCTACTCGGGAGGCTAAGGCAGGAGAATGGCATGAACCCGGGAGGCGGAGCTTGCAGTGAGCCCAGATCACACCACTGCACTCCAGCCTGGGCGACACAGCAAGACTCCATCTGAAAAAAAAAAAAAATGCTGCTTTTATTTTCTTCAGATTTGTTTGTATTATGTGTATTCCAGCTGTGTATGCATCACAGCCCTTATTTTTCTATGTTATGGCTACAGTTTTCTCTTTGTTGTCTTCATGCCATTTCATTTCACATGGTACTTTGTAGATTTTGATGAGAAACTTCATAATTTTTAATGCCCTGAAAAAATGTTTTTGTTTTCTATTTCTTTAAGATGGAGTTTCACTCTTGTTGCCAAGGCTGGAGTGCAATGGTGCGATCTCGGCTCACTGCAACCTCTGCCTCCCGGGTTCAAGTGATTCTCCTGCCTCAGCCTCCCAAGTAGCTGGGATTACAGGTATGCGCCACCACGTCCAGCTACTTTTGTAGTTTTAGTGGAGATGGGGTTTCACCTTGTTGGTGAGGCTGGTCTTGAACTCCTGACCTCAGGTGATCCACGCACCTAGGCCTCCCAAAGTGCTGGGATTACAGATGTGAGCCACAGCACCAAGCATGAAAAATTGGGTTTAACTGGAGAGTTTGCTTATCAATATAACTTTCAGATCAGTGAATTAAGATAAAGGCATACACTGTCCACAGGTGAGAGAATTAAATCAGTTGCATGGGTTTTGTTTGTTTGTAAAAGAAAAAGCTTATTAGATTGTTATACAAAGTGTGGCAAATAAAAAATTTGCTAGAAATTATACCTTAAAAATTATTTATTTATTTATTTATTTATTTTGAGAAAGAGTCTCACTCTGTTGCCCAGGCTGGAGTGCAGTGGCACGATCTCAGTTCACTGCCACCTCCACCTCCCGGGTTCAAGTGATTCTCCTGCCTCAGTCTCCTGAGTAGTTGGGATTACAGGTGCGCACCACCACGCCCAGCTAATTTTTGTATTTTAAGTAGAGACAGGTTTTCACCATGTTGGCCAGGCTGGTCTCGAACTCCTGACCTCGTGATCCACCCACCTTGGCCTCCCATAGTGCTGGGATTACAAACACTGCACGGAGACTTTATTTTTTATTTTATTTTATTTTATTTTATTTTAAGATGGAGTTTTGCTTCTGTTGCCCAGGCTGGAGGGCAATAGCACGATCTCGGCTCACCACAACCTCCACCTCCCAAGTTCAAGCGATTCTCCTGCCTCAGCCTTCCCGAGTAGCTGGGATTACAGGCATGCCCCACCACACCCTGCTAATCTTATATTTTTAGTAGAGATGGGGTTTCTCCATGTTGGTCAGGCCGGTCTCGAACTCTCAACCTCAGGTCATCCACCCTCCTCGGCCTCCCAAAATGCTGGGATTACAGGCGTGAGCCACTGCACCTGGCAAAAATTAAATTTTTAAGAGAGTTAATGGTAAGTGAACAATTTTATATTTAATTCTCTGTGATATAACACAACTTATGTTTCCATGCAGAATCTTCTAAGTGTAAATGTTAAAGGTTGCAAAATAATAAAATGACCTCTGTGAATTTGCAATTTGGAAGAATTTTTTTTCCATATTGATATTGAAATTTGGAGGAATTTCTCTTATTTTCTATAATTTTTTTAGTGGGTGAAGTTCAGTCTTCAGTTTTTATTTTTAGTCACCTAACTATAGCCAACTCCTCAGTTATTTTCTCTGGATAACTTTTGGAGATCCTGACAGTTTTGGGATTAAAACATTTACTGTTAGTTTGCATGCAAACTAGTTATACTGTGTTCACAGAGTGGCCAGTTATGGGACCATAGGCAACACCTGCCCCCTTAGTGTCTTTCATACCATTACCATCATCACCAGAAACTCCAGGTGCCCCAAGCTTAAAGCAAAAATCCTGAAGTACATCAGCTCCTCCCTTGCAACGTGCTGGGTTCGGAACATGCTGTTAAAATATCAGAGTTCCTGGCTGGACATGGTGGCTCATGCCTGTAATCCTAGCACCTTGGGAGGCTGAGGTGGGCAGATCACGAGGTCAGGAGCTCAAGATAGCCTGGCCAATGTAGTGAAACCCCGTCTCTACTAAAAATACAAAAACATTAGGCAGTGTGGTAGCACACACTTGTAATCCCAGCTACTCCTGAGGCTGAGGCAGGAGAATCACTTGAACCTGGGAGCTGAAGGTTGCAGTGAGCTGAGATGGAGCCACTGCACTCCAGCCTGGGCAACAGGGGGAGACTTCCGACCTCAGGTAATCCACCTGCCTCGGCCTCTCAAAGTGCTGGGATTACAGGCGTAAGCCACAGTGCCCGGCCTTGAACTGTTGATTCTATATTTTGTCTTTTATGAAGAGTGCTGCAAACAACATAGAAGTGCAAATGTTCTTCATTAGGCATTATCTGTTTCGGACACATATCCAATGGTGCAATTGCTATGTTACATGGTAGTTTGATTTTAAGTTTTTTGAGAAACCTCTATTTCATTTTTCATAATAGCTGTCTTCATTTACATTCAAACCAACAGTATGCAAGTATTCCCTTTTCTTCACGTCTTTACCAGCACTTTATTCTTTTTCTTTTTAATAAGAGTCATATTACAGGAGTGAGTTGATATCTCATAGTGTTTTTTGGCTTGCCTTTCCCTGATCATAATTGACAATGAGCATTTTTAAATATTTCTGTTGGCCATATGTATGTCTTTTCTTGAAAAAGACTTATTTAAGGCTTTTGCTTATTTTAAGTTATTTGTTTTTTGTTGTAGTCATTTGAGTTTCTTATATATTTTTAATATTAACTCCTTGTCACATGTATGATTTGCAAATACTTTCTCTCATTAATTAGTTGTCTCATCCTGTTGATTGTACCACATTCTGTGCAGCAGCTTTATAATTTGAAGTAATCTGACTAATCTATTTTTTCTTCTATTCCCTGGGATTTTGAGGTTAAATAAACTCCCTGCTCAGGACAATGTGATGGGGATTTCACTCTATTTTTTAGTAGTAGTTTCAGGCCTTACATTTAAGTATCTAATTTATTTTCGTTGATTTTTTTATATGGTGTGAGATAAGGGTCTCATTTTACTGTGCTGCCTGTGGATATAGTTTTCTCAACACCATTTATTGAAGATACTGTTCTTTCCTTAAGAAATCATCACCTTTATTTAAAATCAGCTAGCTGTAAATACACAGATGTATTTCTGGTCTCTCTTTTTCTGCTCAATTGGCCTATATGTCTGTTTTTATTCAGTACCATACTGTTTTAGTTACTATAGCTTTGTGGTATATTTCAGTCAAGTAGAGGGATATCTTCACTTTTTTTTAAAATTGCTTTGGCTATTTGGATCTTTTGTGGTACCATATGAATTTTAGATATACATTTTTAAACTTCTTTTTTTTTTTTTTTGAGACAAAGTCTCACTCTGTTGCCCAAGCTGGAGTGCAGTGGTGTGATCTTGGCTCACTGCCACCTCCGCTTCCTGGGTTCAAGTGATTCTCCTGCCTCAGCCTCCTGAGTAGCTGGGATTACAGGCCCAACATGTGCGCACCATCACGCCCAGCTAAGTTTTGTATTTTTAGTACAGACGGGGTTTCACGATGTTGGTCAGACTGGTCTCAAACTCCTTACCTCAAGATCTACCCACCTCAGCCTCCCAAAGTGCTGAGATTACAGGCATGAGCCGCCATGCCCAGCCTACTTTTTAAAATTTCTATGAAGTGTGTCACTGGTATTTTGATAGAGGTTGCATTATATCCATAGATCATTTTGTATAATACAGATACTTAATTACTAATAATGCCAATTCATGAATGAATATTATTTTATGTGTATATTACTTAATTTCTTTAATGTTCTTTAGAGTATAATGCAAGATGTTTCAACTTTTTGGTTATATTTATTTCAAAGCATAGTTACTAAAGTTAGATGGAATTGTTTTTTAATTTTGAGATAGTTATTGTATAGAAATGCTGCTTACTTTTGGATGTAGCTTATTTATTCTGAAAGTCTAATAACTTTGTTTATTAGTTCTAATAGTTTTTTGTAAAGTCTTAGGCTTTTCTATACTTCAGATATTGTATAGAAATAAAAGATTATTATACAGAGATAATTTACATTCCTTTTTTCCAATCTGGACACTTTTGATTTTACTCTCTAATTTCTTTGTCTTGGACATTTAGTACTATGTTTAGTAAGACTGACTAGAGTGGGCATCCTTGTCTTGTTCTAGCTCTTAGAGTGAAAGCTTGCAACATATCCCTGTTTAGCATGTTATTAGCTGTGCATTTTTTGGTTATATGTGGCATTTATTGGCTGAGGTGCATTTGTTCCATACCTATTTTTTTCAGAGATTCATCATAAGGGAGTGTCAACTTTTGGCAAACTTTTCTTCTGCATCTATTTCTTTCTTTTTGTACTTTGCATCTATTTAAATGTTAGATTTGTGAAATCACAATAAATCCTACATAGACAGGAAAAATCCTCAGCGACTACTATGAACATCTCTATGCCTGCAAACTAGAAAATTAGGAGAAAATAGATAAAATCCTGGATACACAAACTTCCAAGATTGAGCCAGGAAGAAACAGAAGCCTTGAACAAAGCAAAAATATATAAAATATATAATGAAATTGAATTAGTAATAAAAAACCTACCAAGTGTGATTCAACATGTAAAGATAATAAAACCAAAAAATGATACGATTAACACAATAGATGCAAAAAAAAGCATTCAAGAAAGTTCGACATTCATGAAAATATTCTCCACAAAGTGGGCATTGATGAAACATACCTCAAAATAATAAGCCATCTATGACAAATCCTCAGCTAACATTATACTTAAGCAAAAGCTGGATGCATTCTCCATTAGAATAAAAATAAGACAAGAATATCCACTTTATCCCTTCTATTCAACATAGTTCTGGAAGTCCTAGTCAGAGCAATTCAACAAAATAAAGAAATAAAAGGCATCTAAAGCCTGGCGCAGTGGCTCGTGCCTGTAATCCCAGCCCTTTGGGAGGCTGAGGCGGGAGGATCACCTGAGGTCAGGAGTTCGAGACCAGCCTGACCAACATGGAGAAACCCCATCTCTACTAAAAATACAAAATTTGCTGGGAGTGGTGGCACGTGCCTATAATCCCAGCTACTCAGGAGGCTAAGACAGGAGAATCACTTGAACCCGGGAGGTGGAGGTTCCGATGAACCGAGATCATGCCATTGCACTCCAGCCCGGGCAACATGAATAAAACTCCATCCCCCCCACCCCACACCCCCCAAAAAACTCATCTAAATAGAAAGAGAGGAAGTCAAATAATCTTCACTGATTATATAATTCTCTACCTAGAAAACAAAAGATTTTGGGCCAGGTGCAGTGGCTTACGCCTGTAATACCACACTTTGGGAGGCCGAGGCGGGTAGATCACTTGTGGTCAGGGGTTCAAAACCACCCTGGCCAACATGGCTAAACCCCATCTCTACTAAAAATACAAAAGTAGCTGGGTGTGGTGGCGCATGCCTGTAATCCCAGCTACTTGGGAGGCTGAGGCAGGAGAATCATTCGAACCTGGGAGGCAGAGGTTGCAGTGAGCTGGAATCACACCGTTGCACTCCAGCCACTCCAGCCTGGGTAACAAGAACGAAATTCCGTCTAAAAAAAAAAAAAAAAAGTTCACCAAAAGACTCCAAAGCTTAATGAATGACTTTAGCAAAGTATTGGGATACAAAATTAATATACACAAGTCACATTTTTGTATACCAATAACATTCAAAATCAAGAACAGTTTTATTTTATTTATTTATTTTTGAGATGGAGTTTTGCTCTTGTTGCCCAGGCTGAAGTGCAATGGTGTGATCTCTGCTCACTGCAACCTCCGCTTGCCGGGTTCAAGCAATTCTCCTGCCTCAGTCTCCCAAGTAGCTGGGATTACAGGCGCGTACCACCATGCCCGGCTAATTTTTTGTATTTTTAGTAGAGACGGGGTTTCACCATGGCCAGGCTGGTCTTGAACTCCTGACCTCAGGTGAGCCGCCCGCCTCGGCCTCCCAGAGTGCTGGGATTACAGGCATGAGCCACCATGCCCGGCCAAGAAGAGTTTTATTTTGAATAACCACAGACAAAAAATAATATACCTACATATACACTAAATCAAAGAGGTAAAATATCTCTACAAGAAGTACAAAACACTACTGGAAGAAATAAGAGACAATGCAAATAAATAAAAAAGCATTATATGCTCATGGATTTGAAGAATGAATGTAATTAAAATGTCTATGCTGCCTAAAGCAGCCTACAGATTAAGTGGTATTTCTATGAAACTATCAATGACATTTTTTATAGAATTAAAAAAAGAAGGCCGGGCGCAGTGGCTCACACCTGTAATCCTAGCATTTTGGGAGGCCAAGGCGGGCGGATCCCAAGGTTCAAGAGATCGAGACCATTCTGGCCAACATAGTGAAACCCTGTCTCTACTGAAAATACAAAAATTACCCTGGCGTGGTTGCGCGCGCCTGTAGTTCCAGCTACTCAGAAGACTGAGGCAGGAGAATCGCTTGAACCCAGGAAGCGAAGGTTGCAGTGAGCCGAGACTGTGCCACTGCACTCCAGCCTGGTGACAGAACCAGACTCTGTCTCAAAAAAAAAAAAAAAAAAAGCCGGGTGCGGTGGCTCACGCTTTTACTCCAGCACTTTGGGAGGCCGAGGCAGGCGGATCACAAGGTCAGGATATCGAGACCATCCTGGCTAACACAGTGAAACCCCATCTCTACTAAAAATACAAAAAATTAGCCGGGCATGGTGGCATGCGCCTGTAGTCCCAGCTACTAGGGAGGCTGAGGCAGGAGAATCGCTTGAACCTGGGAGGCGGAAGTTGCAGTGAACCAAGATTGCGCCACTGCACTACAGCCTGGGTGACAGAGTGAGACTCCGTCTCAGAAAAACAAAAACAAACAAACAAAACAAAAAAGCTATTCTAAAATCTATATGGAATAATAAAAGAACCCTAATAGCCACGGCAACTTTATACAAAATGAATAAACCTGGAGGCCTCCCATTACCTGACTTTAAACTACTACGAGTTACAGTAACCGGTGTAACATGGTTCAGGTACAAAAATATACATATAGACCAATATAACAGAAGAAAGAGCTCTGAAATAAAGCTACACTTTTACAGCCAACTTATTTTTGACAAAGTCAACAGAAATAAAGGGGAAATAACTCCCTGTTTAATTAATTGTACTGGGAAGACTGGTTAGTAATATGCAGGAGAAAACTGGACGCCTACCTGTTCCCATATAAAAAATGTAACTAAAGACATATTAAAGACTTATCTGTGAGTCTTCAAGCTACAAAAATTCAAGAACACCTAGAAAGTACTCTTCTAGACACTGGCGTCTGAAAAAAAAAAAAAAAAAACTAATAAAAGTGAGTGCAACAAACATAAAAATCAAAAATTGGCATCTAATTAAACTAAAGAGCTTCTGCAAAGCAATAGAAACTATCAACGAAGCGAACAGACAAGCTACAATATGGAATAAAATATTCCCAAACTGCATACAACGAAAGATTAATATATAGAATCTATAAGAAATAGCCAGGAGCAGTGGCTCATGCCTGTAATCCTAGCACTTTGGGAGACTGAGGCGGGTGGATCACCTCAGGTCAGGAGTTCGAGACCAACCTGGCCAACGTGGTGAAACCCCATCTCTACTAAAAAAAAAATACAAAAATTAGCCGGGCATGGTGACGCATGCCTGTAATCCCAGCTACTCGGGAGGCTGAGGCAGGAGAATCATTTGAACCCCGGGAGATGGAGGTTGCAGTGAGCCAAGATCGTGCCACAGCACTCCAGCCTAGGCGACAAGAGTGAAACTCCATTTCAAAAAAAAAAAGAAAAAGAAAAAAATTTAATAAGAAAAAGGGCGGCGAATGATATGAATATGCATTTCCCAAAGGAAGACGTGAGAGCTGCCAATAAACATGCAAAAATTGCTCAACATCCCTAATCATCAAAGAGATGTAAATCAAAGTGACAATGTGATACCATTTCACAGCAGTTAGAATGGCTGTTATTAAAATGTCAAAAATTGGCTGGGCGCGGTGTCTCATGCCCGTAATCTCAGCACTTTGGGAGGCCGAGGCGGCTGGATCACCTGAGGTCAGGAGTTGGAGACCACCATGGACAACATGGCAAAAGCCAGTCTCTAATAAAAATACAAAAATTAGCCAGTGTGGTGGTGGGCATCTGCAGTCCCAGCTACTTGGGAGGCTGAGGCAAAAGAATTGCTTGAACCTGGGAGGCGGAGGTTGCAGTGAGCTGAGATCGCACCACTGCACTCCAGCCTGAGTGATAGAGTGAGA
Organism: Pan troglodytes; assembly: GCF_028858775.2. Lineage (NCBI taxonomy): Eukaryota > Metazoa > Chordata > Mammalia > Primates > Hominidae > Pan > Pan troglodytes. The sequence continues at coordinate 23,490,294 of NC_072418.2, forward strand.
CTCTGTCTCAAAAACATAATAATAAAAAATTTAAAAATTGAAAATGTTGAAGTTGTGAAGAAAAGGGAATCTTTATACACTGTTGGTAAAAATGCAAATTAATTTAGCCTCTTTAAAAAGCAGTTTGGAGATTTCTTAAAAAACTAAAAATAGAGCTGCCATTTGACCCATACACCTCATTACTGGGTATCTACCCAAAGGAGAATAAATTATTTTTCTAAAAAGACATCTGCAGTCAGCCAGGTGTGCTGGCTCACACCTGTAATCCCAGCACTTTGGGAGGCCAAGGCGGGTGGATCACGAGGTCAGCAGTAAGAGACCAGCCTGGCCAACATGGAGAAACCCCGTCTCTACTAAAAATACAAAAATTAGCCAGGTGTGGTGGCAGGTGCCTGTAATCCCAGCTACTCAGGAGGCTGAGGCAGGAGAACTGCTTGAACCTGAGAGGCGGAGGTTGCAGTGAGCCGACACCACACCACTGCACTCCAGCCTGGGTGACAGAGCGAGATTCTGTCTCAAAAAAAAGACACCTGCAATCAGATGTTTATTGCATCACTATTCACAATAGCAAAGACACGAAAGTAAACCAGGTACTCATGAAACTTAGATTGAATAAAGAAAATGAGGTCCTTATACACCTTGCAGTACTATGTAGCCACATTAAAAAAATGAAGTAATGTCCTTTGCAGCAGCATGAGTGCAACAAATGGCCATTATTATAAGCAAATTAACACAGATCAGGAAAACAAATACTACATGTTCTCACTTACATGTGAGAGGTAAACATTGGATGCACATGGAAACAAAGATGGGAACAATAAACACTGGGAATTCCAAAAAGAAGAAAGAAGGAAGGGAAAACAAGCCCTGAAAAACTACGTATCTACAAAATTAGCTGGGCGTGGTGGCACATGCCTGTAATCCCAGCTATTCAAGAAGCTGAGGCAGGAGAATCGCTTGAACCCGGGAGGTGGAGGTTGCGGTGAGCCGAGATCGTGCCATTGCACTCCAGCCTGGGCAACAAGAGCAAAACTCCATCTCAATTAAAAAAAAAGAAAAAGAAAAAGAAAAACTACGTATCAGGTATAATGTACATATGTACATAACTTGGGCAATGGGATTATTAAGTGCCCAGATGTCGGCATAATGCAGTATACCTATGTGACAAATCTGCACGCATACCCTCAAATGTAAAATAAAAAGAATAAAATGCTTTGGGCTATAACAACATCACATTTTTCTAGCTCTTGGTTAATAGCTGAAATTAGGGGTGAAAGACACGGAATTATATCCCCTTTGGGCATGGGGTGAATGTTTCTATTCCAGGTCACCCCAAATTTTATGAGCTAACATCTGTAAAAGCTCTTGGCCTATAGCCCAAGGTTTTCTTCTCAAGTATGCAGTTAAAATAAATGACTCTACATCTTTATTTTTATTAACTGTACGTTAGACTATAGAGTTAATTTGTCACTCTGCTCTTTGGGGAATAAATATTAGTATACAACCTGTATTACTTTAATAAAGAAATTGTTTCTTTAGTTTTGATTCTTCAGGACAATTCAATTCCCTGGTGAGACAATAACTTCCTTATTAAGGTAATAGATGTAGGGAAGACTCATTACTCTTGACCAACATCTCCCCCACCACCAGCCCCAGGCAATCATCATTCTACACTTTGCTTTTATTAGTTTGAATTTTTTAATATTCTACATAGAAATGGGATAATATAGCCAGGCATGGTGGCTCATGTCTATAATCCCAGTTACTTGGGAGGCTGAGGCTGGAGAATCGCTTTAACCCTGGGAGGCAGACATTGCAGTGAGCTGAGATGGGGCCACTGCACTCCTGCCTGGGTGACAGAGAGAGACTCAATCTCAAAAAAAAAAAAAAAAAAAGAAAGAAAGAAAACAAAACAGAAAACTACAACTACATAAACAACAAGGCACTTAACATGATCTTCAGAATTTGTGGGGGCCCCACAGATGTAACTTCCTGTTGGGGGTCGGGTGCAGCTAGTTGTTGTAAGTTTCTGTGCTGCCCACTCATCCTCATGGAAACTGTGAAGCTGGGATGGAAATTTAAAGGGTAAGATGAAACATGATGACAGCAAGGAAGCTGAAGCTCTTAATAATGAATATTTTTTAAAATAATAATGCCATAAAATAGTAAGGTGGCTAAATTACTTGCTGTAAACAAACTCACAATTTGAAAATAAAATTAATTTTTTGCCCATTTCAAGATAGTTGAACAGGAGTTTCTGAATGTATCTGCTTGCTAGGTCTAGTTGGCATATTAAAGCCGACAATTTTTTTTTTTTTTTTTTTTTTTTTGAGGCAGAGTCTTGCTCTGTCACCCAGGCTAAAGTGCAGTGGTAAGATCTTGGCTCACCGCAGCATCCATCTCCCAGATTCAAGTGATTATCGTGCCTCAGCCTCCCGAGTATCTGGGATTACAGACGTGTGCCACCATGCCTGGCTAATTTTTGTATTTTTAGTAGAGATGAGGTTCGACCATGTTGGTGAGGCTGGTCCGGAACACCTGGCCTCATGTAATCCACCTGCCTCAGTCTCCCAAAGTTCTGGGATTACAGGCATAAGCCATTGTGCCCGGCCAAAGCCAACAATTCTTATTGAGAACTTTCTACTTCTGCCATTAACTGTCATTTTACGCTTTATATGTTGGGATTTTTGTTAGGTACAAATATTTTTACAACTATCATATTATCTTGATAGATTTACAATTTTTTCAATATAACATGTTGTCACTTGTCAGTTAATTACAACACTTTTGTCTTAACACCTTTTTTTCTAAGTGTAGCCACCCCAGCTCTCTTTTGGTTACTATCTGTATGAAATCTTTTCATCTAACCTTTCATTTTAAAACTATTTGTGAGTTTAGAACTAAAGAGAGTCTCTTGTAGATAACATAAATTTCTCGAATCCGGGCGCAGTGGCTCATGACTGTTATCTTAGTACTTTGGGAGGCTGAGGTGGGCAGATTACCTGAGGTCAGGAGTTCAAGACCAGCCTGGCCAAGATGATGAAACCTCGTCTCTACTAAAAATACAAAAATTAGCCGGGTGTGGTTGCAGGTGCCTGTAGTCCCAGCTTTACTCAGGAGGCTGAGGCAGGAGAATCGCTTGAACCCAGAAGGTGAAGGTTGCAGTGAGCCAAGATCATACCACTTCACTCCAGCCTGGGTGACAGAGCAAGACTCCATCTCAAAAAATATAAAATAATTTTTAAAAACCATAAATTTGTCTTCAATTTATTTTATAGTCCCTCTCTCTATTAATATTTTCTATTTGCAGCATATTTAGGATAGGTAATTTAGACTTTTTCTAGGCTTTCTAATGCCTAGGCTTCCTCTAAGACTTTTTCTGTTCATATCTGTTACTTATTCATAGGCCATATTTTCTTATTTCTTTGCATGCCTTGTATCTTGTTGCTGAAAACTGGACATTGTTCTACTATAATATAAAAACCATAAAATCTTATGTACTCTTATCCTTTGGGTTTTTGTTCCTGCTTATTTTAACTTATACTTTTGTGCTTAGTTTTCAAAATTATTATTATTATTATTATTATTTGAGATGGAGTCTTGCTCTGTCACTCAGGCTGGAGTGCAGTGGTATGATCTCGGCTCACTGCAACCTCTGCCTCTTGGGTTCAAGCAATTCCCTGCCTCAGGCTCCCGAATAGCTGGGATTACAGGCATCTGCCACCACGCCTGGCTAATTTTTGTATTTTTAGTAGAGACGGGGTTTCATCATCTTGGCCAGGCTGGTCTTGAACTCCTGACCTCGTGATTCACCTGCCTCAGTCTCCCAAAGTGCTGGGATTACCGGCTACAAGTTATTTTTTTTAATACTGTTTTTTGTTGTGTTTGGCAATAAAAATCTGTTTCTTTAGCTTAATGCGAACTAGTGATTTGAAAGAGATTTACATCAAATGCCTGCTCACCTCAAATGTACATTTCCTAATTCTTGCAGCTGGGTTTACACAGCTAGGAAGATTACAACTTTGCCACCTTCTTCTCTTCTTGCATGTTTAGAGATTGAGGTTTAAGCAGAGATGAGAGAGAACATCTTCTTAGGTCTTTCTGAGCATTTGCCTGGCCTTTGACTGACCCTGAACATGCTTATGAGCTTCTAGATTCTTAGAAATATGTGGACAATTTTCAAAGCCCTAATCCTACAAGCACCTCACTCCTCAGTTTTGTCTCATATATACTACGTGACTTTTGCTTGCCCAGATTGATATTCTTTTTCCCAGGTATAATGAGTAGTTAATTTGTCCTTAAATATTTTTGCCAAAAATTAGGTTATTGATTCTAAATTGTTGTTTATGTTTTATGTAGGTGTTTACTGCTATGATTTCTCTGAACAGTTTGCTGCATCTCATATGTTTGATAGGTTGTGGCTTCATTTTCATTCATCTGAAAATATTTTCAAATTTTGTTTTTTTTTCTTTGACACATTTGTTACTTAGAAGTATGTTTTATTTCCACATATATGTGAGTTTCTCAAACTTTCCTCATTTATTTATTTTTACTTTCTTTCTATGAAAGTCGGAGAACATACTTTGGGTTATGTTTATCCTTTTAATTTATTGATGTTTCCTTGCTGTATGGCCTACCGTGCAATCTATCCTGAAGAATAACCTATGAGTACTTCTCTTTTTTTTTTTTGAGATGGAGTCTCACTCTGTCACCAGGGCTGGAGTGCAGTGGCACAATCTCAGCTCATTGCAATCTCTGCCTCCTGGGTTCAAGCTATTCTCCTGCCTCAGCCTCCCGAGTAGCTGGGATTACAGGCGCCTGCCACCATGCCTGGCTAATTTTGTATTTTTAGTAGAGATGAGGTTTCATCATCTTGGCCAGGCTGGTCTTGAACTCCTGACATCAGGTGATCCACCCGCCTTGGCCTCCCAAAGTGCTGAGATTACAGGCATGAGCCACCGCACCCGGCCACCTATGTGTACTTCTAATCTTGAGAGGAGATTTCTGTAGAAGGCTATTTATATTTGTTAACAGTGTTGTTCATGTGTTATATTTTCTTGCTGATATTCTGTCTAGTTTTTCTATTATTTAAATTCAGGTAGAAAAGTTTCTGATCTGACAACCTCGGCCATTGGATTTAATTATTTAACCCATTCATAGCCAATGATATTATCAGTATAGTTGGATTTACACTGGCCATTATGCTTTTTGCTTTTTTTCTTTTTGAGATGGAGTCTTGCTCTGTCGCCCAGGCTGGAGTGCAGTGGCGCTATCTCCGCTCACTGCAAGCTCCGCCTCCCAAGTTCATACCATTCTCCTCCCTCAGCCTCCCGTGTAGCTGGGACCACAGGTGCCTGCCACCACACCCGGCTAATTTTTTGTATTTTTAGTAGAGACGGGGTTTCACCGTGGTCTCGATCTCCTGACCTCGTGATCCGCTTGCCTCGGCCTCCCAAAGTGCTGGGATTACAGGCATGAGCCACCGCACCCGGCCTCTTTTTCTTTTTTCTTTTCTTTTTTTTTTTTTTTGAGACAAAGTCTCACTCTATCACCCAGGCTGGAGTGCAGTAGCGTGATCTCCACTCACTGCAACTTCCACCTCCTGGGTTCAAACACTTCTCCTGCCTCAGCCTCCAGAGTAGCTGGGATTACAGGCACCCACCAGCATGCTGGCTAATTTTTGTATTTTTAGTAGGGACGGGGGTTTCACCATGTTGGCCAGGCTGGTCTCGAACTCCTGACCTCAGGTGATCCACCCACCTCAGCCTCCCAAAGTGCTGGGATTATAGGCGTGAGCCACCGTGCCCAGCATATTTTTATTCTTCCTTTACTGCTTTCTTTTATATTAGATACTTCCCATATAATATTTAAATTTCTATAGTGATTGTTTATGTTTTTGCAGTTACTTTCTTTTTTTTTTTTTTTTTTTTGAGACGGAGTCTTGCCCTGTCTCCCAGACTGGAGTGCAGTGGCTTGATCTTGGCTCACTGAAACCTATGTCTCCCGGGTTCAAATGATTCTTCTGTCTCAGCCTCCTGAGTAGCTGAGAATACAGGCACCTGCCACCACACCCAGCTAATTTTTTTTATTTTTAATAGAGAGGGGGTTTCACCATGTTGGCCAGGCTGGTTTTGAACTCCTGACCTCATGATCTGCCCACCTTGGCCTTCCAAAGTGCTGGGATTACAGGCATGAGCCACTGCACCCAGCTACTTTCTTATTTTCTCTAGGCCTTATAACATAGGTCTTATTATAATCTGCTTCATGTTTATATTAACTTAATTCCAATGAGATATAAAAATATTACCTCTATATGGTTCTTTTGCCTTGATTTAGACTGAATTTAGTTTTTATCAAAATGTATAGGGTAAGCCCTAACCTGCAATGTGATTCTTTTTTTTTTTTTTTTGTATTTTAGTAGAGATGGGGTTTCACCATGTTGGCCAGGATGGTCTTGATCTCCTGACCTCGTGATCTGCCTGCCTCAGCCTCCCAAAGTGCTGGGATTACAGGTGTGAGCCACCGTGCCTGGCAGAGAACAGCAATTTTAGAAAGTGATTAAGGTTAAGTAAGTTTATATGAGTTGGATGGAAAAGCCATAGGCACTCAATGCCAGCTTGTGAAAGCAGCTGCAGGGGCTGTACTCTGCAGAGCCACTGGGGTGGAGCTGCCTAAGACCTTGGGAGCTCACCCTTTGAATCAAAGTGGCCTAGATGTGAGACACCAAGTCAAAGGAGATTATTTTGGAACTTTAAGATTTAATGACTGCCCTGCTGGGTTTTGGAGTTTGATAGACCCGGAGCCCTTTTGCTTTGGCAAATTCTCCCTTTTGGAAGAGGAACATTTACCCAATGCCTGCACATCCATTGTATCTTGAAAGTAACTAACTTGTTTTTGATTTTACAGACTCATACATGGAAGAGGCTTGCCTTGTCTCAGACAAGACTTTAAACTGGACTTTTGAGTTAATGCTGAAATTGGTTAAGAATTTGGGGGACTGATGTGAAGGGATGATTGTGTTTTGAAATGTGAGAAGGGCATGAGGTTTGGGAGGGGCCAGGGGCAGAATGATATCGTCTGACTCTGTATCCCCACCCAAATCTCGTGTCAAATTGTAATTGTATTAATATAGGTAGGGGTCCAGTTGTGTTCTGCATATGATCAGCCTTAAACTTTATTTTTAAAACAAAAAAGAGCCAATTTTTAATGATAAATTATTTTGCTTCTTATTTTTCAGTTTGAAGAACCTCTAGTATATTTATAATATTTTATAATTTATTGAATTTATGATATCTTAATACATGAGATAATTTAAATACTTTATAATATTTCAAGTGTCATTTTTTCTTATTTCGTTATGAAAATTGCTAATAGATACATTTTTTTCTGGTTATCACAAAACTATCTGAAAATGTGACATTTGCCATTTATCAAATCTTCATTGTTAATACTTTACCTGAATGGGGGCTTGTAATATGTATTATAATTTTTCATGTTGTCTTAAATTAATTCAGTTTTATTATTTTATTTTATTTAAAAAAGCTAAACTTATAAAATTGGTTGTATATTAGTTTAGGTGAAATTGCTTAGTGATGAGAGAAAAATAATTTGCAAAATATAGAGACTGGATAGTTTTTTTAATTTTTTTTTTTTTTTGAGACAGAGTTTCACTCTGTCACCCAGGCTAGAGTGAAGTGGCTCGATCTCAGCTCACTGCAAGCTCCGCTTTCCTGGGTTCACGCCATTCTCCTGCCTCAGCCTCCCGAGTAGCTGGGACTACAGGCGCCTGCCACGGCGCCCGGCTAATTTTTTGTATTTTTAGTAGAGGCGTGGTTTATAATTTATAATTTAGTGTTAGCCAGGATGGTCTCGATCTCCTGACCTCGTGATCTACCTGCCTCGGCCTCCCAAAGTGCTGGGATTACAGGCGTGAGCCACCGCCCCCGGCGGATAATTTTTTATAATAAAAATGTTCTTTATGTTTGCCCCTTACCTTTTTTTTTTTTTTTTGAGATGAAGTTTTTGCTCTTGTTGCCCAGGCTGGAGTGCAGTGGCGCGATCTCGGCTCACCACAACCTCCACCTCCCAGGTTCAAGCGATTCTCTTGCCTCGGCCTCCTGAGTAGCTGGGATTACAGGAATGCGCCACCACGTGCGGCTAATTTTGTATTTTTAGTAGACGGGGTTTCTCCATGTTGGTCAGGCTAGTCTTGAACTCCTGACCTCAGGTGATCCACCCACCTCAGCCTCCCAAAGTGCTGGGATTATAGGTGTTGCCCAGCATATTTTTATTCTTCCTTTACTGCTTTCTTTTATATTAGATACTCCCCATATAATATTTAAATTTCTATAGTGATTGTTTATGTTTTTGCAGTTACTTTCTTTTTTTTTTTTTTTTTTTTTTTTTTGAGACGGAGTCTTGCCCTGTCATCCAGACTGGAGTGCAGTGGCTTGATCTTGGCTCACTGAAACCTCTGTCTCCCGGGTTCAAATGATTCTTCTGTCTCAGCCTCCTGAGTAGCTGAGAATACAGGCACCTGCCACCACGCCCAGCTAATTTTTTTTATTTTTAATAGAGAGGGGGTTTCACCATGTTGGCCAGGCTGGTCTTGAACTCCTGACCTCATGATCTGCCCACCTTGGCCTTCCAAAGTGCTGGGATTACAGGCATGAGCCACTGCACCCAGCTACTTTCTTATTTTCTCTAGGCCTTATAACATAGATCTTATTATAATCTGCTTCATGTTTATATTAACTTAATTCCAATGAGATATAAAAATATTACCTCTATATGGTTCTTTTGCCTTGATTTAGACTGAATTCAGTTTTTATCAAAATGTATAGGGTAAGCCCTAACCTGCAATGTGATTCTTTTTTTTTTTTTTTTTTTGTATTTTAGTAGAGATGGGGTTTCACCATGTTGGCCAGGATGGTCTTGATCTCCTGACCTCGTGATCTGCCTGCCTCAGCCTCCCAAAGTGCTGGGATTACAGGTGTGAGCCACCGTGCCTGGCAGAGAACAGCAATTTTAGAAAGTGATTAAGGTTAAGTAAGTTTATGTGAGTTGGATGGAAAAGCCATAGGCACTCAATGCCAGCTTGTGAAAGCAGCTGCAGGGGCTGTACTCTGCAGAGCCACAGGGGTGGAGCTGCCTAAGACCTTGGGAGCTCACCCCTTGCATCAAAGTGGCCTAGATGTGAGATGCCAAGTCAAAGGAGATTATTTTGGAACTTTAAGATTTAATGACTGCCCTGCTGGGTTTTGGAGTTTGATAGACCCAGAGCCCTTTTGCTTTGGCAAATTCTCCCTTTTGGAAGAGGAATATTTACCCAATGCCTGCACATCCATTGTATCTTGAAAGTAACTAACTTGTTTTTGATTTTACAGACTCATAGGTGGAAGAGGCTTGCCTTGTCTCAGACAAGACTTTAAACTGGACTTTTGAGTTAATGCTGAAATTGGTTAAGAATTTGGGGGACTGATGTGAAGGGATGATTGTGTTTTGAAATGTGAGAAGGGCATGAGGTTTGGGAGGGGCCAGGGGCAGAATGATATCGTTTGACTCTGTATCCCCACCCAAATCTCGTGTCAAATTTTAATTGTGTTAATATAGGTAGGGGTCCAGTTGTGTTCTGCATAAGATCAGCCTTAAACTTTATTTTTAAAACAAAAAAAGCCAATTTTTAATGATAAATTATTTTGCTTCTTATTTTTCAGTTTGGAGAACCTCTAGTATATTTATAATATTTTATAATTTATTGAATTTATGATATCTTAATACATGAGATAATTTAAATACTTTATAATATTTCAAGTGTCATTTTTTCTTATTTCGTTATGAAAATTGCTAATAGATACATTTTTTTCTGGTTATCACAAAACTATCTGAAAATGTGACATTTGCCATTTATCAAATCTTCATTGTTAATACTTTACCTGAATGGGGGCTTGTAATATGTATTATAATTTTTCATGTTGTCTTAAATTAATTCAGTTTTATTATTTTATTTTATTTAAAAAAGCTAAACTTATAAAATTGGTTGTATATTAGTTTAGGTGAAATTGCTTAGTGATGAGAGAAAAATAATTTGCAAAATATAGAGACTGGATAGTTTTTTTAATTTTTTTTTTTTTTTTGAGACAGAGTTTCGCTCTGTCACCCAGGCTAGAGTGAAGTGGCTCGATCTCAGCTCACTGCAAGCTCCGCCTCCTGGGTTCACGCCATTCTCCTGCCTCAGCCTCCCAAGTAGCTGGGACTACAGGCGCCTGCCACGGCGCCCGGCTAATTTTTTGTATTTTTAGTAGAGGCGTGTTTTATAATTTATAATTTAGTGTTAGCCAGGATGGTCTTGATCTCCTGACCTCGTGATCTACCTGCCTCGGCCTCCCAAAGTACTGGGATTACAGGCGTGAGCCACCGCCCCCGGCGGATAATTTTTTATAATAAAAATGTTCTTTATGTTTGCCCCTTACCATTTTTTTTTTTTTTTTTTTTTTTTGAGATGAAGTTTTTGCTCTTGTTGCCCAGGCTGGAGTGCAGTGGCGCGATCTCGGCTCACCACAACCTCCACCTCCCAGGTTCAAGCGATTCTCTTGCCTCGGCCTCCTGAGTAGCTGGGATTACAGGAATGCGCCACCACGTGCGGCTAATTTTGTATTTTTAGTAGACCGGGTTTCTCCATATTGGTCAGGCTAGTCTTGAACTCCTGACCTCAGGTGATCCACCCGCCTCAGCCTCCCGAAGTGTTGGGATTACAGGCGTGAGCCACTGTGCCCAGCTGCCTATACCATTTTCTTTGAAAGTTGAAGTTGTAACTCCCTAATTAGAAAACAAATTCATAAATGTGACTTGTAAATACTGAAATTTATGTTTGCTTTTTCTGCCTTCAGCAGAAATGGTGTTTTCTAGCATCTATGTCTTTTTAAAATAAAAGAGAGGATGGAAGCAGAATAGGTTGAAAATGCTATTAACAAAATGATGTTGACAGAGATGATCTATCTGGTCTACCAGGGCATAAAAATTTCAAAAATCATAATCAGTACAAAACCTCTATGTCCGTTAATATTACAGAATATTGCTTGTGTTAAAATCATTTATGTTGGCCGGGCGCGGTGGCTCACGCCTGTAATCCCAGCACTTTGGGAGGCCGAGGCAGGCAGATCACGAGGTCAAGAGATCGAGACCATCCTGGCCAACATTGTGAAACCCCCGTCTCTACTAAAAATACAAAAAAAATTAGCTGGGCGTGGTGGCGCGCGCCCATAGTTCCAGCTACTTTGGAGGCTGAAGCAGGAGAATCGCTTGAACCTGGGAGGCGGAGGTTGCAGTGAGCCGAGATCGAGCTCCCTCTCCCCTCTCTCCTCTCCCCTCCCCCCTCCCCCCTCTCCCCTCTCCCCTCTCCCCTCTTTCCACGGTCTCCCTCTGATGCCGAGCCGAAGCTGGACGGTACTGCTGCCATCTCAGCTCACTGCAACCTCCCTGCCCGATTCTCCTGCCTCAGCCTGCCGAGTGCCTGCGATTGCAGGCGTGCGCCGCCACGCCTGACTGGTTTTCGTATTTTTTTGGTGGAGACGGGGTTTCGATGTGTCGGCTGGGCTGGTCTCCAGCTCCTAACCGCGAGTGATCCGCCAGCCTCGGCCTCCCGAGGTGCCGGGATTGCAGACCAAGTCTCGTTAACTCAGTGCTCAATGGCGCCCAGGCTGGAGTGCAGTGGCGTGATCTCGGCTCGCTACAACCACCTCCCAGCCGCCTGCCTTGGCCTCCCTAAGTGCCGAGATTGCAGCCTCTGCCTGGCAGCCACCCCGTCTGGGAAGTGAGGAGCGTCTCCGCCTGACTGCCCATCGTCTGGGATGTGAGGAGCCCCTCTGCCTGGCTGCCCAGTCTGGAAAGTGAGGAGCGTCTCTGCCCGGCCGCCATCCCATCTAGGAAGTGAGGAGCGCCTCTTCCCGGCCGCCATCACATCTGGGAAGGGAGGAGCGTCTCTGCCCAGCCGCCCATCGTCTGAGATGTGGGGAGCACCTCTGCCCTGCCGCCCCGTCCGGGATGTGAGGAGTGTCTCTGCCCGGCCGCCCTGTCTGAGAAGTGAGGAGACCCTCTGCCTGGCAACCGCCCCGTCTGAGAAGTGAGGAGCCCCTCCGCCCGGCAGCCACCCCGTCTGAGAAGTGAGGAGCGTCCTCCCTCCTCGTCTGGGAGGGAGGTGGGGGGGTCAGCCCCCCGCCCGGCCAGCCGCCCCGTCCGGGAGGTGAGGGGCACCTCTGCCCGGCCGCCCCTACTGGGAAGTGAGGAGCCCCTCTGCCCGGCCAGCCGCCCCGTCCGGGAGGGAGGTGGGGGGGTCAGCCCCCCGCCTGGCCAGCCGCCCCATCCGGGAGGCGAGGGGTGCCTCTGCCCGGCCGCCCCTACTGGGAAGTGAGGAGCCCCTCTGCCCGGCCAGCCGCCCCGTCCGGGAGGGAGGTGGGGGGATCAGCCCCCCGCCTGGCCAGCCGCCCCGTCCGGGAGGGAGGTGGGGGGATCAGCCCCCTGCCTGGCCAGCCGCCCTGTCCAGGAGGTGGTGGGGGCGCCTCTGCCCGGCCGCCCCTACTGGGAAGTGAGGAGCCCCTCTGCCCGGCCAGCCGCTCTGTCTGGGAGGGAGGTGGGGGGGTCAGCCCCCGGCCCGGCCAGCCGCCCCGTCCGGGAGGGAGGTGGGGGGGTTAGCCCCCCGCCTGGCCAGCCGCCCCATCTGGGAGGTGAGGGGCGCCTCTGCCCGGCTGCCCCTTCTGGGAAGTGAGGAGCCCCTCTGCCCGGCCAGCTGCTCTGTCTGGGAGGGAGGTGGGGGGGTCAGCCCCCGGCCCGGCCAGCTGCCCCGTCCGGGAGGGAGGTGGGGGGGTTAGCCCCCCGCCTGGCCAGCCGCCCCATCCGGGAGGTGAGGGGCGCCTCTGCCCGGCCGCCCCTTCTGGGAAGTGAGGAGCCCCTCTGCCCGGCCAGCCGCCCCGTCCGGGAGGGAGGTGGGGGGGTCAGCCCCCCGCCCGGCCAGCCGCCCCGTCCGGGAGGGAGGTGGGGGGGTCAGCCCCCCGCCCGGCCAGCCGCCCCGTCCGGGAGGGAGGTGGGGGGGTCAGCCCCCCGCCCGGCCAGCCGCCCCGTCCGGGAGGGAGGTGGGGGGGTCAGCCCCCCGCCCGGCCAGCCGCCCCGTCCGGGAGGGAGGTGGGGGGTCAGCCCCCCGCCCGGCCAGCCGCCCCGTCCGGGAGGGAGGTGGGGGGATCAGCCCCCCGCCCGGCCAGCCACCCTGTCCGGGAGGTGAGGGGCGCCTCTGCCCGGCCGCCCCTACCGGGAAGTGAGGAGCCCCTCTGCCCGGCCAGCCGCCCTGTCCGGGAGGGAGGTGGGGGGTCAGCCCCCCGCCCGGCCAGCCGCCCCGTCCGGGAGGGAGGTGGGGGGGGTCAGCCCCCCGCCCGACCAGCCGCCCCGTCCGGGAGGTGAGGGGCGCTTCTGCCCGGCCGCCCCTACTGGGAAGTGAGGAGCTCCTCTGCCCGGCCACCACCCCATCTGGGAGGTGTACTCAACAGCTCATTGAGAACGGGCCATGAAGACAATGGCGGTTTTGTGGAATAGAAAGGGGGGAAAGGTGGGGAAAAGATTGAGAAATCAGATGGTTGCTCTGTCTGTGTAGAAAGAGGTAGACATGGGAGACTTTTCATTTTGTTCTGTACTAAGAAAAATTCTTCTGCCTTGGGATCCTGTCGATCTGTGACCTTACCCCCAACCCTGTGCTCTCTAAAACATGTGCTGTATCCACTCAGGGTTGAATGGATTAAGGGCGGTGCAAGATGTGCTTTGTTAAACAGATGCTTGAAGGCAGCATGTTCGTTAAGAGTCATCACCACTCCTTAATCTCAAGTACCCAGGGACACAAACACTGCGGAAGGCCGCAGGGTCCTCTGCCTAGGAAAACCAGAGAACTTTGTTCACTTGTTTATCTGCTGACCTTCCCTCCACTATTGTCCTGTGACCCTGCCAAATCCCCCTCTGCGAGAAACACCCAAGAATGATCAATAAAAAAGAAAAAAAAAAAATTATGTTAAAAACTCTGCCTCGCCGAGTGCGGTGGCTCACGCCTGTAATCCCAACACTTTGGGACGCCAAAGCAGGCGGATAACGAGGTCAGCAGTTAGAGACCAGCCTGGACAACATGGTGAAACCCCGTCTCTACTAAAAAGACAAAAAAGTAGCCGGGCGTTATGGCGGGCGCCTGTAGTCCCAGCTACTCCGGAGGCTGAGGCAGGAGAATGGCGTGAACCCGGGAGGCGGAGCTTGCAGTGAGCTGAGATTGTGCCACTGCACTCCAGCGTGGGTGAGAGAGCGAGACTCCGTCTCAAAACAAACAAACAAACAAAAAACAAAACAAAAAAACTCTGCCTCTCATGCGTTTAGTAGAGATAAAGTCAGAGGGCAGAACCCTCCGCTGATCCTTATCAGGACACCTGAAGTACAGATGATATATTTCTGTTTTCTCTCAAACTCCGTATTGGATACAGTTATTCTGCTTCTAATCCATATTATTACAGTAATGCACAGACACGGGATCATAAAAGAACTTGCAAGCTTTTTAAAAAAGTGTTATATTTTACACATGTGTGTGTATATTTGTAGACAGCTCTGTCATCCTGGCCAGAGTGCAGCTCAATCAAACCTCAAAATTCTTAGCTCTCAGCCTCCTTGGTAAATGGGACTTCACGTACACACCACTACAGTGGCTAATTAATTTTTTTTTTTTTTTTTTTTTTTTTTTTGTAGAGATGGGGTCTTATTATGTTGCCCAGGCAGCTCTTTTTTTTTTTTTTTTTTTTTTTTTTTGAGACAGAGTCTCCCTCTGTGGCCAGGCTGGAGTGCAGTGGCGCGATCTCGGCTCACTGTAACCTCCGCCTCCCGGGTTCAAACGATTCTCCTGCCTCGGCCCCCCGAGTAGCTGGGAATACAGGCATGCGGCATCACACCCAGGTAAGTTTTTGTATTTTTGGTAGAGACAGGGTTTCACCTTGTTAGCCAGGATGGTCTCGGACTCCTGACCTCTTGATCCACCCACCTCGGACTCCCAAAGTGCTGGGATTGCAGGCGTGAGCCACCGTGCCTGGGCAATTCTATTTTATTCGTTGATCTTTTGTGGTGCTTTTACAGTTTTACATCTACATATTATAAATCCAGTAACAGAGAGTCATAATTGTTGCTTTTAATAGTGATAGGTTGCTTTAAAACTGAAGGGTACAATTTAGTCAGATACTTTGGTGCTACGCAAATACAATGCTTATTTTTTAAGTGTTATTTACAGTTTTTACACTCCTCAGTTAACCTTGGATACAATAATAACTGGTGGTTTTGTGATGGTTTCTTTAGCATTTTATCTATGTTGATTAGTATTTGGAATTCTGTAAAAAAAAATTTCCCTATCCTTTTTTCCTTTTTATTTATTTAAAGTTTTTTGTGTATCAGTGTAAATGCATGGGTATTTATTTATTTGACTTGATTTATTTTATAGGTCAGTGCTCTAATTATTCATTTGAATGCTTACATTGTTCCAGGATGGACCATTGGGAGTTCTTTCAGGCTGGCTCCCTTTGACATGTTCCCATCATTTTTTAAAATTAAAAAAAAAAAGAAAAAACATTTTGAGGCTGGGTGCAGTGGCTCACGCCTGTAATCCCAACACTTTGGGAGGCCAAAGCGGGCAGATCACCTGAGGTCAGGAGTTCAGGACCAGCCTGGCCAACATGGTGAAACCCCGTGTCTACTAAAAATACAAAAAATTAGCCGAGCATGGTGGCGCACGCCTGTGATCTCATCCAGCAGTGCTTTACTTGTAATTATTTTATTCCTGCTGCCGTCTCCTCTTTCTTTGGCCACTATCTGTTCCACCCCCGGAACGGAAGAGAGATGTTGGTAGGGAGAGGCTCTTCCTTCACCTCTGGCAGAAAAGGTTTGCTTGGGCCCTTCACACCGCTGACATCAGAGCTGCACTTCAATGTGGCAGTTATTGGCCATGTGTGGCGCCTGGTCTGAAGTGCGATGCTAGAAAGGTAAAATACACAGTTAGTTTCAAAGATTTAGTTCCAAATATTTATATACTTTATTAATAATTACATATTTCTCACACATTAAAATGAAAATTTTTTTGATATATTGGGTTAATTAAATTGTTACAATCAATTCAACCTGTTCTTGTTTCTTTTTCAAGTTTGGCTACTAGAAAACTTAAAATTCACATATGGCTCACATTTTATTTCAGAGGATTACCTCCTTCTAAAATCTCAGCCTGCCTGCTCAAAGACCAGAAAGAAGCCAGGAAGGTCATAAAATCTGAAATTTTAAAATAATTGTTATTATAAAATTATATTTTTTCCTTTGTGAAGAGCCATATATTATTTATAAATGCATATGACTTTACACACAAGTTTAAAGGCAAATTCCCTCTGGGCTGTGCCTGGCTCAGCTCTGGGAGGAAGCCCTGCCTGAGAAGGCTGCAGCCTAGGCTGTCACCCTTTCTTCACTCAGCCCAGCGTCTGATCACATCTTCTGTCACTCAGGGCACGAGAAGGTGGGGTTTTAAACGTTATCCAATCAGCGACGCTGGGTGGGGAACCGTCCAATCAGGCCTGCAGCTGGAGCGGACAGGACGGCTTCGGGGATGTGGCGGGGCCTTTGTCTCTCGCTGCAGCTGGAGCTGCAGGTCTCGCCTTCACTGCCCTGTGTCCTCTGCTCGCAGAGGCCCAGCCTCTGTGGCCCTGTGACCTGCAGGTATTGAGAGATCCACAGCTAAGACGCCAGGTCCCCCGGAAGCCTAGAAATGGTGAGAGTGCCGGGTCCGACATCCCGAGAGAGGGGAAGGGGCGGGTTGCAAGCGGTGGGAAGTGGCTGTGGTGGGACTTAGGCCTCCCCGCAGTCAACTCTACAATCTGCGCCCGGAGTTCTTGCTCAGCTCGGCCTCAGTCCCCTTCAGCCATAAGATGGCGGCTGCGCTGACTGCGGGACCCCGGGCGTCCTGTCTTTTCCCTGCGCAGTGACTGGGCCCTGACCTGGAGTCCTCTCAGGGCAGCTCTGGACCCTCAGCGGCGCGTCTCTCCCGGATTGTGCAGGGACCACTGGAGGGTCCACGGGGGAGAATCCTGACTCGGGGTGCGGGTTTATGAATGGGAAGAGCTTTGGTCCGTGGGGTTCCAGTTCCTCTTCTGTTGAAAATGTATGGGAGTCACCGTTAAAACACTAAAGCATTTAATCAAAGCGTGATTCAAAAATTGTGGAGCACCCAGCTGTGGTTTGTAATTTATGGTTTATGGGCGGGGCTTGAAGTAAAGACTTTTATAAACAGCATGATGAAGAAAACCAAATTCAGTAATTGGTTAGGTTCAGATACATAGTTTCTTAATTTGTAAAATAAAGGTGAAAATTTCCTGGTTATGTAATTAGATGTTAATTGGCAGTTTATAGTTGGTTAAGGATGAATTTTGTTTCTCTCAATGTAGTAATTTACTAAAAATGCACCTCAGTTAGATTTTTTTTTTTTTTAAGATGGAGTTTCGCTCTTGTTGCCCAAGCTGGAGTGCAATGGGGCGATCTTGGCTCACCGTAACCTCTGCCTCCCGGGTTCAAGCGATCCAATGCCTCAGCCTCCCAGGTAGCTGGGATTACAGGCATGCGCCACCACGCCCGGCTAATTTTGTGGTTTTAGTAGAGACGGGTTTCTGCATGTTGGTCAGGCTGGTCTCGAACTCCCGACCTCAGGTGATCTGCCCTCCACGGCCTCCCCAAAGTGCTGGGATTACAGGCGTGAGCCACCGCGCCCAGCGAGATTTTTTTAAAAGTAGGAATCCAGGGTCTAGAGACACCTCAGTCTAATTTCCCGCCGCTTAATTATTTTCACACTCCATGGGGAACTGATTTTCTGGTGCATTTTTCAACTGTGTCCCAAGCACTGTCTTAAATCTAACCTCCCGTCCCCCATATCTCCAGCCTCACTCTGGCTTGCAGTAAGATATTAAACTTCCAGTTCCTCCTGGCATTCCCTAATGCCAGCTTTTCCTCCCTAATTCACGTTATCACCTGTTTGTCTTTTAGTGTACTTTTGTATACCATATTTTAATTAATTATTTTTTGACAAAGCTTTAAATGACGCTTTTTAAAAGGTTTGTTACCTGTTTGTAACTTTCCCATGAGAAGAAAGCAAAGAATAATCCCCTGACACTGTATTGTAAAATCTCTCTGTGCCTCTTCTCCTTGTATCTTCTCTAGGTACAAAGATCTTGTCAGAATGTTTTTGGGTCAAGGTATTCCTTTGAAACCTTTATGAGGTGATGTGTCCTCAGCCACCCTTTAGTTTTTTTCTGGTCGTGGGTTTCAGTGCTGTCTGGGGATCAACCAAGATATCCACCATGGTTATGTCAGCTAAAGTGCCTAGTGAATATCAGCTTCTGGTTTATTTTCTTCCATAGGACGACCTGAGGTCTGGAGTGTATCCTCTCAAGGGAGCAAGTGGATCCCTGGGGCAGAGAGGAAGCTTCTAGTGTACTCTTACTTTGAAAAGGTAATCAGATGCTGGTACTGAGGGGAAAACACAGAAATAACATCTGCCTCCTGGATTGTCTAAGGGGGCAGAAATATAATGAAATAAATGTAGTGAAAGAAAAAATAGTGTTAAAAAGAAAAGAAAATTGTGACAGAAAAAATAGTATCCCAAAAGACCAAAAAAGAAAAAAAAAATCAAGCAAACAAACAAAAAACACAAAAAACCTGACTCCAGCAGTCAGGATTTTTTCCAGCAGTTCCATTAGCACTTAAGTTTTCCCTTTTGGAGAAGAAAAAAGACCCCCATGTCCTATGGTCTTGTAGATGCCTAATTCTGTCACCCATAGCCATCAGCAAGGTTAACTGAGATGGTGTAAGAACTTGCAAAGTAAAATGCCTCTGGAGCAGCCACCGAGAAATACTGCAGTGTCTCCTGAATGGGTGCTTCTTGAGCACATAAGTGAGCAGGAGTGGGTGGAAGAATCTCTCAAGTGACTGAATAGCCTGACTTGAAACATGAGTCACACACATCTGTTATTTAACCATCATTGCCACTTCTGGATTTGTCACCTTGAAGAGATTTGTTCACTTATTTTGACCTCAGTTTTTTAGCTGTAAATTGCATTATATTAGTAGGGCTTGAAAGGTAGGAAATTTTTTTTTTTTTTTTGAGACAGTTTCACTCTTGTTGCCCAGGCTGGAGTGCAGTGGTACGATCTCGGCTCACTGCAACCTCCACCTCCTGGGTTCAAGTGATTTTCCTGCCTCAGCTGGCCAGGCTGGTCTCAAACTCCTGACCTCAGATGATCTGCCCTCCTTGGCCTCCCAAAGTGCTGGGATAACAGGTGTGAGCCACCACGCCCGGCCAGCAGGAAAATATTTACAAAGGGCATAAAAGAGATGGGTTTTAGAAAAAGAAATTAATGCTTAATTATATATTCCATTTGTTAAAAATTCTCATTTACCTTTTTCTTTCCCAGAGTGAGTTTAAAAGGTTTCTCAGGTGTGTTTGTTTTTTATGGCTAGGTGAATTCAAACAGAATTTCAAGGCTCAGCTTTTAGAATGCTAGCTACCGAGGAAAAGAATAGGGAAAATCTCTATTCTATTTTGGCTGTAGAAAATGAATACATGTCCATAAGAAAATGTGGTAGATAATTGGTGAGTAAACATAGATTCATGAAAACATCAGTTCCTCTATCTGCAGGATAGGATTTTTGACAGTGAATATCTGTGTTCACATCCTGTTATCTTGATTTCTGAGTTTCATGCTACATTTTATGAGATGAAACTTGGTACCACCTAGAAGTGTTCCCATATGACTAATTGTTTACTACATGATTTTTAATGAAAACAATACAATAATAGATATATTTTCATAAAGGAGTAGATACTTTTGCTTTTCTTATTGAGGTATAAAATGTAAGTACCTTAAAATTTCCTTCCCTTATATGAACACTGTGTTTGAGTAATTTTGCTGGATTTTTCAAACACGTAGTTTCAAAAAACCAAGTGAGTAACTCTAACATGGAAATTAAAGCTTGAGCCCAGTGTCTCAGAGCTAAGGCTAATATTGAGCCTACAAAAGGAGGTTATTAAAGGACCAGCTAGTTTATTTATGGGGGATGTCCCCTGCAGATGTCCAGTCTGCTCACCCCAGCCATGGAAGAAGCCTTTCTGCTGACAGAGCCCTGGAAAGCTGGGGACCCACAGGCAAATGCAGTTAAGGTTAAGATGAAAGGGGACTGAGAGGGTCTTACTGATGATAAAGTTGTTATTGTTTTGAGGCAGTTTCTAGGCTTTGGAATATCAAACAAAGTTAGGTTTATGTAAAAAAAAGAAAAAAAATTGAATTCCAAAGGAGTATTGCAACAGGAAAAAGTACCAACTATAAAAATTTTAAGGATTGCATAGTTTAGGCCAACAAGGGCTTTCTTTCCTAGGGAGCAGCAAACAAGATTAGAAAGAAGGCAGGAGAGGAATGGCAAATGAAGGGTGAAAAGTCAGATTTTAAATCAGAGAATGTTTTACCATGAAATCAGCATGTTCTTAGAAGAGACATAAAATGAGATTTTATGTTGACTCAGACTGAGAATAGTTTAAAGTTCTGGGGCCTGTGAAAAATTTTATTTAGACCACTGAAGACAAATTCAGCTGAATCTTTTAATGGGAAAAAGAAGAAAATGTGCAGAGTTCTTACTAGAACAAGGTCCCAATTCAAGCCCCACAAGAGGGTTCTTGATTTCGCTCAAGAAAATATTCAGGGTGAGTCCACACAGTAAAGTAAAAGGAAGTTTATTAAGAAAGTAAAGGAATAAAATAATGGCTTACTCCATAGGCAGGGCAGCACCAAGGGCTGCTGGTTGGACATTTTTATGCTTATTTCTTGATTATATGCTAAACAAGGGGTGGATTATTTATGCCTCCCAATTTTAGACCCTATACAGTAACTTCTGATGTTTCCATGGCATTTGTAAACTGTTATGACACTGGTAAGAGTGTAGCAGTGAGGGTGACCAGAGGTCACTCTCGTCACATCTTGGTTTTGGTGGGTTTTATTTGACTTCTTTACTGCAACCTGTTTTATCCGCAAGGTCTTTAAGACTTGTATCTTTTACTGACCTTCTATCCTGTCCTGTTACTTAGAATGCCTAACCATCCAGGAATGCAGCCCAGTCAGTCTCAGCCCTATTTTATCCAGCCCCTATTCAAAATAGATTTGCTCTGGTTCCATATGCCTCTGACATCTCCCCCTTCTTTTTAACATGGGCACACTTAATCCTAAGAGTTGTAGAGGGATGAAGATTCATTTTCTGTAACTACTTCATGCTGAACGGGGGTGATGATATTTTTGCCTAACTAGTCAGAGTCTTCTTGACCCTGAAAAACAAAACAAAGGATCAGTGACATTTTATGCAAAGTCAAAAAATATAACTTCAGTCTTCTATTAGTTCAGTCCATTCAGTTAATTCCTATTCTGTTTGATAGTCATGAACATTTCAGTTCTCCATGAATACTGAAAGTTTTTTCTGTATTCTAATGTCACAATTTCTAAAGTTACAACAAACTTGCATTTGAGAACATCTGTCAAAGTCTTAAGTTAACTATAAATCATCTTTTGAAGAGGATCAACACAAGATGATTGTCTGCATGGGAAAGTCTTAGGGCAGTCTCAGCAAAAAAAAAAAAAACATGATCGACAAGGAAATTTGGTTAGCTCTGTGGCATAAAATAATTTTATGTAACAATTGTGATTATTAATGATATACACTTAGTCATTAGAATTACAGGAGTTTCCCATAATTTTGGAACACATACCAATAACATATTTACAAAAACAGTCCAAAAATAGTCAAACATGATTTCACATTTGACATGTTTTCTATGTGATTTTTTATACTAAATGAGCCAAATTTTACTATTATATTTGTGTATTATTAATGTCAAACCCAATTCTTAATCTTTATAGACAAACCTATCCAATTTTAGTATTTGACCATAAGGTAATATTCTTATAAACCTTTTATAACTCTTTACAAAGTCCTTGTTGTTTAAGAGTAGATCAGTGCTTTAAGAGAAACCTGTTGTTTTTATCTCAATGTTCAATTTATAGAAAAACTGAATAATACCCATTTAACTTTATATGTTCACACACAGAATCTCTTTTGCAATTAAATTTTAGCAAATCTTTCACAATTTGTTTAAACCTTCAGTTTTATTCTAATTTAAAACAATCCTTTAACCTTTTAATCCAGGCAAAAAAGTCCACATTTCCATGTCTTCTTATAATCTTTTATCAAAAACACATTTCACTTTCTCTGCATACCTTGCATGTAAAACTGTTTTTTAGTAGTCAAAGTTACATGTTACAATGTTAACTCTTAGCAACTTTTACTTTTGATGAAACCCTTGGTAAGTAAAGGATTTTAATTACGTACTAGGCGTGGAGTCCAGGACACAGACACAAGTTGATATAAGGTCTGACTCCAGTGTATTAATAGTTAGGGGGTGTGGCTAACTTGATGTGTCCCAGGCCTTACCTAGCCGTAAAGCAGGCAAGTTGTACAGTGAACAGTGATAGTGGCATTTTGAGAAGTCTTTAAGAGGCCTAGTAACCTTTAAATTGTACAACACTTCTTGCATAAATTTCCTTTAGTGAATTATTTCATGACTTATACAGACCATCTATAATATGTTTGGACTCTCTGATTTGTCCTAAACATCCATCTTTTTAAATAACCAGTCATTTTATTTTAGGATAATAATCTACTATACAACATCTTTTCTTATATAAAATCTCTTTTCTTTATAACCTTTGTATATTTAGGGGGCATGGCTAATTCCATATGTCCCAAGGCCTTATTTGGAATCTACTGGCTTCAAGATAGGTAAATTGAACAATTTTTAAAAGTCAAAGAACCAATTTATGACCTTAAAGTATTTGGCAAATCTAATATCTGACCTATATAATTTAGATCAAATGGTTTATATTTTGAAGACATTTTAATTTTCCCAATGATCTTTAAAACTGTTTTTATTTCAAAAAGATTACTTGTCACATGAACTAAAAGGCATTGCACTTTTTACTTTTCTGACAAAATATTTGATTTAAGCTCTTATTATTTTTAAACCAATTAATCAGCGTTCTTTTATATCACACACACAGACAGAAGATTCAGTAGTTGTAAGGTTTTTCTTTGGCAGTTTCTTAATTGGATTACTAGCCCACGACCAGGAAAGCATGTACAACAAAATGGATTCCCCTTAAATTAAGGCTCCCATTTTTACATCAGATCTTGTATCTAAAAAGGAGAGAATCAGTTCATCCCAAGGGAAATCTTATTTGTCAGTGGGACATGGGGACACCTCCATACTTCCTAAGTGGTCCAGAGTATGTTTCTCTGATCCAAATGTGAAGAGCTGAGTTTTTCCCCATAATTGCCCCTAGCCATTCCAAAAGTATATTTCTCACCCAGTTATTACATGCCAAAGTTCTTTTATAATGTGAAGTAATTCCTGATACCCCCAAAAGTAAAAAACATCAGATAATGCAATGCAAAACAGAAGAGAAACTTAGATTTTGAGAAGGATCTATTCACTTCCAATTCCTGGGGTTTCATAAGGAAAAAGAGGTGTTTCCCAAAACAGGGTCTATAGTGTCTCTTCTGTTTTTCCCAAGGAGTCCCAGGCTGCTAGAGCTTGAATATCTGCTTTTAATTAAGCTGACTTTTAACCATAGTGCTCTTTTAAAAAGTCCTTTTAAATTTCTTATTACCAGACTTTAGTCAGGTCAAACGGCCAATATCTCTGGCTTTTGAATTTTACCAAAAGTAACTTCACAGGTGTTCTGAAAAAGGAAAATTCAAGGTGGTTCCTGGAGGGGAAGAGAATCAACAAATGGTAAAGCTCACCCAAATATCAAACAAGAAAGTACTCATTCCCTAAGCTGAGAATGGAACCCTGAACCTGGGCCACCATTAATGATGGTGGAGACCAAGAGAAAGTACTATCATGTGGTCACAAGGTCAAGCGTCCAAGGACATGACTGAGCACTTTCCTGGGCCATCCTGAACAGCAGCCTTAAAGGGTCCTAGGCCTGCATTCTATCCTAAGGAACCCCTCTTAATGACAGAACCATACAGAAAGACAAATTTATAGCACAGAGTACAACAGATTTGTTACAGCTTAAGACTAACCTCACAAATGCATCTCCAAATTAATTAGAACTTTACATAGGAGATAAACAGTAATTTTTTTTACCATTCATTCCATCAGTTTACATAGAGAGAGGCCAGAATTCTGGTAAGAAATTTGTACCCTTTTGCCAGCATGCCAGGCTTCTGGGCTTCCTTTCCCTGGGTTGCCCTAGTGACGTGGCTGGCTGCACCACAGCCCTGGGGGCCAAGCCACAATACAAAGGAAAATTATCTTTTTCTATTCTGGCCATAGCAAAATATGTGTGACAACACAGACATTAGCTACTCTCCTTAGCAACCAATATCAAATGCAACTCTTAAACTTGGCCCCAGTTGGGCCCTGTCATCATTAATTCAACCTCTGATCAGGAGTTTCAACTTGAGGCCTCTGGGCAAGATGGTTACTCTGAGTAATAGAAAAGATAGGAAAGGGAAAAGAGAGAAAAAGCATTGCCTGTGGCAGGGTGGGGAAGGCAAAGAGCTCAGGGGGCCAGAGAAAGACCTACCCATTGCAGTGATAATAAAAAGTTGAGGTGGCTGCTTCTTGGTAGGAAAGATTTTTTCCAGCAGTCCCATTAGCACTTAAGTTTTCCTTTTTGGAGAAGAAAAATATCCCCATGTCCCATGGTCCTGTAGATGCCTAATTCTGTCACCCATAGCCATCAGCAAAGAGTGCAAGACAGATTAATCCAAAGAGAATAGCAATGAATATCCCGTAGTGTCAAACCAGTTCTTGCTGAGATGGATTTTACTGAGAGGTTTACCCAGGTATATGCACCCCACTCACCCAAAGTCAGCCAGTTGGTGCACACAGATGATTTTCCTTTGGGTCAGAGTACAGTCCCTTTGTGGTTGCCAGAAAGATGTTACTGGAAAGAAGTTCTGATCCAGACCCCAAGAGAGGGTTCTTGGATCTCGCTCAAGAAAGACTTCAGGGCAAGTCCATAAAGTGAAAGCAAGTTAATTAAGAAAGTAAAGCAATAAAAGAGTGACTACTCCATAGGCAGAGCAGTCCTGAGGGCTGATGGTTGCACATTTTTATGGTTATTTCTTGATTATATGCTAAACAAGGGGTGGAATATTTATGCCTCTCCTTTTTTTTTTTTTTTTTTTTTTTGAGACAGGGTCGCGCTGTTTTGCCAGGCTGGAGTGCAGTGGCATGATCTCAGCTCACTGCAACCTCCGCCTCCCGGGTTCAAGCGATTCTCCTGCCTCAGCCACCCAAGTAGCTGGGACTACATGCACATGCCACCATGCCCAGCTAATTTTTGTGTTTTTAGTAGGACGGGGTTTCACTATGTTGGCCAGGATGGTCTCAATCTGTTGACCTCGTGATCCACCCACCTCAGCCTCCCGAAGTGCTGAGATTACAGGCATGAGCCACCACATCTGGCCTATGCCTCTCCTTCTTAAACTGCTATAAGATAACTTCCAGATGTTGCCATGGCATTTATAAACTATCATAGCACTGGTGGGAGTATAGCAAAGAGGATGACCATAGGTCACTCTCATCACCATATTAATTTTGGTGGGTTTTATCCAGCTTCTATACTGCAAACTGTGTTATCAGCCAGGTCTTTGTGACCTGTATCTTATGCTGACCTTCTATCTCACCTTGTGAGTTAGAATGCCTAACCATCTTGGAATGCAGCCCAGTGGGTCTCAGCCTTATTTTTACTCAGCCTCTATTCCAAATGGTGTTGCTCTGGTTCAATACACCTCTGACAGAGTCTGTGTCTGGCTATGTGATAAATAAGAAAAGAGAGCACCATCTAAGTCATAATGGGAAGGGTGTTTCTTTCCATAAACTATTTCTAGAGAACACAAAGGATGAAGGATTTTATTAATCACAGCTATTTACCTAGATTATGTATGTGCTTCATTGTTCCCCACCTCTTTTCTTTGTCATGTGCATTTCTTCCATTTGACTTTTCCTGGGTTTTACTTTTTATAATAAACTAGTAAACATAACTACAGTGTTTTGCTGTGTTCTGTGAGTAGCTTGATCTAATTATTGAACTTGAGGAAGTTTGTAGGAGTCCCCAGTTTTTAAACAGTAGCTCAGAAGCATAGATAGGCCTATGCGGTTTGTGACTGGCATCTACAATGAGGGCAATGTTGTGAGACTAAGCCCTGAATCAGGGTCTGTGCTGACTCTGGGTGGTGTCAGAATTCAAATGTTAGACATTGAGTTGCTGTTGAAGAATTGCTTGGTATTAAGCTAACTCTACAGATTTGGTGCCAGAAGAAAGATATCACAGAGGCCTGTCCTGGAATAAAACTCTTGGTATCTGGAAATGGGAGGCTCTGCTCTCCTGTACACAGGCTTTCACACTGCCCATTGTCCTGGGATCCCAGGCCTCCTCCCAGGGTGAGAGAGGATGAAAACTTAGAGGAAAGGAGCTCTGATGACAGACCCCCTTTTCCCACAGCTGCCACCACAGGATTCCGACCCACTCCCAAACATGCCCACTAGACATTGACATGT
This sequence comes from Pan troglodytes, assembly GCF_028858775.2. Classification (NCBI taxonomy): domain Eukaryota; kingdom Metazoa; phylum Chordata; class Mammalia; order Primates; family Hominidae; genus Pan; species Pan troglodytes. The sequence goes on from NC_072418.2 coordinate 23,516,998, forward strand.
GCACACCACTCCCAGGACTAGGCACCACCCTCAGGAATTTCACCACAGCATTGTTGATTTTAGTGTTTCTTGACAAAAAGCCACAAAAGTGTCAAGTCTCCTGGCATATCCCAACCCCCAGACAGTGAATCTGCAGCAGCAAACTATTTTCCCCAGCAACCTAGAGTTCTGGGCCTCCTGTTCCTAATCTCATTTAACTGCATGGGCACAGAAATAAATCAGAGTCCAGCCCCACCTAGGCCACTATCTGTAAAACAAACAACTCCGTCCACTTACATTGCATTCTTCCCCACGCATGGATTTTTTTTTTTCTTTCAACTTTTCTTTTTGGTTCAGGGATCCATGTGCAGCTTTGTTATATAGGTAAAATTGTGTCATGGGGTTTTGGTGTAGATTATTTTGTCACTGAGGTACTAAGCATAACACCAAACAGGTACATTTTCTGTTTCTTTTGTTCTTTCATTGTCTATTCTCAACTAGGCCTCAGTGTCTGTCGTTCTCCT